>NC_088201.1:59310662-59930601 GCF_037126465.1 Ornithodoros turicata | reverse complement strand
CTCTGACGGTGGCTCCGGGAACCATCAGGGGAGGACCTGGGTAACTTAATTTATCACGACCGATACGGAAGGCTGCAGTTTTTCCAAGCGTGACGCCCCATACGATCCAAGCAATGGAACACTGTGTATCTGGAACGCGCGGTATCGTAACCGCACGAAATATGTATTGAGAGGAAGGTTGCGCAAAATTTGATACGCCTCCTAACCGCAGTCAGTCGGGAATTGCCGTAAACTTCGCGATGCGATGCTTGACGTTCCCGGACGTCGATGTCTGGAGTCCATTTGCGCGTGTGGACGGCAGCTATAGAAAGGCTTTCCAAAAATGTGTGAGAGGAGAGCTCAAATAGGAGTTTAAGGAGTTACCGACCACAGGGGGCGAGTACATTTACGCTTACCCAGAAACGCAAGATATCCGAGAAGAGTGTGTAGTCTGCTCAGGTAATGCCATTATGATGTAGGATATAGCATTAATAGGCGTGTTTACTGTTAATTGCCTGCTCTGGACCTGTAACGTATCATCAAATACGAAATATAAATGTGATAATTAATGTCGGGGGAACAACGGTGGTATAGTGTGCGAAGCAACCAATCAAGAGTGAGTATTTAAATAAGCTACAAAAGGGACCGGTTGGTCCGTCGTTACGTCTTCAGTCAATAGTGAGTGTTAGTGGGTCGTAAGCTATCGCCTTTGCGTACGTGAGGGATAGCGTTTGTGGTTGTGCGCAAACAATAAAGAGAGCTTCGCGCATTGCGCAGAACCAATGCTATCCATTCCGCCAATACCGCCAATACCGCCTACAAGATGCGCACCGCGTGAATGAGCGGGAGGCGCTCATTATTTAAATAAAAATTCAAATGAGTTTCGTGAAAAAAGCGAACTTCTAAAGCAGGGCGCCGTCGGCATTAAAATGGGTACTACCCCTTTTGGGACCTTCAGTCGACACCTTTTAGAGAAAAATCTGCCACCGAAGCGGGTCATTTCTTGCAGTAATTAATTGATTTCGGTTTACGTATTTTTGTCGCGGCTGGTCGCGGCGAAGCGCAAAAGGACGTAATTCATTGGTGTAAGGATGTAATTCATTGGTGGATAAGGGAGTGGAAGAGCATCCTTTTGCGCTTCACCGCGACCAGCCGCGACAAAAATATGTAAACCGAAACCAATTTATTACTGCAACAAATGACCCGCTTCGGTTGCAGATTTTTCTCTAAAAGGTATCTACTGAAGGTCCCAGAAGGGGTAGTACCCATTATATTGCCGACGGCGCCCTGCTTTAGAAGTTAGCTTTTTTCACGAAACCCATTTGAATTTTTATTTAAATAATGAGCGCCTCCCGCTCATTCACGCGGTGCGCATCTTGTAGGCGGTATTGGACAGGTACTTGTAAAAAAGAAAGTTAGTCGATTGGTGCACCGGTTCGCGAATTATTTAGCCCGGGGATTTAACTGAAACACTCGATATACTGCAGGTCAGCCTGTGAATGATTCAGTCACCGTTAAATGAAGCTATAACGTGACATACTGCCATCTCCCAGCACACGTGTCGCTGGGGTGCCAAATCTGTAAAACGCGTCCCTCTTATTAGTGAACATAGATCCGCATGATGCAGTAATGAGATGTCGCCTCCTTTGAAATTTAGATGCGTTCCTCGATCGTCCCTCCAAGGGACCAGGCGTTTGGTTCCATTGTATCGCAGGTGGATTCCATTCAACTGCATTGGTTCCACAGGAAGTCCCAGAATTGAATGATTTTACTAATGAATAACCACGCTAATACTTAGTTGGCGCGCGTGACTTTAAAACAACTCTTTGTTTTCTACCGACTTCCACACGTAATGTAACCGCGCGTACAGTGTAGCAAACTTATTTTCCATATGTGTACGATACTGTCGTGGTGACTTTTAACTCACGGCTACCCTACTTTTCAGTAATTGCAGCAAGAGCGCTCAACCAGAGAAAACAGTGTACAAAGAAACATTAACAATGTTATGTTCATTTTTTTTTTTCTTATCAACTCAACTCAACTCAAACAAGGTTATGTCGCTTTTTTAAAGACATACTGAGGGCCCGTGTGTGCTTGCAAAATGTTGCGATTGTTGCGTGGGCGACACGTACATTGCTCGACAACAACAACAATAAATGAAGCAGAAGTGACGATAACATGGGATGTTTCCGCGTGGTAGCCATATAGGACCTTACCCCACTTCACAGCGGTTAATACGACAGGATGAATTATGGTGAACGCGACACAGTGAATGAAAACAACTCAACAGCTCGACGTTGGAAGTGACAAGCTGGAGGCTCCTAAAAAGTCGCAGGCCTCAGCCGGCCGCAGTTACGCAATGCACTTACTGCCTGTAAACCGTGCTTCGACTTAAACACTCAAGTATTGAGTGGTGGAGCTTCTTTCAACGCCATGAACTATGAAAGGGATGATACAAGCGGGAAGATATAGGCAACAGAGACCAATAGGCCCATGGAGAGGTCGCTCAAAATACCGGCAGTTCCGCTCCGGGTTTTTCATCCGCATTTGCGTATGTTGAGCGCGACTCTTTAGGCGCACACTTGATTGGTATTATTATCGCACTTTTTTTCCCCTGTTTCTTTCTACTCTTCTCGAGGACGTCAGGCAGTTTACACTCGCCTACCCAGTTATCTAATAATCATCCATTGCCTCCTTCCTACCACGGAGAAACTTCCCGGGCGTTTTAGCAGCGAACACCAACGCCGCGGTCCAATATTTTCCCGCTCTCTGTTGACTGTGCACACCAACGTCTTCCATAGCGACAAAGTGGCAACGTTTGCTCTGGAACCTTCTTATTCACATCTACGCTATCCTATACTAACCAAAGCAAAGGCGCATAACTCCTTTATTAATGCCACGCAGCGCAGTCCCTGCCGTTCGTCTTTACGAGTAAACACGGGACAAGAGGGTCCCAAACTCTTTGCTAAGTAGCGTATTTGGAGTTCGCTGGCTCGCATTTTTATTACCCTCGAGTCCTATTAATTACTCTAGACGTTCACCTAATGAGGGCAACTTTCCGCCGGCCGTTATTAACGACGTGGTCTTTTCGAAGGTGGGGAGGGAGGTCGACTAGTGAGCAAGGGCACGTTTGAATGCGCCTCTTCTTGTATTCATGCGCGGAACTTTTACTACGAAGTGTGCGTATTTGGTACAGTTGTTGTTTTGTTCGTGTTGACATTCACGGAGACTACTGAATGACAGTAGATGGTGTACTTCTTGGAAAGAAATACAGAAAGAGTAACTGAACGGTGCCTAAGGAGTATTTTAGGTTATTCTTTGAAACCAGGTCCCGATGATTGAGAAGTGAATTCTATTATCCGTATTTACAGAGGCTCTCAGTTGAGTGAACTCCTTATAGGGCTCTGTTATTCTTATCTCCTCATATCGTTGAGACATAGAAAAGACGGCTAGTTTCGCTCTGGAGGTTGTCGGTTACTGTCGTTCCTGCACGGCTGTAAGATGGTAAATTTAAGCAGAAAGTACGCGAATAAAAAAAAAAAAAGAAAAACAAGAAAAGCGCGTTAGCGCGAACCACCAATCACTGGTGTACAAGATTAATGAACACAATACCTGGGGTAAAATTGTGCGAAAAATATTTTTGCTTCTTTTTTTTTTTTACTCCGACGCAAAAATACCGCGAAAAGCCTTTGTCCTTTGTAACACTCAGAATGGATCTCTGTCCCACAGGACTTGTGTACAGCCACGTACATACTCAGAGAAAAGGTCAGTAAAGAAATAAGTAGCCAAGCCTCGTTTATCTGGCACTGGCCGTTCCCAGCGAACATATCCGGATGGCGGCGGAGTTCGATAAATGAAACTCGAGAGGACAGGACGATGTTGATGAGGAGGACGGCCGCGATTACGTCAACTTGAGACACATTATTCGTTTGCTCAAAAAAGTACCAGAATCGCTCTCTGTGTACTTCTCTCTGCGTGCATTCTCAAGGGTCACAACGCTGGCTTCCTGAGTGCCATCATCTTCACGCTGGTCACCAGTGGAAGCGAGAATGTTAATTGCATCTTCATCCCTAATCGCGGCGCAGGTGTCATCCTGCCGATCGCGGTTGACATACCAGTATAGTCCAAGCATGTTCCGGACGTGGATGGGCATGCTCCAGCAGCGCACCAGTGGATCGCACTAGAGGAGCGTGCTGGTTATACTGAGATATGATTTTTATATTATATTTCCAAAATATTTTCGCTCTGCGGTGCGTTATGGCTCTGCAATCGAATTTACAAGAAAGCAGTCGGAGACAGCAGTCGCGGACGGCCGACACGATGCTCTCATGACGTGGTAAAGGCTCCTTGCGTTATTTCTTTGTTTTTTTTTCTTCGCAGCTCACGCGCCGCTTATACATGCTTGAGCTGTGCCGCTGTACGTCACTGGTCACGTGAAGGGAGCAGCGCACGTCACGACGTCCTCTCGTTCTGCGATGCGCTCTTTTTACGAGGAAAGGATTTTTCAAAGGTGCGTGGAACAGAGTCCTCCCGCTAGCTCTGTAGGTAACCTACGCTCATCGTTCTTTCGCAGGAACTCCTTTTATTCGTTGGAGAACGCTCTGCATCAAAAAACGAAAGAAAAAAAATAGTGGTCACCTCGGTGCTCCTTTAACGACACCACCGGTAATATAGAAAAGCTTCGTTTGCACTATTTCGGTGTTCAATTTTTCATAACACTGCTGCGGGTGACGCATGGTGAAGATTCAATAGATGACTGCGTTATATTTCACGGTGTATCGATGACTTCGGTCTTGCCGAACTCCCATTGTTGAGAACCGTCTTCCGCGCAAAGACGGGAGCTGACAGCGGTTGTGGGAGACGTCTCATATGTGGGCCGATGGGGCCCTATAGGACACACAACCCGCCACGTCGGCAGACAAACCGCTCGGCGATAAAAGCGTCACCAATCACAATTGAAGGTAGCTTTGATGGCTTCATCCGCAAACATTGTTCCCAACCTTACGATGTTATTCATTTCAATCCACAGGACACTAAAGGTTTCGTTCTCCGGGAAACTGCCTTAACTATATCTTGCGTCGAATTCCGCAAAATGCTGTTGTTCTTGTTGACGTTCCTACCATACAATACAGGTAACTCGAGGAGACGCATTTATATCCCTCGTAGACAGACCCCTGAAATACCATCCCAGATCGTGGTTCGAGCGTCAGCTATGTGTCTTCCCGTTTCCTTGCTGTCGACGTCATTATTTCCAGAATCATTTTGGAAACCACGCAGTTGTGGTACATAAGGAGAAAAGCCTGATCGCGGACGGCAAATAAAAGGCGACTAGATGGCGATTGAGCTGCCGTAGTGTGCATCAGTTTTCGGCACACGCCCTGGCTTTTTTCATTGGATTGGATTGGATTGGAAAAAGAAAGAAAAATATGGAGAGGTTAGTCCCGACCCAGTCAGAACTGGCTACTCCAAAACGCGTTTGTGGGTGAAAGAATAGAGCCAGAAAATAGAGAAGAACGAACAAACAAACAAAAACAGGTGTAGGAGCCCGAGAGGAATGAAGTGAACAGCCCGGGTGACAACAACAACTAGTTTATTCGACGGGATCGCCTAGGTTGCTAGAGATCACGCGCTCTGCGCTATTTTCCTCATTGTCGATGTTGACGATATGCTACATAGCACCCCCTCCAGAAACGGCGAAGAGACGTCCGACGAACGAACGTGTTTGGTCTTCAGCGGAAAAAACGTCGCCAAGGGAAAGACAGCTGCGGCGAGGCACTCATTGTTGACGTGGGCGGGCTTCAGGCGGTCAATGCTGACTGTGTCTTTACGGCCGTTTACCGAGATGGTGAAATGCTTGGATGAACGGGACAAGACGAGGTGCGATCCGGAATATGGAGGGTGAAGGGACTTCCGCGTGGCATCCGTTCGAAGATACACGTGAGATGCCGTGGCCAATTCGTTGGGAACGTGATGCGGGCGGTTGGAGGGTACACGGGTATCCGTTGGACGGATCTGAGCGAAGGTATGCCGCAGGTTATCAATGTATTCGGGTGCGGCTGTGGAGGGCTGAGCTGATGGATGAAAGAATTCGCGCTGACTATATGCTACACAGGAAACAGGAAAGGGGTCGAGTGGGCGTAGCAGGATAAAGCATAAAGGAAAACGGGGGAAATGAAAGGGGAATCGTTAGGCTAAGAGAAACACTCACTGGCTCATAATGTCAGATACCGCGCGAACACATGTGTCACAGAAGTTGTCACAGAGTGTCAAGCAGGTTCGATGCGGTAAGCAAGTTCACAAGAGCAGAGCCGTATATTAAAAGGGAGTCTGGCCATTGGGAGGAGTCACAAAAAGAGGCTCGACCTGTCAATCACAGTTTCGCTCCTCTGATTGGTTTGCTTTTTACCAAGGGGGTCGCCATGACACCATACTGCCACCCAAAATGGCGACGAAAACAAACACAGTGAAGCGGGGATTTCGTGACAAAAAATTTTCACAGACTAACCTGATTTTACGCTGCAAGTGTACATCCTAATATAAGTTTCTCGGAAATCAGTTTCAACTTATGCTCATCCATCGATGTCTAACTGAAAATAATACGTTTTGTCGCCGGTGTTAGGCCTAGTGAACACGGCCATCACAACGAAACCATAACAAAAACGGCGCTGTGCTGTACAATCTTATATTTAATTGCTGGATTTCATGGATATAAACATTCTTGCCTCTTATATTCCAACTATTCATGTGGATTTGTTTAAAAATCATACCGACAACAGAATGTGTCCCAGCTGCCGGCAGCGGTACAACGACGGAAGCAGACGACAATTCCCGACGTTCCTTACGCTCCCTAGGTGGCGCTCATCAAATTGGACCAACAATCCACTACTTTTGCAGTTTACGAGAGGTATCCATTTCAATCCCATCCAATCCACTTGCCACCCAAAATGGCGCTGCCCATGTTGGAAGTAGCCTAGAACATTCCCAATGGGGAAAGGGCGATTGTCGAGGCGGGCTGGTGCCGTCTCAAGGGAAAGACGACGGGCTCTGCATCGGGGGCAGGCCTCGATATCATGCTCTGTGTCCTCCAATACCTCGCACTCAGAACAATTCGGTGAGGAAACCTTCCCAAGTTTAAAGAGGAGGCGGCCGGTATATGGCACATTGAGACGGAGCCGGTGAATGATGGAGGTAACGGCCCAGGGGAGCGCTGAGGGCATTAAAAACTGCAGGTCCGGTTCCACTTTGTGCAGTAGTGAGGAAACTCGGACGCATCGACGCCAGTGTTCCCCGTTCAGAAGCTTCACTACTGCGTTTATCGTGCTCTTTGCATCCCCTCTTGTGAAGTAGACGGGGTGCGTGCGAACGCCACGCGCTAGAGGGCACGCCTAGCAGCTGCACCCGTAGCCTCATTTCCGGGAACACCGCAATGGCCAGGGACCCACTGCACCTGGATGTCGTGTCCCTGTGATACGGCAGAGGTGTACACTTCAAGGACGTCATGCACCATTGGAGACAGACATCCCGATCCTCTAGAGTAGAGAATGACTTGTAGGGCGGCTTTGGAGTCGGTATAGATGGACCAGTGAGCTGGGGATGGAGAATGGGGACATAGAAACCGCGTGGAGTTCCGCCGCCGCCGCCGGCGTGCGGTGTGAGAGTCTTGCACATCATTCAGCTGACAACTGCGGGATCACATAGGCGCAAGCAGAGCCGGAACGCGTCGTTGATGCAGCGGTGAAAACCTGAATCTTCCCTGTATCGCTGTCAAATACGGCCAAGGTGAGCTGCCGTAGAACAACCGAGATTTCTTCGAGGACACTCCAGGTACGTTGACACGGACAGGGTGTGCGGGCAGGGCCCGAAGTGGGACAGGGTGCCTCGACAGAGGTTTGTGCTTGGGGATGATGCTTCGGTCGGCAAGAACGGCTTGGCTGTACCCAGACGCTGGACGACGAATCAAAGCGCGCACTAAGGGGTGTCGATGGTGGCGAGTTACCAGCCTCATATAGTGGCTAAGAGACTGATCGAGCCTCATGATGGGTACGGGTGGCTCCTTGGCTTCCGCGAAGACAACAGAGTCGATGTGGCTTCTCTCATCATTGAGCTTATTCTTAAGGTTTTCTGCGTTCATGCCATTTTATCTGTGAGTTTCGCACGTTTCCTATTCCAGCGTCTTCTGCTAAACGAGTTTCAGGACTACATACTCCAAAAACAGAACTTTACCACAGAACATGCTCAGGGACAACCACCACTCTGGATCGGTGTCCTGACAATGACCTATGCTAGATTGTTACGATCGTGTCATACTCAGCAACTCCTACACTGTTAAAACAGAGCTTCACCACATGGCACGCTCCTAGCCAACCACCATTCCGAATGATATCATTCTGTGAAATGATTTGTTGAAAATGAGAGGAGGCGCCTATCTGGGACAGATTATCTTGTCCCAGATAGGCGCCTCCCCCCTGTTTTGAACAAATCATGGCACAGAATGATATCATTCGGTATGATGGTTGGTTAGGAGCGTGCTATGTGGTGAAGTTCTGTTTTAACAGTGTACACTCTAACAACAGAACTTCACCGCAGAAGAGGGGGGCATACACCTTTTTGTGTCAATTTGGATATATGATAATTGACACAAAAAGGCGTACGCCCCTGCTCCGTCTTCGAATTAGAAGCGATAATACTATCATTTGTGGCACTGGTTGGCTAGGTTGGCTAGGCTAGAAGTTCTACACTGTTAAAAATGAACTTCACCGCATAGCACGCTCCTAGCCAAACATCATCTTTAATAATATCGTTATTATTTTGTTGCACGCGTACGCCTTTTCTGTAACAATTATGAACAGCATAAGTGTCACAAAAAAGGCGTACGCCACCCGTTTTCAACAAATCAGGGCAAATAACGATGTCTTTAAATATGATGGTTGGCTAGGAGCGTGTTATGCGGTGAAGTTCATTTTCAACAGCATACGGTGCACCCAATCTTGTGCACCTCTCGTCTACAGAGCACCTCCGCCCCACCAGTATCGTTCATCCTGCCTATGCCTCACTTTGAAATCGTCAACTCTCTTCACTCCTCCCTACTTTTTTTCTTTTTGGTTAAAGTCGTGACGATGCCTACTTGAGTGCGGCCATCAGCGGCAAGCTACTTCGACCCCCCCCCCCCCCGCCCGCTGTTTGGCGTGGAGAGGTGCACTCTTAAAAATGAACTTCACCGCGTAGGACGCTCTTAGCCAACCATAATCTCAAATGATATCGTTATCTGCCCTGATTTGTTCAAACCGATCGGCGTACGCCTTTTTTGTGACACTTATGCTGTTCATAATTGTCACAAAAAAGCTTACGCCTCCCGTTTCCAGCAAATCGCTTATAGCGATATAATAACGATATAACGATACAATTCGAGGTGATGGTTGGCTAGAGCGCGCTACGCGGTGAAGTTCATTTCTAAGAGCGTGGGCTACGCTCTTAAAAATGAACTTCACCACATAGCACGCTCCTAGCCAACCACCATCCGGAATGGCAACGTTCTCGCCCTACATTTGTTGAAAACGGGAGGCAGAGCCTATTTCGTTCCATTATGCACGGCACAGAATAGGCTCCGCCTCCCGTTTTCAACAAATCAGGGGCGGGAACGTTGTCATTCGGGATGATGGTTGGCTAGGAGCGTGCTATGTGGTGAAGTTCATTTTTAAGAGTGTAGTTGGTAAGACATGTCGATGAGCGAGCAAAAAGACACGAGCAGCACAGGACGAGCTCAATTGAGTTCAGGATTGAGCGTGTCCTGCACTCTTAAAAATGAACTTCACCGCACAGCACGCTCCTAGCCAACCATTATCTCGAATGATATCGTTATCTGCCCTGATTTGTTGAAAACGGGAGGCCTCCCGTTTTCAACAATTCGACTTGATGGTTGGCTAGGAGCGTGCTATGCGGTGAAACTCATTTTTAAGAGTGTGTGCTGTTCGTGTCTTTTTGCTCGCTTATTGACATGAAGTTCTGTTTTTTAGAGTGTATGCACAATCCTGTCCGCACGATACGCTAGGGGCGCTATATGCATCGGCCCGCGGGAACTGCATCGTGATTCGACAGTGCAATTTTTAATTTTGGACGGGCAGGACCGAACGCACAGCCGTAGCAGACGACAGCAATGGTACGCGTATTTCCGAACTCCAAAACCCAGTAAGACGCATGGAGTGATGATCAGAATGAATGTACCACTTTTGGAAGTAAATGTGTCTTCCAAAACTTGCACTGATTGTGCGAAAATCATAAAGTAAGTTTGAGTACAAGATATTATAGCAACTGAAGGAGCACTAAGCGGGCCGATGACTAGCGCCACCGCTAGCCACATTTTACATGTAGGCTACGCTAAGTGTTACAAAACTGGCGTACGTCTCCAGTTCTCAACACAATCAGGAGGCAGATCGAAAACATATTGAATAGTGGTGGGGTTCGACCTTGTTATGCGGTGGCGTTCTGCTTTTATTTACTTTTTATTCTGTGTTAGCGCCGCGAAGCAACTGTGGCTAAGAACAGCGTAGAAACATCGACAGATAGACAGAACAGCAGGAAGCAGTGGGAAACAAGGGGTCAGTCTGCGTCCTGGGCCGACTTCAAGGAGAACTGTGTCGACATTCGACTGGAAAGTCTGTCGGAGAACCCAGAGAAAAACCTCAGAGAGCGCAGCCGGTGGTAGGATTCAAACCCGCCCAGTCTTCAGCGCGGCTTTGGCTACCACCAACGAGCGGGTGCTTTTACAAACTTGGCCATGCCGCTGGTTTCTGCTTTTAGAGTCTCACAACAAGGGAAACGCAGCTTCGGTGACTTGCGAATATAATTGCGGCGGTTTTTTCAGTCGTTTCGTAAACACTCTTCTGAACTCTGGTTTGTAAAGTTTGCGTTATAGCTCGGACATTATCTGAGCGAGGCGTGCAATTTGTGTGCTAAACTTTGTGCTTTCTGCCACATATTTCCACGAAGAGCACAATCAGTGCGCAGGAGTGCGGAATAAGTGCAGTGTTTATTGCTGGCCGTTCCATCAACTCCTCAGAACACATAAAAGGCTAATCTCGAAGGAAGGGAACATTATCCTCGACGGAAGATTACCTGTGGCCCGTTGCCACTAAGCACCCGCGAATGGAGGGAGCGGACACCCGAGTTGAGCACATGAGTTTACATAATTGTTAGCCTCCGGTACTCACATTTACGTCAGCAAAGCTCTTTGAGTGACTGAATAGCATGTATTAGTGTATGTACCTAAGCTTCGGATAAGTACCTCTTTGTAACAACTACTGTGGAGGCGACAGGACTTAGTTAGTTCCATAATTTCATAGTTCTAAATACCTTCCTTGGTGTGAGAGGTCGTGTTCTGGGATTGCATCACTTTCAGCACTTCTCAGCTCTTGCAATGCATTCGGAAGGTTGGTAAGACAGCACGGTTGAAGTTTAAGACAGCGTTTGCAATGCAAATTGACGCGGCAAATGGTTAGAAGACATGCCGATTGTCATTCTTTTTGTTAAATTTGAATAGTGGACAGAAGGCAGCAGGAAGGAGCGGAAGGTTGCAGTTAGTAATCGTCCGGGGGCGACTTCAGAGGCAAACATGCCGACATTTGTTTCGAAGAATCCTCCAAAAACCCAGAGAAAATCTCAGCACAACACAGTAGGAGGTATAGGATTCGCTCCTCCCACCTTCCAGTATTTAGCATTGCCTTTGAGCTACCATCAACGAGCAAATGTTACATCGCTTAAGCCGCTGGTGAGTCGTCTTCGTGGTGTCGGTCTTAAAGGAGCTATGAACTGTACCAAGCGAGCCCGCCGACCGTGTCGGCTCCAAACGGCGATTTCAAAGTGTTGTCTGTGACATCTTTCGTATAGGTGAATTTGATAGGTGCGTATCTTCAGCACATAGCATGCTCCTAGCCAACCACCTTCCCGAATGACAACGTTCTCGCCCATGATTTGTTGATAACGAGAGGCGAAGCTATTATGTATCTATTATGCGCACCTACAAAATGGGCTACGCCTCCCGTTTTCAACAAATCAGGGATGAGAACGTTGTCATTCGAGATGATGGTTGGCTAGGAGCGTGCCATGTGGTGAAGTTCATTTTCAAGATTGTAAAGCAGAACGTTCTGTGTACCTCCGCGTTGGCGTCTGATTGGTTGCTACAATTCTTCATATGACGTAACAATGGATAGCGGTATCTGGATGGCGGTGCGTCTACTCGCACGTATCCGAAATAAGTGTGTTTTTGTATTAACGGTGCACACGTTATGAAGGAGAAGAATTGAACAATAAATTGTAAATAGAATTACGAAGCGTAGAAGAACAATATTACATCTATTAAACCCGTAACTAAATACATGCAAATTGGAGTTCTTACCTCCTTTAATTTTACACAAGGCGCATACATAATGTGCTGTATACCGAAATATACTTTGTTTGTAATGACCACACAATTCACAATCACGACATTCATAGAACGCCTTCCTCATTGGTGATTGGTGCATAAACAAAAACTGCTAAACTAATCCTAAACAACTGTAAGATACAGTCTGTGTAAGATACCCTGAGTGCCGTAATGCGTTCGACGTTCTGCATACGATATTTCGAGTGCCATTAAAGGCACGGTCGCATCCAGATCCGCATTCGCAATCATAATCTCCGATGGCAACGTTCTCGCTCCTGCTTTGTTGATAACGGGAGGCGGAGACTATTATGTGGATCAATTATGTACCGCAGTATGGCTACCAAATAGGCTCCGCCTCCCGTTTGCAACAAATCAGGGATGAGGACGTTGTCATTCAGGATTATGGTTGGCGCTGAGCGTGCCATGTAGTGAAGTTCATCTTGAAGAGGGTAAAGCAGAACGTTGTGTGTACCTCAGCGTTGGCGTCTGATTGGATGTTACAATTCTTTAGATGACGTAACGATGGATAGAGGTATCTGGACGGCGGTGCGTGTACTCGCCCGAATACGAAAGAGAGGGCGTTTTTGTATTACTCGCGTCTACTCGCACGTATCCGAAATAAGTGTGTTTTTGTATTAACGGTGCACAAGTTGCGAAGGAGAGGAATTGAGCAATAGATTGTAACTAGAATTACGAAGCGTAGAAGAACAATATTACATCTATTAAACCCGTAACTAGATACATGCAGATAGGAGTTCTTACCTCCTTTAACGTCCTGGTGGTACAGGGTTTAATCTTGCATACGTTCAATTCGGGATATATCCTCCATTTCTTAGTCGTCGAAGAGCTCCCCTTGTCGTCAGCTGAAGCTAGAGCGTGTGTGCGCAAGATGGTTCAGATGACAGTGTATGTACACTGTTAAAACAGAACTTCACCACATAGCACGCTCCTAGCCAACCAGCATTCCGAATGATATCATTCTGTGTTTTCATTCGTGGAAAATGGGAGGAGGCGCCTCCCCCCAATTTTGAACAAATGAGGACACAGAATGATATTATTCGGAATGATGGTTGGCTAGGAGCGTGCTATGTGGTGAAGTTCTGTTTTAACAGTGTAGGGACACAGCTCCTTGCTGCATTGCTCGAGAGCGTCAACCTCATATTACATAGCGTTTTCCTGCGCACCTTCCATACAACCTGCCACATTTTTCATCCGCACTCCAACATGCTAGTATAGTATACGCGACCAATTCGTGGAAGTCGTACATCCTTTCGGCGTCCCTGAAGCATGTCTTTCACACAGGAACCGGCAGAACACTCTCGAAGGCAAGACATATAACGGACGTCAAATGAATTATCTCATGAGGAGTACCAAAACGAAGCCCCGACGGTACAGCCGACTATCAACAAGTCGGGGAAGGCTCATACGACCTGCAAATTCTTCACCTTCGTTTTTGAGAAGCTACTGCGGAGGCTTCATCGGCCGCTTCCTATTCGTGGTTCCTACACATGCGGGAATGTTCACATTTTGATGTTTGATGCTATGCACGCGCCATCAAGGGCATGTGACACGTACAGGTATAGTATTACCTCCCATGAGAGTAAAAGAACCACACATAGACCAGAAAAACTTTCGGCCCTTTACCGTGTTTTGCAAAATTTAAATGAGCATGGAAGTGACCCCAAAAATATTTTTAGTTTTTCGCTGCAACGTCTTCTACAACAAATAAAATGAGCTGCTGCGAAAGAACGATAAGCGCAGGTAACCCAGAGAGCACGCGCAAGGCTCTGTTCCGCACACCTTTAAAGAACGCTCTCCACATCCGAAGAGCACCGAAGCGAAGCCGAAGACGGCGTGACGTATCACGGGCTACGGCACGTGACCAGTGACGTCCAACGGCACAGCTGAAACATGTATAAGCGGCGCGCGAGCCGAGATGAAAAAAAAAAAAAAGAAAAAACAAAGAAAAAAGGAACCGAGCAGCTTCTACGTCACGCGGGGCTCGTGTCTCTCGCCCGCGACTGCCGTTCTCCGACTGTCTTTTGTAAATTTTATTGCGCAGTGACAATACGCCGCAGATCGGAAATATTTTGCATGGTGACTCCTTGTGGACAGCTTCACAAATGAAGCAGGACTTCGATGGATTGCCTGCCAATATTGCGGTTGCGCAATGTTGATATGTACAATAGTGTTATTTCCACGAGAAACAGCACCGAATATCACAGCGGACACCGTATTCTCTGGCATTCTTCGCCATGTCGGCTGCTCGACATAGACCATTTTCCAAGTGTCTGAAAAGCGCTTTTGTCGGGATGTTGTTTCCCGCCTTACTGCTGCATGCCAGGGAATTCTATGCTTCACGAACATTCGCGACGAAAGGTAAAATGTCGACTAAAAAACCCAGCGGACCAATTTCCGGCAAAGCTGGGATGGGTCGCACGGAGCTAGGATTTCTCGCGCGTTATATATACCATATGACTACTATTGGAATTGCCAGTTTGCAGGCTCCGTAGCCGTAGGCAAGCGTTTTGTCACAGGGGTGCTTGTACATTCACATGATGGTTACAATACCTAGTGCACTAAATAATAAGTATGCACCTTTCTGCTGTCGGTTGAGTACAAATGACTCAAGTGACACAGGGACCGAGCCTTCATGTTGAAATTCCGTGTGTTGCTGCATTCCTGACGTCCTTCTATTGCTAGCGAGGTAGCGAATAGTATAGGACTATCGGTCGATCATTAACAGTCAAGAAGACAATAACTTGCTCTGAAATCATCATCAGTGTATTTGTTGTTGCTGTTGTTGCTCTGAAATCTGCAGAGGACTTGCCGGCATACGTGTAATGTGACGCACAAACACAAAGCTTACCGACCAGGCTTGCTTACCTACACCGGCAGAAAACCTTCTGATGCGATCCGTGTAGTTCAAACAACAACCAGCAGGAATTGTTGTCGAAAAGCTTTCGATCAAATAAGGGGCGATACAAGATTTCCCGCACGAGAAACTTTCTGCCGATTTTATTTTGCTCACAGAAAACTCGGTAGCAGTATACGCTCAAAATATCGCCACCGTCTGACACCCGCACATCCATCTCCACCTCCCTCACACACGCAATCCACCACAAACTGGCGGGCAATCAAACTTCAGCACACACAACGTACACCACATATTTCATCCTCCTCCTCAATTCCAGCTCCCCACAACCGTCTGCTATCCTCATTTTTCGTGTAAACACGCAATACACACAACCCCGTCCTCACGCTAACGTGGTTCCGAGACCCTACATGCGCACCATGCATTTACAGGTCGTTGCGGCCCGCAAATGTGGAAAGGGGATAGGAGACCATAGTCACGATTGAAAACGGCTCTGCGCGAAAATCGAAAGCTCATACCTGCAACACAGTCGCTCGCTTGATCTCGCGCTTGGGTGAGCTTTCGACGGCGGCCAGAACAGCGGAAATCGTTGTTGCGCCGCTGGCAACATTCGCTTCGGTACAGCGACTGCGCCTCCAAGCGGCGGAGATGGGAACTAGTAGACGGTCTGTAGAAAGTTTTATCGGTGTATGGCACAGTGTTATTGCTTTTTATCGATGCGCTGAAGCGCGAGAATCTCGCATAGTACTTGAGCGGCGGGCGTCAGAGTTGTCCTGAATGCTCCCAGTGAGATTGGGTGTTTTTTTTTGTGTGTGGTTGTTTTTTTTTTCTTTTTTTCGGAGGTTGCAGTTGGACTAGCTTCAAACAAAAGCTGAAGGGTGTGTTGTTCTGCTTCCGGGCGCATCAGGCGGCAGAATGAGAGATTTTATGCGGTAGATTATACCCGCACTCTTTATCGGTGCATGCGAAAATGAAATTCCTGGAACATGCATAATGTAAAACCCCGAGACTAGGGAACACGAAGGGACAGACACAAACACGATGTCTGTCCTTTCGTGTTCCCTAGTTTCGGGGTTTTTCATTATGCATCATCTTCACCAGCTCGCTTGCTTCCTAGCCATTTTTTCCTGGAACAGTTCTATCTTTGTGCATTGCATTGCGAGAGAAGGGATTAAGATATGTGACTATGTCGATTACTTATCGAGAGATGCTACTGAATTATAGGCTGCTTAGTCTCACTAATGATCCCGATGAACGTAGAATACGTCCTTGGCTTGCCAGTTCATACTGCCTGTGAAATGTTGTTCATAATTGAAGACCGGGACCGCTTCTGAGTTCATTGGGAAATAAATCAAAGTGCAGGTAAATCAATGAAATATCTCAATAAAAACTCATCTGCACGGTCGAAGCAGCAATACTCGGCGTACCAAAGGGACGAGTGCATAGAGACTTGGGTAATGGGAAAGAGTGTATCACGCCACTCACGCCCATGCGCCGCCACATACGTGTTTCCAGAAACGTAGGATGGCATCATTGCCGATATGGGAGAGCAGCTTTTGCTGCACATGTTGGAATCGTGGGCGGAGACACTTCATGCACTCTTTTCCTGCACTGTTTTGACTGTGAATTATCTTTTCTTCTTTTTCTTTTTTATATTATTATTATTATTATTTTGAAATAGGAAGCCGACCTTTGTCTGGCTGCCCTTCTCTTTTTCATTTAATAAACTTTCATATCCGCCCTCTTCTCCTTTCCTTTTCTGTAACACCGCGCTTAACGAACGTTCAAAAGGACGGACTCTGGAAAGTGGTACTGCGGGAAAAGGATGTATTGCACTTTAAAAATGTAGACCATTTTACTTCTGCTCTAATGTGTCGTGTACGCTGAGTCCTTGCTGTTACGCTTACCTTTTAGCTCTGTACGCTATGTGCACATCACTGCATGGGACACCCGACGCAGCGCCACCGGTCCATGCTAGGACGTTGGCTTCTATGACACCTCCGCTCGCCTCAGCGATGGGGGAACCATTTCCGAATGGTGTGTCATGAAATTTGGTAAGACTTACTAGCCGTATTTACGTATCTCTTGAAGCAAATTAAACACCTCTGCACCTCAGGCGCGTCCATCGCGATCAAGAGTGCTGCGTCCTTGCTGAGCATAGACGGTGCCGCTAGCAATTTTATGTCTGATCATGAGAGTGCTGTCAAATACAAGCCGTTGCAACTGCCCCGCAGGCTGATATTGCGTCAATCCTCAAAAGCCTCACCCTACAACTCATTTAGTGCTGTCGCGGACTACGTGTGCTGTGGGAAGATAGAGACGCTCCATTGCTAATACAGCATAACTGCAGACAAGCTGGTGGATAAATTCCATAGTTGAAAAAGCCTGAGCTTGGGCACAGGAAGAACGACAGGGACACACACGGGGGTCCATTCTTACACCGCACAAGATGGTATGAAGGAATTGGGATATCGAGATCCAAATATAAACGTAAGTTACGCAAGTTGGGTGGTTATACGATAAAGCTGATGAGTATTATGAGTCCGACTTCATAAAGACGATGTTTCATCCGATATCATAAGGTATCACATAAATTCGCGTAAACATGAAACTAGCAACGCACATGCGTGAGAGATGTGCTTTCAGGGGTTTTATTGTTTTAGGTGTTAATTATATCACTGTGCTTGTTGTCTGTTCTCTGCTACGACTTACGAGTGCCGTTTATTTATTTATTTAACAACGTACAAGGTACAGAACAGTGAACAAAAAAGACACTACCGTATAGAATTAGCTACTAGGGGACTCCCGTAGCGTAGAGTGTACAAAAAAAAAGAAACAATAACTATGACAACGCATGACAAGCAAATCACCTAATTCAGAACTGATGTACTGCTTGTAACACACTTGTCAGGTATCTCGGGACGCTCCGAGGCATCCCTTACCGGCTGTATCACCTAAAAAAAGTGGACTACGAGAGGGTGCCGGTACACTGTACGCAAGCGCAGCGGCAAAGAGCGCAGTTATTGACGGCGTACAGATCCCGACAAAAGTTTACGGGACACAAGGGCGACGTATTTCTTGATCTCAGCGACACCCTAGCGGCGAACGGGAGTGGACCCACTTACTGAGAGGTGCGTCGAGTACCCGGTCACCTGTTTTTAAGTCTATCTGCTCCTGTTTGCAGCAACCGCGTCGCTCAGATGACTATATACACCACACCAGTGTACAGTAAACTTTTTCCGGGACCTGTACCCGTAACTGCCTGCCAGCCTCCCCTTGTTTGCAGTATATTCTTTTAGTCCGCGAAACAACCGCTGGGGTGCATGTGCAGAGTGGCATGAGATTTTAGACCAGAGTGTTGCTGGCAGTTCTTCCTTAATGCTGAATCTTTAACCTGAAGAGGAAATTATTCTTTTTTAGCTGCGATGACAACGAATTGGAAAGCATGGCACCGAAGGAAACGACTAAGCGCGTACCATAAACGACATTCATTCGGTGTAAGATATCGTGGCCCCTGCTCTGGGGCTGAAAGTATTGTTATATATATGAACAAGCCAATAATAGTGGCGCTTCTGTTGTTTCTGGTGCATCTTTCGAATAATATAATAATAGGAAAAAATATGCTAAAGGACTGTGCAAAACTGCAGGGTTTTCCAGACCTTGAAGACAGCATTTTCGAATTTCAGGATGTTCAAGAGTTTCAAGGACCAGTAGGGACAGGATGCAATATCCTTACATGATGTCGAAAGCAGCCACTGGAAATCTCTATAGTAAACGAGTTTTCTCCCTTACACAGTCCCACTTGACGCAAACAGCGTCCCAGAACTACAGGAATGCTGTCACACATTTTGTGCGGCCTGATGCGTTCATGTATACTCCAAAAGCGTCGTCCTCTTTGCAGGGAAGGGTAACGGTAATGGTAACGGAAACAGAAACGGTATATTACCAAAATTGGAGACGGTAACGATAACGGAAACGGAAACGCATGTCACGGTCCTTAATTACCGGAAACAGAAACGGAAACGAAAATTATCGTCCGGTACTGAATTCGGGTAATGGCTATTCCTGTTGTGCGACGACATTTGAGTGACTTTTCATTTTATTTTTGTAGTTTGGTGACTCCATTCCCTCTAATACTGTAAAGACGACACGTGGGCATGAAAACAAAGCGCAATATTGAATCTCGAGGGTGCATCCCTCACTTACCTCGTCCCAGTCCTCATAGCTCCATGATATCAACACATGACTATACACCGCTTTAGCACGACGATGACAGCCTACGATTTTTAGTTATTTGATTTTTACCTTTTTTCTCATTTCACCGTGGCTATGGCAGTATTATTTGCTAGTGAGAGCGTCCGCTTATGGATGTGACATTGGATGAAGGTTACACCCATCTTGAGTTGCTGAACTGAAGACTGAAGACATGTCCCTACGTTTTTCAAACAATCTTGCAAGATTTGCATATCCCAACGACGTAAAATTACTGATGTAGTGTGTACGCGTGACACCGAAGCAGCACTTGGGTCAAACAGGCTGCTGAGAGAGCTGGACTGGCTCTCCTCCCGCAGTTCTGTAACAGCCTTTCCATTACCGGAAACGAAATTGAAAGTCTACCCACGTCGGCATGCCGTGCTCGACAATTACTTAATGCAGGTGGCACATTATGTTGTGACCAGCTCCCGTGGCACAGTGGTGTCAATCCCAATGCCAACGATCAAGTGTCGAGCACAGTCCGATAACATGGCTGTCCGAGAGTAAACCTTGGCCGTCGGTCCAGTTACACCCGCTTTTGCGGACCAGTATCCCGTTCGCGGAACTCCGGTTGAGAAACACTGTTTTAGAGAGTAGACTCGTACCTTTGCATTTATAGTCGACGTCTTTACAATCACACCTTGTGGCGGTGATGACGATATGCATTGGTGACGACATGGCTTTTCGAGAACAAATATCTAAAATGGAGAGACATCCCCAGAAAACTTGGTCGAATGACGGTAATGTATCCGGTACTCCTGTACCACGTTATCCACAAGGAGAGAGTTGTCAAACAACTGTAAGGGAAAAGATGCTGACGCCAGGATGATCTTTTTCCTGAGTTGATTTCATTGTCTCTGGCCGTTCGAGGCTTACGTGTTTGTGTCGTCCACATTTGTAGCCTGCCTCGGCTAATTCTCGTTGTTTACGAGATAGTTGTTCGCGTCGCAAGACTGCTCCATAATTCGACTTGCTTTCCGATAAATGCATGTGCGTTCCCACAACAGGACCGCGAGTTGCGGAACACGTCAAACGCATTATGTTTTCTGACTCGATACGGGAACTGAGTGTGAAAGCTCCCTCTTGATTGGAATTGCTCCAGAGAGGTAAGCCAAGTTAGAAGATAGTTGACCGTCACAGGGATGCACTATCCAATGATGCCTTGTGAGTTGAAGTTCATTTTAGACGAACTCCAGTACAGTAGCACAGAGCGGATAAGTTTCTACAGTATCCAGTGAAGAAGAATGAAGAAGAACAATGACAAAACAAATGGACATGGAAGAAATACCTGGGCAAAGAAAAGACGTTCGAAATAAAGACGGAGGGACCCGTTGACATTGCCCAGACTGCGTTCCAGGAATGTTTGCTAGGTGTCAATACCACGTTCTTTCCCTTCGGCGAGAAACAGGAGCGAGCGCACGGGACCAAACGAAAATCTACGTCATACAAACGAAAGGCCACATTATCTCGAGAGATTCGAGACCAATGGTTTTAAATTAGTGATCATAGACTCCTTTGGGAATGACTGCACTTCAAATTCTACAAGGTACACGGGAAGAAAGAAACCACTCGGTCATAAATTTTTCATCTCGCAGTGTGGAAGGGGAAGGGAAAGTTTTCAGGTTGAAAACGTATGTTTCTTGTTTTATTCTTTGCTGCAGTGATGTTAAGATAGTACTATAAATTTCATCAGAACTATATAGTATGTCGGACTTCACATACTCTACACCATTCCCATTGCCGTTTCGATTTAACGTTTGATACTGCAAACTATAATGTACCACTGCTGGCGAACCGCCCAAAAGCATTCGAACAACTTGTAGGAACGGCCACGTTTCTCACTTTAAAAAAAGAAGTTCCACTGGTAACACGCCCAGCGGCGCCCACTGCGTAGTGACACCAGTATCTACTCTTACGAGATGACAAAACAGTGCGTACGACTTTCTCTCCAGAGATATATATTTATATGCAAATTTTCCGAAAATGGCATACTGTCCACTGTCACAACAACTCCAACGACAGAATGGTATCATTCTGAATAGCAGTTGGTGAACAATCAGCAGAGCGTGCTGTTTTGTGTCTGCTTTTGAGGTTGCGTGTGCGTGCGCGTGTTTGCGTAGATGTCCTCGGCGCGCGTGCGAGCACGCGTTACGCTCGGCGTTAGAGGAAGGGTGCTACAGAAAGGGAATGAGGGTGTCATTGTCAAACCAAGTGCCTCCGCCAACGATTGTAACATGCAGCAAAGTCAGCTCCTTGCTCATCTTGCGCTGGTGGAAACAAGTGTACGGCTGCGCGTGCGCAGGAGCCCTGCAATCGTGCTAGGTTTTCCTTTGACAATGCGGGTGACTCATTATGCAGATTGATCTTACTGACCGAAGGGCGTTTAAACATGAACAGGATTTCATCAACAAGGATAGGAGTTCCTACAGAACTTCACCACACAGCACGCTGAAGGCCGACCATTACACAGAATAATACAGTTAGCATTCCCGATTTGTGGAAAGCACGGGGCGTACGCCATTTTGTGACACTAATGCAGTTAAGATACTTGTCACAAGAAGGCGTACGCCTCTCGTTTACAACATTTTTTTTAAATTCCGTGTTAGCGCGCCGAAGCAACTGTGGCTATGAGCGGGGTAGATGTGGACAGATGGAGAGAGAACAACAGGAAGGAGAGGGAAACAGAAGGTTATTGTGCATCCTGGGCCGACTTCAAGGGGAATTGTGCCAACAACACCCGTCTGCAAAAGTCTGCCGGAAACTGTCTACCCTCTACCAGTCTTCAGCACGACCTTTCAGCTATACCACCAACGATCGGATGCCTGCATCCACCCGGCCGTGCCGGTGGTGAAATTCTGTTTTAAGAGTTTCTCCATCCACCTTATTCTTCCGCTATATCGAAACGCAGATTGCGTGAAATACTGAGCAGATACAGAGCTACTCGTAACGTATAAGCCCGGCAGCCACTTTGCGGGAGCTTTAGTGTCTTCGAATAACTATAATTACGCGTAGCGAAGCGTTACGGCCACAAAGTTGAGAACTGCCTCTTAATTAGCTTTCTAGCCTCAGCGTTCGCGACAGAATGCGGGGTCGTCCCTGTTTCGTATTCAAAGCATTCCTCTTCAAAGCACCGAGAAAGTAAGAAGGAAGTGCCTTAGTGAGACCTGCTTCCGTGAAGTTGGAAAGTCTGTGAGCGTCTTTTCTCTCGCTTTTACAACGGGTCCTGTCTTCCAGGACGAACCTCCCTTCAAGTGGAACTCACTAAAGTGGCTAATTTGGATGTAACGTCAATAAAAAAATAAAAAAAGTTACTCTTCGTAAAGAATGCTTCGTTTGGTTAAGCCGAGATGGCAGTAAGCTTTTCTTTCTTTCTTTCTTTGTTTGAGTGCTTCATAGCAGTATTTTGCTTAATCCTTTTAGTCGACAGGTGCGGTCCTTAACAGGTCGCGACACGCTCCAGCCTCGATGGGATTCCCCATACATTTTTAAGACCACTAGAGTCGTGAGGAATCGTACAATTTGCGTCAAATATGTGTTCACTAGTGGAGTTCAGTGATTTCTCGCGCTGAATGCGGCCGGATTTTCGGTTTCACCTGCGGCATCGCCGAGTGGGTAAGAGGTGACGGGTTCGAATCCTACTACCAGCTGTGCTGCCTGAGGTTCTCCATGGGTGTTTTCCGGCAGACTTTCCCGGGAAATGCCGGCGTGGTTTCCCTTGAGGTCGACCCAGGACGCATACTAACCCTCCCCCTGTCCCCCACTCCTTCCTGCTGTCTTCTCATCATCTGTCCATGTCTGTACGCCGCTCATGGACATGGCTTCGCGGCTCTAACAAGAAACAAATCGGTTTGGGCCTTTAGGAACTTTTGTGCGGCGCTCAGAGGGTGACAAAAATTACATTTCCTGCTTCATTCACTCTTTTTGATCACTCAAAGAAAATCTCAAACCTCAAAGGAGACTTCTAACCTCATTGAGCGCTACAGAAATCTACAGGATCGTTTCTTTGACAGCTATGATCGCCGAGAAGATTCGAGCTAATATTTCTGTTTCAAGCTATAGGTGCAATGTGTAAATGTCACAGAATCCGACTGTCGAGCGTGGATGGAGAAACAAGGGTGGAGGGTGCACGGCCGCATTAAGCGCACGATGATGATGATTCTTTCTGTGTTTACTGTCGCGAAATCTGCTGTGTCTGTCACGCGTTACAGAAAAGTTATCAAGGGCGAATGTTAAATAGCGTAAAATAGTATGGTACAAAAGGTAATTCAGTTCCTTAGACTGAATTGTTCGAACACGATGGTCTCATTACTTCGATCGGCTGGGCACAAAATTATTTATTCGTACAATGCATATGCGCGTGGTAATTGAAACGATGTGGAAGCTAAATACCTAGTGATTCTGCTAGAAACACGTCTGCAGCACTGTACGTCAACTCTGTTTAACAAAATTTATATCGTCAAGATTGATTTAATTTCATTTTAAGAAAAAAAAATGGAGATTTTGGCTTCACTAGTGTGAGTCCCGCAACTTCGCATGACTTGCACCAGTAACTTTGGTGGAAAAACTCCTGTAAATGATGACTCTCCAATGAAGAGGAGGAGGATGGTGATGATGATGACTTTGATGGTGAATCTATTTCCTCAAGGAGGTCTTAATATTAATCATTTGGGGCTTTACGCCGCGAGACAACTGCACTCTTAGAAACGAACTTCACCGCATAGCACGCTCCTAGCCAACCAATCATCTCGAATGATATCGTTATCTGCCTTGATTTGCTGAAAACGGTAGGCGTACGCCTTTTTTGTGACAATTATGAACAGCATAAGTGTCACAAAAAAGGCGTACGCCTCCCGTTTTCAACAAATCAGGGCAGTTACCGATATCATTCGAGATGATGGTTGGCTAGGAACGTGCTATGCGGTGAAGTTCATTTTTAAGAGTGTGCGATCATGAGCGACGCCACAGTGCACTCTAGAAACAGAACTTCACCGCACAGCACGCTCTGCGCCAACCATTGCCACGAATGATAGGGTCATCACTCCTGATTCGAAGAGAGAGGGGGGGCGTACGCCTTTTTGTAGCAATTTGGATGTATGAAACTTGCCACAAAAAGGCGTACGCCCCCCTCTTTCTTCCAATCAGAAGCGATAACCTTATCATTCGTGGCAATTGTTGGCGCAGAGCGTGCTATGCGGTGAAGTTCTGTTTTTAGAGCGTGGTCTGGTCTGTGGATTAACTTTGCCCACCTGAGGGGTCCTTTGCGTTCGCCGAAATCGCCACACATGGCACTCCACGTTTGACGTTCCTCGCGAAAGACAGCGTGCCTGAGCAACTTCTACCCTTCCACCAAACTACCGCCGTCCTCGGCCGGGTTCGAACCCGCGATCTTGGGATCAGCAGAGGACACGCTACCGACCGGACCGAGCCACCGGGGGCGGCTCTCAAGGTAATCGAAATTGTCGGATCGACACCAGCCAAGAAGGCGAACTCTTCCCGGCACGAAAAAAGTTCTTTATATACACTCTTAAAAATGAACTTCACCGCATAGCACGCTCCTAGCCAACCATAATCTCGAATGATATCGTTAACTGCCCTGATTTGTTGAAAACGGGAGGCGTGCGCCTTTTTTGTGACCATTATGAACAGCATAAGTGTCACAAAAAAGGCGTACACCCTCTGTTTTCAACAAATCAGGGCAGATAACGATATCATTCTAGATTATAGTTGGCTAGGAGCGTGCTATGCGGTGAAGTTCATTTTTAAGAGTGTACGTCAGCTATGCTATACGTAGAAATGCGATACTACAGCGTTTATAAACCCACAGGTGGACAAACCGTAGCTGTTATTCATTTGTAAGCTATGGTTGCGTGCACGTATGTTGTTTGCATGTATGTGTTCTGTGCCTCCGTGTTCTTCCTTTTAGGACTTACCGTATATGGCGCGAAAAATAAATAAAATAAACAAATAGTAGTACATGGACCATATCGCTCGTTATCGCTTTTCAATCGTGACGGACAATCGCGAATTATGAATAAAATTCATATAATCCACATCTATAGTTACCAATTTATGGAGCCTTCAGCAACGTACCATGACGCATCATATCTAGCTTCGGTCATTGGCAAGGAAAACTACAAGCACACGTAATGCGGTCTCTTCCGAATTTATACAGACTCCAGTGTCATATGTGCTCGCGAAATTTAAGGCGAATCGGTCCCATTTATGTTCACTACGGGACGTACCGAGATTCTTACTGAGAACGGATGTGAGTTGCTGCACTGTCTTGCTCAAGAGAGCGAAGAAATTACTTCACATTACACGATACAGATTCCCTGAAGCTACGCTGCATTAGCGTTTTCCCTCGACGCTGTGCGTATAGTGCCCAACATTTCACTTGGTATCGGTTCCATGATTATTGTAATGAGACGCAGAACTGGAATAACTTTCACTGGATGAGCTGAGTTAATTCTACGTTCTGGTTTCTCGTATTTCTGTATTTCTGAAATGCAACACTGACTCCCAACCATTTTAGGCTCTCGAAAGCCACGAACCATTTTGACATGCGATGTAGAACGCTGTATCCGTGATAGAGTGTTGAACATCAAATTGAGAAGCATTACGGCCTTTAAAATGTGAGATTTGTTTGCATAGGCTTGGGTGAAAAGTTTCAGTGCTGCAGCTGTAGCCTTACACCGTATTAACGAAATTAAGTGTTCCGACTATTTTGTGCTTAAAGTACTAAGTAGTTCTTAGTAAAACAAACAATTGAATATTGGTACTACCAACGGCACACCATATATAGCAACGTTTTGCTCGCGTTATGATATGATTTTGCTTCGTTAAAATAAACTCGGAAATTCAGCTACTCAAGAACGTTTCTCTTGATTAAACTGTTACTTGATTAAACTTGACTGATGATTGTAGCATGCTTCGCTCAAAAATTTGCTATCATCCTCTGACGCATTTCTCAATTGTATTGTTAATAGAATTAGTTGAAAACTTCCCTTTAAACGGAGAAAAGTGCACCGGTGGTGGGGTGCCATGCAGATGGTACCTCTACAGAGAGATCCGTAATTTTTAAGGCCGTAGTACTTTCTTCTGCGATGTTCGACGCTGTATCACGGATTCAGCGTTCGTTGCTTCATCTCAAAATTGTTCATGGCTTTCGAGAGCCCAGAATGCTTGGGAGCAGTGGCACATTTCAACAGCCGTGGATCGTAAGCACGGGCACACAGAACGTGAAGAACTCAGCTAATCCAGAACGAAAAAAATGTTCCAACTCTGCGTCTCATTACAATAATCATGCAAGCGATAGCAAGTGGAACGTTGAGCGCCACGCAAAGCGTCGTGGGAAAAAGCTAATGCGGCGCAGCTTCCGGAATCCTGTATCACGAAAAGGGAAAGTAATTTCGGTGTATACTCGAGCACGCGAATGCAGCGAATCACAGATGGAAAATAGAAAACGTTCCCCATTGGATAAAAAAAAAAGTTTCAAGAGGAAAGGCGCACTTTTGACACATATGCACAGGTACGAGAGGGGCCATTACACGCGAAGTAATCCAACTACAGTGCTGGCATATAGTGTTTTTTTTTTTCTTTTTCGAAAAAATACCTTGGCTGGTCGTAGGGTATATAGGCATGCACAGTGCCCTTCCAACAAATTATTTCTGTTCTAACGCACGGCGTTTGAGCGCTAGATGTCATCGAAGTGCGTGCGCCTCTCGTGAAAACCGCCATCCGCTTGAAACGTCGCTGCGACGCTTTGGGAGCCCCTCGAATGCTACGATTTGTTTCTTTTTGTAGAGGAAGGCCGGTCTTATATCGTCGCTCAAGTCCTGCTGTGTTTACTTAGAACGGTGTGAGATACGGAAACAGCGAAAAATACAAATTTTTAGTTATTTTAAGATTTTGTTTTACAAGCGAATTACAAATGGAATTTCTATGATTATTCTTTTTACGCAGCTCTCATACAGCGTTTCAAAGAAAAAAAATTGTCAGACCTCTGGCTCGAGCGGAGACTGTGATAAGAACAGGGAATATTTCTTCTTCGTCTTCCTTTGTTTTTGTTTTATGATGATGGGCGAAAAGCGTAGCTGGATGGTTTTGCGTGGAAAGGCTCAGGGGCGCCCAACAACTTCTCCGCCGGGCGCAGAAGGACGCACAGTCACGTAACTATATTGTAGGACCAGAGCCGCAGCGGTGGTGGTGGTGGTGGTGGTGGTGGTGGGGGGGGGGGGGCAGCCGTCCCGTGCCGAATGGCAGGCCCTGGCAGATTGTTTGTACAGTATACAGCGGGAATGACGAGAAATTTAATTTGCGATCTCGGCAGTGCGAATGAGCGTCTTCTTTTCTTTATTTACAGAGCTTCTGGCGGCATTGGGAGGGGGGGGGGGGGGCGCTTCACGTTTACCCTCCCCGGGTCGCAAACTCGCCTCGTGACGGCTCTGTGCATGGGACATATGCAGTCTTCAAGATTAATGTTACCAGGAGTGACTGATGTGCGCTACACGCTTTTCTCGTGGCGAACGTCGGCAACTGAGCTAAAAGAGGAAAGTGAAGGCGCGTGTAATATTTGTCTCGGAAGGACCTAACATTGACAGGCATCCACCAGGACATTGTGGTACAAAGCACGGTACAAAAGTGGGCCGCGGAATTCAGGCGAGGACGTGGCGGGACAGCCCCGAAGTCGACCTCCATCCTGGTAGGCCACAGGATGTGACCGCGCAAGAAGATACCGTGCGCACGATGAGGTCATGGGTGTTCACCGAGTCGACTTCCGGCACAGGCATACCCAAACGCACAGTTCAACACATTTTGACTGCAAGGTTTCTGCCAGATGATTCCCGTGATTGCGCATGCTTGATTAAAAACACGCGCGCTATACCACATCCAGGGGCAGTCTTTAGGAGGATGGGAACGTTGAGTAGAAAAGGGGTGTGAGATTGACTGCACGTTGCTCGGGGAGAGGGACGTGGAGGGGAAGGACAATCTCCAAGTATTAGGGGACTTCCCTGCCCTGTTTGTGAGTGTGGACGAAACCTGGGTCAACCATTTCCAATTCTAGGGTAAAGCCCGGTCCAAATAGTGGAAACCCCAACGCGGAAGAAGACATCTTTTTCATCAGCGCAATGGCAACGATTTTCTGACGTTCAAAGGGCGTGCTCATCAGTTACGTAATAAAGGGCAGATCATCACCGGGAACAAGTGCACAACCTTGATTCATCGCTTTCGGGACGCCATCAGGCTCAAAAACGCGGTATGCCCGAGAACGGGGTCCTATTCTATCAGGGATTGCACCCCACACCTTGCTTCTATGGGGGATGACTGCCATTCACTCCTGCGGCTTTTCTATGGTCAAGGCTTAACCATACTGGCAACGTTTGACAACTGGCTTTACACGAGCTAGAAAGCGCAGTTTGCTGCCTTCACCCAACTGTCTTTGGAATGTTGTCCAACGTACGGGAAAGTTTGAGTCGTTCATAGTAATTGGAATTTTTCAGCGCCTGTCCATCTTTTGCCACTTACCTTCACATTTCTTTGAAGACCTATCGGACCTATATTGACAGATATCTATTAAGAACGAAAAAAAGTAATGCTTGGAACGTTCAGCAGCCATTTTAAAGGCACTGCCTGTTTCATTGCCGGGGATGCGTAACCGCAACACACTCCGGTACTATAGAACGACTTAGAAGAAAAAGTTCACCGTCAGGTGTGCACTGTTTGTGTACGGAACCAGCGCATGAACAGTTTATTTTCATTGTTCACAATTCACTGGTTAGCCCATACAACTTCAAGTTGTCAATGCCTATAAACGTTAAAACGAAGGGAGATCGCATTGCAGGGTTACATGTGTTGTGATAAAACCATCTGAGCTGTTAGTGCGCTGAGCTAGAGGAAATGAGCTTGATTCCAGCCAGATAACTGTCTACTGTTATACTCACTATAGTGTATTGGTTCGTGTCACTATCGGATAATTGAGAAGGCCTAAACTATTCTTTCCCAAATGCACGAACAAAACACACATTATTTAAATCCTTGCGTGCACTTACGTTGACATTGTACCCACTAGCCGTGGACCTCTACGCTCAGGGTCGGCGTCTACGTTTCGCTCCCGTGGGGATAATTTGAAATTTGTGCCCGCCCCCCGCATCCTCGATTCTTCTGTCGTACTAAATCGGCTGTAATCTGCCCGAAAGTTGTCTTTTCGCCCCCCCCCCTCCCCGTAGACGCCGGCAGTGCCTACACTCTTAAAAATGAACTTCACCGCATAGCACGCTCCTAGCCAACTATCTACTCGAATGATATCGCTATGTGCCCTGATTTGTTCAAAACGGGAGGCGTACGCCTTTTTTGTGACACTTATGCTGTTCATAATTGTCACAAAAATGGCATACGCCTCCCGTTTTCAGCAAATCAGGGCAGATAACGATATCATTCCAGATGATGGTTGGCTAGGAGCGTGCTGTGCGGTGAAGTTCATTTCTAAGAGTGTACGCTTGATTTTTGTAACATACATTAACACGATATGCAAGTAGGTCCAGGGACAGCGGATTCCCTATAGCTTCCTCCTTCTCCCGTTTGCAAAGGCCGTGACCTCATTAGTCGGGCTTCAGGTAAGGGGGAAAGGTTGAAGTGGACGATATGCATACACTCTTGGTCTCAGCATCGGAGACAAAAGGCGATTAAGCCGACGCAGCAATACAACCAAACAGCGAGCGCGGGTGTTTGACGAACGACAACAATTTAAATTATGAATGATGATGCCATTGGGTGTTTCCCCGTTAAGGCTGCCGGGGCCTACCCCAGTGCATGTGCTGTAATATGATTTGATGAGTTACCCTGACACGCCCGCGAAGGTATCAGAGCAACGGCTCAGAGCCCATCCACCAGGGCCGTGCCTGTTAGGAAAGCCATAAGCGGCCGAAGAGCCCCTGTAACAATTTTGGTTACGCACCAGGCTATTTTCTTTCTACGTACGGGAATAGCAAGCCGACTCACGTATGGCTTAATATTTCCCTTTCGCTGTTTTTCACAATACGCATAACCCCCCCCCCCCCCCCCCCCTGCTTCGCTGGAAACACTTTATACGGTTGCAGCCGCCTAATCCCCTTCTTCTCCTCGTATTCCGATGTGGCCAGGGATACACTGCAGAAAAAAAAAAAGCGATGTCACTCTCTTCTACACTCTTAGAAATGAACTTCACTGCACAGCACGCTCCTAACCAACTGTCATCTCGAATGATATCGTTATCTGCTCTGATTTGTTGAAAACCGGAGGCGTACGCCTTTTTTGTGACACTTATGCTGTTCATAATTGTCACAAAAAGGCGTACGTCTCCCGTTTTCAACAAATCAGGGCAGATAACGATATCATTCGAGATGATGGTTGGCTATGAGCGTGCTATGCGGTGAAGTTCATTTTTAAGAGTGTAGCGTCTTGTGAATCTTCAGGATCTCCACAACCACTGCTGCCAAAGATGCGCGGATACTCATGGTCCCTATACACTGTAATGCCGCTTTGGAGTCAATGTATACCACTCAGGAACGTGGTTGGAACTCCAGCACCGTCCTCAGGAACAGCAGAATGGCATATGGCTCCGCAGGATGACCAGTGCGGTGCGGTGAGATGTACTCCACTGCTATAACAGCAGCAGCTATATGCAGCAGCTATATGCAGCAGATGATCCGTCGCTGATGGAAGATCCATCTGTGAACACCGCGGTATGTGGTTGTTATATCTTGTGTCCATCACTGCCAGCGTGCTTTGCCTGTGAATTGGAACTGGGGCTTCATTTTTCTTCACGGTGAGGCCAGAAATATGCCCTGAAATGGATGGCCCTAGAAGCGTCCCCGATGAGACAGAGGGGGCTGAGGGTGCCAATATGAAAGGAGGGATGTTTGGCAATGCGCCACGGATGCACTGGAATACTTTGCTGTGCTCCCGCTTACGGATCTCTCGCACAAGTGGGCAACGCCGGTGGTGAGCGATGAACCGCAGGTAGCTGTTTCTCTACGGCGAAGGACGTCGACAGGAAACTCCCATGCTTCAGTTATCCTCATGCGCGTTTCAGCGCTGCGTTGGTACTACTGGGCACGTCCGCAGGCTGCTTGCTTGTACACATCGAAGTGTACGCTCTGATGTCTGAGATATTCCACGCAACACACGCAAGCTGCACTGCATTGACCCACGCACGAAAGCTTTGTGAAACATAAGAAAGTCTCGCTCGTTACTGCACCATCGTATTCCGGCGAAGTGACGGATGACATATACCCAGCGTTGGGTTTTTGTGGCAGAGTAGTCTATGTGCCTTTTCCACGAAATGTTGTGGTCTTCTACGGCTCCCACAAACCTGTGGTGCTTCTGTTGTTTGAGTAGATTGCCCTGAGGTGGAGCTGGAGTCTATTCATGTGCTTTCGGGTGAAGGGGAGTACTGCGATCTTCTGCGCTGAGATGTCCATCCCTGCATCCATGTAGAAGTTCCTAACGGTGTCCAGTGAACGTTGAAGGCGATGTTGAATTGCCGGTCGGGACTGTCAGATAGTCCAGATACGCATGTCATCCGCATTTATGGACAGGCTAACATTTGTGGGGATACAATTTTTGCGGTCCCCGATGACGATGTTAAATAGCAACGGACTTCCGGCGCTTCTTTGAGGAGCGCCCTCAGGTACAGTTCTCTGTGTCACCTTCTCCTATTCTACTGAAAATTTTCCGTTGTTGGAGGAAGTCGGCAGTCCACAACAATCCTATCTGATATACCTGAGCCTGGATCAGCGCATGCGCGATGCAGTACATTGGTCGCACTCACGGTATCATAGTCTCTTTTGATATGTAGGAAGGCAGCCACCGCTATCTTCCTTTGGGCTTGTGCTTTCCCTACAGAAGAAACCAGATCAAGAACTTAGTCTGTAGAACTGCCGTTCCGCAGGAAGTCTGCCATTTCATGTGGGAAGAGAGGCTGCCTTTTCTCTAGCCACCACTATAACTACTAAGATTATTCGTGCGAGGACGTTGCATTTAAAGGCAGCTGGTGAGACAGTCTGGGCAGAAGGACGCCAAATCAGAGGGTTGTTTTCCCGGCTTCAAAATAGGAAGTACTGACGACTGCCTAAGCGCTTTGTGCTGTCCAGTTCTTCTGTCCTCGTTCCTGTGCTCTCTATATCAATATGAATCACTTCCATCCACGAGGCAGGAACCCGCTCATTCCGCCCTCGTCTGCTGTAGATCTCCAATGGCGCCTGAAGACGTCTACCATCGAAGTTTCGGATAGCTGCATAAGTGGTCATGACAGGACCGGGAGACGACATCTTGTGCGAAAGTGTTACAGCAACTTTGAGCTCAGCTCCCCCGAAATTGGCTTCATGTCATGCTCAGGCACAGGAGCAGCCAAGCTAATAGTACATTGGAAAGGTAAGACATCACCGTGAAAGCTCACATCCTTCGCTGCCTCGGAGCTCTCCGCTACGCCTCACCAAAACTTCCAGGTGACTTCGTTTTCCGGCTTGCCGTAGTGACAGGGACACAGATCTCAGTGGGTTCTTCGCCGGAGGAGCTTCTTTAAGATGGGCAAGGCATACAGGAAGATGGCATGTTCGGCCAAGCCCTCCGCTTCATCTTCAATCAGCTTGTTTAACGGTCCGGGCAACCGCTCAAACCCTTGCTGGGCTGACCAAACGAGGAGAGCGGAGCTTAGAAAAGTGGCGCCACCTTTTTTTTTTTTTTTTTTTTTTGTCCACAGCCTTCAATGCCTGCTGCACTAATTTGCCCACATGACGTGCGTCTTACGCATCCTCTAGTTGGCTATGGACCGCCGAGCCTAGCGCTGCGCTCGTCTCCTACAAGCGCGTGGCCGCCCCACCTGGGGATTCTGTACCTGTGTGAACAGCGATTCTGTACTCTGTGTTCAGTAAGATCGTCCATCGACATCCCCCCGCCTGCACGGGACGCATACACATTCAGGACAGACAATGTTGATTACCCTACACTCTGAAAAGGAAGCTTGACCACATAGCACGCTGAAGGCCAACCATTGTACAGAGTGATACCACTATCACTCTTGATTTATGGAAATCGCGGGGCGTACGCCTTTTAGTGACAATTAATATTTCCGCATAAGTGCCACAAAAAGGCGCACGCATCCCGTTTTCAATAAATCGGGGGAGAGAACGATGTGACTCGGGGTGATGGTTGGCTAGGAACGTGCTATGCGGTGAAGTTTATTTTTAAGAGTGTAGCTGGACATTGCAGTGATAGACACCCAAAGGACAACTGCCTTGACGCGTTTAGCTGTGTTGTGTTGCCTCCTTGCTTGGCTGTACACGTGGCCTCACTTCTGTTCACCTCTCCTCATGCGCAGACACACAATGTTGTTGCACATTAGTCTCAGTGCTGTCGAAACGATGTGTGCTTAGAATATATCTGTGAGCCTGTGCCGCAGCTTCCTTCCGAATCATAGAGTGATTATTTGATTATTCAAAAAAGTATAGGGGTGCTGATTGAAATAGCTACAAAATATAGTCATGTAAACCACGATTAACACCAACGGTCTAAGTCGAGTTTCGATTTACATCAGTCCACCCTGCAGGTGAGACACACACTGCGGGCGGGCGCCACCGAACGGCGATATCAAATGCGATGTCATTCTCAATGTCTTCCAACAACTACAGTTCAGATAGCAGGCCAGTTACTGCACGATCGCCTTACAGCTGCACTCCTGTCTCCGCACACCACTGTTCAGGTCGGTCACCGAAGCGTGGAACACGGCAAAGGAAATGAACGCAACCACAAAGTGAGCATGGAAACGAATCAGTAATGACCGTCCACGATTTCTTTCGCTACAGAAGCCCCCACCAAAAACATAAAACGGTGATAAGTTACGGCCAGATATTTCACGAGAACGGGCAACGAACGGAGCAGCGTCTTTCCTGGGGGCAACGCGGTCGTGAATCAATAGATATAGCGTCAGAACTCAATGCAGGAGGCCTATAAGAGTGGGCCTTTGAGGCGAGGACGGGATAATGAATGGCTACAGGGAAGAGTGCGGCCATTGTCTCAAAGCCGAGTGGATGGAAGAATAGAAGTGCGCCTCTCGATGAAGTTGAGAATGTGCCGACTTGAAAGCGCAGCTGTCAAAGACTGCTCGCAAGAAAATGTGAGAGTAGTGGCCGAGATCCTTTGTGGAGTGAGATTAAGCGATGACTTTGTGGTTGCTCATGAGAAGATGTGGACTTCATCGTATGCCACAGTTTTAGGTCGTGTTACTGCAATATGTGGGCGAAGGATTTTGGTGCGCCAACTATTCAAAAGGACAGTGTATTGTATTCTCTTGAGCGGGAGCAAGGACGCTTTGTTTGGTGGTCTCAAAAGGTGCAGAACTCTAAAATCGTTATGCAGGGTAGGGAACGATGTATCAATTTCACAACGCAACCTGTCCCCAAAATGGATTACAATACGACGCATTCAAGCAGGAGCTGTACACCTTTTTGTGACACTTATGCTGTTCATAATTTTCACAAAAAAGGCGTACTCCTCCCGTTTTCAACAAATCAAGGCAGATAACGATATCACTCGAGATGATGGTTGGCTACGAGCGTGCTATGCCGAGGAAGTTCATTTCTAAGAGTGTAGCGCAATTAAGGCCCTTATGATCAGGCCCAATGTTCAAGGGTATTTTAAAGGAGCTATGAACTCTACCAAGCTAGCCCGCCGACTGTGCCAAACGGCGATTTTAACTTGCTGGCTGTGACACCTTTTGTAAAGATGAATCTGATAGGTCCGTATCTTCACTACATAAACCACGCTGCTAGCCAATCATAATCTCCAATGGCAACGTTCTCGCTCCTGCTTTGTTGATAACGGGAGGCGGAGACTATGTACCGCAGTATGGCTACCAAATAGGCTCCGCCTCCCGTTTTCAACAAATCAGGGATGAGAACGTTGTCATTCGGGATGATGGTTCGCTAGGAGCGTGCCATGTGGTGAAGTTCATTTTCAAGAGTGTAAAGCAGAACGTTCTGTGTACCTCCGCGTTGGCGTCTGAATGGTTGCTACAATTCTTCATATGACGTAACAATGGATAGCGGTATCTGGATGGCGGTGCATCTACTCGCACGTACCCGAAATAAAAGTGCGTTTTTGTATTAACGCTGCACACGTTATGAAGGAGAAGTATTGAACAATAAATTGTAAATAGAATTACGAAGCGTAGAAGAACAATATTACATCTATTAAACCCGTAACTAAATACATGCAAATTGGAGTTCTTACCTCCTTTAATTTTACACAAGGCGCATACATAATGTGCTGTATACCGCAATATACTTTGTTTGTAATGACCACACAATTCACAATCACGACATTCATAGAACGCCTTCCTCATTGGTGATTGGTGCATAAACAAAAACTGCTAAACTAATCCTAAACAACTGTAAGATACAGTCTGTGTAAGATACCCTGAGTGCCGTAATGCGTTCGACGTTCTGCATACGATATTTCGAGTGCCATTATTTGCCGTTAAAGGCACGGTCGCATCCGGAAACCCACCTATGAAATTGATAGCACTGTATTCGGCATCGGTCGACAATCTACCGGGCTATTTTTTTTTCGTTCGGAAACCGCTTCGTCGGGAGTTGCATTCTACTCGAAGCGTCGTTTCAAAACCAGGTTCAGTTACTGGATGAGGTCAGTACCTGCGTTTCAAAACGAAGTCCAATCTGTGTCAACTCACCTTCCCAACGTCGCCAGGGATGGGTAAGACAGAGTAGTGATGTCACTCCAGCCGCGTCATTGGAAACGAAACTGGGCCAGTGTAGCACTGGAATAGCTTTCCAATAACTAATCCCTTCATGACATGACCACCAAGTCGTGATATGGCCCATCATAACACGTACCATTCGAAAGCCAGCAAGCTGGCACGGTTGTTTCAATGCGCGTTTTGTGACTTGGTTTTCGAAGGTCGAACAAAGCGAGATTCACTTCCACAGTTGCCAAAGTAAGTTATCCTTTTTTTTTTCTCCTGGCTCAGGCGTGCATTTTCTGCTTTGCATATGTGTTTTATATTCCATGCGCATTCGTTATGTGGTCACCCCAGCAAAATTCGCGTCATGTTGTGTTGTTCCCTTTTTCGTTTCGAGCTTCCTAAGCTGCTGGAAAAGAATCGCGATTGCGTATTTTTACTAAATCTTGCTACGATATTTTCAATTGGGACTGGACATGGCTGTTGGCTTTATCGCGTTATATGATTTTTAGACACCATGTAGCCATCCTGTAGGAGGTGCATGACGTCTTCCTACCCATCATCCCTGAAAAACAGTCGCTCGCCTCCATGCTTACACGATGAGAGCGTAACGTGCGTTCCCAAACCTACTCGACCGGTTAGCTACTCTAGGGTCTAGCGGAACAACCGTGTCACGTGATCTACCCAACTCGGGAGTAGGTTTACGAACGCGATTTTGAAGATCAGCGCTGCTTCTGCTGCAGCAGAAGCTCCGGCGCCGTGACGTCACTCTCTCAGCGGAGGAGTGAGAGTGCGCCACTCAGAGGGGGAAAGGCACCGTCCAGACGCCCCGTAACTCTATGAGACGCCCGCACGGCCACGGCATTGGATTGGATTGGAAAAGAAAGAAAAATATGGAGAGGTTAGTCCCGACCCAGTCAGAACTGGCTACTCCAAAACGCGTTTGTTGGTAAACAAAAAGAAAGAAAAAGGCCGCGGCATTCCTTTTCTCGAGGGTGCGTCTTTGTTGGTTCTTAGGGAGTGACGTTCTCTCGTGCTTCCAGAGAGGGAATTCCGGCATGCTCTCAACATCCGGCGTCTGCTCTTGTCATGTATTCCGTCGAATAACACTCAAACTACGCCACTATCTCGCGTGGATTTTCGATATCGTGGTCAGTGATGAATAAAATGACACTATAGTTTCGAACTAGACCGGGACGGGTGCGACCGCCCCATTAGGTCACGTTTCGAAACCACACTGTTCATGACTGGCACGGCTCCCGGGTAGAAACGTGGTAGGAAGCTTCATCCAGGAATAGCAGTCGGAGAATACATTCCTGAGAAAAGAAAGGGTGAGCTTTCAAAAAATAAAATCGAAATTCGTTATAACGATAGCCTTACACAGATGCCCTGGGCGTTCACTGCCAACAGAAGGTCTGCTCGATCGTAACGGAAAGGGTGGGTCTCTTTTCCTTTAATCGTCCTTCTCCTTTTTTTTAAACATCGGCATTGCTTTTTTTTCTACTCTTTCTTTATCTCTGCTTGAGTGAAAAGAAAAGAGAGAGAAGAAAGATATAATTCGCACAAAGTGAGATTTGCCAGCCTTTCACTTCAAAACGGAAGTAAAAGGAAAAAGAAAAAGAAGCAGTGAAAACATGTTTTGTCCAATAATGGTTCACACTAACCGAAGTCTAGCGTGAAAAGAATGCGGCCTACGGTTGGCTCACCGAGGAAAAAAAGAAAAAAAAAGGAATAAGAGGGAGGTCGAAGGAAGCGTATATATGAACACTCTGGTAAAAGATGGCGAAACATGAACAGGGTAATTTTGAGGTGTGCTCTATCGCTTAATATTTTGCGGCATTGTTTCTCTTTCAGCTTCTGGTCTTTATGTAACCAAGTTCGGATAGAAAGGATGTGGACTATGTAATAAAGAAAGAAAAAAACTTTGCGTAGCTTACGTAGATCGACCCTGCATGTGCAAGCTGTTGTTCATTAGCATAGTGAGAAAGAAAATGGGAACGTTTTCAACGCGAGCTCCCGCAAATGCCCTGCATTTGCATTTGTGCGGCTGACGTATTGTTTTCTTAACAAGTCGGTAGACTACGGTTTTTACGTTTGCCCGTTTATAAGCGAGTGCCGTATTATTGGAAAGTAGTCTCTCTCTCTCAGTGCACGAATAAATAATGCACCCCTGGATTCTTTTATGCAAGAAATCCGATTTGTTTCGACGTTTAACGACAACTTACGGTTAGAACTAATAACAAGTCTCCAAGCATATCCAAGAAGTGCACAGTTATGGGTGAACGTGAAACTGCAGGTGTTCGGAGGGGATGCAAGTGCAACGAGACGGCCGTACATCAGTGCAGGACGATCCCGGCCGGGGCGGCTCAGAGCCCAGTGTCAGAGTTCCTGAGAACCTCCTACTTGTGGAGCGCCTGATCCTCAAGCACCGACGGATAAGATGTCTCGAACTGGGTCGAAAGAAGGACCTTTCTGTGGGAACGTTGAACACTATCATTCATGAACACCTCCAGTTTCGGAAAGTTAGTGCTCGTTGGGTCCTGAGGCAGCTCTCCTTGTTTGACCGGCAGAGAAGACTGGAAATCTCCCAAGAGCTAAGGTACCGTTTCGACACTGAAGGACAGCCGTTCCTGGATCGGATCATCACGTGCGATGAAACGTGGGTGCACCATTTCACTCCTGAGTCTAAACGCGCATCAAAACAGTAGAAGCATCCGGGCTCGCCAGCTTCCAAGAAGTTCCGAAACACCCCGTCTGTGGGTAAGGTCACGGCCACGGTTTTCTGGGACAAGGCTGGCGTTGTTCATGTTGATTTTCTGCCCAGTGGTACAGTGCTGGACAAAAGTTTACGGAACACGCTCCAGCGCATTCCTTCCTCAGAGTGATACTCTAGCAGCAAATGGGACCATACGGACATAGAGACGTGTGCCTAAGTAAGCCAGTCACCTGTTTGCAAGTCCGTGCGGTACCATTCGCTACTAGCGTGTCTCGCTGAGGAAGGAATGCGCCGGAGCGTGTTCCGTAAACTTTTGTTCAGCACTCTACCACCATCAATAGTGCATATTACTGCCAGGTTCTCAGGGATGTGCATAAGGCGCTGAAGCAAAAGCGGCCGGGACTCATCACCAAAGGAGTCCTTCTCCTACAGGACAATGCACGCCCGCATACCGCGCATCTCACGACACGCACCTTACAGGAACTTGGCTGGGAGTTGCTGCCACATCCTCCTTACAGTCCAGAGCTCGCCCCCAGCGATTTCCATCTCTTCGGGCCACTGAACGCGTTCCTTGGGGGCCGCCACTTCAGCTGCGACGACGAGGTCAAGAATGCGGTCCGATCATGGCTGCTACGCGCCGGTAAGGATTTCGACGCTGCTGGCATCCAAGTCCTCGTGAAACGCTGGGACAAGTGCATTACTGCAGCTGGAGATTACGTTGAAAAATAAAACTAATTTCTGGCCTGTAAGTTCATTTTACCTTTGCGAAAAATGAAAAGTCCCGGTTTGAATTGAACACCCCTCGTATATTGCCAGTCGCAGGTGCCAAGAGTATTTGCAATGATCAAAAATAGATTTCTAGTACGTCCATATCCCCAGGTAACACCATGGCTGCAAAATAACTACTGTGGGCAACCACCAAGCTGCACTGTCTAAGCAGCTAGTCTTGTTAGAACTTTAGACTGAAGCCATGGGTACGTTGAAACGATCGCATCAATGAGCAGCCTAGCAAAAAACAATTCTTTAAGACAATGTTCTTCGTGCGTACCGGTCTGTGAGCACTTGACTATACACACGAATAAACCTGAAACTCTTTTTCTGCTGCTTTTATCGTTTGGTACTGCAGTACTTACCCGGTAGCCTCTGACTTTGCCTCTGACTTGATTTTCTTAGCTGGCCGTTGTGAATTGTGAGCTGTAGAACGGGTTACAGTGCTCAAGCTAAGCCGGCGGTTATTCTTTCCGCATGGCAGACGCGGAATCCACACTTCAAGTCAAGTGGACATGCTCTTGCGCACTGAGGAGGGGGACATCGGGCAGCGCAGTTCCAGAAGCCGTGAGGTTGGTCCTGTGTAAGGCGTTTTCGGCGCGCCCGCCGTAGAAAGAGACGGAACAGATTCTTCTGGAACCAACTAGAAGCCGCGCGCGCCCACGAGCGCGTCCCAGGGTAGGGCCCAGGGCCTCCTCTCCGGGCGACCTTGACGATGGAGCGCGCACGCGGACGTAAGCTTCGAACGAATTTATGGTCGACATGTCTACGCCGCTGCGGCCTGGCTTGTACTACCGCCTGAACGAGCGCCGCCGACCCTAAGTCTCACAACAGCCTCAATATTTGCGTTTTTTTTTAGTATCGAGTATCGTTAAAATGCACGATACACTAAAAATGTATTTTCGATACCGATACTCTCATTTTTGGCACGCGATACCTAATACCGATACACAAAATGTATCGAAAGATTGTATCGAAGATACATGTATCTGCGATACTGCCCACCACGGTCCTGTGGCATGGTGGTTAGAGTGGCCGCTTTCCACGCCGAAACTGGGAGATGACGCGGGTTCGGATCCCCGCACCGGCTGGGGTTTTTCCCGGGTTTTCCTGCAGACTCTCCAGACGAATGTCGGCACAGTTCCCCTTGAAGTTGGCCCACCACGCGTACTAACCCCTCTGTCCCCCACTCCTTCCTGCTGTCCTCTCCCAATCTGTTCACGTCTGTACGCCGCTCATAGCCACAGTTGCTTCGCGGCGCTAACATGGAGTTTAAAAAAATATTCGCGCAGAAGACAACATGGGTAGATACTGCCGGATAATATATTCAAATAAACGCGCGAAGAAACTGTACATGGTGCCCGACAAATTAATCTGTTGGAGATAATATCAAACTGCGCACAGCCACCTCACATAATGACTTCCATCCCCATAAGAAATCACGTGACAAGGGTTTCAAAATTCAGGTTTGGGTCCGGGATGGCTTTTTACGGGCTTTGCGTTTGTTAGTCAATCATTGATCCACAAACTCTGAGTAATTTACTTCACTATTCGCATTGTAATTTTTCTTTCGTTCCCTTTCAATTTTTTCTCTATCTCTCTCTTCCACATTCTTTTTTTTTCCTTCTACTTTTGGTTGCCCATTTTTTTGGAGATCTCCGCAACAGGTGTCGATAAAAGAGTAAGACGGATTATATACTTGTGGGCACCGGAGGAATAAACACTGTAAATCGCAGTTCGTGCGTATAAATCGGGCCCGTGGAATAATTAGCGTCGTACATCACACTTGCCGTTTCGAGAAACAAAAGAGAAACCTCGTTCACATCGACCGGTAAAGTGACTAATGACTGAAATGGGCCGACAGCAGCATGTCACGAGGCTAACACGTTTAATTAGAGGCACACAAAAACAACAGAAAAGGAAATACTCCCTGGAAAGAAGCCGCTCTGGCGGTCCCAAATTCTGCCCAGTTTCATCCGTGCAAGGTTGGAGATATTTCACGTCCAGTTGCCGATGTCAGATTCCACAACAGGAAAGTGATTCATTGCCACTGCCAGAATTTTTTTTTTTTCATGTTTCTTTGCTTTCCTTCCTTTTGTCTCTCTCTCTCTCTCCCTTTTCTTTTTCACAGCTTTCACGGTGGTTTCACGGGCGGTAAAATCTCACATATGGGTTGTTAGCTAGAGCTTTTGTACGCGTCCGCGAATAGCTGCTGCACATATGTGGGTGCATGGCATGCTTTCGTCTGCCGGACGTCGTGGGACAGGACTAGAAGCGTTTTGGTGCAAATGAGAAAGGAGAGTGCGAGAACGAACTTCGATGGACTTGTCGACGTAGTTGTACTGCAAATCACATTTAGGTTACGTTCGTGCGCCCCCCGCTTTCAGCAAATCAGGAGAAAACGATGTCACTCGGGATGATGGTTCGCTAGGAGGATTTTTACAAGACTCTTCATCCTCCATACGTTTTTTTTTTCTTCTCTTTTCCGGCTATAGCCGTAACGATGCCCACTGCTGTGTTGCCAACAACGCCGAGCCTATTAACTCCTGAACCCCCCATCCCCCCTCTCTCTCTTGCATTTTTAAAAGTGTAGATGCGTCCGCCTTGGAAAAAAGTCTGGTTACACCCATTCCGAGTTGCGCGAGTTTCAGCACGACACACTGCATGGATGAAGACATGTTTCTACAGATTTTTTTTTATTCCTCAGATATATACGGATCTCACCGAAGCGAAATTACTTGCGTGGTGTTTTTGCGTGACACCGAAGCATCACTTAGGCCAAACGGGGTGCTGACAGAGCTGAAAGGGCTGTCTTACCGCAGTTCTGCAACAGACGTTCCATTACCGGAAAGAGTAGCTACACTGAAACTGGAACGAAACTGAAAGGCAACATCGACTATTTTATGCACGCCTAAATATTGCTAGGAAGAGGGAGAGGAAGACAAAGCTCACGCTCATCAATACCGCATACCTAATTAATAACCACATAGCGCTTTGCACGGTTGTACATTTCCTCTTCACAATATTCACACGATATTTCGGTACTACGTAGCACCGACACAGACTTGTGACTACAGAGAAGGTGTTCAATGAAGTCAGCCCCGGAGGCACAGTCCCCCGGATCAACAACCCGCCATATTGGCAGGCAGATCGCACGGTAATAGAACGCGAGCACGAAATTCCGCAAGGCAATGAGGTGAGTATGTGCATGAGTATGGGGGGGAGGCGGGGCGGGAGTTTCTTTCCATGGAAACTATCAACTAGTTGATAGTCAAGCGACAAATCATCTCAATGTGGCTAGACGTGAGGATATGAACCAGAAAGTAACCGGACATTCACATTGTGCGCATGTTTACGCAGAGACAGTGGCGACATGTACAGGGATGACGGCAAGACGGCGCTTCGTTTTACGCGTTTTTCAAATATGGGGTCAAACCAGAGAAATGGCATAGAAATGCAGTATAACAACAATAACAAACATAGTCATGTATGGCTGCAACATTCGTTTTCGTCCACCATGCATTGCTTGTAGAAATTACCCGAAAAAGTGTTTAAGTTAAGTTACTGAGTATCAGGCAAGGAGTGGATTCTGAGTAGAGTATTGAGTGCTGAACCTTAAAAATCACTTGAGTAGAATACTAAATACTCATAAAAGTAACTTGTTTCTCTCAGGATAGTTAAGATATCCATCCCCGAACTTTGATACGCAAATGAGCCGAAACTGAAAAAGCGCGCCTGAGAAGCGCATCACCTTCGCCGACGGAGGCTTATCTGGGCGAGAAAGCGGTTTATCTCGCCCGTCGTACACTCTTAAAAATGAACTTCACCGCATAGCACGCTCCTAGCCAACCATTATCTCGAATGATATCGTTATCTGCCCCGATTTGTTGAAAACGGGGGGCGTACGCCATTTCTGTGACACTTATGCTGTTCATAATTGTCGCAGAAAAGGCGTACGCCCCCTGTTTTCAACAAATCGGGGCAGATAACGATATCATTCGAGATAATGGTTGGCTAGGAGCGTGCTATGCGGTGAAGTTCATTTTTAAGAGTGTAGGTCGGCACCTACTCCAATCGTCTCCATCGCTCCAAATCACGTATCCCTCTGACGTGAAATGAGGGCTGTACCCCCTGCGTTCCAGGTCGCCGCGGTTTCGGTTTCGCCTCATTTGCATATCGAAATTCGGGGGTGGAGATCTTCACGCACGTGCGTGTTTCATGATTTTTTAAACGTGGAATGGCTTTCAACTAGGATGGTCTCTCATTCTGATCTTCCGCTTTTGCAAGAAATCCCCTAATTCAAGAGTTAATTAATTTTAGGTAATTCGTCATCTTCTAGTTCCATAATTTCTTCGAGGGGATGTCAGCCTGGACATAGAACTCAACTGCAACAACGGTATCTATTTTGCTCTGCTAGTTTTTTAATAAAAATTACGTAACGAATAAAAATAAACACCCTGGATTATGTCGCGCATGTAAATAACATTTTCCTTTGGAGCTACATCCCCAGGAAAGAATCACGGAGTTGCAACGCGTTTTGTTTTCTTTTCGTCGTCTTCTTAAATTGATATCTCCCATACTTGTAGGAAGATCAGGGAATTTTAGTCTTGAGGTGTCCCTTTCTAAACCCGGCATTAAACGTCTCTGAGGCGAAGTTCACCGTCTATATTTTATGCTGCCTCGCACGAAGAAAGGCACGACAGGCACGTTGATTGTAAGACATATCTTCCTTCACTGTGTAGAACGGGAAAAGATGTTGAATATTACAAATGCCATTTATCAGACGTCTGTGTCGTTGCGCGCAGTTTCAAGTGCGTTCCACTTTGCATGGTAACAAATTTCCGGAATGGTGTACTACGCGACAACCTGAATGATATACAGGCTGAGTAAATTCTCCATCTTTGTGTTAATTTTACTGGAGCTGGGGAGTTGCATCTGGTAAGGCCCGCTACCTCCTCGTTTAACGCTTGCTCGGGAAGGTTTCTGTTTATGTTCCATTACCGTAAATACTGCTGCCAACTTCAATAAATAAATTTTGCTGCCAACTTCAAGTTCGTCCACCCCGAGTGATCCAACTCAAAGGATTCCAAGGAACAACCATCTGGGCCATTTTCACGGTATTTGGGATAAGATACTTCCACACTGGGATCGTCCCATCAACACTCTGAGCGGAGGTGACACAAAGCAGGAGGAATGTTCTGACCGTCTCATGCAACTCTCTAAAATTATTGAAGTTGATTGATTGACTGGTAAAAGAAAAAAAATGGAGATGTTAGACACAAACCACTCGGGACTGGCTACTCTAGGACGCGTTATTTAGGGCTCGTTTTACAGGGTGCTCCAGAAAACGTGTCATCGAATTACAATAAAAAAAGCTACGCCACCTCGAATCATGTAGTCAACGACATTTGTTCTTACTATGTTTTTGCCACCTCCTGATGTGAATGTCATGTAACGTAAGTTATTTATGTACATTTTTGCGAAGTAAACTCGTGAATTTCCCGAGTAAAAGTCACGTTTTACTCCACCAATGTGAAGAGCGTGCCGAATTTACTCATATTCGTGATAATTGACAGGGATATTGAGGACCTATCCCATCGGAAAAAATAGTCGGACGTCATCCTTTACGGAGCACCCAGAACATAGCGCGCGATGATTCTTTCAGCGCAATCGTTGTCAGTCCGGCGTAAGGAGGTTAGAAACCCAGCCCACACTGGGATAGCAGAAAGAGATAACACAGGCATGGCTTATCGCATTCGGCTTCCGCTGGGATCATGCATTCCCTCTCCCAATTTCAAGAACTGTCACTTTTACTACTATCCCTCTGTGGGCTGGGTTTGCAACATCCTTTCGTCGGACTGGCAACCACTGTGCTCAAAAAGCATCGAGCGCTATGCTCTGGGTGCTCCGAAAAGCATGATGTTCGACTATTTTTTCTGATGGGATAGCTCCTCAATATCCATGTCAAATATCATGAATTTGGGTAAATTCGGCACGCTCTTGACTTTGGTGGGGTAAAAAAGTGACCTTTGCTTGGCAAATTTCCAAGTTCAGTTCGTAAAAATTTACATAATAAAACTCCAGTTAGATCACATCCGCATCAGGAGATGGCGAAAACCTAGTGCAAAACAAATGCCGTTGACTGCATGATTTTAGGTGGTGTAGTTTATTATTATTATTATAATTCAATGACACATTTCCTGGGACACCTTGTATGTAAAACAAATGAAATTCAAAGACGTGACACATCTAAATTGGCATAATGAAACTCAAGTTAGATCACATCCACATCAGGAGGTGGGAGAAACCTAGTAAAACAAATACCGTTGACCGAATGATTCTAGGTGGCGTAGTTTTTTTTTTTTTTTTTACTAATTCAATTACACATTTTCTGGGTCACCCTGTATATAAAACAAATGAAGCTCAAAGGCGTGGCACGTCTAACTTGACATAATAAAATGATAGACGTGACACATCTACGTGATACATCTGTGAGAAATTGTTTCAAGCCAGCCGATATGGCCTGCGAAAGCGGCCCTATTGTCCGGGTGTGTAGGTGGGGCGCCGTTCTCAGACCAATAGCTGACAGGCGTTCTTCCCGTTCTGGATGAATTAGGTCTTCCAAATGCTGCGTCCTTGGGACGAGTGTATCTATTGTAAAGTAAACATATCGTGGACGGTGACGTTCTACGAAGTCTATGCTGGTTGCTGTGTCCGTTTACTCCGATGCTCGGGGGCAAGCCCCGTCCAAGTTTATTATTTCCTTACGCATCTAAATTGACATAATAAAACTCAAGTTAGGTCATATCCACGTGAGAATTGAAAAAAACCTAGTGAAAACAAATACCGTTGACCTCATGATCCAAGGTGACGTAGTTTTTTTTTTTTAATTATAATAAAATTACACGTTTTCTGGGACACCCTGTATGTAAAACAAATGAAGTTCAAAGACGTGACACATCTACGTGACAGATCTCAATTGACATAATGAAATTCAAGTTTGATCACGTCCACATCAGGAGGTGGAAAAGAACCTCGTAAAAAGAAATACTGTTGACCTCATGATTCAAGGTGGCGTAGTTTTTTGTATTATAATTCAACGCCACGTTTTCTGGAACACCCTGTTTGTAAAAAAAAAAAAGAAGAAGAAGAAGAAGAAAAATGGAGTTCAAAGACGTGACACCAGTATGAAACATCTCCTCTCTAGATTTTCGCTCTTTACGCTTATTAACTTGCTTGATAACGAACACTTGAATATTAGGCATGTGCGAATAGTTATATTTTAAAACCGAAGGGGATACGAAGCGAATAGTTGTAATACTTGTATAGTTGTTTCTCCATTTTTATCGTTTTCATAAGCAATCAATCAGTTGTATAACCGGACCGGATACACATGGAGCACATGCACGGATATAAGCATTGCACAGCAAATATATAATCATGCGGATCGGAATATGAAGTGGCGCTTATTTTGTTTTACACCCTCTCTTGCGCCATTTGAGCTTTTACGGGCCTTCAGAAGTACCGTAATGTATAGGGTTTGGAAGAAACATCGATTCGATTCGAAGTTCCAATGTAGAATTCCGTATTCGATTCTGAAATTGAATCGAATACATAATATTTCGGTATCGAAAAATTTCGAATATTCGCACAGGGCTAATGGACAATCGCTCTGGTTGTCGCGGTCCACAATGAATTATATTCGAATTAGTGAACAAAGTGACTGAACACAAACGACTGTGAAAATCGACATGGCTTACACCCTAGTTCGAATTTTCAACATTTCATAGTTGGAAAATTCCTTATTACCACACTTCACTCATGTTGACGTCAGGTTTCCTCGAGCGATTTATTCAATCACGCAGTGTTCCAGTGCCAATTTTTGAGATGCATTTTGCAGACAGGGTCTCTCGTTTGTTCATGTTGCGTTCCCTAATCCTTTACTCCCGAACGCACTCCGACGATCCGACGCCAATATTTAAGTAAATGTACGGTACTCTCTGTAAAGTGTCACGGTTCGTAACTGCGAGCTAGAGAGCGTTGCGTTCTGACTTTGACGGCGATGGTTATCTTCAGGGTTCACTGTAATCTGTGTTCTGAGTGACAGTCGATCCTTTCGTGTCACAACAACATGGTACTGATGTCTATTTCTCGGTTAAGCTGCTCGTCAAGCGTGTTTATTAAAGGAGCATGGAAAGACACGAGAAAAAATGTGTCGGGAGAATGGACCTTTTTCACATACGCGTCGTATTCTAGCGGCTCTCCAACGAACCATGCTCGGTGCGCGTCAAAACAAATCCACATGGATAGCACAAAGGACCAAAACCGTTCCGGAGTTGGGCCAACAAGGTCGCGCCATTCGTGCGGTCTCGCCACTGGTCCCCACTTCTGTCGTCCCCATACTACGCCATCTAGTGAAGACGGAGATCATCCTCTCCGGCGCCTCAAGGTCATACGCATGCGCATAGGCCATTGTGAAAAAGGTCCATTAGAAATTCGGTTTACAAGCCCTGGGACACACATTCGCACAAAAACTGCGAGTGTAGCGCGCAATCCCGGAGCGCAAGAGAGCTTTCCATCTCCCGGGTCAGAAAACTTGCTCCACTCGGCTGCCAGTCTACAGCGTCACGTGCCTCGCCAATACCGAGGTACTGAGGCGAGCGCCTTCTTTTTTCCTTTTGCAGCGCAGGCCGTCCGACGTCTTGACTGGTCGCTCTCACTAGCAGATGATTGTCGGTAGCCAATGAGGAGTCCTCTGACACCTGACGTCACGAGACGCGAGGAGCCGCTGGGCGAGGTCGTCGCCGCTGCGCTCTCTCTTGCAAGGCAATTTTCTCGGTAAATTTGCACTTCCCAAATGAAATATTTTGCGTGACTGTTCCTGAAGGCGGTGTGCTCATATGACGCAGTCCAAAGACATATGTACCAAGTCCCTTCCATGCTCCTTTAAAGTGCCAGTACGGACTCAAAACATTATGCTTATTTAATTTCGTTCTTTCAGTCAACCTCGCTCTCGAGAGGACCTACATCGCGCGAAATATCAGTGCCGTCAGTGAACATCACGTGGGTGCACGAATTTTCGAAAGGGGACGCGAAACTTCATAGTTTCGGATACTCCAAGAGTAGGCCGATGACGTCAGCGCGATCTCTGGTGTCTGTCTCCTAGTAACAATACGCGTTTCTGCTCTCCGCTCCAACGTTGGAAGACTGCCAGCAGCTGTGGCGAATAGACGGAAATCCACCATCGAGAAGTCACGTTGACAGACTCGATGGTAGACTGGGCACACCACGCACGTCGTACTTCTCAAAACTAGAAATTAATCATGACATTTCTGGGTTACATTGAGGAACACTATTTCGGGGAACACTATTTCGAATACGTATGAGACACGTAGATTGCAATGACATAAATTCGGGAAGATTCTGAAGACATGAAATTTAGTCCGTAGTGGGGAATTGTCCGTAGTGCAGAATTGTCCGTAGTGGGGCGTAGCGAGCCAGACGTACTACAAATCCTGTTTGACGTCCTTCGGCAGAGACCTTATAACACGGTGTGCGACAAAACGCAAAACAAAACTTTATTTTAATGGTGATGATTGGAGACTTTCATCGCAAGGGGCGATACTCTACCCAGTTGCTGGCCGCTCTCCTTGGCCCCGTCTTGCACCCCAACCAGTGGGCTGTCCACTGTCGCTCTCCTCGGTTTTCTCCGAGACTCAGGACTCGTGAACTGCATGTGAACTGCATGTAACGTTGTTCTAGTGTCTCTTTTCTAATTTCTTTCTTTCCTTTTCCTTGTTTTTCTTTTCCGTTTTTTTCTTTTTTGGAATAACAAGGCGGCACTTTGCCTTTCTTTTTTTTTCTTAATAAACATATACCCCCCCCCTCTCCCACCCCAAATGGAATAGGATGAGTCGCCTCATAGTGGAGGAACGAAGGCCTACGGTGTCCAAAAAGTTTGAAGTGCATTTAGGGCAGAGCCTTGGTGGGCTTAGAGCACTGGACGGGCTTGCCCGAAAGCCCGTGGAAGGCCGGGGAAGGCCTTCTTTTTGTGGGCCTGGACTGGGCTCGGGTTTGACCATTGCGGTCCAGAACCAACGCCGGGTGCGTAATTCCAAAACACTACCCAGTACAACAGATCACGCTTTCTCAAGTCTTTGCGGTCCGGCGTCGGGAAAGTGGCGCCCCCATTGCCCGGCAGCAGCCGCAGTAGCCCCCTCCTGCACTCACGGTTGCGTCGCCGCAGGAGGGAGCCCACGTATAGCTGTGCGTGGCTTTCCCGTGTCTGGGGAAAAGGGGATCCTGACGGTTGAGTGGACCCGGAGGTTGTTTAGGACTCCTTGGGGCCCCTCTGGGAAAGCAACACACCGCTTTGGCCCCTGCTTCCCATAGTCGGGTGGTCCTGGAAGGCCCGGCCAGGATTATTCAGCTAGTCGCCATCTCGCCCTTCATTACTTTTTCTTTCTCCACTCCTTCACTATCTTTTTTTTCCTCCCTTCACCTTCTTTGGCGGCAAGGGTCAACCTTAGGCAGTCCTTTCACTCTCCAGAAGCTGCACTAGGGTATAGTGCAGAGGCAGGCGTTAGCGTGTGGGACACGTTCCTTTGATGGGCTCCATGGTGGGCGACGCACCTACTGCACTGAACCACAACATTCCTTTTATGGATTCTTCAAACTCAAAAAAACATGGTCGGTACCGAAAGCGGCACCGCACCGATGTACTAGTAACGCAATCACTGGACCTCACACCAGAACCATGGTTTGCAAAGGTTCTGATCATCCATGGAGAAGACGAGTCTAACCCCCTGAGCAAAGTATCACCATTTGCGATCGCGAAGGAACTGGAAAAAGCCATAGGGAAGTCCTATTCCGCGAAAAAGTTGACTACAGGAGACTTGCAGATCGAAGTCCAGACACGACAGCAAAGCTCGACTCTGCTTTCCCTAAACAGAATTCCTGACGTACCTGTTAAGGTTTCGAGGCATCGTACGCTGAACATAGTGAAGGGCGTGATATCTGAGCATGAACTTCTTGATTGTTCAGATGCTGAGATCGAAGAGGGTCTAAAGGATGAAGGTGTTGTGACAGCGCGGCGAATAACTATGCGTCGAGACGGTAAGGAGATTGCCACTAAACACATTGTTATTTCCTTTCAATTACATAAGCTTCCCACTACCATTAAAGCAGGGTACATCAACTGTCACGTCCGGCCATATATCCCAAATCCGCGGAGGTGCTTTAAGTGCCAACGTTTTGGTCAAGGGTCGCAGGTCTGTCGTGGACAGGCTACCTGTCCGAAATGCGCAGGCACAGATCACGCTGCAGAGACCTGTGAGAAGCATGTCAGATGTGCAAACTGTAAAGGTAATCATCCTGTCTACTCTCGCTCCTGTCCACGGTGGAAGGAAGAGAAAGACATACTGAAGGTCAAAGTGACACAAAATCTTTCATACCGAGATGCAAAAGCGCAGGTTGAGTTTTCGAAAAAGGGAACCTTCTCCGAAGTGGTGCGCAGGGGAGTAGCACCACTGAGGAAACCTGTAGAGACCCAGACTTCTGGGTCTCTACCCAATACTCCTCAACAAAAGGGAAAGGACACCGAGGTGTCTCTTCCTGTTTCTAGATCTCCTCCGGAGACAGAAACAACTTCTACTGAAGTTCATGGCACTGCCTCCATCTGGGATGGGGCCACACCAGGCCAATCCCACGCCACATTGCAAGACATGGACATGGACGACGACGACTGCTTATCGCAGAAGTCGTCGTCTAGTATCCCAGGTGTACTCCCTCAGGGGAAAGAAAAGAGAGAGAGGACATCTAGCCGAGGTAGGGGCAGCAGACCAAAAAGTACACAGAAAGTGCTTCCACCAAGGATAACTCCTCCCTAAATAACATTCATGTCCAAACAGTCCACGGGGTTCTGTATTAGCGACCACATGATAAGGATTTTGCTGCTTCTCTCTTCCATCATCCTTTTCATGGGTGCACAGGTTATACTCCAATGGAATTGTCGAGGTCTTTTTTCAAACTTGGACGACGTTCATGGCCTGTTTGAGGAGAACAGTGCAATATGCTTTTGTTTACAGGAAACATACCTAACTAATGAAAATTTAAATCCTTTTCGTAGGTATACTATCTTCCGCAAGGACCGTGCGCACACAGCACGTGCATCTGGTGGTGTGGCTGTTGTCGTACCACTCTCTGTCCCTGCAAGGAACATTCCACTGGTAACAGACCTTGAGGCTGTAGCCATACAAATTTGTCTAGACCAGATCATTACAGTCTGCTCTTTGTACTTGCCTCCCTGAGCTATTGTACGTCAGAGGGACTTTGAGGAGCTTTGCGACCTGCTGCCTCAACCATTTATGATTTTGGGAGATTTTAATGCCCACAATTCTTTGTGGGGCAGTGCAAAAACTGACAACCGTGGTAAGATGTTGGAAAGAATACTCTTTTCCTGGTCAATTTGTTTGTTAAATAGAGGGTTGCCGACCTAAATGAACTCTGCAACCCAGTCACTCTCTGCAATTGACATCTCATTATGCAGTTCCACTCTTTACCCCTTTGTTGACTGGAAAGTCGACCAAAACCCTCGAGGTAGCGACCACTTTCCGGTTATCCTTAAATTCTCTGGTACCAGTAATAAAAGAGCTCGGCCACCCCGATGGAAGCTATCTGAAGCAGGCTGGGAGTTATTTACCAAAGAGGCAGAACTTGCGCCTTCATCTTTTGATCGTCTTGGCGTGGAGGAGGCCAACAAGGTGATCACAAACAAAATTATTAATGCTGCTAAACTACCCATACCACAAACAAAAGGATATCTCCCCAGGCGTCCTAAACCCTGGTGGACAAGTGAATGTGAGAAGACACGCAGGGAGCAGAACCGAGCATGGGGTATATCTTTCGAAGATACCCCACAAGTGCAAACCTGCTTGCGTTTAAAAAAGCTCGGAAAAAAATTGTATCCTGTGGAATTAATAATTGTGGAAAAAAATTGTATCCTCTTTAAACTCTAGCACCCCCTCAAAAGCACTGTGGGATAGACTAAGAAAAATTAAGGGCGACTACGCCAGCTTTTCCGTACCTCTGCTACAGGTAAATGGCACAATTTGTAAGAGCATAGATGAACAGGCAAATGCTCTTGGTGAGCACTTCTCAAATGTTTCGAGCTCATCGCATTACACACCTGACTTCTTAAGGGTCAAGGAACATGCGGAAAAACAAACACTCTCAAGTGCATCAGGTGACAGATGTGGCTACAATAAGCCATTTACAAAGACAGAACTTCTTCAAGCCTTGTTTTCTCGTAGAGCCACGGCACCTGGACCGGACAACATCACTTATTCTATGCTCAGCCATCTGTCAGACACCTCCCTTGACAGTCTTTTGGACTTCTTTAATCTGGTCTGGCAAGAAGGCATGCTACCTTCTAGCTGGAAACTGGCAACAGTCATCCCTCTCTTGAAGCCAGGAAAAGACAAATCTGATCCATCAAGCTACAGGCCGATTGCTCTTACCAGCTGTCTCGGAAAAACCTTCGAGCGCATAGTGAACAGTCGACTTGTGTACTACCTGAAAAAAAAAACAATGTCTGGACCGTTTTCAGTGCGGGTTTAGAGCTGCACACTCAACAACTGATCATCTTCTGCGCCTAGAAAATATAATACGGGAAGCTTTCATCAGGAAACAGCACTGTATTTCTGCCTTTTTTGATTTGGAGAAGGCCTATGACACAGCATGGCGTTATGGTATTCTCAGGGACCTCCACTCTCTGGGAGTGCGTGGTCGCCTGTTTCGCTGTGTCAGAGACTTCCTCCAGGGTCGACTGTTGAGAATTCAGTTGGGCACTACTTTATCGAGGCCTTTCGTACAGGAGAATGGTGTCCCGCAGGGCGCCGTTCTCAGTGTCACCCTTTTTGTAATCAAAATGAATTCACTTGCCAGTGTTATACCCCCATCCGTCTCGTATTCTTTGTATGTAGACGATCTGCAAATATGTGTTTCGTCTTCCAACCTTGCTGTGTGCGAAAGACAGCTCCAGCTGACTATCAACAGGGTAACCAAATGGTCATCTGAAAACGGGTTCAGGTTCTCACCCACCAAGACTGTTTGCGTACCGTTTTCCAGAACAAGAGGTCTTTTTCCGGATCCATCACTCCAAATGAAAGGTAAGGATATTTGTGTTCAGTATGAACATAAGTTTCTTGGTTTGATTTTTGACAGAAAGCTGACCTTCCTGCCCCATGTGAAGGATTTGAAACGCAAATGCTTAAAATCCTTAAATGTGCTGAAAATCCTCTCTCACAGGTCTTGGGGAGCGGACCGCGAAACCCTCCACCGCATTTACATATCCACTGTCCGTGCTAGGCTAGATTATGCATGTTTCGTGTATGGGTCTGCACGTCCCTCAGTTTTGAAGGCCTTAGACACAGTGCATCACCTCGAATTAAGGCTGGTCTTTGGAGCCTTCAGAACTTCTCCAGTCCAAAGTCTTTATGTTCAAGCAAACGAATGGTCCCTAGAAAGACGACGGTTTTATCTTGGTGCGTCGTATGGCTCAGAATTAAAGGTTACCCTCAGACTCCTGCGCTGCCCTGTGTGGAGGGTACATGTTCCGAACGGCTATTCATGAACAAACCGAATGCCGTACCTGTATACAGTATTCGGCTCCAACAAGATGTAGAGCACTATACTTTTAGGTGGAGCTACAATCTACCCCCGCTACAGCCCCCACAAATGCTCCCTCCTTGGCGAACACCCGTGGCACATGATACTTCGTTAACCAAATTTAACAAACAAGAGAGACCCGCTGTGGAAATACAGCAAGACTTTGAGACCCTCAAGGAAGGCTTCGGTGAACACACTGATATTTACACGGATGCCTCAAAAACTAGTACAGGAGTATCGTGCGCCATGATTTCAGGAACATGTACAAAATCGCATTCTTTGAGCAGTGTTCTGACAATTTTCAGCGCAGAAATGTATGCGATTATTGTTGCACTAAATCATATTCCAGAAACACGGATAACGTCGTCTGTTATATACACAGACTCACTGAGTTCCATACATGCCATTTGTAACACCAAGCCACACAAAAATCTTTTAGTTCGACGTGCGCAGCATTTAGCAACTGTCATACATGAGAAAGGGTACAGTTTGAAACTTTGTTGGGTACCCAGCCATGTCGGTATAAGCGGCAACGAGAGGGGTGATCGTGCAGCTCTCGCTGCCCATAGCCATGACACCACTCCTTTTGAAATCCCTCTCCCTGACCTACCGCTAGATTTGAAAAGGGTCATCAGCAGGAAGTGGCAAGCTTTCTGGTCTGGACAAACGGATAACAAATTGCACACAGTTAAACCTCAAATTGGAGCCCCAGTTCAAATATTTAAAAACCGGCTACACGAGATTTTGTCAAGTCGGTTAAGGCTGGGTCACACACATTTGACCCATGGGTACCTTTTGCGAGCAGAGGACGCACCTGAGTGTGCACACTGTGGCGCAGACCTTTCCATTTGCATATACTCATTAGTTGCCCTTCCTTTGTGACACATCGCCAACGTCATTTCCATATCTTCTACAAGTACTGTATCCCCCTCCACCCCGCATTATTGCTGGGGGATGAGGCTCTCATCCCTTTCGAGGACGTTTACCTATTTTTAAGCGATATAGGCATCGTGAATGAATTGTAATATCTTCGTTACTTTATTTTATATGGTGATTTACACACCTGTCAGACCAACTCCTTTCGAGTCCTTTGGATTTTAAACAAATCAGTTTACTTTTAAGTTAAATTTGTTTTAAACAATAGCAGAGTTTTGGCGCATTATGATCTCAGTTGTCGCTGCGCCACAAAACTCCCAATCATCATCATCATCATCATCAAATCTTTGCGGATGATAGGTGATGCGCTGGCATCCTACGTTGCCGTGACGACGCGGAGACGCCACGGCCTTCTCCGTGGTTTCAAATATCGTTGGAAAGACTGCAGGGATCTTTCGTCAGCTTACCCTTCCACTTCTGTGGCCGAACATTCTACAAGCTGTCTTAAATTGCAGACATTGGCTGTGTGGTACTTTCCAAATAGACTGACTGTGTTAAATCAGGACCTGTGATTCACGATGAAAAGAAGGATGTTTCTTCTTGGTATGGGGAGAGAGTGGTCAGTCAATTTTAATGGCTAAAGGTAGGATACAAGCCATGCATAGGCCGTCGACGAAGGTAGCCTTTTCATGTTCATCGATATTTGAACTGAACTGAACTCTGAGAAAAATTGGCGTTCGTTTGGGACGCTAGCAGCTATGATGGCTCGTGGTGCCTGTAGTGTGATGATTTGCATCGAAGTGAGGTGATAGCAACATTTCAGGAACCGCGAATACTTTTCTCTATGTTATAGGCGTGACACGCACCAGGGTTGCGGAGATGCCACTCCGGAGTTGGAATGATTCCGGAATCATTCCAGATTTTTCAGAGCCCGGAATGGAATTGGAATGGAATGGCGGAAACTGTCATAGGAATGGGAATGGAATGGTCTGGGTGCCCCGGTGGCAGTTTTGGTTTCAACGTGCTGGGGTTTCTGCCCTCGCACCACACCTGCACACCGTCAAGAGCGAAATAACCTTGTCTTTGTTCCTTTTTCCGTGCTTGGTAATGTCAATCTCCTCTAGCACTGCTGGACTTGCCAGTATAGTTACCGGTCATTTTCTTTTATTGAGGGAATTAACGAAATGGAATTGGGTTGCCAAGCCATTCCAGGAGCGGGAACTGATCATACCTTTTCATTCCGAGGAATTGAAAGGAATGGAATTTTCGCAAATCTCCATTCCTCCGAATGGAATTGGAACGGAATGGGAGACCCCATTCCGCAACCCTGATACGCACATCAGACTGTGGTATTATTCAGGCAAGCCCCTAGAGTAAATAGAAGGTTTGCGTTCTGAAACTGAATCAGAACGCAAAGGAGATGTTTCTTTAGTTATGAAAAACATTTCATATCACACAAAGCGCACATGTGTGGCAGTATTAATTTCCAGTTGAGGATGGTGTACCACATAAAGGTGTCACCTCTGGTGTGTCCGTAAAAAGCGCCGACGTATGGTTTTGTATTGCTCTAGCAACTAGTTGCTCAGTATATCTCAGGCATAATTAAGTCTACGACGTGCTCACTGTTCTCACACTGCGCGTCGCATATTTGTAAGCATCGCAAGCTGGAATTCGGTCAGCGAACATGTTCAGTTTTCTACAGATAGCACCCAATCTATTTTATATTTAAATGGAACACACACACACACACACACACACACACAAAGCAAATTCAATCAGTGATTGACGTTGCTGTTTGTGTATTCGCGCTGACGTAACAGCTAAAATATAATAAATAACGAGACTACAACAGTTCCGAAGCTCTAAGCAAGAAGTTGCGGACCATTGTGCGCCATTTTCACGACGCCAGCACTATGTGTGCTGATACGATGTCTGAGCCGATATCTTGCATGGCCATTCCTCCAAAGAACATTTTGCGAAACTCCTTCGTTTGGAAAGGAATAGAAACACTGACACACTGTCAATGCTCACAGTTCAACATGTCACACAACAGGAAGTCGAACCATGAAATTACAGACTCAAAAGGTATCGCTGACGAGGCGTCAACTGGAAAAGATATCTGCCTTCTTTTCCTCCATGAATATTTGAAACCCCCATAAATGCCGTAGCGTCTCGGCGTTGCCATGGTCACACAGGTTGCCATGTGATCAGCTATCGCCCGCTAAAGATAGACACTGCGCGATCCGTTGTACAGGGTAGTGTTTCGGAATTACGCGGCCCGCGTACGTTCATTGCTGGGCCTAGGTCGGGCTCGAGCCGCTATTGCCTCATACTTAGTTAGCCACGGGCAACTTATACGGCCCGCTACGCTGGGCCGGGCCTGCGCCACGAAACCTAAAAATTATTCGGGCTTGGGCCGGCCCCGCGAGGGCCAGGTATGGAGCCGTCGGGCCGGGTTTTGGGCAGGTAAATCAAAGGAAGGTCTGGGCCTAAGAATACGGCCCGGGCAGTGCTCTAGGTGGGCTGGATTCGACCATGGACCAAGCAATTTTAGCACAGTCACAGGGCGAGAGTCCAGCCCATATACATACACTGAACGTGTGGTTCCAATGGGTTGGTAGTACGGGGAATGGAGAAAGATGTGTTCTCGATCTTCAAGATCACCGCAGTGACGGCATCTTAGAGAGTCAACTTGTCGCAAGCGGTAACGCCACTGTGCTGTAAGCGCCAGATTGAGTCGCATCCGATGAATTCGTGCGGCGTCTTGACGAGAGGTGTTTCGTGGCATACGGAAAGCGAACGTTGGAACATATCTCTGGCAAGCATAGATGGGGAGAATGTCAGTTGTCCATTGGCGGGAAACCAGGGGTGCCAATAGATGTCGAAGAATGGAACGACGGTCTCCTCTCAGCAGTACAATACTCGTTTGTCTCCTAGATGAGGGAGTTACTTCTGCGGAGCTGTCAGCCTGTTCATTCCCCACGACACCACAATGGGCTGGAACCCACTGGAGAACCAGCGTGTGTCTAGCTTGGTACACATGTTGGTGAGCCATTAACACATCCGTCACTAGGGGTGCGGACGAGGCTCGTATGCCTGTGTTCTCGATAGCTTGCAGTGCAGATTTTGAGTCGGTGAACACTGTCAATTCTCACGGGCTAAAATCAACAATGTGCTGCAAAAAGAATAGAATGGGATAGTGTTCTTAAGCTGATGATGAGGTTGGATGCGAAAAGCGTCGTCCTTGCACTACACCTTCGGATGCTATTACAAAGGCCGATGCTGACTTTCCACTTCTCGAAGCGCCATCCGTGTATACTGCTGCAGAAGTGGAAGAATTCTCATCTACCAGAGCATAAAAATGGGCTCAAAAGACTTGGGGAAAACTTGCCTTGGGGTACGTGCCAGAAAGGAAACCGCCAGTGAGAGACTGAGCGAGAGCTCTGAAACAGGCGGGAAGGAAGTCGACAAAAGCGACCGCCGAACGCCCAGGATCCAACAAGCATGCGGGTTGACCGCTGCAGTTGTCTCCCGCATTCGCAAAAGTAGACCCATGGCAAGACTGCAGCACATCAATGCCAGACGCTCGTGATCGGCCTACGTCGCGACATGAATGTAGGCTTTAATTCAGAGTCCTCTGGTCTGCTGGGTCCCTCGCTCGAGCCACGTCTTACTGTTAAACTTGTCTAACCCTGTCGTCGTTGCTGAACGTTCGCATAGCACAATCTTTAACTTTTATGGACACAAAATTATGTTCTTATTACAGGAAAACTTATTAAATTATGAATAATATGTTTGCTGCTGGTTGCGAATATTCAACGGTTCCTTCCCTGTTCCGCATGCACCCACGTGACCACACGCGTCAGAGAACAGCAACAACAATTAAATTATGAATGATGATGCCATAGGGTCAGACACATCAACATCCTTCTTTGGAAATGAAAACTGGGGAAAACGAAAATCATGGGGGGGGGGGGGGGGGAGGTGTAGCCTCCATAAAAAAAAAAAAAAAAAAAACAAAGCCCGTCATTCTGAATTTTATATGTGTTTATTGTGTATTCACTTAAACGCATGAAACTGGCCAGTCGGAAGGGGTCCGTGCGCCATCGTTCCTACCAGTCATTATACCGCGACGAAGACTGCAGATCGAATTGTCTGTCCGTCTATCTCGATCCCCGTCCATCGACGTGTGCAAAGATCAGATAATTAGGACTGCGTGACCAATTACACGTGCCATGAAACATTCCCGCTGCCACATTACGATCTGACAATTCGGTAGAGAGATAGTCGGCGGTTAAGTAATGTCTGGTGGAGGACTTAACTACGCGGATATAAATTGAAGCAATACACCTTATACCATATAGCTCTACAAAAGATATTTTTGCTTCTAAACATTAAAAATAAAATAAAGAAATGAACGATACGTGGTACAAACAAAGTAGTATGCTGTGCGCACTACAGAAAAGCCAATTTATTTACCGTACATTCCTCGTTTGCCGATCCAGACGCTCTTGCACAGGTTCCGTTTAAACATCCCGTGCGGGCGTCGATTCCTCATTAAAATTGGGAAGGCTGATTCAGCGAACTGTACACTTTGTGCAACCGTGGAGGACACTGAGCACATTCTCGTGAGCTGTCCTAGATACACATCTCAAACAGCTGCCATGAAATCTGCTCTCGACCGATTGAACAGCCGCAACTTTGACCTTGTAAAAGTGCTGGGTCCTTGGCCACCTGACAAGGCAGCACTGTCTTCTCAGCGCTTGTGACATTTATTCGGAGCAGTGCGTTGGAGTCAGACTACTAGGACGGTGTGATTCATTGTGCGCTAAGTTAACTCGCGATTTGGCCGATATTTATCGCGAAAGCGGCGGGTTTTCTTTTTTTTTTTTCCTTTGGGGGATCTGTTTACGGGAGTAGCCGAATTTGTCGTGTGACGAATGCAATATTTCCCTATCATTTTGTTTTTTCGCCAACATCAACATCCTTGTTTACCGGATTTGGAAACAAATGCCGTGCAGCGTTAAGAAAGGACGCGCTGCTACACTGTGAAAAGATACACTACTACATCAGCTTCTTACTAATCAAAAAAAGTCAACTACAATATGTTACAGTTTCGAAAAGCCTCGAAGGCAAAGAAGTGATTCATATTAGCTGCAGTGCAAGCGAGTGAAAGGTTCCTCTCTAGAAGATAAGGAAAGTGCTCCGCGTTGGGAGAGGTTGGGCATGTGTGCGTCATCTTCCGCAAGGTGACTTCAGGCCGCAGACTTGTACAAAATACTGCGCAAAAGTATTTAAAATAAGATACTAAATACTCTACGGAAAAAGTATTTAAAATAGAGTACAAAATACTCTACGGAAAAAGTATTTAAAATAGAGTACAAAATACTCAAAACTGAAAGTAATTTGAGTAGAGTACTAAATACTCTAAGAAGTATTTAAGATACTATTTAAAGTACTTTAGTATTAGCAGTAAGTGAAACGCGTACTCTGAACGTGGCCTTACAAATGAAAGGAATAAACTTCATCAGCCATGCATACCTTTCATTTGCAACGTCTTGGTGTCAAGTAATGTTTGGTGAACTTTGGTGAACCCAAGTAAAGTTTGTTGATATGTTCTGACCCAAAACTTCGTAATCCCTCCTGTATGTCGGTTCGGGTCTTTCAACCTCTGGCATGTGTTTATTGCTTTGATGACCAAGTAAATAAATGCCGGGATTATCTTGTACCTAATCCCCTGGTGATTCACATGGCAATATGAATAGGAACGGTTTTCTGACGAAGCTGGCTATTGAGAAGCAAGGCCAGGCTTGGGACCAGCCTATTGTACAAGAGGATAAATGACAGATTCGCGAAGTCCCGAAAAAAGAAAAACAAAGAAAAAGGGGGTTAAATTCCAGTGAGCTGAAAATCTCGGCACGGCGGGAACCGTGCTGGATATGGCTTGACGAGGAAGGAAAGTATTTTGAGTACTGAGTAGCAAATACCGAAAAACCTATTTTAAATACATTAAAAATACTTGTCGCAAAAAGTATTGAGTAGAGTACCAAAATACCGGAAAAAGTATTTAAAATACTGTATTTTGAGTACGTACTCAAGATACGTACAAGTCTGCTTCAGGGCCCGTCAGAGCTATCGTCACTGCGGTGCAGGTGGTACAGTTCGTCTGGTTTAATGTAGCCCGAAAATATGTATCTTTTATCCATCGTTGTACCCGTTCCCTATGAAAACGAAATCCCGTTCCCTAAGAAAACGAAAACGAAAGAAACGAAATAGCTCGCGGAAAACGAAATCTCCATACACGTTCGTAAATGTAACGGAATACCGTTACCCTTACCAATTCAAAGTAACGCGATAATTTATCCGCTACTATTGCTGAAAGCAGGAATAGTGTCTGAAATGGACACTACCGACATTTAGCTCGTGTTAAGACTGCGTTTGTGTGAAATGAAAATAATTAACGGACGAAAGTGTTGCAACAGAAAAGTTTATCTTCTGTAATATTCACGTGCACTCTAATACGTATGAACACCAGTGTTGATGAAACTCATATTGAAATGATATCCGTATCATATTGATATATGATATCCGTATCCTCGTGTGGACATATGACCACAAATAAAGATAAACTTAAGCTACACAATAATAAACTGACATAGTACTACATCAGTTAATAAAGAAATGATGCTACTTAGCTTTGCAAAACCGCTACGGTTTTGGGAACTATTTGGAAATTCTCCGAAACTCAAAATTTCTGAAGGGCTGGTTTGCCGTTATTTCTCTTTCTTGCTCTCATGAAAAGCTGATGAAGCATAAAGCAAGTATAGCTCCGTGGCCTAAAGCTAGAGCGCTGCCTGTAGCTTTGCTTAGACAAAGAGCTCAGTTTACACCGAACATAAACTTGCTAAGCATACCTTGATATACTTTCCAAATTGGACGTTAAGCTCTTTGATGCAGAGATCTTTTCCATCTGGACGCAGAGAAGACATCTGAAATCCAAACTCCAGTTCTTTTTCTCCCCCTCGTAATCGAAGATGCTTGCGACTGTGCTACAGCCGACCATGGTCCCTCCATGGTAGGCAGCATGATTGGCACGGATGACTGGGACCATGCATTAGGGTCAATATGTACCAATGTCATGTGACCAACCGAACCCTCTAAGAATAGATAATGTGTGACTCATGCGATGCTTTGCTTCGTATTCCAGCAAAATCTAGAGTACGCTGCTGCGACCTCAGCCTGAGGTCAACGTCACCGTGACGGAGTTCTCAATTAGGTTCCATATTCTTCAGTCAAAGTTTAAGGGTCATTATCTTAAGTTTGCAAGACACCAACGAAGTATTTGTTGACGTATAATCCCAGACGCGGAACACATGGAAGCAGGTATAGCCTCCTTGTAGTATGACAGCTGGAATGCCTATGCCTATGCCAATATTCTATGCCCTCGTTCTGGTTCGACCGTGGTACGGGGCGCGTTGTTTAAACGTGGGTAAGAAGAAATATGGCTGACGATTTATGGTTGAAAAAAATAAAAAATAAAAAATAAAAAGACGGGTTGTCGCCGAGATGAGCTGCAAAAGTATCGGTATCGGTAACGCTAGACGATCGCGATGCCGAAAACTTATAACGGAAATACTTATTTCGTTACCAACTTAAAAAAGTACCGCGATCCTTACTCCGCCACCGAAAAAAGCAACGGAGTAAACGTAGGAAAGTAACGCCGTTACAAGTAACCACGTTACGTACGACTCAGCAGCTTTATCTGTGGCTTTCAATCAGTTCTAAAATGCATTGTCTGATCGCAGATACGGGACTGAATTCCCCCCTCTATTATGGAGATGCCAAGTGCCGCAAGGGGTTGCTGGAGAGTCCAGACTATTTGTCATACCGGCGGCACGCGTCAGTATCTTGGAATCTCTTGCTGATGCTGCGCAATGTATGATTGAGCGCTGTTATCAGTCAAACAAGTGGGTAGCAATGAAGTGTTTCCAAGGCAAGAATAGTGTCATACCGATTCCTAACCAGTGCTCGACGCGTGCATGCCTCAATAGAGAGCTCTCTAGTGTCTGCTGAGGCGGTGATGTTTTAGCTTGAGTCGCAATGCACACTTTCATGTTTGTTGCTAGAATACCCTGGAGAGCATGCTATTCAGAACAAGCCAAACTAATGAACTATATAGGCGTATCTCGGAGGAGCAGGAACGGTCCCAGCGGGAACCAGACAGGTAGCGGAGAACGCTGATACGTGCCTCGAGCTCTCGTTGATGCTTTTGGTCTCCGCGTCCAAGGAAGAACAGCCAACGACGACTCCGAGGATGCCATGATGTGTGATTTTTCAGGGGAGTTGCCGTGTAAGCGGAGCTGAAACCTGTTACTTATGGTGCCTTCGACTGGTTGCACCGATCCGCTCAGTCGGAGCGAAGCGGGTCCAGCCGACGCCACGTAAATAAAGGCTACGTTGTCGGCCTCACAGAGGTGGGCAACGTCACGACTGACGCCCTGGGGGAATGTGCGTCCCGGGCCGGCTTCGAAGGGAACTATGCCGACATATGTTTGAAAGCGTCTGAGGAAAACCCAGAAAAAAAAACCAGACAGCACAGTCGGCACCGGGATTCGAACCCGGGTACCTCCCAGTTTCGACGTGACATGTTTAGCACGTTAGCCAGTGAGCCACGGGAGCTGGTAAGGCTACTTAATGCATCCGTTTCCCCCCTTGCTATACGTAGTCGGGATTCAGCCAATCGCCGCAGACGATTTCAAAGACAGGCTGCCTGTGGCTACAAGTGGCTGCCCATGCGGCTCATGACGGTTTGTCACCATAGCTATGGCCTCCAAAAGCGCGGTAGTGATTGGTGGATTCTTTATTGTTATGTCGTGTCGTTTAAGCGATCATGCTTTGTTTCTAGGGCGTGCTCGTCCAGCTCTCGCTTCAAACCCGTGCGGGAGGAATATCAGACAGGCTGAACTCGACAGCCGCCTTCGGAACAATGAAACGGCGGATATGTAACTGAACGCAACTTCTGGTCTTCCACCGAAACACAACAACATGCAGGAGATTCATCCGAAATGAACACGCAGTAAGGCTTCTCAGTGGGGCGTTAATGTGCCACTCCGGACTCCAGCGTTTATTTTATTTAGTCCATAAAAAGAAGGTGCCTCAAGGATTCTGTACACGAAATTTCAATCCTGCTTACGAACGCTGTGCATTTCTGTCAATTTTTGAAGATCTGCGGAGCCTCCACAAGTTTCGATGACGCAGGGAGCGGGTGACGTAATCATAAGCCCACAAATTGCAATGATGTCATGTTCTGAAGAGGGCACTCTTCTCCTAGCAACGACGCCGACGTTCGGGAGGGTCAGTTGGTGAAGTCACGTGACGCTGATCCAAAAAGGGGGAAATGGGAGAAATGGCTTCTCCCTCCTTGTGTTTTCTCGAATGTCGGAGCGGCCGGTTGGGTATGTCACGTGGGGCTCCGCTAACGGTGTGCAAAAAGTGAGCTCCCCGAAAGACGCTAATGGCAACAACGTTGCCAGATGAGAGCGGGCGCTCCGTCGGAGCTTAACATGACGTCACAGTTCTCAAAAATAAAGATTAATTTTCTCTAGCTTTCGCGATACGCAGAGCCGAAATATTTTGCAGGAATGCAAAGTGAGACAAGAAGATTTCAGTAACATAACTTTGGTAGGATTCTGAAGACACGTCCTTTAATCCGTAGTGGCACTTTAAGCTGGTAATCCGGGAACGTTCCTTATCTCCCAGGACCACTTAACAGCACGAAAGCAACCTCCGGGGCGAGTTCCCGGGTGCACGCTGCGCGCTCCTTGTATCATGCCAGGGTAAAGCAGTACGACTTCCAACCCATGACGCATTTTCCGGTGTATGCGTCGTTTGGCCATAGAGATGGCGTTTGGTGGGATTGGTGGGCGGCCTGTTTCACAGAAAGCAGACGACAGAAGGGAACTCGAGCAGTGGCTCACGTGCGGGGCGCCCGGCTTCCGTAGAGCCTCACATACACCGTTAGCTAGGTGGAGACACCAAGAGTACGTTGCCCTGAGAACCCGGGAAAGGGCGTCCTGGAGCCTACTTCACGCGCCCAGTGGAAGCCCCAACCCTCACGTGAGCGGAACCCTGCCAATATCTCGCAATCGCCATACCGATAATGCGGGCCAGAGCGACCCAGAGCGCTGCGAGTCGCAGGCAAGCGCTCAAATAGAACCAGCCGAATGTAATCAGCGTGCTCCGTTTCCACCAGAGCGTTCCAGAGCTATCTTATTATATTAGTTATAATATATATTATTTTTTTATTCCGTGTTGGCTCCGCGAAGCAACTGTGGCTATGAGCCGCGTACAGATGTGGATAGATGGAGAGAGGACAGGAGGAAGAAGTGGGGACAGGGGGATTAGTATGCGTCCTGGGCCGGCATCAGGCGGAACTGTTCCGACATTCGTCTAGAAAGTTTTCGGAAAACTCAGGGAAAACCTCAGACAGCACAGCCGGCGGTAGGATTCCAACCCACAACCTCCCAGTCTTCAGCACGACCTTGGCTACCACCAACGAGCGGGACGCCTTAGCCCGCTCGGCCATGCCGCTGGTGGTACGATTAGTGTGCTTCTTTTCAGTTCCACGTGACATTTAGATTAACCCTACCACGAATAATGGGAAGAAGGCTCTGCTCTGCTCTAGTGCGTTGAGGGCCATTAGTGTATTAGTCTACGGTCAATTGAACGATTTTCTCATTAACTGGACTCATTGATTAGTTGGACCCTGCTTGTTCTTTATTATGCCTCTTGGACATCTGGGAGTTTCATTTGTTCTGTTTTTCTGCTTTCTGTTCTATTTACTTGGAGTTGTGGATTTACGTCTGGAGTAGCCTGTCTAGACTTTGTCGGGGCTCACATCTCCCCATTTTAATTTTATTGTTCAATCAATCAATCAAGGCTCGCATATACAGGATGTTTCACTTAACGCGATAAAAAATTCGAACTGGCGATGTACTCGCCGGAGGATTGTGGGACTTTATGCAATTAACTTCTGGAAACGTTTGCCACCATTGAGGAAGGCTTTGGACAATTTTTCAATTGTGGGACCTCTTTTTTTTATTGAACTTTGAAAATTGCCAGGTGAACCTCACTTTTTTTAATAAAGAAATATGAAGTCCTCCACGGATAACCACAGACCCAACAACAGTATCGCAATAGAAATAGTCGAAAAAAATTAGTGAAAATTACGCTTTAGCCCCACCTGCTTGATTTTCCAAAGACGCGGGCGCAACATGTGCGTCTAGACGAGGAAGTGTCCCCACCTTCATTTGTTTTTCCTGCCATGTGATAAGACGGTTATTTTGTTTTCTTTGTGATAAGACGGTAGTCACTAGCATCAAGGTGAAAGCGGGGCAAAGAAAGGTAAAACAAGAGGCAAGGACACTTCCTCCCCTAGACGGACATGTGGAGCGCTTCTTTGCGAAAATCAAGCAGGCGGGGCTAAAGCCTAAGTTTCAGTGTTTTTTTTTTTCGACTATTTCTGTTGCGATACTGTGCATAGTTTTTGTTGGGTCTGTGCTTGTCCGTGGATGACTTCATATTTCTGTAAAAAAAAGTGAGGTTCGCTTGGCAATTTTCAAAGTTCAGTTGAAAAAAATTAATTTCCCTCAATTAAAAATCATCCAAAGCCTTCCTAAATGGCGGCAAAAGTTTCTAGAAGGTAATTGCCGAAAGTCCCACAATCCTCCGACGAGTACGTCGCCAGTTCGAATTTTTTATCACCTTGGGTGAAACATCCTGTATAATCTGTTTTCTACATGGACGATGAGCGGTAACTCTGGTCCCACATACACTCTAAAAAATGAACTTCACCGCATAGCACGTTCCTAGCCAACCATCATCTCGAATGATATCGTTAACTGCCCTGATTTGTTGAAAACGGTAGGCGTACGCCTTTTTTGTGACACTTATGCTGTTCATAATTGTCACAAAAAAGGCGTACGACTACCGTTTTCAACAAATCAGGGCAGTTAACGATATCATTCGAGATGATGGTTGGCTAGGAGCGTGCTATGCGGTGAAGTTCGTTTCTAAGAGTGTACGCCTACAAATTGCGATGCACAGTCATACGCCGGACCCTTCAAGAAAGGAGTGTGGAAATGTTGCTGGAAATGCGCGCTGCCACTTCGCGGCAGCAATTTCAGCAATTGACAGGACCGATGGACGAAACATACCTATTACGGAGCATACGCTTCTGGCCATTGCAATTATCCAACCATCACGCTCCGGGGGCCTAATGTAAGCCGCACGCGTTACAGGTACCAGTTCCCTCTGTCGTCGATAGCTGTATCTCACATCTTTGCACATGCGCAAAGCGGGATTCAGAAAGGATTCTGCACACTATCTGCCTAATATGCTTAGGCGAGACACATTACGAGATTGACAGCACGTTGCAGAATTCGGTTTATGTTGTGTAAGATGTGGAACAACCATCGAATTTCGTTTCCGTTCCTTACTTTCTCTTTAATATATGAGTATTTTACTGCGCAAACGGCCATGTTGATGCGCACAAATACATGTTAAAGGAGCATGGAAGGCACTTGGAACATATATGTTTTTACAGCGTCATATGAGCATACTACCTTCAGGAATAGTCACGCAAAATATTTCATTTGGGTAGTGCGAATTTACTGAGAAAATTGCTTGCAAGAGAGCGCGCAGCGGCGACGGCCTCGCCCAGCGGCTTCTCGCGTCTCGTGACGTCAGGTGGCAGAGCGTTTTTCATTGGCCACCGAGGATGATCTGCTAGCGAGAGCGACCAGTCGAGACACGGGAAGGGCGGCGCTGCATACAGAAGTAGAGAAAAAAGAAAGGGCTCGTCTCAGTATTGGCGAGGCACACGACGTTGCAGACTGGCAGCCGAGGGGAGCAAGGTTTCGGACCCGCGAGATTGAAAGCTCTCTTGGGCTCCAGGATTACGCGTGATCCCTTACGTACGCTATCGCATTTTCGTACGTAAGATATTGCGTTGGTGGTACTGCGCACGCGCAAAACACAAAGAGAGCTTCGCGCACTGCGCAGAATCACCACGCTATCTCAAACGTACGAAAACACTATATTGTAAGATGCAATAAAACTCACTAATGCTTCGGCATGCAATGTTCGAAGTGTATACGGACGTCTTAGCGAGTACTTCAGTTCGGGAAACCTCACTCGAAAAGCCAGATATACGCGCAAAACGTCACTTCTGCGTCATACATTCTGTCGTTGGCATCTTTGAATATGAGACTATTAGAAACCACTTAAATAAATTACGCGTGCAAAACAGAATGAAAAACACCCGACTCACACGCACCTTTCGTGTATCACAAATATCTCAAGAAAGAAAGACCAATTCTCGTGCTCATGCCTGGTGACGATGCGAACACCTTGCAGTTGTTGGTCCCGTGGGCAGTGTGTCGACTGTGGCTGGATGATGGGAGGAAATGAGAGTAAGAGACGATCAAGATCGATGGCTGACTTGGGGGCACACAATATGAGCCTAGTCCAAGCCAAAAAATTGAAGGACGATTAATGTAACTAGTGCGACTGAAATGCATTAGCACTAGACGTATTCTCTTATGTATTTTTGACCACTAATCACTATCGCTGATCACTAATTACAACTAGTCACTATCACTAAAAACAATCACTAATCACTATGGCTAATCACTATCGTCACAACTCATCGTTCACCATTAATCACAATCACTTATCACTAATTATCACTATCACTTCAAACTATCTACTACTGTACCTTCTATTTAAATCTACTATACTTTTCCTCTCATATCTAACACCCTATGTCTCAACTCGAGGCTTAAAACATCCATCCGACAGACGTCATGATTTTCCAACTTGCATGTTCTAATGCTAACGCATTAACAATTGTCACTCAAAGGTCTCCATACTAGCCCCGTTTCCCTTAGCGGCTGGGTTCCCACGCGTCTCTCTGAAAGCGTGCCTCTGGGAAGCCCGATACCATTCAGGGTACCGCTCTTGCTAGGTGCTTTTGGGGAGCGCAATCATACGCAAAACAGTCCCTTAGGATGTGCTGAATGGTGACAGTGCTCGCCCCAATGGCAGTGCTTGCAATTTGCGTCATTCACAGAGCCGAATTTGTGTAGCAGCGAGCTGGTGATAGCTGACCCAGTTTGCAACCTGTGGAGTGTTGTTTGGATATTTCCTGGGAGACCTGCGATAGCGAGATCTAAACGACGATTTAACGTAATCTCCCCAATTGCAGTGTGTTCTGTTTGAAGTAGTTCTCTAATGATCATATGTCTATCACTGTCCTCGCACATTGGTGAAGAGGGGTTGCAGGTGACGTGAGCTGCAATCGCTGCACCGCTGTGTTCGATTCCATTGCAGGCGTGTTCAGTGCAGCTGATTCTAACTTGTGAGGGAATGCAGTCCTATAATCACAGCAGGCGTGTTCGTGGCCTGCACACGCTCTACTGATGTCAGGTGTGCTGTCATCGCATGCAGTCAGAGGAACACTGACTTTTCGGCAATGGTGTTCCTCTGCGCGGTCTTGTGCTCTTACGCCGTGATAGCAGGAAATTTTACCTCCGTCCCATCTGGTGGTTCAGTCGTGGTTTTGAACTTGGGAAGGTGCTTAACTCGACATATCTCGGACGCCGCCCGTGGTTCTTGAGTACTGTAAAGCTCGCTCTGCATTAAGCACTCATATCTCTCGGTCCTTTTACTTGGCCTCGTTAAAGGAGTACAGAGGGCCAACAAATTTCCAGATTAAGACGTCGGATGAAAGTGTGTGCCATTTTACCGAATAGCGCGAAATGTTTTGATGTGTGCAATTTGTTTCCCAAGAAAAAAAACTCACATAAACATGACTCCGTGCGTTCACCCTTAACTCGCCACTAAGGGTTTAACGAGGAGGATAAGACATGATACCACTTCACCGATGACGTTACAGGGGCAACTCGTTCTGGTGCGCTGGTCAGTGGGGGTCAGCGCCCTATCCCTTTGCATCCGTAAACCAGTTTTGCCAGTTCCCCCGGAGAATTGGGGATAGAAAGGAGCGTCCGAACCATGACCGAGCCAGGAGCAATGCTTTTTCACAACCCCGAACAGCCGAATAACAGACAACATTTCTCTGGACACTTTCAGCGAGCGAGGTCCAAGGCACATCACAGGCTGGTACTGCTCTCCACTGCCGCTGCGCGCGATCGCTTTTTGCGGTGTACTTTAAATTCAATTTCTGCGATAATTATGATTCTGTGGTGTGAATTATTTCTCATGGGGCATCTTACTGACCTACTTAACAGTTTGATAGGAAGAAAACAGGGTGCTAAAAATTACTTCTGTGTGAAAGGTGCTGCACGAGCGAGATCGTCCTCTAGGGATGTGCCATTGCTCCTTTAGTTTCGGGCAGTTTCTGCAGGTAGCGGTATATTTACTTTTGCGATGAACACATAAGGGCTCGGAATAGACCTCTACCCGAGAAACGTCAGCATGGCGTTGGTAGACAGACTGAAACCGATACAAATCGCAAGGGGAGGGCTGGGTTCCACGAATGGGCACTTGTTCGCTGCCTCCTACTGAAAGAAAAGTAGGACCGAAGGTCGCGTTCCTTTCAGGGACCATCGTAATCTCCTCAAGATCGTGGCTTTCGGGCGCGACCTCGTTCGCCCCTAGCTTCGAGCGTAGTTCAACTCTACCAAATTGGTGGCACTGTCGAACACTATGACGTCATTTGTTTACAAACAGGGAGAGGTATATTATAATGGTGGGACGCTTCGTTGGTTGAGCCACAGTTCACACACACCTTCCGCCGGCTACAGCAAGCCGTATCTCGGCGAGAAGCGAATATGACTGTGTGGGATACACAAAGGAATATGAATATACCGAGCGAGTTGATCCGAGCAGTGTCGCGATAGCTTGCATTTCGCGCACGCTTAGCAACGTCTTGGTAGGGTTGCTCTTCTTCGGAAGATGTGAGATCCCATGTCTCATTTCCCCGGGGCACTTAGCCTCTGCTGCCAAGTATACAGTGCAGTCATTCTCAGGGGAATCTTAACTGGAAGAGAGGTCGTAATCATGCGCATCCTCGATGACGATCACTTTGAGGTGCGGTTATTGTTAGTCCACAGTGTGCCGGGAGCAGCCCAGCGGTGTGCACCAGTAGAAATTCGAAAAAATAAAACTCACATTATTCAGTTGAACAGAGGAACTGCGACAACCCAAAGAACAGAGGAATCGATTGGAGGATGACACGGGTTCATATCCCGACACCGGATGTCCTGTTTCGGTGTTTTCCGCTAGGTTTTCCTCAGACGATGTTGTGATGACGAAGACGTGCCTCTGCTGCCACGCGCTACGGCGCTGGCACGGCAGTTCTACCGGCACCGTCCTAGCGTGAGGCCACGCACACCTGCCCGCTGGGACATTCCATCATCGCCGGTCAGGACTCATGTAGGGGAACACCACCTCCTCTACATTGTAAAGCAAATGTCGGCAAACACTCCCTGCGAAGTCGGCCTAAGTCGCGTTGCCGCCACATTGACCGGCAGGCCTCGGCAATCAACGAACCAGAGAAATGAATCATGTACACAATCGAGCTTCGTGGTCGTTTGCTCGATGCTGATGTCTGATAAGCACGGACCAACGTTCTTCACCATTAAAATAAAAATGAAAATCCGTGTTAGCGCCGCGAAGCAACTGTGGCTATGAGCGACGTGCAGACGCGGACAGTTCGAGAGAGGACAGCAGGAAGGAGTAGGGGACAGGGGTGGGGGACGTTCTTCACCATTCACTATACGGGTGTCCACGCTAACTGTGGTCAGATTTTATTTCATAATAATAGGACAATGTCCTTTTTCAATTACGATAATTGGCGTTATATTCTTGCTTAAGTGTTTAAAAATAAAGTTGTCGTTGGTGGTGGTGGTGGTTAAGTGGGCCACTTTATGGCTGCACTAGCGACCTCCTGGAGCGTTGCCCTTATTAAATTTCACAAATGAACTTTTTAATTACGGGACACAGAAGCTCGACCCAATGACAACAGCCGTTCCCTTTGATGCGCTGATGCCGTTCCCATTTTATGAAAAGGGATCAAGCCAGTATAGCGCGAGGATATGAGGGCGAAACGGCAGATTTCAGAGCTCATTTTCGTCGCTGCCCCAGAAACGCGGTTTTCCCTTGCCCACAAATGCGAGGAATATCAAGAATCGCAGCTTCTTCTCGAAGGGAAAAGCACGTTTCTGGGGAAGCGACAAAAATAGACTCCAAATCTGCAGTTTTCCCGGGAGTCTGACTTCGTATACGTTTCGCTAAAATTCGAACGTGCGGCGCTAATAGTGAGTTTTAGTAGATCGTACGCTATCGCGTTTGCGTACGTTAGAGTTGGTGGTTCTGCGCACAGAACATAAAGAGAGTTTTGCGCACTGCGCAGAACCATCCCTTATGTACGTAAAGGCGATAGCGTACGATGCACTAAAACTCACTAATTGTAGAGAGTTTTAGTGTATCTACACTATCACTTCGCGTACATAAGGGATAGTGTTGGTGGTTCTGCGCACGCGCGGAACCAAAAGAGAGCTTCGCGCATTGCGCAGAACCATCATGCTGTCGCGTTTGCGTACGTAAGGAATAGCGTGGTGGTTCTGCGCACTGCACGAAGCTCTCTATATGTTTTGCGCGTGCGCAGGACCACCAACGCTATCCCTTACGTACGCAAAAGGGATAGCGTACGCGTATGATGCTCTAAAACCCTCTAATAGGTATATCGCAGGCACCTCGGATTTGCAGAAGACACATTGAGAGAGAGAGAAAAAGATACAGACGGTTACGACTCGTGTAACGCGAAATTCAGCGTCAGCTGTGTGTGTGGTGAAATGAGGCCGGATGAAAGTGTGTAGACAAATTTATTTAAGCGTGATGACCATTGATTTGCGGTCGCTGAAATGGTTGGCGAGGTGAGTGGCGTCCTGAACGAGGGGGCTGTTCTGGAACACGAAGTCTATGCATGAGCCATGTCTAGTGGTGGGTTGGTGGATGTCGGTGCACAGCGTAAGGTCCAGTTGTTCGTACTTAAGGAAAGAGTGGTGTTCTTGGCAGTGAAACGTCCACATTTAAGTCTCCGACGACGAGAAGCTTGTGCGTGCGGTAAAGCGCAAGTACATACACGATAAAATCCCAGATGCGTTCCGGCGCGGCGCGAGGCGAGAAGTAGCACACAGCCACCACGAGCCCTGTGGGGAGCTGCACGGCACAGCTGACGCTGTAAAACTGACGTGCGTTAGTTTTTATCTCACTTTCCATCGACAGCGGTTGTAAACTGGCGAGATTCTCCTCCTTACTCTCAGCGCTGAGGGCACATGCGATAAGAAGTCTGTGCTTATCTCACTTTCTATCGATAGCGGTTTTAAACTGGCGGGATTCTCCTCCTCACTCTCAGCGTTGAGCACACATGTGATAAGAGTTCTGTGCGGACATTAGAATGCCGACGACGCCGACGCGATATCGGGAAAGTCTACACTATACAGCTGACGCTGTAAAAAGGGGGGAGAGGAATGTGTAATGCGAACTTGTTACAGGAAAGAAGTAATATTCATTCAGTCGTCGCAGGTATCTGCGAATGAAGCTGCACATACTAGACACACGAAAACCGACACTTGAACTGCACTCGAATGATGCCGATCCACGTGTCGCGCGTCAAGGACAATGGAATTTGCCAATCTGTCCGTCGGTTTTGAATGGTAAACTACGAACAAGACCTGCACTCGTAAAACTTTTAACTACAGCGATTCAACTCTCCTTTAGGCGACTGGAGGCTGCTTATATATATACCGTGCACGAAAATTCACATCGCTTCACCGGAATGGAAATTGCAGCCAAACAGTACTCGTGGTTAGCGAATACCAAAGGTTTTCCTGCACGCAATTTGCGCAAGGATGACAGTTTAGGGAGCATTTGAGACTGTAGTTTAACGTCATTGAAAACTCTCTCATACACAGGAAAAAGTCTTTCACCACCGCGAACATTGAGTGTGCCCTCAGGGTCATTCCTCCCGCTTCAGTGTACCGACAACAGTTAAGGGAACACGTCGTCCTGTGTGCGAAACACAAAGAACAATTTATGACGATTGGCATGGAATAAGTGGTCCTCTTTCTACTGCTTTTTTTGTTCTGCAGAGTGATAGCTATATGAACGAGCACGCCTAATTACAAACTTCCCCTGGGCGATATCAATGGCAATCGCAGCTCAAAGGAGCTGATGAATCCCGCGCTAATTAGGCAGATCGTTATTTCGTCATGTGTCCGAGAGGATGTTTTGAATCGATTACGGCTGTTCTCGAGACATTAACGATCACTTTCGATCGGCCGCCTTAGGCGCTCGAGTCTTCGAGGAAAGGCTTTGAAAACGTGGCTAGAGCAGCACTTGACACGGAGGCAAAAGGGGCGTTGACATACGATGGCCGTGCTTATGAGCAGGGGACGAAAACATGAGTCGATGCTACAGCTTTGCGTTCGATTCATACGGCATCTAAATGATTCGGCAGCAGCTTAAACTCTAGTGGCTAATGCCGCATTATGATGCAGATTAAGACGACGTATGTGAAATTGATAAATGAATAAGGATTTATGCACACACTTTATTCCAATGAGCAATTGGAGTTGCGGTTAGAATCAAGTCATGGCCAAATTTTGTTAGAACTGCTCATTTGGTTACTACACTTGCTTTGTTGCCTCTGAATATTGCACTTTTTTGTTCTACTGTTTTGAGATTATGCATCCAGCAAATATTCAGTGGAGGCCGTAAAGGAAAGCCTCGCGTCAGTGCTGCTGCAATTCAGGGACAAATGAAAAGCATGATGTAATTATCTGCCACACAAAGTTCAATAAACCGATATGCATTTTATGTATACAGGACGTTTTTTAAATAATTTACAGCATTTTTATAACAGAACTACGAGAGCTACCTAAAGGCGGTTTTCGCGGATGGGTTATGACTTATGAGGCTAGGAAAATGTATGTAACTACTGTACTACTCAATACCTAAAATTCATTAATTATGTTATTAATTAGATGCTTTCGGCGAAACGCGACATAGCAGAATCGGAGCGAGCCACTATTTAAATCCACCCTCTCTTTTTAAATATCCTGAAAAGAGCAGGTACTTAATGGTTATACTATACTACAGTGGCATATAAATGGTTCAATTTTGTTATGCGAATGACAGCCGAAACTGAAACCACGCACGTCTAGAGCGCAAGAAGAGCGTCGGGCATTGGCGTCGGAGGGCCACGTGTTTTGTAGCGATGGAGCTGACTGGAGTAAACGTTGATCTGCTGGCCAGATAGACCGCTTTCCCGCCCAGGTAAGCCTAAAGTCAAGTGGCTATTGACATATCAAAGTATGTGCTCCTTGCAGGATTTTTTTTAAAGAGTGGGGGTTCAAATAACGATTGCATCCAATTATGCTGTCTCGCATTTTCCCGAAAACATCTAATTGAAAAAGTTAATTAATGAATTTTAGATAATTAGTCGCCCAGAACGCTCTTCAAAATGATGGTGGTGCTGGTAAAAGGGCTCGCCGTTGTCGGCCTCACATAGGTGGGGCAACGTCACGACTGACGCCCTGGAGGAATGTGCGTCCTGGGCCGACTTCTAAGGGAACTGTGTCGACATATGTCTGAAAGCGTCTGAGGAAAACCCAGGAAAAGCCCCAGACAGCACAACCGGCACCGGGATTCGAACACGGGTACCTCCCAGTCTCGACGTGACATGGCCAGCACGCTAATCACTGAGCCACGCGAGCTGGCCATGGACCAACCAAATGACCTTCACCACATAGCACGCTCCTAGCCTACCATCATCTCGATTCTCGAATGGTATCGTTATCTGCCCTAATTTGTTGAAAACGGGAGGCGTGCGCCTTTTTTGTGACACTTGTGCTGTTCATAATTGTCACAAAAAAGGCGCACGCTTTCTGTTTTCAGCAAATCAGGACAGATAACGATACCATTCGAGATTATGGTTGGCTAGGAGCGTGCTATACGGTGAAGTTCATTTGTAAGTTTGTTCACGTCGGTGTCGGCGGCAACGAAAGGACGGACCAGCTCTCAGCCTCGGTACACCTGGGCTGCAGCAATATTTTGCCAACTCCGGAAGGACACCGACAGGCAGATGGCCGTTCAACAGCTTGTTGAACTGCGCCACCCTGGGGTACGGGACATCATGCACCATCATCGCCCCCTTCTTCCCATGAAAAACCTTCCTCGAAGCATACAGACCATGCTCCATAGGCTCTGCACTGGGCGTGCGTTCACCAACTCTGAGCTATTCAAGCTCGGCTCTAGGGGTGACGCCTGCTGTGGCCGCTGTCAACAACCCGAAACAATCGAACACATCCTGCGAGACTGCCGAGCATACTATTCTGCGCGCCGAAGCCATCTCCCTCGCTCCACCTCCTGCACCCTAGCGGACATCCTCTACCCCGCTGGTTCTTCTTCCGAACGTTCCGCCAAAGCAAGAAACCTCATTCTCTTTCAGGCTGCTCAACGACCCATCTAATACTTTGCTCACCCCGACGAACTCGTGCACCCTCACCGCGTCCCCATTCTTCATCCTCCTCTATGCTTCATCCGTCCATCTTTTCTTTGTGTTTTGTTTGTGTTCTTTTTCTTTTTTTTTTTTTTTGGTATAGTCGTGAAGACGCCCACTTCTGTGTGGCCAACAACGGCGAGCCTATCCTGCAATTACCTCCCCCCCTCCCTCATTTGTAAGAGTGTAGTTACATGCGCATTCCCAGGGGATATCCGCCTGAACGCATAACCAGCCTGTAAAAATGGCATCAGTGCTGTTCTCGCAGCTTTTTTAAAAAATGAATATGTAAATGTTTCAAAAACACTCTGTATATGTATGTCTATTAGCCTTTCTGCATTTTTTCCTGCTTTTAGAGGGCACTCGTACTGGACTCTATGCAGAAAATAATAAAATTGCTCTGTATACAGCTCCTAACCAGACTTGTACGTAACGCTTTACAAGTAATTGCGTTACATGTAATCAATTACTTTTGAGTAATTTTTCAAGTAATCAGTTACATTTTTCACCAAGTAATTTTTCAACTAATTCGATTACAATTTGAGTAATCAATTACCGAGTAATCAATTACTTTTGAAGTACAGTCTGACTCAAAATAACAATGCTCTGTGACAACTTTCCTGTGCCTTTGTTGGGCTATTCTACTGTAGTAAGCGGAAAAAACAGTATTGCTAGTTCTCACGCGCGAGCGCTATTTCAGCTGTCCCAATCATTTGGGAGTTGGGGGGTTTTCTTTTTTTTTTTTTTTTCGAAGCAAACAGTGGTGGAAATTTTTTCATGAATTGAAAGTAACGGGCCGAGTAACGCGTTTCTTTTACACTCGTTACTCAATTTCATTTTGAGTCCAGTAATTTGTAATGGTAATCAATTACTTTTGCTAGAAGAGTAACGATAACGATAATCAGTTAGTTTTTTAGAGTAACAGGCACAAGTGTGCTCCTAACCACTTTCTTTACAATCTTTGTCTAGCTTTCGGAATCCACTCTCTATTCAAGTGTTCCTCTAATATCCTTAGAAAGTCCAATGAAACTATATATATAGAGAGATACTGTCTGCATAGAGTTTGTATAGAAATTTTGCCCATAATGTCTACATTTTTGTATACAGATTATATATAATATAGGAAATACTTATTGCAAGGGCTAGTGAAATGATTGCTCAAAACTGGGCATGTTCCCCCAGTCCGATGCCTTCCACAATGACGAGACAGAAATACAAAGGGCTCTGTAGGTTTTGTACCTTATTGCACTGTCCCCTGTCCGAAAAGCGAGTGTCCGTATAAACGAGACGTAAATATACTGACAAACTCCGGTTCCCGCGAAAACCGTCCATATTTCGAGTTGTCCATGTTAACGAGGCACGGCTATATTATTTTTATATTTCGGTACAGCAAGCAAGCCTTGTCCTGTACCGGCTGTTCAATCAAAGGTCATAAAAAATTCGAAAGCTGGCCGGAGGATGGTCGTTTCTCATCCTGTATTTTCGCTGGGAGTATACCATCCCGTTAACAGACGAACGTAGTGATATTTGTTTAGCACTGTAGGGAGACCGAAACGAGTGCCCAGTGTGTTCAAAAAAGACCGGCGTCTCCTTTGGATAATAAACCACACTTGTAGGTTTAGGAGCATTCAGGGGAAATAGTACGTATTTCAGTGGTAAATCCACGGTAACTCGGCAGTTTACATAATTATAAACGTGCTACATGGGCGTCATTCAATACTCGGGCTCAAATATATCACTCTAAGAAAAAAAGGTAGAATTTTCTACCCATCGGTAGAGCCGTTATTGCAACCGCATTTCTACTCAATCCTATTTTACCTTTTTGGGTATAACTGCAGAGTGGAAACAAACTACAGAGTAGGAAATGTCGTTCTACCAGCTTGGGTAGGATATTCTACCCTTTTTTCTTAGAGCGAACGTGAGAGAGAGAGGAGCAAGGGAAAGGGACGACGACCCTTATACCCGCGGAGGAGAAGGCGCGCGTGGATTGGCTCGAAATGGTATAGAAGCATACCGTCGTTCTACCAGCTTGGGTAGGAAAATCTAGCTTTCGGTTCCTCTGTGGGACTCGCGTGAACGCTTTCCTTCTCTCCCTCCCTTCTTACTAATTTCTTTATCTATATGTTTCTAATTTCTCATTTCTTTCAATTTCTGACCCTCCATGCTTTCTCTTTTACTCCCCCTTCTCCCCTTCCCCTTTCACAAAGGAGTGAAACTTGCCGCCTTGTCTGAGCAGGCAGACCTCACTCCTCTTCCTTAGAACATCATACCACCACCACCACCACCAGGAAATTCTACCTTTTTTTCTTAGAGTGGAATGTATACCGGCTGCAACATATCAGATGGCGATGTGTGAAAGCAAATTGGCTCAAATTGACTTCAACATTTACCGAGTCACAGAATGAATAGCAAGGCACTCAGCCCGGTGCGAGTGCCCACTCGTTTTTCTTTAATTCTTGACATTGTTTTGTGATGAATACCAACACTATTCTGCATATAAAATATGATGGGAACTGAATTTTAGAAGAAAAATATTAAAACTTCTATACCCTGCCCTACTGTTTTTACTGTTCGTGTTTTAAGGCATGGAAGTGCCAGCATTAAGGCTTGTGCTGTGTTTGTTTGCTTGTGTGTTCCCCCCAGCCTGATAACAGTTAGTTTCCACGGTACCCTGCACTCTGAAAGAGTACATAGTGAAAAGAAGAGGCACGATGTCGACTGACGACATTCAGGAACACCGGAGCTTCTATTCGACCAGTTAGGCACAACGAAAGTAGTGACGTGGTTGACTTTCAGTATTCGTTTAACCGAGTATCGAACGCATCGAGCGACGCGAAATGTTCCGTTCACTGCGGCGACATTCTGTACGGAAGCTTTCTGGCTCGGTTGTATTCAGATTTGCCAGTTTCGAGGGTTTTGTGGGAGGTAGGGCTGGACGACTTCCTGACGAGGAAATTGTCAATTCCGCGGACGTCCAGATATCACTTCAAATACCTTAATCAACTTTCAACTTTTAGTAGGCACGCTCCCTTAACGAAGTTATTATAGTATCAGTATAGTATAGTTATAGTATCAATGAAAACGACAGCTTCTCCTCTCTTTTTTTTCTTACTAACAAACTACTTCAATTTTCATGAACAAATGTTCCGTTCACGCTTTGGGGTTTTCGTGTGTCATCTGGAAACATCAAGTTCACGTCCACACCAGTTGCACGGGCGCACCTGGACCGCATCGCAACGAACGACCAGTACAGCATATTTGATGGTGACAATGCACTTCTTGGCACATTTCATGCGTTCCTCTGGTACTCGAAGTGACAGCCAAACTCGTGCCCTTTTTCAAGAATGAAATGACTTAGGAATGTAGTGAGCAAATAATGATTAAATACAAAAACATTAACGTTCGTTTCCTGGTAACCGAGCCCGTCCCAGAAAAACAGCCAGAGGTATGTGCCGGCCAGGTACAATGATATATATTCAATAATTATATTCAACTATTATTATTATTATTATTATTATTATTATTATTATTATTATTATTATTATTATTATTATTATATAAACAAGATATATTCATTACATCATTCTACAAGTTTCCTTTGGCTGCGTCATATTGAAGAAGAAAGAAAAAAACAGCGTAGGAACCGTTCTTGGCGGTCCAGGCGGACATTCCCACGCGAGAATATGTAACTATACTCGACGACTAATTACCTAAAACTCATTAATTAACTCTTTAATTATGGGCTTTCGGGCAAATCTAAGACATCAGAATGGGAGACAGTGCTTGTTAAGAATACAACGCCAACAACGAGAGTGCCTCCAGGTAAGCCTCCAACGCCCAAGAATCAATGAAATCAAATAACTCAAAGTTCAAAAACAACTCCTGAGTTGTTTGATTTCATCGATTCTTGGGCGTTGGAGACTTACGTGTTCGTGTTTGTCCTTAAATGCAGCTTGCCTCGGCTAATTCCCGTTCTTTACGTTGTATGCACAAGTTGTCGCCCTGCCTCGGTCTGATTGAGTGAGTGAGAAGATGTAGGAGAGAATGGGAATAGCGTGATTGGTTGTCCGTCCCCCTTGTATTGAAGTCAGGAGAAAGCCCTGCTGTCGTGATGTAACGGTAGCATATGTGATCGGAAATCAGAAGGCCCAGGTTCGAATCCTACACTCTTAAAAAAAGGGTGTACTTTAACTCCTTTCCTTGCCACATATATCACTCCCCTTTTGGAGAGTACAATTAATCTCATAAATGAGTCTCCTCCCTCCCTCCAAACCCTTTAACTCCCTACTTAGCATTAGCAGTAGGGAGTTAAAGGGTCCGAAGGGGGAGTGAGGAGGCTCTTTTTTGAGAGTAATCGTACTCTCCAAAAGGGGAGTGATATATGTGGCAAGGAAAGGAGTTAAAGTACACCCTTTTTTAAGAGTGTAGGATTCGAACCTTTTTCCTGATTTGTTTGATTTTATTCTTAAGAGTCGTTCTATTAAAAAAAGTCCTGAAATGAGCACATGCTTTGAATTTGCTATGCATGTGGGCCGCAACTGTAAAAAAGGCATCCGTGTTGCCCTTATATCTTTTTTTTTTTTTTTTGAAATCTCGCACAGCTAAAAAGAAAAGCACCTTGTATATTACACACACAAACAAAAAATTACTGGTTTCAGCGTCTTATCTAGCATAATTCAGTACACGTGTTCTTTCGTGGTTAAAGCAAATGAGGATCAACAAAGCACAGCATATTCGCATCTCGGACAATTATGAAGAAAGTTCGATACGTGACAGTTTTGTTCCACAAAGGATCAACTCTCGCCCCTTGAAGCAAACGACGCTGTTACTTCTCCGTGTTCCCTTCCCTTTACAAACAGAGAACCTGTTCGTGCCAGTATGCCAGTACCGCTTCTTACAAAGTGGACGATTTGTCTCCGCTGAGCTCCTACTTGTTTTTGTATTAGTTTCCACGCTTCTCCTTCATCAATCAAGATTGGAAATGGCCATTCAGAGCTAGCTATCCGTTGATCGCTTGCAGATGTTGAGCATGACAAAGGTGGAGCGCACTTATTTCGCAATGAACGTGTAGCGCGGAACGTGCGCACGCAAACTCTCTCACTCTCTTCAACGCATCGCTGATTCATGGCAAACAAAAATGTGTTTCACATCCTGCGTGTCCCTTCTAACGTTCTCCTTACTTGTCTTTTTTGTTTCTCTTTCTCTCAATCCAATCCAATCCAACTCCATCTCATGTGAAAGAAAAACAGTGCGTCAATCGACCTTAGCTTGTGTTCATTCGTATCACTTACCTTCGATTTTTAGCGTTCTTCAGGCTAGGTTAGCCTACACTCTTAAAAATGAGTTTCACCACATAGATAACCACCACGCTCCTAGATAACTACAGTTGGCAATACAAAACGTGAGGCGGAGCCTCACGTGCATAATGGATACAAAATAGGCTTGGCCTCGCGTTTTCAACAAATCAGCTGCGAGAACGTTGTCATTCGGGATGATGGTTGGTTAGGAGCGTGCTATGTGGTGAAACTCATTTTTAACCTTATTCTCTTTCTGCTGAAGGCAGGTCTTACTCAACGACCCACCTTGCTAACGCTTTGCTCTCCCCGACGAGCTCATGCACCCTCTACGCATCTCCTCCCTTCATCCTCCATCCGTCCTTCTTTTTTTGGCTATAGCAGTATGGCCTACATGACGGCCAGCTGGTGGGCAAACTCCATAGTACAAAAGCCCGAGTATGGGCACAAACAGAGGGACGACACCAATACAAGGCGCAAAGCCAGAACGCTCAGTTTGTGCCACGATTGTCCTTGCTCTTCGACACCGCTAAGGGGCGCGTTGCTGGCCAAGTCATCACAACGCGACGCTTCGTAACGTAATTCATCGTCGTCGCCACCGCCGTTCATCATTTCATTCCCCTCGCAACACCATGTCCACACCAACACACAGGTCTTGTGTTGGTGTCGTCCTTCTGTTTGTGTCCATGCTCAGCAATGCTTTTGCACTATGAAAGGACTCCAAGTGGCTTATGTTAGTCTAGGAGATAGGGTGCAATGAGCCGCGTTGACCATAAGAAATTTCACAAGGACGCCGAACACCGGGTGGCGTAGCTCAACCGGCTACCCCCTCAGATCCTTCCGAGCAACTTCGGTGTAGAAGTTGTACTTCTGAATTGCTTCATGAATGAGTGAGAAAGACAGATAAAAAGAAAAGGACCTATGTTCTAGAGGACGTTATGAACCAGAGTTTAATACCCCTGTAACACGGGCTAATTTAGTGTCATTTTCGAGAAGTGCATCCCTCCCAAGGGATTGTCACTTTCACTACAGGTCGTGCTGAAGACTGGGAGGCGGTGGGTTCGAATCCTACCACCGGTTGTGCTGTCTGAGGTTTTCCCTGTGTTTGCCGAAGACTTTCCAGACGAATGTCGGCACAGTTCCCTCTTAAGTCGGCCCAGGACGCACACCAATCCCCTTGTCCCCACTCCTTCCTGCTCTACTCTCTCCATCTGTCCACGTCAGTACGCCGCTCATAGCCACAGTTGCTTCGCGGTGCTAACACGAAAAAAAACTTTCACTACATGTTCTCTACAGGGCCTAAGTGTCACTAAACTGTAATGGCAATGATGATAGATGAGAATAAATGGCGGCAAAATTTTTAGGCGTGCACCACAATTCCTTCGTAAGAATGTTTTTCTTTGATTCAGAAACACTTCCTGAAAATGTTTTTGGAATATTAAACAAATTGGCCTGAAACATGTGACTGTGACGAGCCACCATAAGTCAGGGCGAGTAAGAAGCAGATCCAGGACGAGTCGCTACAAGCTGTGAACGAGAGTAATTACATGTTTTTTTGGGACAATATTACATTGTGCTTGTATCAAATAAGCATGCCAATGAAAATACTTGTTTTAAAATGTTGTGCTTGCTGGGCCTTTTGCTTACATTCAATAGTTTTGCTTGTATAATTCAAAGCCTGTCGTCGAGGCTACGCATTCGGTCCGCGGAGGCGAAGTGAGTTTTGGGAACACACTAAATCGTTAGTGCACTTTCTGCCGAGTATCACTAAAAGATGCCGTGTGACAGCACGTGAATGTCACTAAGTGCAAGTGTCACTGGTCGAAAGTGACACCACATTAGTCCGTGTGACAGGGGTATAAGTGTCGCACATTATGTTCCCGTAGAATTCCATTAGCTTCGTTGCACATAAACCACACGGTACCTTCCTTTGCAGAAATTCCCGATGTACAACCAGGGTGTCTGCAGATGAACGTAAGTGGCATTTGCATACGTAACTCGTTGTCGCTTACCTGATGAACTTCCGCTGGCGCACGATGGCGTATTTATGCGTGCGAAAGCTATAGAAAAATCGTGGAAGCCATACTCAGCGTAGGGTGACGAAAATATCGGCCCTTCCGTGCATCAGAATAAGACAACATGTCCGTATCAGGAGAGTTGTGTTCAGGTACCGCAAGGGGAGCTATCGGTGCAGAAACCGGAACGAGGTCTCATATGCACGCTCATCGGCAGGGAAGGGTAACGGTAATGGTAACGGAAACAGAAACGGTGTATTACCGAAATTGGAGATGGAAACGATAACGGAAACGGAAACGCGTACCACCGTCCTCCATTACCGAAAACAGAAACGGAAACGAAAATTATCGTCCCGTATTGAATTCGGGTAATGGCCATTCCTGTTATGCGATGACATTTGAGTGACTTTTCATTTTATTTTTGTATTTTGATGACTCCATTCCCTGTAATGCTCAAAATACTACACGAGAACATGGCAACAAAGCGCAGTATTTGATCTCGAGGGTGCATCCCTCGCTTACCTACTCGTCCCAGTCCTCATAACGAGCGCATCCCAACGACGTAAAATTACTCGTGTAGTGTGTACGCGTGACACCGAAGCAGCATTTAGGTAAACCAGGGTGTTGACAGAGCCGAACGGGCTGTCCTCCCACAGCTCTGTAACAGCAGTTCCATTACCGGAAACAGTAACGGAAACATAACGGAAACGAAATTGAAAAGCTGGTATCAGAAACGGATAACAGAAACGGAAATATGGCAGTAACGAAAATGGAAACGGTAACGAAAATACGTCCGTTATCCTTCCCTGCATCGGTAGTGCCCCTAGCGGCAGGGATGGGCAGTGCTTAAATACATTGTATTAATGCGTTAGCATTAGGAGTGTCAAAGTGGAAAAAGCTGTATGTATGTGCGTGTGTGTCTGACACAGGGGTGGCATCCACTGTATTGCTCCATAGACGAAAGCGTGCTGGACGAACGCAATGCATTCTGGACAGGTCCTGGTCTCTCGTCACCGCAAATGTCAAGGCACACGTGACCTTAAAGATGGCCGCGCCCGTAATCGGCTGCAAAATCGCTTCTAAACAAATCATTTACTGTTTCTGTGCACCGTTTCGGGTGTCTTTCGACCTCGGTAATTATTTTCATCCGATAATCTCGCATTAAACGCGCAGTTTTGTACATGAGACCTCGTGCTGTTGGTCACTTCCAAAGGTGCGATGACGACCCGGCATTACGACACACTGAGCCGATGTGATTTACTTAAACTGAGGTTAAATGGGCTACCATGTAGCGGAAGAAGCACCGTATAGTTTACGCTGGCGAAATACGTTCATCTCTTCGCTTTATGCCGATCGCAATACGTCGGCAAGCGCTAAAAACATATGTAAACAAAGTCACGTGACCACAAAATGACGCTCCCTGTGACGTGTGACCAGGACAAGGTGGCAGTTTCGCGAAAAGCACCCGCTTGAGGGTAGTTACAACAATGGCGGGTTTGTGTCACCCCTGTGGTGTCTGAGATGGTGAAGTCTCACCGAGGCAGAGGTATAAGTGGAGATGTAAAGGGGGATAAGAGGGTAAATGTAAATGAAGGTAAATGATATGCAATTGAAGTAGCTGAAGGTAATTAAGAGTAAGGGGTAAGAGTAATTAAAGGTAATTAGAGGTAATTAAAGCAAGAAAGTTGAGTTGAAAGGCAATGAATGTAAGGTATGTGTAATTAAGAGAAAGATTAAATGAAATTAAAGATTACCGAAGGTAACCACAGGTTACCGGAGGTAATTAAATGTAATGTAACGCAATTAATGTAATTTAATGTAATGTAATTAACGTCGATTAAAGGGAAATTGAGAGTAATTAAAGCACATAAACGTAATTAAAAAGAATTAAATGAAATTAAAGATTACCTCAGGTAACGTGCGGTTACCTTCGGTAAGTAAAGGGTACTTGGAAGTAACTGAGGCTAATTAAACGTTAATTAAATGGACTTACATATAGTAATTGAAAGTGTCGAACCGGAAGTCAAGTACAGACCGGAAGTGGACAACCAGAAGCCGGGTTTAGTCCGGAAGTGGATACCCGGAAGCAAAGTATAGATGGGAAAAGGCGCTTAATGCTAACGCATTTCTCCCGCATTGACCGCTAAATCGCCACTGAATTTTCTAAAATACTATTTAAAATATAAATACATGTATTTATATCTTCTATTTAAATACAATCGAGGAAAATGTATTTATATTTAACTAACGTTTTGGGTATTTATTTGCTTAAATACGTTGTAAATTCATGTAAATACACCAAATGTGGACGTTTCCAAATTTCGCAGCTGCGTTTACTGTCGTGACTGAAACCTTGCTTAGGGGCTAGATGTTATTCACCGGGTTTGAAGGATTAGTACACTTTCCTCCTGTGAAACGTGACTCATTTTTTCAAATACGACACTCAGTGCCAAATATGAACTTTTTGGGGAAAGCCGGAAAATCTCAAGGTCAAGCACCTTACTGCAAAGAAAATATGAAAAGGGCTATGAAAGGCACTGTTGCTCAGTCAACAGACGTTACTTTCATGCCCGATCAGTGCGCATGATGTCTCCGCAATGCATTCTACAATGTTGGATGGAAATTTTTTCACTGCCGTTGCGCAAGAATCTGTACATGCGATATGGGAGTTCTGCAAGAGCATTCTTCCAGTGGCATCGGAAGGCATGTCATAGGTTTAAGCAATAGTTGGTTGCGTATAGGCCAATTGCCCAAGCACTATATCAGAAATGATAGTAGCTCCCATAGCTCACAACGGATAGGAGTTTCCCACGCCATGATTGGAAGGTGACCCGAGCTTGGCATAAATCCCTGGATGTTTTCTCTGAGTTTTCCTCAGGTTGTTTCAGATCAGTGTCGTCGGCATAGCTTCCCTGTGAAGCCAGCCCAGGACTTAAAATACCTTCCCCAGCACGCTACCTTCATCCTACTGTGGGGCATTGAAACAGGTCGCTCGGCAATCATCACGTACGAAAGAAAGTGCGGAAAGGTTCCCCAATTGCCTCATCCCACAGGGTGACACCTCAGTTGTCACACAGTGTCCCACGCATGCTTCACCCACTCACCCACCCGCCAGGCAACTGCCTGTACTTTGTGTAAACGACACGCTCCCCCCCCCCCCCCCCGAAGAAAATGACAGTTGTGGGCGGGACGACTATCGAGGGCTAACACAGGCGCACACCTGTAGGCTCTGAAACCTCGGAAAGGCTCCAGGACCGATGTTGCAATGTTAGAGGACTGTTTAGATGCGCACAGGGAGTCAACAAGGGACCATGGTTTAACACATGTCTTTCTTCTTCAACTCCAGTGGTGAGACACGTTTGTTTCACGAACAACATCGTCTGATGAAAACAGAAGCTGCATGGACAGGATAATCTTCTAATTCAATCATTTATTCACTAAAATCGTTATGATGATCAAACGCTGTACTTCGCAGCTATCTGCGTGAATGCTCATGTAAACAGTACGAAAGTATTTAGAGAATTTAATTTAGAAACAGAGATGAAGGTATTTAGAGTATTTAAATACTGTATTTATATTTTGCATTTATATTTAAATACATCCGAAATGTATTTATGCTCATTCCTGCCTATACCTGCACAGAACGCTGCTGAGACCGCCATATTGCCCTATTCTAACGCACGGAAGCCGATGTTTTCGTGGCTCCGTTTACTTCCTTACTCTCAGTATGGCTTCACGATTTTTCTGTAGCTTTCGTACGCATAAATGCACCGTCGTGCGCCACCGGAAGTTCGTCAGTTAAGTAGACAACGCGTTACGTGTGCAAATGCAACTGAGGTTTATCTACACAAGCCCTGTACATTCACGTGTCGTGAATGTCATGCTTATACGTCAAGACAAAAAGAATCGTTGTAATCACCACATTCACGCTTGCTGGTTTATTTTCATCCGATACGGCTTCCTTTGTGACACTTTTGATGAACGCACAGAGGGAATGGCTTTTATGACGCTTTGGAATCGAGGCTGTGTATCCTTCCGAATTGAAGTACTCTAATGTTTACTTGTGTGCGTATTTGTCGATCCTAGCGCGCGTGTTTGCTTAACGGACTGTGGCACGACCAGAAGGATGCGGGTAATAATGCCTTTAGTGTTCTATCTAGGAAGTGTATTCCCCGAGCGAAATTTGCTGCCTTCGTTTCGGTTACGACAAAGCCTCTATTATATTTTCCTCCTTTGTGTCTTTCAAAGGCTGTAGGAAATAATGCCTTTGTATTAAGCTGTTTGTACTTTTGTTTTTACTGATCCTCAACAACCGAAGTTCCTGCCAGGAATTTTTCTGCTTTCTTTTATTACGGGGGAAGTTCAATAAGGAACCTTAAATATTTTATTGACAGTTAATCAAACCTGGTATTCTAGAAAACAGAATCTCTCTCTCTCTCTACGTATTCTCTCTGCTTTTAAATGCAGGTGCGCAATCGTTTTGGATGCGCCTATGTTCCAGCAGAGAAGAAGTCTTTGGGTCTGGTTGGGTCTTCTGACTGCCAAGCTCCTGCTGTACGTGTTGTAGTCTGACGATGCCACGTCAGGCGAATATGGCGAATAATGGTTGAAGCATGGTCATATATGTGACGTACGCGGGCGAGCTTTGTCATGTTGGAGCAGCACACTCTCTTCGACCGGTCCACAACGTTTTGTTCTGTTGGCGGGATTCAAATATATTATCGAGATATCACAATACGTTTCGTTGATTGACTCGATTGTTTCTCCCATAGATACGTACCCTAGTGACTCTATTTGTTTGTTTGAAAGGAAAAAGAAGAGAAATTGATCTCGTCTCCTGATGTGTTCTGCTACTCCTAACATAAATTCTCACCCCCCACCCCACCCCCCAAAAATACTTCTCAGGTGCTCTTCTCGCAAGTTCGCTATTCACTATTCACATGTTCGCTATTGAGAAGTCCACTATTCACATGTTCACTTGAATCCACTATTCACAACTATCCACTATTCACAATTATCCCAAGATTATGAACAGAGAATCCTACACTCTAAAAGCATAACTTCACTGCATAGCACGTAGTGCGCCAATCATTGTCGCGTACGATAGGGTTCGCTTTTGATTCGAGGACAGGGGAGGCGTACGCCTTTTTGTGGCACCTACCATATATCCAAATTGCCACAAAGAGGCGTACGCCCCCCTCTCTCCTCAAATCAGAAGTGATAACCCTATCATTCGTGGCAATGGTTGGCGCACAGCGTGCTATGCGGTGAAGCTCTGTTTTTAGAGTGCAGAAGGTTGCATCCATCCCACAGCTCTGAACAAATCTCACAAGTGCCGCCAAGGCAGCATCCCTCGTGCTCGGTGCCCAAAGTCCCAACACATTCACTATATCGAAGACCCTGCTGTACCGCAGTGACCCTAAAAAAGAGCTTGCGATAGCCTCTGCCATTACAACAATGTGCGGGACACCAGGCCGAGGCGAGCCAAACGCATTTTTGTTGCCTCCTGCGAACTTACTCGTCCATTTATACAAGCGATTCATTGATGTGCAGGTACTACCATCCTGTGCTTTCATGTGACGGTTGATGTCATGGGGTCCAGACTAGAGCCCTGCACCATCCGCGGATGGAAGCGGATATCCGCGGATATCCGCAATATACTTGCGGATTCGGATGAAAATTTAGCACTTTCTGCTGTGTGCGGATCGGATGCGGATGGCTCGAGGTCGGATGCGGATCGGATGCGGATACGAAGGCAGCGGATCGGTAGCGGATCGGATGCGGATATACCGCGTGCTGTCATTTTTCCACCCGCAATTTATTTCTATTGCGCGCCGACAGCCGACAGCGAGCGCATGCTCTGGTTCACCTTTGACCATGCACGGCGCCATGACGGGAGAGGAGGCATTCAGGCGTCTCGAACCGCGCGAGCGCCGACGAGGTAGCGTTCCACGCGTTCCAGAAGTATCTCCATATCGCGTTTGTTGAAAGGTTTACATTTGCTTGTCGTCATGACTGAGTCCTTCCGTGACAGCATGGAGGCATCCGAAATTATACCAACATGCTTCCGGCGGTCTTTACGCGTCTTTCGAAACGTGCGGATTTTTGCGGATCGGATGCGGATGGTGCGTTTTGCTCAGCGGATCGGATGCGGATGTAAACTGTTGTGTATGGTGCGGATGCGGATCGGATGCGGATAACGTGTGCGCGGATGCGGGTCGGATGCGGATGCCAAAAACCTCATCCGCGCAGGGCTCTCCAGACCTTCGCTTATAAGGAAACTGATGAGTGACTACCGCTCTTCTTTGGTGCAAACCTCCAGCGGAGGACCTATTCGCAGGACGCAGCTGTCACGTGACTACGCGCGGGACGCTGCGGTTTCCAACAGCGTACATATTAGGAGACCTGACCAATCATGAACATGACACACAGTACAGAATTGCAAATCATCGTTTAAGGTCACTAACTGAACGTCCCTCGTATATTGTCCAACGTTCTTTCAAAGGACAGCCGAAGAACTCACGCTTCTCCTCGGAACACTCGTACAAGAGCACTCCGTGGACTCGGGTTTGACATTATGGGCCTGGGCAAGGGCCCGTACATTGCCGGGCCTAGATCGGGCTCGATCCTGTGTTGCCCCACTGTTGGTTAGCCACGGTCAACTTTTACAGCCCGTAACACGTACTGGGCCGGGCCGGGCAGCCTATAAATTTATAGGGCTCGGGCCGGGCCCGGGCGGGTAAATGAAAGGAACGCCGGGCTCGAATGCGGTCCGTACAGTGCTCTAACCCGCGCTCTGACAATTGGATTAAACCAGTATACCGATTTCTGGGTACCTGACAAAATGCCTGTTCAAAATATATTGACAGTGACTGGTTCAAGTGTTTGTTGTTGTTGTTGTTGTTGTTTACCACCACCACTGAGGGACTATGCTAGTGACGGATACTTCTTCTCCTTCCCGAACTAGTGAAATGAACACGTTTCGTACGGACTGTATCACCAAACAGTATCAGCAAACATTGGGCAGAGTAACCAAAGTGTTATGTAGAATGTATACCGGCTTTCGCTTACACTGCCTAGTATCATAGAGAGAAGAGGGCGGGGGGAGGAGAAGAAACAGTATATGACGATTCCGCGTTATCCCGATTGAAAATAAATCCGGGGCTCCTGTGGCTATACTTTTCTAAGAGAGGAAGACGGTCTACTAAAAATATAACCGATCTCTCCAATCTCCTAAGTGGTCTGGATCACGAAGGCGCAATCGGTAGATGAGCAGGATACCCGGACTTAAATCGATTACTATAAGTGATCTAATTTTGTGCACTCTTGCCCCTTACATGGTTAAGTCAGCATTTTGATGCAGCCATAGAACACATTACGAAGTTCGACTTGAAGTTTTCTTCTTTATCGCAAATCAGTAGGTTTTGCTCAGAAATCACATTCCAGCACAGCAGCAGAGATGATTTATAGTTATATGAGTAGATCTGAAGAAAAACGAAAGCAGAGCTACAGCGAAGATAATTTTTCCGAAGATAAACTTGAGTACTACATCATAAATGTTATAAAACAAGTCCGGAATCGCCATTATTATGATATGGTAAAAACGACATAGCGGGCACTAGATGTACACTCTTAAAAATGAACTTCACCGCGTAGCACGTTCCTAGCCAAACATCATCTCGAATGATATCGTTATCTGCCCTGATTTGTTGAATACGGGAGGTGTACGCCTTTTTTGCAACAATTATGAACAGCATAAGTGTCACAAAAAAGACGTACGCCTCCCGTTTTCAGCAAATCAGGGCAGATAATGATATCATTCGAGATGATGTTTGGCTAGGAGCGGGCTATGCGGTGAAGGTTATTTTTAAGACTGTAAAGCGAGAAAAAGTGTAATAAGAGAATAGCTGGATAGATAAAAATATTGCCCATATCAATGCGCGTGTCATAATAGCATACCGCTTTAGTGTGTTTTTTTTTGCCAAATATCAAATCATGTGCTTTTGCTTTTAGCGTAATGTTTTTTGCACGCCACTAAGCTAGAAGATTGACATTAGTTAGATGGAACTTTTTCTGCAACCAACAATTAATGCTGCGTGGTATGCCGCCATTAGGCCCTCGTGTTTTCGCAGTTTTTGTCGTGAAATACTTATGCCGCCCTACGAAACCTTGACGGGCGGTCACTCCAAGCTCTCCTTCATGTGTATAATACGTCTTGGCAACAAGGATTTTTACCACATACATGGAAGGAGGCATTGGTTGTTCCCATCCTGAAATCTGGCAAGCCCCCAAATGCCCTGTCCTCCTTTCGCCCGGTGAGCCTGACAAGCTTTATGAGGAAACTGATGGAGAGAATGGTTTTGCATCGCCTCGACTGGTGGCTCGAAAAACAACGTGCGTTCCCTCACGAAATGGCTGGATTTCGTCGCCACCGAAGCTCCATGGATCCAGTTCTCGACCTAGTCTCTACAGTTCAACATGCTCGTGCCCATCGACGGATCGTTCGATCGGTTTTCCTCGACATCAAGCGCGCATATGATACCGTCTCGCACATTTGTGTGCTGTACGCCTTGCGCTCGTTTGGAGTATCCAGTCGGCTCTTCATCTGGCTCCAAGACTTCCTTACGGACCGAACTGTCGCTGTCCGTACGTCCCAATGCCAAAGCCCTCAGCATCCTGTTCCTCAAGGAGTCCCCCAAGGAAGCATCATCAGCCCGACACTCTTTAACGTGGTGATGGCCGGCCTACAATCAGTAATTCCTCGCAAAGTGTCGTTTTCTGTGTATGCAGATGACGTCGCCCTTTGGACAGTAGGAAAATCACGCCCAGCCCTCCAGCGCCGCCTGCAGCTCGCTTTAAACAATATCCATACGTACCTCACGCACCTCGGGATGGACCTTTCACCCGAAAAGTGTGTGGAGCTCCCTTTCACGCGTAAAGCTATGGCCAATTTCTCTCTTTGGCTTGGTACAAAGTAGCTTGAACCGGTACGCTTTCACCGCTTCCTTTCCGCGTGGTAATCGACTCGGACTTGCGCTGGGCTCGGCACATTAAACACCTTGAAACTAAAGTGCAGCGATGGCTCCCCGCAAATCAACATCTTTCTGGCTCAGGATGGGGCTGTGATCAGCGTTCCCTGCTCGCGGTTCACGCGGCATTGGTGAGGGCGACTGTGCTTTACAGCCTTCCTATTCTGCACGGGATATCAACAACTTCATTAAATACACTTCGGTCCCTGTTTGCTCGAAGCCTTCGTCGATGCGTCGGAGTTCCAAGAATGGCTGAAACACGGCAGGTACTGGCTGAAGCTGGTGAGCTCCCGATTGGGGTTCTCCGTGAACGGGAAACGGCTCGGCAATACCTCCGTTTGCGTGCTCACATTCCCCGCCACCCGCTCCTCAGGAAAATTCGATACCGCCCTGAAAGCGACTTCTATCGAGTAGCGCAGAGGACACGCCAGACTCTCACTGGCTTCATAACTAAGGACACTATACCGCCGGAAGCCCCCTGGTCTCTACCGGTACCGCCCTCTTTTGTACGCCTCCCAAACCTTCTAGAAAGAAGAGATCGGGTCCCCCCTCAAGTCCTCCGAGACCATTTTCATGCTCAGGTAGACGAGAAGTTTTCTACGTTTACGGCAGCATATACCGATGGCGCATCCCGAAACAACAAGTCCGCCTCAGCATTCGTCATACCATCCGAAGGCGTAGTGCACGGAAGACACCTTTCACATCCAACCTCCTCCACAGCTGCGGAACTCTATGCCATCCTTTTCTTTCTACAACACATCGCTGATTTTACACCCCGGGAATGGGCAGTCTTTACAGACTCCAAATCTGCACTTCAAGCAATTGAAAATTCCGGCATACGAGGCCCATCCGCACCCCTAGTCACAGATGTGTTAATGGCTTACCACACTATCTACGCCGCAGGCCACAGGCTAGTTCCAGTGGGTTCCAGCCCATTGTGGTGTCGTGGCCCTATTGGAAATTCCTACTTGACTCCATATGGTATTATGACACCATGTCCTACATGATGAAGGAACCTACATACAAATAGGATCCTGTTTAATTGTGGGTCCTACATGCAAATGCGATCCTACATATAAACAGGATCGTATTTGGTTGTGGGACCTACATGCAAATGCGATCCTACATATAAACAGGATCCTATTTGATTGTGGGACCTACATTGGGTCCTACATGCAAATAGGTCCAAGTCTCTCGTGGTGATCCTGTATAATTTGTGCACCCTATTGCGCTGTGTATATTAGGAAATAACAAATCATGCAGCTTCTATTTTTTATTTTTTATTGATATCGTTCATCATCCCTCTGACATGTCTGTTGAACAATCACACTCTTGCCTGATGTACAGCGTCTTCAACACCTTTACAGATCATGCTAGATGATAGCTCTAAGATATATTTCTTGAAGGCATCTGAAACAATAAAGCGAGTTAGGAAGCTAGATTTAACAAGGGATAATACATTATGTGTCACATAAAATGTGCCAAAAGTCGTGCACAGGTTAACCAGACTTCCCACATATGCTGTTACTTGAGGTCCAAAGACAATTGTTTTCTTTGTTAGCAGTAAGATCAATTAACTATGACAACTGGGGCTACAGCAAGGGTGTCAGTAAGGCATTACCTGAACAGGATGAAAACAATGCACGTTGACTTATAATATCCGCGATTATTTACATTCTGTGCATATTTCTTCCACACTCGGGGAAAATATGCATGACCCAAGCTGAGTTATTATGAATTAATAACCAAAAAAGGAATATCTGTATCTTTAGAGCACCGGTACCCTGTAGCAGGGCCGCTGAAGCATCACACATGATATCAACCTGATGTTAAGTGATGATACAGGTTAACCAACAGGGTAAGAGCACACGATTACAGATGGAGGATAAGGCAATAGATAACAACAGGGTAATAATCCCACTGAGCAGATGAAGTTATAGGAACCCACACGCTAGGAAGAATACAAAGCAAAAGGTGCACGAAACATGGCATTACATGCATACAACTAACCTTCAATTCACGAAATCCAACAGCTTTCGGCCTTCCAAGGTACACACACAGAAACAGGTCCAGATACCACTAGTAAGGCATGAAATACAGTCACAGCACTGCGGGGCACCAAAACCACCAAAACTACAACGAAAGACGCTTCCCGAACGAGAGCTCTCTGGACATGCGTCCGAACGCTTCTAAGATTTTCCTTCCAAATGAGCTGGAGGAATTCCAACAGTGTTGCCAACATTCTAGACGAATGATCCACCAAAGTAGCCAACCGATTCCGACAGAATCCGCTAAATTTTGCGAAGAAGCCGCTAAAATCCGCTTAACGCTGAAAAGTGCATGAACACGTTGAGATTTATGTATATTTCACCTCTGTTTATGGTGTTCAGGAGCATGCTTCGCATTCTCGTTCATTTCTTCTTCGTCGTACCGAGGAGGTCGTACTCGAAGCAGCTCCTCGCGTGCCTTCTCAAGCCCGTAGCTTGACCATGACCAAGCCCGACCATGTCCGGCTTCATTTTATTGCGCAAATTGTCCTTTATCAAGTTCAACTGGCTGAAGGTGCGATGAAGATCATCCTTGAAGTGCCTATAAAGCACGTTCGTCAAGATAGCTGAACATTTGGAGCGATACATCTTTTATTCCTTTGTCTGAAATTTTCGCACTGTCCGGGAAAGACTTCTTGTACAGTTCCCCGACATGATCGGCGGTCAGCACTGAACTGTGTTCAGCAATAAAGAGCTCTGTCCCGCCTTCAGCCTCATGCGCTGGATCGACTTTCGCCGGGGCGATGCAAACTTGCTGTTGACCGGACGTGAAATGTCCCAATGCCTCTCTGTGCTTTGCACTGTCTCCATGTGCCTTCAGATCTGAGTACATCGTACCCAGCACAGACTCACACCAGCACTACACCGATGAACTAGAACCAGCACTATACCGTTTCGTCCAATCTGCCGCCGTTCTGAACCGTTCCTTAGCACAGGGTCCCGAAGTCATTCCTTGCAAAGTTTTTCTTTGTAACTCACTTTTGGCATTTCAACAAACTAGAAGCAGTACTAGTGCACACTGCCATAGACGCTATTGAAGAAGAGAAACGAAGCCACCTCGCATTGGGAACAGCAATCGGCAGACTTTGTGGGCTACTACAAGAGGGAGCAAGATGTCCAGACAAACTTTAATTCGTGTTCTGGTGCAAAATCTCGGGTTATGTGTCATCATTTCCCCTAGTCAACAATGCTGTGCTGGGTGAGCGCAGCATTTAAGGCCTCAGTAGTTAAGGCCTTAATTTCGCGCCCTAAGGACCGAGGAAAGTCGCTTCTGTCCGGCGCAAGATTACGGCCCTAACATATATATAAGACATTAAATGTTGTGGTCTGACCAAGGTACTGGTGGTGTGTTCTCCAAAACAGATCAAAAAGGTTCTAGCACAAAGGAAAGAGAGCGAATCGAAAGTGAGCTTCTTGCGCGCAAACAGCTGTGCAGATACCAAATTTCAAACAACAACTTTATTTTTGACCTTGGAGAGTGGGGAGTTTACCAAATTTCAGGTGACTGGTTTCGGTTCGGAAGTTAGCATACTGTAGGGAATAAATTGATTTTTCGGGCTTTTCAGCCAAAATGAGGCGAAAGTCTGAATCCGCTAGAATCCCCTAAATTCAGCCAGGACCCCGTCAGAAATTCCGCTAGCCACTAAAGACATTTTTTTCCCGCTAGATGCAAGTCGAATCCGCCAGATCTGGCGGGAAATCCGCTAAATTGGCAACACTGAATTCCAAGCTCCAAGGGCGCCGCCTGGCTGTAACGGCTCTCCTCCATGCTCTCCTCGCGCTACCGCGCTACATCCAGAAAGCAGAAAGTCGCGCGTACGGGCGACCAGTGCCATTGGAAAGAGAACGTTTTTCCTGTCAAAATAAGTCTTCAATCACATTTCTACGCCAACAAACAACCGACATCGAAAAAAATGCCCCCAGCCCCATGTATAACGAGCCGCTGTTGCCATGTTGTCCTCACTTCAGAATGGAGAGAGATAGAAAGATCCCGCAAGTTTCTACCCGATCGGTGTTCGGAGTGCACGAATCCGTTAATAGGTGATTCAGATCTCCCACAGGGTTCAAACCTAAAAACAGGGACGAACGTTGCAGAAGGAGAGTCAGCCTAAGGAATTTCGGCAATAACGCCATAACCTGTAGTAAATAGACGGGAGGTGCGAATTGAAAAGTTGTAGAGCAAAGAACGAAGAACACACATCCAAAATTTCCAGTAAATTGGACGTTAGGTAAGCGAGATTACGGCACTAAAGGAACGGCACCCACGGAAGCGTCTCCGAGCGGCGTCAGCCAGACTTGCTGGCGCCAGCGCCATGACCCTCCAACTCCAAAGCCCATATCTGGGGAACGGAGATTCGCGCGCTTACGGGATTAAAGCGGTTGGAAAGAGCACGCCAAGAGCTTCAAAACTATGTCAAACACGACTCTGTAGGTGCAATGGAAACGGTTTAGGGAAAAAACAGCCGGCAGTCCCATGTATTGGGAGGAGTGTAAACACGGAAACCGGTAGCTCGAGAACCAGAAGACTTTGACAGCTGTAGTAAATTTTGCCACGTTCACCGAGTTGAGGCGAGTACACTCCAGAAAGATGAAAACTGTCCGACGCGGGCTTCCTTCCGAAAAGGGGCCTAAAAGTTTAGAAAAACAGAGTTACGAACGCGTCTCTGCCCATAACCCCCGAACCGCTAAACACCGACCCATGGTTCCATTTGACCGATCGTAGAGCGACTCAAGTCCTACTAGGACGGAAATTCTGGCGTCGACCTGACTAGCGGGGCGGATGTTACGGAGCTCCGAATGTATCGGAAGTGCAGACGGAGGCCTGGAATTTCCAAGTATCTCGACTACTTTTAGGATTTCCTGCGAGCCGTGAGCGTGCACGTGAAGGCGAAGGATTGGGGAATCTGTCACAACAAACCGCGTCCTGATAGAACGGGTTTAGTCCTAGATATTAGACCGAGAACCCCATCGACACCGCAATGTCGCTCGATGGGGTTCAACCGCCACCTCGACCGGTTGCGCGCTGCTGTCGAAGTTTGTGCTTAAATAGCACTCAAAGGAATGCACGCATCATTGTATGCTTGATGTTTCGTCGACTAGTAATGGGCATACTCTATGCATGTTCCATAAATGAATGCAACCTGTCCATTCAGCTGTTTTCAACCTAAAAATATATATTCATTTGCAGTGGTTCTAATAGAATTCGCATTTGATAATCTGCCGTATGTGTGCGCATTGGCAAACATGATTGAATATGACTAGTTCGTTCTGGGCCCCAGTTTTGAAGGATATATATATATATATATATATATACATATATATCAAATAATGTTTGTTGCTGTGTTAATATATCACTTCCATATCTCAAAATAATTCCCCACGTCCTCCCCACATGAAATCAAACAGGTCACGTAAGATCTCCCATAGCTCCTTTTTGATGCCTTGTAGGATCCTACAATTCTGCTACGTAGCCGGATATAGGCAATGTAGTGTCCTACAACTCTCCTATATTGCCGAATATGGGACAAGTAGGGCCCCGCAACTCTCCTACATAGCCTAATACGAGACATGTAGGATCCTATGACTCACCTATATGTGAATGAATATAGGACATATAGGATCCCACAACTTTCTCACATGATACAAAATAGGACATAAAGGATCCTACATCAATTTGTATAGCATAAATAGGATCGCATACAACCTATTTGGCTTTTTTTCAACAGGGGGGGAACGAGCAGGCCGACAGCGCCGCAGAAGCAGCACTCTTGTATCGGAAACGGACCCGTATTGTTCTGCTGAGAGGAGACCGCCGTTGAATTCTGCGACGCCTAGTGCCACCCCTGGCTTCCCGCCATCGGACAACCGACATTCTTCCCCCCTCTATGTTGAGCAGAGTTGATCCAACGCTCCCTTTCCGCATGCCACGAAACACCTCTCGTCAAGATGCTGCATTAATCCACCTGTAGCGCCACCGCCATCTAACGATGGTCACGGTCCTCGAGGACTGCTTCTTCTCTCTTGAGCTGTCTGTTCCTTTCGGGCAGTGCTGAAGTGCCACCGCGCAGTAAACACTGTTTTCCCCCGTCTGTCGGAGTCTAGTGTGGACTAGTATCATCAGGCTTCCACATCTCTGGTGACCCGAACTATGAACACCACGTTCGGCGCAATTAGGCACTTGACCATCCCAAATTTCTGACAACACCACCCACTAGCACTACCACGGCACGCTCTCCCTGGAAGCCCCCGCCATTACTCAATCCATCACGACGACATCACGACCGCTGCTCGCCTCTCGATCAACATACCGACCGCTACCGTCCCGCTTCCGTCCACGTTTCCCATCGGCTGCCGACCCGACCGACCGACCCACAACGACCCACCGACCCGCACCGCTCGACCCGACCGACCACGCAACGACCCGACCGCTCACTGATCATCGCATCCGCCCACCTACACTCTTAAAAATGAACTTCACCGCATAGCACGCTCCTAGCCAACCATAATCTCGAATGATATCGTTATCTGCCCTGATTTGTTGAAAATGGAGGCGTACGCCTTTTTTGTGACACTTATGCTGTTCATAATTGTCACAGAAAAGGCGTACGCCTACCGTTTTCAACAAATTAGAGCAGATAACGATATCATTCGAGATGATGGTTGGCTAGGAGCGTGCTATGGGGTGAAGTTCATTTTTAAGAGTGTACCCTCGATTCAGGGCTTCCAGGGACCGCTATCCACGGCCTCCGGCACACTAACGACCCACCGCTTCATTTCATGCATCTCGACGCTCATCCCCTGCCGGCCGCGGCACCAGAGCAACGTGCTCGCCTGCTGGTTTCGGCAGTCGCGGCAGCCGACGCCACGGCACGTTTTCAGCCGGCGTCTCGGCAGCCGACACGGCTAAGGCAGCCTCGCTTCGCTATTCCTGGGATCGACCCTACGAGCTCTCGCTACCGTGCCGGTTGCGGCACCCCAGGCCACGACTCTGACGCTCGACTCCGACGCCCAACGACATCACCCCTCATCTGCCCCGCTCATCGACAGTTTCTGCCAACGGGTGTTGTGCCGTGCCACGAACACATCGAATAGTGCACGTCATCCACGGTCGCTCCTGCTCTCTTCCTCCTGTGTTAACGTAGGTCATCGTGCTACTTTGTCGCCGCTCCGCGTCTGAGGGGGGATCACTGTAGCGGGCCGTGGACAACGAAGATGGCCACGCGCCTGGAGCACCGGCTTCAGTTCCACCGGCGCGGCCATGGAGATAGGCCACCGTCATCGCCTCTCCGTGGCATACCATCACCGTCGGTCGGGACTCATGTAGAGGAACTCCACCTCCTCTACACACCGAATGCGCCTCGATGTGGCCTTTACAGCTCAGTGGCGTTACCGCTTGAGACAAGGTGACTCTCCCAGCTGCTGCCACTGTGATGCTCTTGAGGATCTGGAGCATATTGTTCTTCATTGCCCTCACAACCAACCTTCCCGAACCGCACTCTCCGAGACTCTTCGTCAGCTGGACTCTCGCCCTTCCTCCCTATCGAAATTGCTTGGTCCCTGGCCCAATCCAGCCCAGCAACGCTCTGCACTCAAAGCTCTTCTGACATTTCTGGACACCATCGGACTTCGATCGTTATTGTGAAGGGGTTCGTTATTTTATTCCCCCCATTCCGACCAGCAATGGGGAAAAGTATCGCCTGTGGCGATGAAACTCCCCGCTCTCCAAGGTCAAAAATAAAGTTGTTGTTGTTGTTGTACTTAAACAAAACAAACAACAACAAAAGAAAAAAAAAGAAGAAGAAAGCTGTGTCCTGTTTGGCGGACAGGCACTCCAGGAACGCTCCACGAAGTGTCCCAGACGAGAAAAGCACGCACGAACAATAAATAGGTAATGGAGGCAACTTGAATGGGTTGCGGCGCGACTTTCTTGCTTTTCTGTATCACATGACAAAGCACACGAAGGCGTTTTCGTCTCCGCCCCTATAGACGACCCTGTGTTTACAAACGTGTGACGTCACGAGAGGACCTGTCCGAGGTTATATTTTGCTGTGGTAGCAAGAAGCGGGAAAAAAGTGTCGGGTGATAGGCTGATAAAGCTAATAGTGCCCATTAATCGGAAGTGTAACTTCACTCCAGCGCTCAGTCATCACTGACAAGATGGCGTATATGCAGGCAAGCTGGTGGAAGTGGAGTGGTGGGGTGGTGGAGTGGTGGGAGTGGTGGAAGTGGAGTCGTGTGTTCGTGTCGTCCCTCTGTGTGCCCAGGCTCAGCCTTTTACGTAATGGAGCTCACTCATCACCTTCGTTAAGAGCATGGCAACGTTCTCGTCTTTTTAGAAGGTTTTTTTTTTCCTACTAGATCTGGAGTAGCTTGTCCTGCGGTAAGCAGGCTCAAACCTTCATATTTTTTCTCCTACCATCATCATCATCGTCGTCACTCCAGTATTACGGCGCTAACCTCCGTTGCAACGACACAGCATAGAGACACGTTCTAGCGTGATCCCAGGCAGTGATGGGAAGTACTTGAAGTACCAAGGACTCAAGTTGTTTTGAGGAAAATTTATTCAACACGTGAAAACTAAGTGAAACTTAGACGATATGCAAATATGTTCGTGACGATCTACAACATAGGATGTAATGTGTGGTGAACATGTACAGACCTCGTTCAATATACAAACAGATGAACGATGCTCAGGGGGGAGCACCAGTAATGGTCACACACTCACGGCACACCAATATTGAAGGATGGTGTCGCCATTTGCGCTGGAATTCATGCACACCCAAGGCTAGAAGCTCGTGCTGCAGTACTTTCGTGAGCAAATCACGCACGGTACGAACCAACAAGACGATAGGTGTTGTCCGTTGACATCGGGCCACAGCAACGCAACCCGCTGACCACGACACCGAGGCACCGCACGCAGTCAACAAGACACTTAGTCGATCAGGTCGGCGTTGATTAAACCGCACAGGGCAAGAACTCAAGTTAGCACTCAAGTACATTGCTGAGTACTTTACTTTCAACACATTTCAAATTGTGTACTTTGTACTGTACTTAGAGTACTATTTCTGGTACGTTCCCATACAGTACCCATGTACCTATCTGGGACACCAGACAAAAAAATTAGAAAATATACAAAATAATTGGTGTCTTGAAGGGACATTTTTAAAGAAGAAAATCTATTGTTAATGGGATTGAACTATTGACACGTTATTAAGAACTAGTAGTTTCATGTTGTTCTAACAGTTAAAAGTTGGGAACACAAAGACACACGTTATGACACCGCGATCCGATAGGCAGCAAGTAAACTTTGGTTTGTCCTTTCGGGGGCCCCCGAAACATAAGTGCTTTTTCCTACAATGAAAGCTAATAATAACATTATTTTTCACAATATGTGGTTAGCTTTCAAGTGTAACATTTCCCACATCACTACCAGCATTGACGTAGTTTATCATCTCCCCAATTCATCATCTCAAATTAAAGTTGTTGTTATTGTTGTTAAGTGTTATGTAATCAACGAAAGTATAGGAGAGTGAAAAGCGCATACGGTTTAATTTTTCGTTCTTACATTCTGCCTTTTTAAATGGTTCAGATAACAAAGCCACATGAAAAAAAAATGCAAGTTTGCCACTGCTGATTATATTCTTTAGTATATTCTATTCTTCTTAAAACGTGATATATCAACGTGAGAGCAACAACGAGTGCTCAGAAATGTTTAGTCGCTCTCGGCTTGCGCCTTTTTTTTTTTTTTTTTTCATCTGAAGTCATGCCTCTTTGCAGGTTATACCTATATTTGTTTGCTTGCACGTATTGACTACACTACCACGGTCCTTAGAGTCTGCAATCAATCGTATGCTGCTCAACGTCCCACTAACAGCAAGACTTGCTGCTACGCCTAATTGAAAAATTTGTGGAACACCAGGGGGCGTGGAGCACCCGCTGGCGTCCTATAGCTGCTTCAAGTCTAGCCGATAATGCCTTAAGAGTGCCCTGGATAGGCTGAACCCTCGACCACTCAACGTGGAAGAGGTGAGAGGGGTCTGGTCAAATAAGCAGACAACCCTTTGTGCTTTAGAGCGGGTTCTGAAAGACATAGGTGATGAGATCACCCTTTAAGACTCAACGCGTTCAGTTTCTCAAGAAAACAGATAGCGTCTTGATTTAACGCACACACTAAGTGTTCTGGAACAGCTGACTGCACCGGTGCAGCCGGCGACTACCTTTCTCTCTCTCTCTTTCAGATACCAAAAAGTAGCAACTCCGGCTGTTAGCTTAGAGAAATCCGTGCTAGTATTCATTACATTCCTAATTATAGCAGCTTGATCTTTACAGCAGGTGCGTGATATCGTATTTCTTGATTTCACAACGAAAGTTCCAACATAAGCACTTCCTGTTTTTGTACGACCTACGAAGTAACTTTATGACCGAAAGTCGTCGCATATCGCCGAGCGCGCCTGCCGTAAATTGCTACGCTGCGCGTTGCGCAAAGTGCTGCCATCAATATCAAATTGAAGGGAACGAAAGTGAAAGGAGGCGCAGTAAACAAGAGCAACGGTTCGGTCCCCTTCTCTCCCTCTATGCCACTTTTGGATGTCGATGCAGACACATGATTTCGGCTTTCAGGCACAGTAAGTATCGTGTTCAGAAAGCAAAAGAAAACGTGACTGAACTTTGCCAACGCACGGCTTTGTTGGAAGTGCGCTCTTCAGATATCGCGTTTTGCAGACGGGCAGCTTGGCATTATGACCTGCTACGTAAATGCTAGTGTGAAGAGCGCAGGATATGGTGAAGGTGTGATGGGGCTTGTTCTGGGAGAAAAATTAATCAATTTAAAATTCAATTCGCAAAATTCAGTGAATTAACGAATAACGGCAAGCATACCGTGAGCTGGATCCCGCTACATATTTAATGCGACTGCATAAGTTTCTGTCGCACAGCCAGTTCGTTAAATGAACGCAAAGCCTGGTAGAATACAGTGTGTGCGGAGAGTCTTCCTATGTATGCATATATCCATGTCCACGTCTATCCATGTCACGTCGAGACTGGGAGGTACCCGGGTTCGAATCCCTGTGCGGGCTGTGCTGTCAGCTGTTTTTCCTGGGTTTTGCTCAGCCGCTGTCAGACATATATATCGGCACAGCTCCCTTAGAAGTCGGTCCAGGACGTACATTCCACACCAGGGCATTAGTCGTGACTTCGCCCACCTCTGTGAGGCCGACAACGGCGACCTCTTTCCCCACCACCACCACCGCGTCTATCTATATTGCCGGGAACGACAGTTGACAAGCTATGGTCGATAGCTCACTGTAAAGCCTCATTCATTCTGTATGAGGAGTATCCACTGAGTTTTGAATGAGGAGGTCATTGTCAAATTTCAGCTGTAAGTTCATGAAACGCTTACAAGATTTTGTTTACCCGACTCACTTAGAGGCCTTAGAGCTCACTCAGTCTCGTTTGATAACTTGATGGAATTACATGTAATTACGAGAGCTCAAGACATCATGTGTACACAATCCCTCTTATACCCCTGTCACACGGGCATTTCGATCCTTCTCGAATCCGATCTGCATGGAACTTCCCGAGCACGCTCGAGTTTTGACGCTGCTACACGGCCACTTTCAATGCGCATTGAATGGTTGACCTGTGCAAATGAATAAACGGAACTCATTAATTTCGCGTTTCCTATATAACAGCGATATTAGTGGTAATTTATCGTATACCGATGTAAGCATCATTTGTAGCTTCGCGCGCATATCCGTCTTAAGTTATGACAGTTCACTGGGGTCGAGGATGCAAATGGTGGCCGTCGAGCAGTCTTGAAATTCTCAATCCTGTTATGGGAACTGTCTTGAGTCAAGCAGGATCAAAGTTCGATCCTGCTTGGAAGCGGCCGTGTAGCACCATCCGATCTGCATTGGGTTCAAGCAGGTTCGGTCGAGCAGGATCGAAAATGCCCGTGTGACAGGGGTATTACTGTGACTTGACTTGAACTGAAATATGCATTGGTTTAAACAACAGACAGCAAAAATTTACTTTTACTGAAATCTAGGTCACAACTCTGATTTTCATCAGCTTTGTAGAACACTGAGGCAAAACAACAGGGCTCCTGCGTGAACTCGGAACATTCATCATCATTCACCATCTTCTCCCTCTCAAGCAATGGGATAGGGTGCCCCCTCAGCGGCAGACATTCCACTACATCATCATTACGTATTTGTTGTTGTTGTTGAGCCAAAACGCATACTTGTAATTTCAGTACGCATTCTGGACGTGTGGTTTTGCATGCCATCCATTTGCACGCAACCATCCCATAGGCTCAGCGTAACCTTTTCATGCCGGCGATTCTATTTGTAAGTGAGTACATTCTCTAAACCACCGCAGATCCTTTGATACACGAGTGCCGTCAGTGGATTCTTGCAGTGTATTGCGAAGCTGCATTATTGCGGAATTGCCTAGCGCACGAACAGAGCTCACGTAATCCAGCGGTATATTCCCAGTAAGTCCTTCGACGGGCATGAGCCCACCTGCGGGTAATTCAGGCTAAGGAGCCTCGTCGTTAACAAGTTATGGCTACATTTGACAGTGTTTGTTACTTTGTAACGAAAGTGCAGCTTCTATATTAAGACGTATATGAAAAAAATCCTTTAACGTTATTCGGATTACGGCCCACGAGTATGTACTTCCTCCGGAACATGCTCCATTTCCAAGCTATTGCATTTAACGCGCCTGTACACTACCGATTAAGGCCGGCAGCGGCTGGAGCAACAACAAAAAGGGAAAGGGGGAGGGGGCACTTTCGTTAGCTGAATAGTATGGAATAGAACCGTTAGTTGAAGTAACACAAAAGTTTCCGGTGATGCTTTGGTACTACTGACCAAACATCGTATGAAGCATGCATCCGCTAACGACAGTTGCTCTTGAAATTTTGCCGGGAAATCGTTTATCGTAATTTTATTGCTATATCACTGTATCACACTGTTCATGCGTTTTCTGCGGAACCGACGAACTTGCTCAGAAGCCTTAAAACGGCAGTGCAATCCCCCTCCGCAATTTTTTTGCTTTTGGTTGTGGTGGATCTCTCCATAGAACTCCTTCCAAAACCATGATGAATTAAGCTAAGCTTAAGGAAGTCCTCAAGCGCGTCCAGTTCATAAGACCTTTCGCGTGTGCTACATGAAGTTATTTCTTGGACAAGACACGTGATACTTGTGGTAGAACCCGTCGCAGCCAAAAAAAAAAAAAAAAAAAATATGGTGGGCTTCTACTCTGACAAGTTTCAGTTGAAACCTCGGGTGAAAATGGCGAAAACTTCGACGATGTCGATAATTAAAGCAATAATTGCATAATACAAACTAAAAAATGCTTCTATATGTAATACCAACGCATTGTGCGTGTATGGGCAACACCGAGTGGCACACTTATAGTTGGAGCGTTTTTACACGGAAAATATTTGGTGTAAATAGTCTTTTCCAGAAGGGAGCTTTCCACGCCGAGACTGGCAGGTGACACGGGTTCGAATCCTGTCACCGGCTGTGCTGTCTGAGGTTTTCCCTGAGTTTTCCGAAGACTTTCCAGACGAATGTCGGCGCAGTTCCCTCTGAAGTCGGCCCAGGAGGCATACTAACCCATTTGTCCTCACTCCTTCATGCTGTCCTCTCTCCATCTGTCCACCTCTGTACGCCGCTCATAGCCACAGTTGCTTCACGGCGCTAAACGGAATTTAAAAAAAAGAAAGAAGGGAGCTAGTGGGAGCTATGGATGTTTCATATTATGGTTGTGCACAGCTTCTTCGCAACCATTGTTTTGTTGCTTGGTTCTTTGGTAGTGTTGAGAATAGGGTTGCCGAGCTGCCAGGAATGATTCCAGAATCATTCCTCTGTTTTATAGCCCATAATGGAATGGAATGGCAACAACGAAATTATTACTGGAGTGGGAATGGAATCATTCCGGTTTTTCAACGGAATGAAATGGGAATGGAATGGCCCGGAAAAGTCTTGGGTTCAAGCGCTGTATCCTTCTGCCCCTTGAACTCACGATCACGCATTGCTCCTGTCCAGCATAGTCATAGCAGTATTTGCTGGCAGCGTAGCATCAGCAGACGTGAAACAGGCATTTTCAACAGCATCCCTGATAATGACAATGCAGCGAAGTTGGTTGTCAGATACTTCCAGCAGCTAATGTTTGTGGACAGGAACATATGACACTCGTGGACATGATCAGAACGTGATTGTTCCTTTTCTCTACGGCGATATATGCAGACAGTCCGTTTCCTTTTGCAAGCCTTTTTCATATAGTGGCGTATTTTCATATGTTCTGCGTTCGCGCAAAAGTTGAGAAAGGGTCTGTATGCCGCATTCTAGCTGCGGCATCTCTCAGGCACCTCTCGAACCTGAGCTACAAGGGACTCTCTCAATACTCTTGCCAGTGGATTGAGCTCGCGCTAGCAGCACGTGAAGGGATTATTACCAAGGCTATTGAGAATATTGGGAGTCGATTGAGTAGATGGCGACATGCGGTACGTGTCGCAGTGTAGGACTGCGGATAATTTTGACCACCTCGAATTGAGAATGAGTCTCAGATTCTTACTTTACGTTTGTGCAAACGGGCCCAAGTTCTAATAAGAATGCTGCGCCGTTGCGATGTCAATTTGTTTTGGTGTTCGTTTCTTCTGTATTCGTCAGTCGTGTAATTGTTTGGTACGTGCGTCTCTGCTTGGCTGTCTTGTCTTCTAGCTAATTAGAAGCTGCAGTCTGGCCTAGAGATGCGAAGCCCCGGGAAAAAAAAAACGGAAATTTTGGGGGAAAAGTTCTTTTCGGGTTTTTTCCTCGTCTCCGGAAAAATAGCCCAAAATTTCCAGGCGACAAAATTCAAAAATGTAAATTTTCGTGCCTTTGATGCGTTCCAACCCGCCAACAGTGCCTTAGGTACCTCTAATCCGCCAACAACGACCAACTTAGTGCTCCGTCTGGCCGCTCCAAGCGATCGCCATCGCATTCACATAATGTCGGAGTTCTGGTCGGAGTGGACAGGTTGTTCTAATTACCTATCGCTGAGTAGACAGCAGTCTCATGGGATGATCTGCTCTACATTTATGCCTAGAGGATGAACACTACTAAAGCTTCTAGCTCATTGTATGCTGTGGTTTGGCCGGCAATGCTTCGACTCAGCGGTAACCACATTTGTTTCCATTTTGTACAATTTTTCGGGAAAAAAACGAAAAAAAAACGTTTTTTTTTTTTCCCCTGCGATTCAAAATTTCCGGAAATTTTGCATCTCTAGTCCGGCCTAGCCCGGTTGATTGCCAACACTGTGTAGCCTATACATCTGTCTCTGAGTGACGCCCAAGCTATACACATTTCGAACGTGAGCACGCGTTGCTGTTGCTGCCTACTCCGTGCCTTTTATGGTGACTTTTATGCCTTTATGCACTCACATTATATGATCATTACGGGTTCGTGCGTCAATAATGCGTTGACTGTTCGGTCTGGGTGTGTGATGGACGTTACGCAGCGCGCATAACTTTGGCAATGACGCGTATGGGCATGTGTTGTTATATTCTGTCGCACGAAGGACGTGGCTGTAGTCTCATTATTCACCCATTACCTCGTCATTTTTTTTATATCTCACTCTCACCAGTGCCCCCTGGAGTAGTGAGCCACCAAATTAAGTGGCAAATTTTCTCAGTCATCATCACTGCATGTATTTGCTCTTGCTGTTTCTTGTTGTAGCATAAGTTGACGATATGCGGAGATTTTGGCCGCGAGCAATATACTCAAGTTATATTGTGTTCGCTTGTATTGTAAGTAAAGTGCGTGTTTTTCGAGATGACGAAAATGACATAGTAGGAGCGAGACTGATAAGGAACTGCTGGTATCGATCGTGAGTGAGTGAAAAAGTGAGCTGAGTGACAACTGTCACGCATTGTTCAGTGCTGCATCTGCCTCGGTTTGCAAATCTCACCGCCAGTATTCGCTTTAGTGTACCTTATTAGATTTAGTATAAGTATACTTGTTCGAAGCATTACATTTATTGCCAGGTCTGGGAGGCTTCAGATGCTATATGCAGAGTTGGATTAGAGCCTCCTTTATAGTCAGCGTGGAACAAAATATTAGGGAGTTTTAGTACATCGGAACGTGTTCACGATAACACTTCCGAAAACATGATAAGCCAATCACTCTCTTTCTTTGGAGCGAGTGACATCGCATTGCTAACCTTGGATTTGATAACTTATTTTATCATATCGCTTTCGTAGGATTTTTCCCATGCACTAAAACTCGCTATTATTTAGCAGACAGCAGATTAGAAACCGGCACAAAAGGACTCCGATAACATCGCTGAGAAGACCTGTATGTGGAGTTGAGATAAGAGTACCTTACAAAATAAATTTGCGTCTTTTATGTCATATTAAGTAGCTTACGTATCAAACGATCATTTTAAGAACTGGGCCCGCTCCCTGTGCCATACAAACAAGTATGTGTAACACTTATATATACCTATTATGCATGTGCTCTCTCTTTGCCCGAGACCTCGTTCCCTGTTAAGGTAAGGAAAGAAGACGGACGCGGTATCCGGGGCACATGCTTGCAAGTTTCGTTTTTAAAACGCAGCGAGTGCGATCAGACGCATATACTTCTGCCACCAACTTTCAAGAGCTGTTCGGTACGCCCAGGTCCAAGTACCTTGAATTTTCTATGTATTCGCTACAATCATGTACGAGAATGCTAGCGAAGTTAATTCCTCTTTCTTCACTGCATGCATATTGAGCTACGCAGCAGAAATAAAACGGAAGATTGCATTCTGAACAATCCGGAATACGCTGCCGGAGAACACGAGAGAGAAATGGAAAGAGTAATCCCAACCAGAACAAGATGCATAGGTCCGCGAACATATAACGGCCATATATCACAGCAACAAAAAAAGTTCGAAGGGAAATCCTTCCTGGTTCCCAATATTTCATGTCAGATACCCTCTTAGTCTTTGGAAATGATCTCTCCATCCTTTGTACGGCTTCCTCAGAGGGGTGTCCGTAATGGCTGTTCGCAACTGTTCGTAGCGGCTCTCTATCATGTTCTGCGATGAACGACTACGGCTGCCTATAGTCTGCATTCAAACATATTCGGCGCCATGAAGCGCAGCAGTTGTGGATGAAACCGCAGAACCTTCAGCGGCCGCGAGGAAGGTTTTCACAACGTGCATCATACAGACGGGCGCACTTACGGTTAAGGCCTTAAGTGCATACGGTCATTCAGTCCTTGCCGGATGATCAGCCGTACGGCCTTTTTGACGAAACTGAGATGTGAAGGCAACGGAGTTCCCGCAACACAGTTTACGGAGTTCGCTTGACAAACGGCCAAAGCCTCGTTACCGGACGCCACGAACACCAAGCGCAGATTTCCTTAAATTCAAAATGGAACGTTTTTACGAGACGTGATGTGCTGTCAACTTTTTCGCGTTATACGCATGGTGTTTTTCTGATGCATTTTTGCACTTTACTTCTCTTTTTATCTCATGTGTTCAGTTCGTACTGATACCCTCGAACCGCTACACACTGCATCGCTCCGTGTAGTCTGCATCCAAAAACCCGGAGGCCGCTGAACAAAACATCCAAAGCGCTTCAAAGCAAATATAGTTTGCTGTTGTATTTTCAAAATTGATTGAATACCAATCACACGTTGTTTCCGCGTACTCATACCGAGAAAAAAAAAAAAGAAGTGATTTCACTACATTCCATTCAACGTCCGCAGATGTGTTTATCGCTGTATAGACATCATCGACAAAATGCCTTCACGGATACCGTCCGGCAGCCTCCCAGGGTTAAGGTCGTATTTCAGGTACGGCGTTTTCTGAATGCCGTGACCTTAAAGGTCGTATATGTAATCCACCTCCGGCAATCCAGCGACACCGAGTTCGTTAATTATCCGGTTCCAATTTCCTAATCGGAAACGTTTTGTATGAATATTCCAAACATGCACGAAATACGATTGCTTGGTATTGCCGTCTTATACCCAGGCTGTCACACGGGCAGCCTTCAATGATCATTGAAAACCAATGGCCATTGAACTGAAAGTACCGCAATCCCTTGATCTTGCCGCCGCGACTTTGGAGCTTTCATGGCGGCCGCACCATGCAAACCTGTGCTGTGGCCGCCAGTAGTGCTCCAAGGTCGCGGCGGGAAAGGGAAAGACGTGTCGCTACTTTTCCCAATCCGATCCTGGGACTTTACATTGAACATGAGCGCAGCGCCACCCAGCGTGTAACGTATAAACTACTCAAAGAGCATTAGATCCAATGCTCTTTGAGAAGTTGACACGTGATACGCTTGGCGGCGCTACGAGCATGTTCAATGGCCATTCGTTTCAATGGACTTCCCGTGTGTGTGACAGGGGTATCAGAGGGGTTGCACTAAGCTCGCTCCCCCCCCCCCCCGATATTTTTGATCTTTTTTCAATCGCCCGTAAATAATTCGCCTCCTGTACGCACTGAAAAGGACCGCGATCCTGTGAAGAACGTCAGTTCATCATTTTGCCGATGTGATTCTGAAACACACAAGTATTTATCTGAATGACGCGTGTTTCTCGTATGCCGCTTTGAGTATCGAAGCTCAGTAAGGGACGGGTAATAACCAGGAATCTGGACTCATTTTTCAAATAGGACACTCTGTCGTGATGCTTTCGCGGAACAAAGGCCACGTCCTTTCTGAAGAAAAACTTGTATAGCTAATACGGTCGTGACTTGCGCTGAATTAAACGAGAATACTCCGTGTATGGGGGAGGCCGTCATTGGCGCTGTTAAAGTACGGCTTCGAAAATTGTGCCCACTGTCACTGCATAATATGGTGAACTTCATGTACACTCTTAAAAATGAACTTCACCGCATGGCATGGCAAGTTATGAACAGCATCAGTGTCACAAAAAGGGCGCACGCCTTTCGATGTCAACAAATGAGGGCAGATAACGATATCATTCGAGATGATGGTTGGCTAGGACCGTGCTATGCAGTGAAGATCATTTCGAAGACTGTACACTCTTAAAAATGAACTTCACCACATAGCACGCTCCTAGCCAACCATCATCCCGAATGACAACGTTCTCGCCCTAGATTTGTTGAAAACGGGAGGAGGAGCCTATTTTGTGCCGTGCATAATGGCACAAAATAGGCTCCTCCTCCCGTTTTCAACAAATCCGGGGCGAGAACGTTGTCATTCGGGATGATGGTTGGCTAGGAGCGTGCTATGTGGTGAAGTTCATTTTTAAGAGCACCTCACCGCATCCCCATCCTTCAACCTCCTCTATCCTCCATCCGTCCGTCCTTCCTTTGTGTTTTGTTTTGCTATGCGTTTTCCTTTTCTTTTTTTGGCTATAGTCGTGACGACGCCCACTTCTGTGTGGCCAACAACGGCGAGCCTATCCTGCCATCACCCTCACCCCTCATTTTTAAGAGTGTAGGAAGTGTGAGAAGCAACAGGTGAAGGGTTCAGACAATTATTTGCGTGGTAGGCTTGAATAGAAGCGAATGATATGTCCGTCCGATTCATTGACACGCGCGGAAAACGCCTTTAATATGCAGTAGCAGTAGATCAGCTGAATTTACTGAAGTCCTGAATTTTATTCTGTAGGTATAGGCACTGACATTTAGAAGGCATTGCATAAATAATACGGAAACGTGGGTCAGTCACCTTACTCTGTGGTGAAAGCGGTAGGGTTGCCACCTTTTCCATAGGCCAATACCGAACACCGGGGGTGGGGGAGGGGGGTTGCAAGTGCAACGCAGTAGGCTCTGTGTACATAGACATTTGAATCAATACGATACATCATTTTTTAAAACCAAACGTTGCTTTAGTTATCTCGGACTACAAATAACTGGGCGTCAGGCGCAAAACCAGTAGAAGTCGATGGCAGCCCGGTCACGCTGAAAGGCGATACAAGCAGGAAGGCCTATTGCAAGGCAATTATTGAAGGCAAGTTGATTGGCCGGCTGAATGCATAACGTTGCATTTTTATTGGTCCTGTCAATTTCATTTGCATTGTGCCCAGTGCCGTGTGAACTATCTCAAACTATGCGTTCTATGAGGAGCTGTTACTGCCACGCCGCCCTCCATTCTTTTGCCCCGTATTGGATTGGACAAAGTGGATTGTGAAGGACTTTACCAAATTCTGGAGTCTTGAAAATTGAGCACCGGGCACAGAGGGTTCTAATAATAGATGCTCTACAGTATCTTCATGTGGATCAACGTAGTTATGACTGCTCATTTTAGCTATCGCTCAATCTTTGGTGACGATAACGCAAACCAAAATCTCGAAGTCGTAAGGATTTTACTACGACTTCGCAAATTCCCGAACATTTTCTGTCCGCATTACACCTTCACCCGGACACCGAACGCAAGCCCTGAATTTCCGAACTGTTCGGGTGAAATCCGGTCAGGTGGCAACGCGGGGAACACGTTTCTGTGCAGTAAAGCCAACTTGTGTGCCGTCTCAAAATTCGTGGTGAAATACGAAATTTTGCAAGTTCAACACGAGCAGTGCTCAAAGGTGATATGTGAAATTGGTAATGGTACGAAATGATAGTGATATTACATATTACCAAGTTGACATTGAAAATGTCGTTTCATAGGACGTTGCCTTGACAGAACAAAATTCTTCAATTGCTTGTGTCGGAAACGGTCTGCAGCTTCTATTTGTTCTTCGTTTGAATTGAAACATGTTATTCTATGCACTCCCTGCCAGGTTCGTCCTGATATTACAGCTATGTGACCTCGTTTCAAGTACAGACGACTAGGAAAAGTGAATTATGTTAACGCATCTGTACCGACGCGAATTAATGTGATCAATAAATATACAGAATACACAGGTTAGCGTCACCTACATTCTGCTGTCGTGCACTTTTTTCTTTTTCCTTTTAGGATACTGCGAAGATGCGTTGAAGTCACTTGTTGACACCCCCCGTAAAAAAATCCCAAGAGAAACCTTCTACATTTCCTCCAAAGTTCGCTGCGGATAGTGATACAAGACTATCGGCGTATCCACCGTCGATAGTGTTACACCACTAACTGCGGCCCCTAGGCTGATGCATCATGCACAAATTGTGATCCGTTTGCCGCCACGTACCTTTCTTGACATGCGTCCTCTCATGACTTCCTACGGTTAGTCCCAGACAAACCAAAATTGCCCACGTTGTCTTCCAGACTATCCAGAAAGTCTGACCCATGGCTGCAGATGGGACGTTTTTCGGGCGAAGGAATGTGCGTAATGAAATCACGATGGCAGAAACGATGCCACTTCTCGCTCGAAAGCAGAATCAATTCCGCGTCCGGGGGCAAACACCGTGCGCCGATCGCGGACGACTGAGACCCGTTGGTTCAATCTGAGAGGGCGCATTTGGCGCCCGCAGCGATCCCCTGCGGAGGATACCAGAAGCAGAGGCAGCGGGGATGCTCTCCGTCTCCTGCTACTTGTTGCGTCTTTCTGTCAGTGTCCTCCGTTCGACGCTACAGCTGTGGTTTCTGTGTTGCGCAGCGGTGGAATTCGTGATGTAGTAAAACGTGGAAGACGTTTTGGGGTTGAGTGATTTTGTAGAAAGCGTAACGCAAGAGTGGTTTCTGCAAGCAGTAGTGTATCCAGAATGGGGGGATAGCAAAAAATTGAGGGGTTCATTATTACAGCTATGTCGTACAGAAAAAAAGCTGGGAGTGTTTGGGGGCAGGGGGTATGGATAAATCACTAACTGCAAGTGTCTCAGTTGCGCTCTTGCTACGCACCACTGCTATTCCTTAGCAGCTGCTTCATATGGTGTGTTGAAAATGGGAGACGTACCCCTTTTTGTGACACACATGCATTTATGTTATTTGTTCAAAGGTGGTGGTGACGAGACTGGTTTGCCGTTGTTAACCTCACTTATGTCGGCAGCGTCACGGCTGTAGCCAGGATGAGATGAGATGATATGATAACAGATGTTGAAATGATGACGGCCGAAAGTTAGGATGTAGGCCGATCACTGCCAGGATTGGTGAGAACTCCGAGCAAAGAGGGGTCGTATTCCCAACGATCCCTGAGGGTCCCTTATGTATGCGGGAGCCCTGAGGGTCGACGATTTCGTTTCTCGATGGGCCCGTATCCGCAAGGGGCGCCCTAAGGGATCGCGCCAGCCAAGTGAGCTCGCGAGCTCCCTGTACGCTCCCTCAGGGACGCTTACTCCGAAACAAACACGGAGGACCTGTGCGACTTCATAGATCGCGTCGAACGATTCAAGCTCTACCCCCACAGTGTTGTTCCTGTGCTGTCGGTGCGACGAATCCGGGAATGGGAAGGCCTTCTTGAGCGGTACGACGACTTTCAATTCAATGCTGGATACCGTTTGTCGAAGTCTTCTGTGCATGAACTCTACCGACAACTCCACGTCAGGAAAAGCATGGACAATCGTTGTTATGTGGCTTATTTGTTGACCATGAGCACAGGTTAGCATACAACGATTAAGGATTATATTTACAGACTGGTGTGGCCAGCATAGTCTTTTGGGCTTAGGCTGTCTATGCCGCAAAATGTATGCATCGTATGATAAATAAAATGTCAAATGTCAAAAATCGTGTGTCTGCCCTTTTCCGCTCATCCAGCAAGTGTTACTTGACCTGCGCTACTTTTAATGCGCTCGTTTTAAGTTGTTGATTGTGTTTAAATTGGTGTTCAAGCTGTTTGATTGTCATGCGAGAGATACGAGCACCTTTCATATAACCCCTGATGCTGTGAATATGACAGAAAAACAAGCCACCAGTACATTTTTAGTGCCAATCATATCAGAAGTATGCAACGCTTTTGCAACTTTGACAATTTTTGCTTGCCTATTCGGTAGACGCAGGTTCCGATGCGGCGTCACCTACAATACCCTCTGCGATATCGTGTCGCGGGAGAAGCTTGCCGCCCTGCTTTTGCAGGATTTGCGTATTGCGGGAAGTCCTTTCAATGGGAGATCTAGTCGATGATTCTGCAGGATTTCCCGGATCCCAGGGTGCTGTGTAAGTACTATTTCATTGAGAACAAATTTTCTGTCGCTGTCTCCCTGGGTTGGCAAACCTACTGCAGATGCTAGTTGGTCCGCTTTTTCGTTGCCAAATTGTACCTCCTTCTCCCACACACACACACACACACACACACAAAGCGTACGCCCTTTCCACAACTCAGAAGTGACAGCGGGATCGTTCTATGTAATTGTTACCCTTCAGCGTCTAATGTGACGTTCTGTTTTTAAAGTGTGGCTTCGTGAAACTCTGTACATTAAACAAAAACGACGCCTCTTTCTGCATATATGACAGCCGTTGACGATATCCTTCGGTTATTGTAAACGCTATCGCTTTGTGTTACACCTACATAAAGTGTTTTCTACCAACACTGTAACGTTCGATGGAACAATCTAATTCGTCTACAAAGAGCCCCCCAAGTACAGAGCGCGGCGACGTAAGATATTCTTTTTCTCCGAAATTTACTTTGTGGATTTTGCTACTTTGGACGAAACACCATGCAGCAGACTTTCTTTCTATTTTTGAGCACGCAATGTACTTGCTTACGTAGAGCGAATGACGGCCTTGTATTTTCTCTTTGAAGTGCTCATTTACATGGGCGTTCGGTTCAGCCTGTACGTTTGCGACACCAGAACCAGTACAATGCGTCCATGATGTAATGAACCACATCAATGAAAGTGTCCCAACCCCTGTAACGAACTGATCAAATGAGCCGGCACCGAAACTGCGCACATCGGGAGCGCAGGGACGACAGCTGTCATTCCATGTCAGAGGGCGTGCTGATCTGCTGGCAAGCAGTGCCGTGTATTAAAAGGGAGTCTGGCCATTATGAGGAACCCAAAAAAGAGGTTCGACCTGTCAATCAAACTTGGGCGCATTTCATTGGTTGCTATTTTCCACGGAGACCTCCATGACACCAAAATTTCTCCGAAATGGACCATGGTTCTTGGAGCGGCGAAGCGGAGATTTCGTGACAATTTTTTTTTTCATAAACTACTCTAATTTTATTCTGTGAATATACATCCCCTTGTAGCTAGCTTCAACATCGGCTTCAACTTTCGCTCCGGCATCATTATTTACGCGAAAATGACATGTTTCGTCACTACCGTTAGGCCTAGTCCAGACGACGATCCCAAGAAAATAGCACGCAAGACGCCACTGGAGTTGGAGTTGAAGTTAGGAAAGAAAAATATGGAGATAGTGGCTCCTGCAAAACACAGGAGCCGGCTACTCCAAAACACTTGAAAATAATTGCATGATATTATTGAATTGTATTTATACATACATCTTTGGGCAGTTTTGGTTCCATCTACTTACGTTACATGATTAAAAGTTCAAACGGGCAGCCATCTGTTACGAGGACACGGTTCTGCCGCTCTTCTGGCCAATCAGTTGTGCCAGCAACCATTTGTGCAGTTCTGAGTCTTCCCAACATGCCTCTCTCCATGCAGATGGCGTTGATAAAAGTTGGCGCAAAATCCGTCGTTTTGGTCTGTCACCAGTGATATCCGTTTCAATCCAAATCAATCGAGTTTCTCCAAAATGGTGGCACCCAGTAAATAAAGGGTCAGGTATAAGTACTGGATGGCCTGTAATAATAGGGAACTGTATTTCGCCCTGTGATTGGCTAGGTACCTCAAAAAGTGGGTGGGGACTCAGCTACATATGCATGGCTCATTAATGGCAAGACCCCTTTTAATACACGGCACTGCTGGCCAGATCAACCGCTTTGCCGCCCAGATACTCCGCACACGGCGTAGGCCATGCGCTTCTGAGGAGCGCGGTTGTGGTTTCGGCTCATTTGCATAGCAAAATTCGGCGATTGATATTTCTAGAGTCACTAAATAAGCTTATTTAGTGACTCTAGATATTTCAACGCACGTACTCGTTTCAGGACAAAAAAAAAAAAAAAAGAAAAGATAGAAATGCTTTCAACGTGGACTGTCTCCCATTCTATTGTCTTAGTTTTGCTCGAAAGCCCCTTAATTAAAGAGCAATGAATTTTAGGTAATAGTCACCTAGTAGATACGAACTCGTTTCGAGAGGATATTCGCATAGTCGTATAACTGAACTGCAAAAACGGCATCTATGCTGCTCTCATAGCTTTTCGAATAAAAAAATCTGTAACGGATTTTAAAAAATAAACACCGTTGGGTATTTCGGTATTTTGTCCATATATTGAGCACATTATTGCTAGTGTCATGACTACATTTAAAGAAGTGGTCCTTGAGAAATACCAGTCAGAAACTTAGGGGGAGAGATTCCCTTTGGGAAAGCGCGAGGTCGGCCTGCTGGATTGCGGCTACTGCTCTATACACTGCCACGGTGGTTGTTCCGTTAATTGAATTTTGTCCACCTCGGCGTTCTTTCTCTGCACACGGCATATTTTTCGTCCCTCGCGGAAGGCGGAGAACTTTTGCAATTCGTCCTCAGCCGAGAATCGAAGCTGCGATCCAGAGTTCTGTGTATTCGTGCACTATACACTCTAAATCGTTTCACACCTTTAAAGGTGTAAAATAGGTGTATTAACAAAGATCACATCCCTTTCACACCCTACACTTTGTTTTGGAAGTTCCTGAGGGTGTAACGTCAGTGTACTCCACCCTCAGGTGAAATATGGTGATAGTGTGTCGCCTGGGTGTAGAAAGGGAGTATGTTTGTTTTCGTTCACATGAACAAAAGTAAATATATACAACAACAGGGAACAGGAAGTTACATTACAACAGTGCATGGCCTGGATTTACAACAAGTCTACCATCTGGTAATGCATGCGGATTTAGAAGGTCTGTTGAGATAGTGCTTAATTTTTTTAAACACTTTGCTCCTCATTGCAAGACAGAACAAATACATGATAGTGCTCATCATACTCAACAGTAGTTAATGTTTGTATGAGAAAAATGGTATCAGAGTTAATAACATGTATGCCTGCAATCTCAATAAACACGGGTAAGTCCTACTCTGAAGATTCTTTGGCAACAACAGCCAACAGCAAATGTGTTATCATTATCAACTGCACTTTTCACATACACTATAGATTCTGCTTGAATCTCCTTGGAACCATCAGTAGATGTGGCATTTCTGATGAAGGGCTGCGACCACACATACATTTGATAAAATTGATGTCTTCTCGCCAATGAAAGGGTTATGTTCTTAAAATGTCGAGTTTTTCTAGCAACATCTTTAAAATGCTGGTGTTTCCCTTCAAAACGCGTACAACTATACAGATAGGAAAGGACCAAACATCATGATGAGTCGCGGATAAGAACAACGTAATGCATTTTACAGTGGTTAGATATTTGTGGGTACAACACTGCAAAGCCTTGAAGAAACGAATAAATGCAGCGTTCTAAGTAATGAACATGCATATGGGGGAGGTGCCTGCTCATGAGAACGTCTACAGTTTCACGAAAAGCTATATACAGCTGCCATGCTTCATTGCCATGCACAGCTGCCACGCCATACATGATCGTCTGTATGTCGGCTGTGCATGTTTCCACACATATTTAATCACCTTGATGTGCATACATATATGGACCTCAATGTGATTATAGGCAATATGCTGGTAATTGTGAATACACAGTTACCAGCTTATTTCCACAAACCCAGCAGTTTTATTCGGCGTTACACCCTTTACACCCCAATTGCCATGAGGGTGTTAAAATACACCTTAAAAGGTGTGCGCCATGAACATTTTGATTTACACCCTTTAAGGTGTAAAACGATTTAGAGTGTATACCGGGTGTTTCAGTTAAATCCCCGGGCTAAATAATTCGCGAACGCGTGCACCAGTCGAAGAACTTCCTTTTTACAAGTATCTATCCGATACCGCCTACAAGCTGCGCACCGTGTGAATGAGTGGGAGGCGCTCATTATTTAAATAAAAATTCAAATGAGTTTGGTAAAAAAAAAAAAAAAAACTTCTAAAGCACGGCACTGTCGGCATTAAAATGGGTACTACCCCTTCTGGGACCTTCAGTAGATACCTTTTAGAGAAAAATCTGCAACCGAAGCGGGTCATTTGTTGCAGTAATAAATTGGTTTCGGTTTACATATTTTCGTCGGCTGGTCGCGGTGAAGCGCAAAAGGACGCTTTTCCACTCCCTTATACACCAATGAATTACGCCCTTACACCAATGAATTACGTCCTTTTGCGCTTCACCGCGACCAGCCGCGACAAAACTACGTAAACCGAAACCAATTAATTACTGCAACAAATGACCCGCTTCGGCAGATTTTTCTCTAAAAGGGGTCCACTGAAGGTCCCAAAAGGGGTAGTACCCATTTTAATGCCGACGGCGCCCTGCTTTAGAAGTTAGCTTTTTTCACGAAACTCATTTGAATTTTTATTTAAATAATGAGCGCCTCCCGCTCATTCACGCGGTGCGCATCTTGTAGGCGGTATTGGACAGATACTTGTAAAAAAGAAAGTTATTCGATTGGTGCACTGGTTCGCGAATTATTTAGCCCGGGGATTTAACTGAAACACCCGGTATAGTCACTCATGCACGGAGGCCCATTTAGAAGCTCATGCTACTGTAGTCGCTCGAAGACTTTTTTTCTGTTTAGCGTCCAATACCGGAAACGGAATTTCGACTGCACGGTAAACAGCGGCGGATAATCTCGAAAGTAAACTCCAATCGCCAAATGCTGGCGTCTTCGCCAGCTTTGCCTTGCGGTGTGGCCTTTCAAATTCTTATGATTTTATTGAGTTAACAGATTATCAAGGGTGATTATGATTCACTGAGATAAATTGAGGCCGACTGTGCCCTGGACCATGGCAAAGTACGGTGAACCTGAGAGGAGAGCTTTACTGCGGGAAGAAAGTGTCCATTTGAAAACAATAGAATTTCGAAACCTAAGCATTCACACTCGATTAGAACTTACAATGGACTTGAAAGGAGACCATTGAAAAGGAGACCATTGAAACAGCTTGGCGATTTCGGGGAGTGAAATATTACAGTGGGATCACGGAGGGGTCCAAAATCGATGGTTGTCTGAGCAGAAAACGGTTTTCTTCCAAGGGAATTCGAAAATACATGGACAATGATGATGTGTCCAAAAAGAAAAAAGAAAATGGGGAAGTCAGTCGCGACAAAGCCGGGACTAGTTGCCCCAGTACTGGATATCAGTTTACAAATTTCACTGAGTGAGAGCGAACACATCAGTGCTGCAAAATACCGATATTAAGCGGATTCTCAAAGTTCCAGTTAATGACACGTTGGTGGTGTAATATCGACCATAGAGCGTGAGAACTGTATCGAACTTCAGATGGACTAATCAACCACACTATGGTCATTCTGACTCGTCAAGCAAGCGTGAAAGCAGGCAGTGGAACCAGCCCAGCTGACCACGCCTCAAGGGGTTCAGGAAGCAACCATCTGCGGTAAAAGTGATGACTTGCAGCGTTTTTTTTTTTTTTTTTTTCAAGAGGCGTTCACTAGTCACTTCCAAGAAATCAGACCAGACTGCCAACAGTGCATGGTGCTGCGAAGCTACGAAGAGACTTCAAGAGCAAGCGTCCAGCCAGATACTGACGTCCATGGGTCTCAACGTTTCCTAACCTAACACCTTCCATCTTGTTCGCGAAAACGCGGCGTCGCCTCATAAAAAGCCACATTTCCCCCGATATAGTTATCCCCGAGAATGTGTATGATTTGTATGATATGCTTTCCCCCCATGATCTGCGCGTGAGGACGAAAGAGGTTTTGGATAAAATTGGCAGTGAAGAATACGAGCGCCCGCTCACCTGCACATGTGGTTATTGATTCATGAACTAGAGCTTCCGTGACAGGAAGTTGCAATTTATTGGGCGCATTAATCATCGTCTGGGTAATCTATCAACAGCAACTTCTTCTTCATTTGCCTCTCTCGTTCCTGAATAGACTGCTCAGTCGGTAGACTGCTCGATAGAGTGCTCGGTAGCTCAGTCGGTAACGTGCTGGCTTGCTGAGCTCAATATCGCGGGTTCGATACCGGCCGAGGGCGGTAGCAATGTAGGGGAGGCAAAACATTGCTTCCAGCACCTGTGTCGGAAATTTCCGGCGCACGTCGAAAGAACACCAGGTGGTCGAAATTATCCGCAGTCCTACCCTGCGGCACTTGCAACATGTCGCCATACTGCGGAGACAAACCTTACGTGTAACGTCACGGTACCATTATTATTGTAAAATATTACGCTCACGCGTCACAAACTTTCACACAAGGAAGTATATACAGTCAACCCTTGCTTTATGAACCGTATATTTGCGAATTCCCTCGGTTTATGAAAGGCGTCGCAAGGAACCAAACGTTTTCCATCTATTTCTCCCGCGGTTTATGAACACTCGATATCCGAACTGTGAACGGATTTTCAGGGGTCGAACCGCAAAAACGCATGTGTTCCGACCGTGATTTATGAAAGGGGACGGCAGAGCCGTCCAGAGGTTGACGTACGGGAAAGTACTGTGATCGACTCAATAAAGATGAACAAAGAATGAAGGTCAAGCACCCGTGCACTATCCCACTGCCACGAGAATTAAAGGGTAAGAACAGAGCAGCGCATTTTCTGTGCTGACGGTGAACACATAGGAGCCGCTTGATGATGGTGCTTTAGCGCATTTGTCAAATCATGGTGCCGAGGGTGATCACAGTGATAGTGAAGATAACTAGCAATACTGTTCCGAAGTTGTGAGAGCTCGCTCAGCATGGAATCACGTCCACAGTGCGATACGGTACTTCGAGGACCAGGCGGACGAGTGAAGTGCCAGGCTTTTATCGTCTCTTCTGAACAGGATAATTACAGCCGAATGTATGGTGCAGAGCACAATTATGGAGAATTTTCAAAAATAAACGTAATCTAGTACATTTCCTCTCGTGTTTCAGCCCATTTCTCTTCCGCGTACCTTGCACCTCGATTTATGAATCCCCCGATTTATGAACAATTTTTCGAGAAACGAAGGGCATTCATAAATCGAGGGTTTACTCTACCAGACCCCGATTTTGACGTCGGCATCATTGAATTAACAGCGCATAACGAATACTACCGCAAAGACTGCTGAAATTTGTTGAAACGAACTGTTGAAAAATTTTGATTTTACCCAGAAATATAAGCCGGATTTTTCGGACGCGATTTTTTGTTTTCAATAGAGTGCTGACAAGGGCTAACGTAGTTTGTCCAACAAACGTCCTCACCACAATAAATAAATAAATAAATAAATAAAACCGTTAGCTTTCTTCCCCATAAAAAACGAGGCGCAACACGACCGGTCGACTGCTCTGCTTCAGACACGGGATCGGTGGCGTGAAATACAAACCCAATAAAGTAATTCCGGGTAGCTGTGCAACCTTGGTACTCGCAGCTGAAATACAGCGACAGCTGTGTGGTTACGCATTGTGGGCTGACTTTAAAGGGGCTATGAACTGTACCGAGCTAGCCCGCCGACTGTGTCGGCTCCAAACGGCGATTTTAACTTGCTGGCTGTGACACCTTTTGTATAGATGAAACTGATCGGTCTGTATCTTTACCACATGTAGCACGCTACTCGTCAACCATCATCCCCGATGACAACGTTCTCGTTCCTGGGGGCTTAATCGCTTCATCGTCGTTACGGTGGTTACAAGCTAACGAGTGGCGGGAAATTCAAAAGGGTGGGCACGTGACACATTGCGCGTGAAGTGTACCACGGCCTTCACGTATCGCGCGAAGAGGGCCGTGCACGTGTTTTATCACGTGCCCACCATTTTAAAGTTCCCGCCCGCCTTTTTGAATTTCCCGCCACTCGTTAGCTTGTAACGACCGTAACGACGATGAAGCGATTAAGCCCCCTGATTTGTTGATAACGGGAGGCGGAGCCTATTACGTACTGGCTCGGTCTCCTGTTTCCAACAAATCAGGGACGAGAACGTTGTCATTCGGGATGATGGTTGGCTAGGAGCATGCTATGTGGTGTGGTGAAGTTCATTTTTAAGAGTGTAGAGCAGAACGTTATGTTTACCTCCGCGTTGGCGTCTGATTGGGTGCTACAATTCTTCAAATGACGTAACAATGGATAGAGGTATCTGGATGGCGGTATGTCTACTCACCCGTACCCGAAAAAAGTTGCGCTTTTGTATTAACGCTGCACACGTGATGAAGGGGAAGTATTGAACAATACATTGTACATAGCATTACGAAGCGTAGAATATCACACCTATTACACCCGTAACTAAATATATAGGAGGATAATATAAATATATAAATAAATATATAGGATATAAATATATAGGATATATGGATAGGAGTTCTTACCTCCTTTAATACGATTCTTTCTCTGGGTTTGAAAGTTCGTGACATATAAGAAGTTAATATTTTGAAATTATCTCTTACAAATGCATTGCAGTTCGAAGCCTTTTTAGATGTTTAGGGATCTTTACAATCTTTTCTCAACGATTTCGTATTGCAATTACACAACACAAGAACCTTCACTAAGAACCTTCCTCGGCGGAGCCATCCTGGCGAAAGACATGGTGTCTTGTGCTCTCCACTCCCGCCACCTCCACCACCACACCTCACGTGACGCCTGACGTCGTATGACGGCCCCTTCGCAGCGCGCTTCTTTCGTGATGAACCGCGCCGCGATATCAGCGACACACGGCGCACGCACGCTATCCGGTGCTTAACGCCGCATGCAACTGTCGCTGTAAAAGAAAGATAAAGGAACGCGCGCAACTCACTATTGGGCGGACGACGTGACGTCGCAGACTGCCAGCCGAGGGACAAGCGTTTGCCGGGAGGAATGCACCTCCTCCCGATTGGGTACGATGCGTGACGTCATGGTCGAACCCCAATGTGCAAATCTGGCAAACCGCACACGCGCACTGCCGCAACAAGGGTAGCCGAGCAGTGAAACCTGGTGAAGCCCCGTCCGTTTGTGTGGCGACTACGTGCGTTTGAATCAAATCAAGTAAAGTTGATGAATGGGCTGCGAGTAGGTAGGTGCATCTATATGGTATTATAGAAACGAGTCCATCCAGTAACAACATAAAATGAGTTCTCATATTATGATCCAGTGACAGTCAAATTGCTCTCTCCATCTAAAAATACATGATGCTGCCCATATATGTCAAATAATAATTTAAAATTTAAATAAGCAGAAATATTTGACGCCGGTGGTCGATATACAACAACAGATAAATTAATGATGATACAACAGTAAACATGAATGAGTGAGTTTTCTGAATTTTATTTAATCTTTCTTTCTCTCATGCATTTTCTGATCCGTTACCAAAGATACTTTGAAGCATTCCTTGATTCCCCCAAATACTTCAACCACTACAGAAGGCTGCGCACACAGTATAGGCACCCTAACTATTACCTTGTTCACATTCAAATGAAACATTCTTGAAACTGGTGTCTCGCCACAGCATTATTCCTCAGCGTCTCAAAGCTTGCGAACCCAGACGTGCACTCGTTGCATCTGAAAGACAGATGGACATCTGCGCTGGTGTTATGCACGTTTCATATGCCTTCGTAGCGTTGACGGTCTCGCAAATAACTTGTCGCAAAAGCGGCATGTCGTTGACGTCGTCAAGCTCGATCGTTCTGACGTAGTTGTCCTTTCCACAAACACCACGATCCCAGCATTTGAATGTGATTCAAACGCACACACACTAATCACAAACAATGGCCCGTAGCCCGATCGAAGCCTGAAACACTAAACACATTTTTACTTGTAGTTTCACTATACTTTCACTGACCGGCTACTCTTGTTGCGGCAGTGCGCGTGCGTGGTTTGCTCGATTTGCACATCGGGGTTGGAGCATGACGTCACGCATCGTAGCCTTCCTAGCATTCCTCCCGACAAACGCTTGTGCCAAGGGAAGAAGCATTTCTGAGCCAGGGTTGCCAGGTTCAAAATCCTGAAAGGTAGCCAATGAGCCACGAGAAAGTAGTCAAAGGTTGCCAATTGCCCTTGTATGTAGCCAATTTTGTAGCCACACTCTTACCTGAGTTACTTCTATTGTTACTTTTGGACCGTTGTTACGTGTATTTAGAAGTAACATCGGCTCAAAGGAAGAGGTAACACAGGAAATTGCGAATTTTAGAAGTAAATTGGGTCTCGAAGAGCTGGGGCAGAGGTAACCTGTGGGGAAAACCCCTGTCTTCTCCTGGTTACTTGTACGTGTTACTTCTAGTGGGAGTCCGTTACTTCTACGTCGTAATGCGTTCGCAAACAATCACAGCCGCTTTTGATCGCTTTCGGTCGCTTATCTGGTAACAGATTACAGTATCACACGAGAAGGGACACTACATCGCGTCCTCGTGTTTTGTCGGTTGCATCTTTTGAAATGTGACGCCTCTGTGGCTGACAAGTTAAATCACGCTCGTGGTTGTAGATGTGTTGTGAACTGCTTTCAAATGACGTTTACAAACAAGGACTTCTGGGGAGTGCCGAGAGACAGATGCAAAGAGTGCGAGGACTGCAAGAAATACACCGTGGAGTCCGGCAGTCGTCATCTAAAATATGAATACTGTGCGCACAGCCCGATTTCACATAACAGGATACGTGAAATAGGTAAGTGCGTATTTCATCATGATCGTTCTAAGTAGATTCGCTGTTGGTTCCTGTCGTATGGTAAGTCATACATGATGTTCTGTCTGCGCATATGTAAGCTGTTGGTCGCAGTGTCAACGCTCGGTCTTAGCGCATTCTGCTTTCTCTTGCCAGCTTTGCTCTCTACATCGACTTTACTTTGTATCTCTCCGTGTGGCCTTCTTGTCCCAGCATCCTTCACACGCTGAAAGGTATTCATTACACAAAACCCAATGTCAAAATGGATCTATAGGTATATGATACCTATAGATCCATTTTGACATTGGGTTTTGTGTAATGAAATTTAACTACGAGTAAATTGTTTCCATTCAGCGTTGAAGAAGAGTGATAAGCGCTATAGTCTGTGTGCCGTAGCAATTACAACGAAGAGAAACTGAATTTTTCGTAGTACATTGTTCTGAGAAGTATTTAGTTCTCTTATCGTGGGGTTATATTTTTCATTTCGTTTTTTTTTTTCTGACGGACTTAATCGATTTTGGTGTATGGGCTAATTGCTAAAAAACTAAGGCCTATAGTCGACTCACTAATGCAACGATGCGCGATATGGAATTCCTTATGAATAGGCAACTGATTGACCACTACAGTAATTTTATGATTGCGTTTCTTTATGCCCAGGTGTGTGTGTGTGTGGGCGATTAGTATTTTCTTTACTTCTTGATACGGCTTGATTTTGATTTGTTCAGGCTCGTGTTGTCAATGACAGGTTATTTCGTCGTCTTACTGGCTGGTTGATGAATTGACTCAGTCATTTTCTGGCTGATTGCCTTCCTAAATTTCACTGACTTCGTGGTGAATGGGTCGACTGATGACTTGAGCCACTGTGATTGGTCGATGTGGTTAATTGACCGGAATGGTTGCCCACATTGATACCTTAATTGGTTGTTATCAGCGGTTTGCTAGTACAACTGACCACTAGATAGCATCTCGCGAATTATACCAATGAAGAAAGTCAAGACAATCAATCAGTCAATAACACCGACTAGTCAGTAAACTGTTAAAAAATAAGAAATCAATCACTGCTGCTACTGAATTACATTCAGATGAATTTATCTACCAGGCAACCTAAATCCCCATCTCGATGAGTCAGGCAGTGGAGGAGCGGGTGGGCTGGTGGTAATTAATAGGTCAAAGGCCTGCAAACTAATGTCGACTGATTTCCCTCAGGTGGTGAAGAACATGTACATGAACTTGCAGCCACAGGAGGAAACAGGGCATACCTGCGACGTTTTCCATGGTATTTATTTTCTTACATATAACGACCTGCCATCCACAAAATATTTTGCCATCTGTGTTTGTTGGAAGTTAACATTTCAGTACTCTCTTCTTTTTATGTGCATGTACCGCTGGCCTCACAATTATGCTGCATTATACCTTGCCTGGAGGAAGTTCAATGTGAACTCCATACTGTGGCTGGTTTCATCCCTGCCGCTACATGTACAAATATGGAAGCTCGTGAATTGGAAAATCCCCCGTTTTCGGCAAACGACGCTACGATACCGAACACCGAGTCTTCCAACATATCAGGTATTTACATTTTTTGCATTCATTACTCGTGCTTGCACAAGTGTAATTAAGATCTGCTTTTGCTATTAATGATGTACCCAAACAACGTGAGAACGATAAATAAGGAGTGCCCATTCCATTTTAGATATTTATGGTGGTGAAAGCGGCACCGTCCCCACAGCAACAAGCAAGAATGAGGACAACGTCCGTATGCATGCATGCCGCCCCTGCAATTTTACAACACAATATTTCACGCGATTCTGTGAACACATCAAAGCCCCTTTGGAGCTGTGTTCATTCTACATAGTCTCACATATGCCACCACATTGAGAAACGGTATCTTCGTTATCTTACGTTGCCAATGCTGGGTTGTGTTTTCCTGATATTCACAATAAAATACGTGCCCAGGAAAGCCCATGGTCATTGTATTTTGGTATGTCACCCGTGTCGTGTTTCGTGTGTGCCTGCATGCAATTTGCTGCATGCATGCACGGACGCGAGGAACGGGCGGGTGCAGCCCCGGAGCCCCGGGGACGGTGTTACTTCTAAATGCACGATGCATCTGGTTACTTTTAGAGAGGTAACCCCGGCAGAGGTAACGCTGTACCCATCTAGTGTACAGGTAACAATATTGCAATTTTTTTACCTTTACTGGAAGTAACCGGGCTAAGAGTGCAGTAGTGTGCGGGCGTAATATATTGAATAGAGGACACTTTAACATGTGGTAAAGCGCTAGCACACAAAGAAGACAGTCCGAAGGACACCGCACCGACTGAGAGATGGCCGATCGTCAAGGGAATCAAGAAAGAATGCACATTTGCGCATTTCAGCATTATGTATTGCACGATCAAAACTACCCCGATTTAGGCGAACAGGAGTCTGAAATGTAGTGCGATGAAGAGCAGCCTGAAAATAGTCAAGTCGCCGTTGCTCAAATTTCTTCGCCACGAGTCAGAAAATACCCTATTTTGCGCAAAGTAATCAAATTTGGCAACTTCGTTTCTGACCGACGAGATTGAAAACTCTCTTGCGAATCAGGATTGTGCGCTGGATTCGTAGTTTTTCTGCGATTAGGTGTCTCGGGGCTTGTAATCCTATTTTGTACGCATCATGACACATTTTTCGAGCCCTTCCATCTTCCTTTAAGTTACGGTACCTCATTATCAGAAAGTGGATCTTCACGACGGCTTCTTACATGTTAGCTGGGTCGCACCTAGGCCATCCTATTCCAACATGACAAAACTTATATCATATGCTTTGCGCACGGGCTTTACCGAGTGTACGACGAGATTAGAAATGATTGCACTACCGTAAACCAGTCGATTCCCGCAGTGCAGAAGTTCTTCCTCAAGTGCCCCTTAAACACTGACAGCCAGACGTTGCTCTACCATTCCAGATGGGATACTTATGTACAGTGCTGGACAAAAGTTTACGGAGCACGCTCCAGCGCATTCCTTCCTCACGCTAGCAGCGAATGCTACCATATGGACTTGCACACAGGTGACTGGGTTACCTAGGTACATGTCTGTAAGTCCGTACGGTCCCATCCGCTGCGAACGTGTCACTCTGAGGAAGGAATGCGCCGGAGCGTGTTCCGTAAACTTTTGTGCAGCACTGTACATGGCTGGAAGGCACTACCTTACTTTGCTTCGCTGTCCAACGCATCGTCAGTATATAGTTTCTCACCGGACGAAGCTGCCTTCATTAGAACTGCACAGGCGGCTTTCTCCAGAAAGACGGTTGAAGCTTATACGAGGCCTGTCCAGAAAGTTCGTGCAGTGAGTTTGCGGAGCGATAGTAACTGGTGGCACCCTCCTCCGGCTGTCCACATGTGACGATGTGTATTTGACATTCGCTAGTGCTTTACCGTCTCTACGAGAAGACCTAGCTTTGTGCGTCCTTGTTTTGCAGAAACGGTTCTTGCTTGTTGTCAAAATGAATATAGACCAACAGCTCGAACAACGAATTTACGTAAATGTTCTTTTAAAACTCGGCAGGAATGGCCCGGAAGTTCATAAAATGTTGCAGCAGGCATAGGGAGAGGGTGCACTAAAGGAAAGAAAGGTTTTCGAGCGGGTAGAGCGTTTTCGGGGAGGCCGTGAAGGCCCTGAAGATGATTCAAGGTCGGGACGCCCCTCCATCTCACCTGACCATGAAAACATCGAGTCCTTGCGTTCTCTTTGTTGAGTGACCGGCGACTGACTTTCAGAATGATAGCAGAGGAGCGCGGATTAGGAAAATCATCCATCCACACGATTTTGACAGAGCATTTGGCAATGAAGAAGGTTTGCGCCAAGGTTGTGTCGAAACTGCTCACCCCTGAACAGAAGTTTCGACTGAAGGAATGTTGCCTGGACTGGAGATCGTCACAGGACAATGTCGATTTTGTGGATAGGGTGATTACAGGCGACGAGTCATGGATCTACGAGTATGACATAAGAGCTGAAGTCCCAGAGCAGGGAGTGGAAACAGAGAGATGAGCCGAGGCCGAAAAAATCACGAAAAAGAAAATCAAAAACCAATGTCATGTTGATAGTTTTCTTTGACTGTCACAGAATTGTGCACCAAGAATTCACGACTGAGGGCCAGACTGTGAATGCAGCTTTCTATGTGGAGGTTTTGAGTGGCTTGAGAGACCTGTGTGCGGCGCGTGCGACCAGCATTGTGGGAGGGGAGTCGATGGATTCTCCACCACGACAACGCCCCCACCCACAATGCACTAATTGTGTGCGAGTTTTTGGCTCGCAACTCTATTACCCGTTCTTGATCACGCACGTTATTCCCCTGACTTAGCGCCCAGCGACTTTTTCCTATTTCCCAAATGCAAAAAGGTCGCCACCTACGAGATGTGACGACAATCAAAAAAGAAACGACATCCCTGCTGAAGGGCTTGACAGGTGATAGCTTTCAAAGCTGCTTCCAGCAATGGCAACGGAGGTGGGACAAGTGCATCATCTCTAACGGAGAGTATTTTGAACAAGGGGACCACAGTGACGTATCCTAAAACAGGTAAACGTTCTACACGAACTTTTTGGACAAACTATACGCTTTCTGAGCGCACGCTTCACCGAGTATGCTCTGGAACAGCGTAAAGCAGCTGAAGCGACTGGACAACACCAGCTTCGTCGCTTTCAAAGTGACGCGGAAAATGTATAGGTCGAGCACTTGAGGCCGTCCCATAAACTATATGTGGTGCAGAAAGTGTGCAACAGTAAGCAACGTCCTGGAAGAGATCCTGGTTTCCAGACCCCGGCCGTCCTTGCATTTGTGTACTGGTGACGCTTCGACTCCACTATTCCAGACGATATGCCACGCAAATGCGTTTGTTCGTAAAACACGCACCAGTTGCTTCGATCGCCTAGGTCATTCTCTGCGTACAAAACGATTCTGAGCGACAAGAAGCAGGACTCTACGTCGGAACAACAACAACAATAATGATGAAGTGGTGATGACGTGGGATGGACCACTTCTAAACTGAGCTGGTTACTTCTGGTTTTACGCATTCAACAAGGAGACAGCTGGTAGTTTCTAAGACCTCGCGTCCCCTACGAGTTGCTCTGGCTCTTAACCTTTTCTATATGCTTATCTATATCTATATATATCTATAATTGAACTTTGGGGATGGATTACCATGGTGCCTGTAGTTACTTCTATTGAAAACTACAAACCTTCGACGTTTCTTGAAATTTTCGTGGTACGAGCTAACATCGAGGCCTTCATTACGAACTCAGATTCAACATCTTATTTTGCGTCAGCTTATCACAAAAAGATGTGGATACGACTCCAGGGAAACGATCTGACGCATCCTAGTTGCAGAACGAAATGTTTCAATGACTCCTTCACGGAAGTTATATCGCAATCTTGCTATGGCTTTTTTTTCTTCTAGAAAATACGTGCCTTTTTAGCCTTTTTCACTGTCTCGTTAGGCGCCTAAAGCACAGTCTTTTAGTGCCTAAAAATCCGCTCTCTGCTCATTTCCCACCCTGTTGCCTGCGGGTTCGTATGAATGATATGAAGATGTGCCGAATGTACACAGATATTATAGGGGGAGGGGGAACCCAAACGCTTGACAAACTCATTCGGATGAAAGCTACTTTGAGACAAGTTACCAAAAACGTTTCTAAACTCCTGTCATGATTGCTCCTGGAGTACGCCTGAAGGAAGACGATATCGAAAGGAAATCGCTTGACACATATTTTCGAAAAGATCTTTCCAAAGCACAGTAGTCATCTCGCATATAAGGTGTCTTTCGAAAATCTCCTCCAAAGCAAACATTGCACATCTCTTCTGCGTCTCCTGGTCTTCGCAAACGTTGACAAAAGCTGAGTGGAAGTGAAAGTGACGGGGGTGAAGTGGAAGCGAGCGCGCAGTACTGATGTAAGAATTTTTGGTGCTTTACGCTGGTACGTGTGCCCATAAAGGAGCACTGAGGTGACCACCAAAAGTCTTGTTGCTTTTCGCTGCGGCGTTTTCTGCAACGAATAAAATGAGCTCCTGCGAAAGAACGACGAGTGCACGTGACCTACACAGCGCGCGAGGCCTACGTTCCGCACACTTTTCAAAAAACCTCCACTCGTGAAAAGAGCGTATCGGAGAATGAGGGAACGCCATGACGTAGCGTGGTCCCCGGTCACGTGACTCGTGGTGTAGAGCGGCACAGCTGAAACAGGTATAAGCGGCGTGTGAGCTGCGAAGAAAGAAAAAAAAAATGAGGAAGATTCATTGGTGGACCTTTGGAAAATGCGTTACCACACAAGCCTTTGGTTCCTTCTTCTCCTTCTTGCTTTCTCTTTTGCTTCTTTTCTTCGATTCCTGCTTTTGCTTATTTTTCTTTTTTTTTCTTTTTTCTTTCCTCCTTTTCTCTTTTTTTGCTTCTTTTTCTTTGGTTCCTTCTTTTCCTTCCTATTTTTGCATTTCGGGGTTCGTGTTAGCGTTTAACTTAAGGAGTTACTGTAAGGCATTTCGAAGGGTTATGCTACGCATTTCCGAGGGATCCCCGAATGGATCTCCCTAAAGGTTTTTGAAGGCTTGCGCCACCTTAAGCAACGACCTAGAGGCGTCGTTTGGTAGACGTGGTCCACACACGTTCCTCCGTCAGTGGAGATGGAACCTTTGGGGACGGCAGAACGGACAAAGCACAGAGAACGCATATCTAAGGCAAACTTGAAGTCTTTCACATCGACTTGGTTGAAGTCTCCTATACCATGACGACCCACTCCTGAGTAAGCGTAACGCAGTCCATGTGGTTTACAGCGGTTGCCGCTTACCTGTGTGTAATCCCTGGCTGGAGGTACACAATAACAACGTTGAGATCTGTGGAAACGTGTACGGGGGGCACAGGACTCACCGTATTCCGTGAACGTTGCTGCGAATCTCTCGAGGTGTTAACGCTGATGCCATCCTTAGTGTAGACGGCAACTCCGGCCTTTCGGTTTCCAGGACGTTTGGCTCCAGTGGTGTAGGAGACGCCCTTGATGTGGATGGACACATCAAGATTCATCGTAGTCTCTGGGAGTCTAAAGTCACAGTCGCGATCTGACATAACATAACTCGCGTGTCGTTTCCCGTTGACTTCGTTGTTTCGTTGCTTGTTGTTCGTTAGCTGCTCGTGTGATAGTATCTCCTTCCTTCTCGTTTCTTTCTCGTGTCCGCAGATGGACACCGCCGTTTCTTCTTTGACATGAGCCTTCTAATGCTAATGCATTTTTAAAAAATTGCGGCAGAAATCGCTGTGAAGATTGTCATTGAAGTGCGATTGCATTTATGAGCTCATCGCAGGTATTCTCCGACGATGGACAGTAACGGCCTTGGGAAACTGAAGTAGCGACGTACTTGGCGACCACTACCTTGTCTATGCCACTGACGAAGACACATAACACTTATAACATTATTACACTTCCTTCACGGGTTGTGGGAATTTTATCGTCAAAGGCTATAGATGCAAATCGTAGACGCCCTTCATGAAATCCTCGAACCAGTTGTTCTGGAGCTTCTTCATGTCCGTAGTGAAGTCTCCCATAACAATCATGGGCACATTGTTTTCCATCAAGTTTTCTACGAACGTGATGCTCGCAGTGTAACTGAAGCGTTTGGCTAGAAGGAACCTATTGGGTTGTGTTCGATTATTCAACACGCGTGAGTCGGAGTCGTGACGGAGAGTCATCGTACGTCATCGACTCCAGCGACCCGCATCGTGAAGAGAGTCGCTGGGAGCCGATTCTCGAGCACCCCTAGCTTTGACTCATCTAATTTTAGAACGAGAGTGTCTGCCAAGGGGATGGCGTCACAAGATCAGCGCCGCGGCATTTTCGCACACCAGGAGTCGACTCACTCAACTCTCGAGTTCCTCGAGTCCAATAAACGAACACAACCGAATCTTACATTTAGAGGATCCCGCTGTAATGAATACCAGCACCATGAGGGTAGGGGCTTGTAGTCCAACGGGCAACTAGGAGACGGCTGCACACGAGCACGGGAAAGATAGAAATTGAGAGGGAAATTAAGTTCCTGTTTGCTTTTACAGCAAACATATCAAACATAATATTTTCTTGTCACTTTGTTCCTTGCAGGATGTACAACGAAGCGGTTTGTGCAGTTTCAAGTTCGGGAAGCTTTCATTATTGACTCAATAGATGCGAGCAGTGTCTTTTCAGTTTTTACAGCGATAGATGTGTGAGGGAACCTCACACTCTAAAAACTGAACTTCACCGCATAGCACGCTCTGCGCCAACCATTGCCACGAATGATAGGGTTATCGCTTCTGATTCGAGGAGAGAGGGAGGCGTACGCCTTTTTGTCTCAATTTGGATATATGATAATTGACACAAAAAGGCGTACGCCTCTCTCTCTCCTCGAATCAGAAGCGATAACCCAATCATTCGTGGCAATGGTTGGCGCAGAGCGTGCTATGCGGTGAAGTTTAGTTTTTAGAGTGCAGTCAAGGTCACGACGTCGTGGTCCCTAACATTTTTTCGGCGCGCCATTGGTTGGCGCAGAAGAAAATATTAGCGCGGATGAAAAGAAAAAAAAAAAAAAAAAGGAAAGCGGTAGCCGTTCGGGGTGTGAGCGCCGTCAGTGTATTATCAGACGAGACGGGCACGTGGAATGCCTATGCCGACCGCAGGTAAGGAGTTCGGGCTCGGCGCGAGGGACTGAAACCGAAGCAGATATGGGTTCGGTTATGTTTACGGTTCCCAGATTTCCCGGTTTGTTATTTACGGTTATCGGTAACCAATATAGCTGAACCGGTATATATTTCGGTTTTCAAGCTAGAGCTGTACACATCGCATGGATACGGTAGATCGGCAGGTTTCAAACGCTTAGAAGAGAAGTCATCAAGATATTTGATCACTGGCAGTAGTACTATGTTGCAAATATATGCTGACAGTAAATATTAGAAAGCGCGCTAGTAAGCTGCCGTTATGGTCACCGTGATGTTTTGTACCTGCCGTAACCAACTGCAGCTGCGTGCAGAATCTTATTCGGTGATTGGATGGCGGCAGATACGTTACTTCGAAAGTCGCGTAATCAAGGGTATACTAATAAACTTGTTTCTGTGGTTTCCGGCAGTGGCATAGCCAGAAAAATATTTTGGGAGAGGTTCTATGGGACCTTTACAGGGGAGGAGAATTTCACGCTCCTTTCCCTCTCCCAAATGCACTACGAAAGGTACGATTTCGGGAGGAGGGGGGGTTGAACCACCGAAGCACCCCACCCTTCAGGCTACGCCACTGGTTCCTGGGCTACATGAACACGGTAGGATAGAACGCATCACACGCAATGAAGATTTATTGGGGCGGACAGAACGTAGTATATGCGAAAAGGAGAAAAAACAAACAAACAAACAAAGATAGGAAGGGAGAACAAGTCAGACGCAGACTTCCGTGTACGGCATGTTACGGCGGACCGTCATAATATGTTTTAAACTATATTCACATAAGTTTGTCATTCGTGGAGAGAAACTGAACTTCAGGCTCTATACAGAAGGGCCTTTCTACGCCGACCTGCGTTGCCGGCACAGCTAAGACAATGCTGACAAGCTGATACAATTCCGTCATTACGAGACTATTCCTTCCCCGGTACATGAAAATAGTTATGTTCTGTTACCGTAATATAAATATTTTCCCGTAAAAAAATCCCGTGAAAATATTTGCTGTTCTGTTGGCCATAGTTTGTTGCTGAATGTGTCCAAAAGCTGTCTAATAGTGGCCTGAGCCTCTGAAGTGGATCTGCTTTGGAGGGTGTTACTCTCTCAGCAGGTCATCACCGTCAGGTTGTCAGCATTTTCTTCTGGCATTTCTTCATCAGTGCATGTAAAACCCGTTCGTCTTTTCTGCTCGTCATTTTCGCTCGTCACTCCCACGCTTGAACCGATTGCTACGAACCGGTAAGCGGTATTACTGAGTTTTATTATATCGTACGCTATCTCCTCTGCGTACGTAAGGAAAAGCGTTGGTGGTTCTGCGCACGCGAAAAATATGAACAGAGCTTTGCGCATTGCGCAGAACCACCTCGCTATCCATCACGTACGCAAAGGTGACAGCATACGATATACTAAAACTCACTATTATGTTTTGCGGTTCAGATTACGGTTTCGATTAATCGACACTACAAATATTAGGCTACGTTACGGTTCCCCAAAAAATTCGTTTCCAAGCAGGATTCGGTTCACTTCCGGTTTCAGTCCCTGCTAGCTCGCCGCGCCGCTGCAGCACGCGAACGGCGTACCACATGGAGAGAACAAGTAGCCCAAAGCGCATTGGCTGCTCGAGGACAACATGACTCAACACTGAGGGAACGCAAAGCGGTTGCGATGAGACGAAGTCGAGAACATGCGAAAGTTAGGCCATATTTCTTGCGACAACCTGCTTGGAGAAAGTGATTAATCTTCCAGCCCATTCTTAAACGAAAGTAGACCTGGAAGGTATGTACCTCGAGCTATCTGTATCGACGTCGAACTCACTGTGGTAGACGAGGTTTGCAGTGGTACATTCGGCCAGGTTCTTCACCCTCAGCAATTGATTACTGGCAAGGAAGACGCAGCCGGCAACTATGCTCGTGACCGCTACACGACTGGCGAGGAGATTGTGGACTTGGTGATGGATCGCATTCGCAAGGTGGCGGGCTAGTGCACGAGCGTTCAGGGCTTCCTGATTTTTCCATAGCTTCGGCGGAGGTACTGGTTCTGGCTTCACGTCTTTGCTCATGAAGCGCCACTCTCCGGAGTATGGGAAGAAGTCCTAGTTGGAGTTTGCCTTTTACCCTGTACCCCGGGTAAGTGCAAATGATAGCCGTAGGTCAACCGTTCTTTGAGAAACAAGGCTTGTTCTAGGTTTCCACTGCCGCGTAGTTGAACCCCACAACTCCATCCTCATCAACCACACTACCTTGGAGCACCTGGAGATGTAACCTGGATGTCGAGTGTCCCACGTACACTAACATGAACCAGCTCATTGGACAGATTGTCTCCTTTGAAACTGCTTCCCTGCAGTTTGACAGGACCCTCAGGCCCTCAATGTAGATCTGACAGAGTCCCAAACCAACCCGGTGCCGTACCCAATAATCAATTTTCCTCTCGTCACAGTATGCTCTAGTGATTTCGGCTGACAAAGCATACCACGAACAGTTGTCAATTGCAGATATTACCAACGCCTGCTTTCAGCCTGCCAACCAGATGGTCAAATGCGACCCCAGCCGTGACAAGTACATGGCCTGCTGTACCGAAGAGATGTGATTCCGAAAGACGGGAAAGACGCTATTGCTAATATACAGACCAAGCTTGATATTCAGTTTGTAGGCTGGTGTCCTACAAGATTTAAGTCACGTCAGTTCACTTACGATATTAATGTTTTTTACTCTCGCGTGTGGGACTCAACTACAAGCCGCCCACAGTTGTTCCAGGTGGAGATTTGACAAAGGTACAGCGAGCAGTTTGCATGCTCTCTAACACAACAGCCATTGCTGAGATCTGGACCCGTTTGAACCACAAGTTTGATCTCATGTATAGAAAGCGTGCCTTTGTGCACTGGTACGTGGGCGAGGGTATGGAAGAGGGAGAATTCTCTGAGACGCATGAGGACTTGGCAGCCCTTGAGAAGGGCTACGAGGAACTCGGTGTTGATTCAACCGTGGGTGGGAAAGGCGAAGAAGAGTTCTAAGCGTCTTATCGAGTAAAGTTCAGTTAAAAAAAAATAGTCTGTTTCTGTCTACATCCATTAAAAGAAAATTTACAACTTGCATTTTTGTTTCATTTTTGCTGTCGTTAATTGCTCGCACGAAGACAATAGAGCAACGCCTCACAGGCGAGCTTTCCGAAAAATTATGTAGATGTTGGCACTTCTGTGGTAGAACACAGGCCGAAGGTATACAGGGTGTCCCAGAAAACGTGTCATTTAATTATAATAAAAAAACTACGCCATCTAGAATCATGTGGTCAACGGCCTTTGTTCTTATTAGGTTTTTGCCACCTTGTAAAGTTAATGTCATGTACCCCAAGTTTAATTATGCAAATATTTGCGAACTGAACTCAGAACTTTGCCAAGGGAAGGTCACTTTTTTACCCCACCAATATGAAGAGCGTGCCGAATTCACTCAAATTCATGATAATTGGCAGTGATATTCACGAGCTATCCCATCGGAAAAAATAGCCGAATATCATGCTTTTCGGAGCACCGGACCATAACGCGCGATGTCTTTCTGAGCGCAATCGCTCGTACACTCTTACAAATGAACTTCACCGCATAGCACGCTCCAAGCCAACCGTAATCTCGAATGATATCGTTATCTGTCCTGATTTGTTGAAAACGGGAGGCGTACGCCTTTTTTGTGACAATTATGAACAGCATAAGTGTCACAAAAAGGCGTCCGCCTCCCGTTTTCAACAAATCGGGGCAGATATCGATATCATTCCAGATGATGGTTGGCTAGGTGCGTGCTATGCAGTGAAGTTCATTTTTAAGAGTGTAGTCCGACGAAAGGAGGTTCCGAAGTGGTAGTAAAAAAAGTAACAGTTCCTAAAATTGGGAGAGGGAAAGCATTATCCCAGCGAAAGTCGGACGTGATAAGCCATGCCTGCGTTATCTCTTTCTGCGATGCCGGGGTGGGCTGGGTTTCCAACCTCCTTTCGTCGGACTGACACAGATTGCGCTGAAAAATTCATCGTGCGCTATTCTGTGCGACCTCCGTAGTGCATGATGTTCGGCTATTTTTTCCGATGAGATAGCTCCTTAATATCCCTGTCAATTATCATTAATTTGAGTAAATTAGACACGCTCTTCACATTGGTGGGGTAAAAAAGTGACCTTTACTAGGCAAATTTCCGACTTAAGCTCGCAAAAATTTACATAATTAAACTTAGGTCACACGACATTCACATGAGGAGGTGGCAAAAACCCAGTAAGAACAAATACCGTTGACCGCATGACTCTAGGTGGTGTAGTTTTTTTATTATAATTCAATGACACGTTTTCTGGGACACCCTGTATACTGGCCGTGATCCACAAATGCACCGGATCCACTACCACCATGACGCGCTAGACTATACCCTTTTTCTTCCTCGCATACGCAGCTTCCATATGTTTGTTCTTCTTCTTCTACGGGGTGTCCCAGAAAACGTGTCAATGAATTATAATAAACTACACCACCTAGAATCACCCTTTATGAAAATGGCTTATAGACTTCTATATAATTGTATATCAACTCTATGTCTATAGCCAAAAGCGAATACAATTTTCATACAAAAGTCTTCATGCAGGGTGAATACAAAATTGACATAGAGATGGTATAAAAGAAATGTATACTAACGGTAAAGGTCCTTAGGCAAGCGGAATACAGAAGTGAGATAGACACCGTAAAGAAGCATTGTATATGAAGGATATAAAAACGTGTTTACACACGTGGGATACGAGATTGATATAGTTATTGTAAATATTAAACGTATACACATGGTATACAAAAGTCTTACTGAGCATTTCTAACCCACAATTTTATTCGAAACATTGTACAAATATGCAAGTTGCATGTTAAAAGTAATAGGATTGGAGAAAAGTTTTACCTCCTGATATATTAAAAAAGGCGATGACACCGATGTATTGCAGCGCTCAATGGGTAATAAACTCTGACATGAACGCATACATTCTCGTTGCTCCAATCAGCTGTTCCATATACGATGCCTACAAACACTCAATTTTAACATTTACTGGGCATGCAAACATGCTTTCTTCCAAGTTAATAGCAATACATTTGCATGAGATGTCATTCCAGTTGATTGTGTTCACATTTCCGACCTCGCCAATTCTTTGCAGCACTATGTCAATAACAGTAGAATGTGAGCAGTCCGCAACAACGAGCATAACATTCTGGCATATTCATGGAAGTGTAGAACAGTCCTAACAATATAACGCAATTCATTGCATTGGAATCACAATCTGCAATATCTGCGATTGCGCTCAAAAAATCGTACGATATACAACATTCACATCAGGAGGTTGCAAAAACCTAGTAATAACAAATGCCGTTGACCGCATGGTTCTAGGTGGCGTAGTTTTTTTTATTATAATTCAGTGGCACGTTTTCTGGGACACACTGTAGATGTGACGCATAGCTAGTCATTGGGTGATGGTGACGATGATGGAACTGGGTGCCGTAGTCGGCCAAGCTCGGGCGGGCCACGTCACGGCTATCGCAGTGGGAATCGTGAGTCCTGGGCCGACTTCACAGGGAAGTGCGCCGGCATTCGTCTTAAAGCGTCTGAGGAAAGCACAGGAAAAAGACCCAGACAGCACAGCCGGCGATTGGGCAGCTGCCCGCGGATCATTCGTTGAAGAGCGATTAGGATGAAAGGTGAGGGAAGAAACGAAACGTTAGAAGCGATGTGTTGACGAGATGACTGATACAAATGCATAGAGAGAGGCCGACGGAACGGTGGCGACTCCAGTGTGGCTAAAGACAAAATAAAAGATCGCGATATGTGGATGCAAAAGATACGGAAGGAATGGAATACGATCTGATGACGAATTAATGTGCAAAAGGGACAACAAAGGAAGAAGTGCTCCATTGTGTCGCAACATGGACAATGCGGACATCAGGGAGACGGTCGCGCACGAGCACGGGAGAGTAGAAACTGAGAGGAAAATGAAGTTTCCGTCTGATTGTGCAGCAAACATATCAAACATAATCTTTCCTCGTCACTTTTGTTCCTTACAGGATCTACAACGAAGCGGTCTGTGCAGTTTTAAGTTGTTGTGGACGCATTCATTCTTGTCTTATTCGATAGTGCCTTTCCCCTTTTTATTTTCCAGCTTAGTACACGGTGGTATAGTTTCGAGTGGTTATGCTTTCACAATCGCTGCCCTCGCCGAGCCACTCCTCCTCGCGTTCTTTTCGCTCTAACACAGGGTGCTTTGTTATCCTTTACAGAAGTTTTACAGAAAAAAGAAACAAAGATGAGAGCAGCACAGATGTCGTTTTGGAAGACAGTAGTAACTACAAGATGACTAATTACCTAAAATTCATTAATGTCCTCTTTGAGAGTTCGGGGCAAAAGCGCAGAACGGGAGAACACCCTCCTCGTTGAAAGCTATTCCATCTTTCAAAAATCAAGCGCGTGCCGCGAAATATTCTCTCTCGATCCCGTTATGCAAATGAGCCGAAACCGAAAAAAGCGCAAATCAAGAGCGCTTCATCTACGCCCAAGGAGGCTTATCTGAGCGTAAAAACTGGTTATGTGGATCACGTGGCCCTCTGACGTGAATTGAGCGCTGTGCTCCCTGCGTTCCCGGTCGCCGCGGTTTCGGTTTCGGCTCATTTGCATATCAAATTTCGGGGATGGATATATTAACGCACGTGCGTGTTTCAGAATTTGTTAGACGTGGAATGGATTTCAACGAGGAGAGTCTCTCATTCTGCTAACTCGCTGTTGGCAGAAATCCCCTAACTAAAAAGTTCATTAATGAATTTAGGTAATTACTAATCTTGCAGTTGCATACTTTCTTCGATATGATGTCTGCCTGGACATATAACTTAACTGCAAAAACGACATCTGTGCTGCTATCATAGTTTTTTTTTTAAATTAAAATCCTATAAATGCTAAAAATAAACACCCTCTAACATCTATGGTCGAGGGATCACAGCTGTAACAAAGCTACGGTGACTATTGACGTTCCGCATCGAATGACTTCATAATTTAGCACATCACAGTATTTGGGCATCCATCTCAATATGGTATAAAATAAAATGTATTTTCATATTAGACACCGCAAGCGAAATGCTATCGAATATTTGTCAGTTGTCCCGTGCACCATGGGTGCATGCCAATACTGCATAAAACGGGCTCACGCGCAACGATTGCATCACTGCACCAATTCCGCCAGTGGCTGTTGCATCTGCAAGTTTGTCCGGTCCAAAAGGTCAGTTTCTCTTTCCTGTTTCATACCTTTTATTGCAGCGTAGCGTCATACGAAAGACGCAATGTATTATATTTCCCACTGACAGTTGTCTACTAGGCACCGTCCATCTCTCTTTGTTTTCGTACAACCACGCTCGAAACGGGATCTCTTTTACCATCTCGTTTTATGTGGTCTGTGATTTTGTTACACCTTGAATGTCGCTTGAATCGGATACATTCTGGAAGCTTCTCGGCTAACCTGAGATGACAAAAAGTTGTGTACGAGGTGAATGAGCGAACGTTAGACAAGATATATTGTTGGATGTATTGATTGATTGTTCCTATAAGGCACGTCTGTTTTTGGGAGCGAGCACAACAGGGAATGAAGCACGAAATGCTATTGTTCGCTCTTCTGAGTTCTGGAGGGAATTTTTAGTTAGGGAGTAGTTGAACCATACAACTCCATCCTCACCACTCACACTACTTGGGAGCACTCTGACTGTGCATTCATGGTGGACAACGAAGCTATCTTTGGGATCTGTACTCGTAACCCTGATGTCGAGCTTCCCACGTACAGAAACTTGAACGGACTCGTTGGACAGGTTGTCTCCTCTGTCACTGCTTCGCTGCGGTTTGACGGGGCCCTCAATGTGGACCTGACAGAGTTCCAAACCAACCTGGTGCCGTACCCAAGAATCCATTTCCCCCTCGTCACTTATGCTCCAGTGATTTCGGCTGAGAAGGCATACCACGAACACTTGTCAGTAGCAGAGATTACGAACGCCTGCTTTCAACCTGCTAACCAGATGGTCAAATGCGACCCCCGCCGTGGGAAGTACTTGGCCTGCTGCCTGCTCTACCGAGGAGTCGTGGTAGAGAAGGACGCGAATGCCGTTATTGCTAACATCAAGATGACGCGTGACATTGCGTGAGGCGTAAGTTTGTAGACTGGTGCCCTACTGGCTTTAAGGTACGTCAGTGAACTGAAGAAATTAACGTTCTAACTGTATTTTTACTCTCTCAGGTGGGACTCATCTACAAGGCACCCACAGCTGTTCCAGGTGGAGATTTGGCAAAGGTAGAGCGAGCAGTTTGCATGCTCTCTAACACAACAGCCATTGCTGAGGTCTGTGCCCGTCTGAACCACAAGTTTGATCTCTTGCACAGAAAGCGTGCCTTTGTGCACTGGTACGTGGGCGAAGGCATGGAAGAGGGGGAATTCTCTGAGGCGCGTGAGGACTTAGCAGCTCTTGAGAAAGACTACGAGGAACTCAGTATTGATTCAACCGAGGGCGAAGAAGGTGGGGAAGAGTTCTGAGCGTCTCATCGAGTTCCGTTTTTGATCTGTGTCAACCCATCAAAAAAGAAAAAAAAATCCACAACTTGCATTTTTGTCCCAGTGTTGTCGCCGTGAACTGCTCCCACCAAGACAATAGAGCAACGCCTCACCGGCCAGATTTCCGGAAGAGTTGTGGTGTAAATGCTACCTTCAGCAACACCCTAGAGGAAAGTTTTATTTTCGAGTAAAATGGAATGCAACAACGGTTCACACCTGCACCCCCCCCCCGGTAGAAATTTAAATTATGCTATATAATGTGTGACTGATGTATGGAAACGACTTTCATATGTCAATTTATTCCTTTTGGGACTAAATAAAATGGGACTAAATAAAATGGGACTAAACCATTCTGGACTAAATGCACGGACCTAAATGAATGCCACACAGTGGGTACTGCATTTCACGCTTTGTTCACGTAGTTCTGATGTTCTGTTAATTTTTAGCCTTTACAGAATTTTTTATTTAAAAAAAACTGGGCAGCATAGATGTCGTTTTTGAAGTTCAGTTCTACGGCTCTGCGGACATCCTCTCGAAGAAAGAGCGCAACTGCAAGATAACTAATTACCTACAATTCAATAATGAACTCTTTAATTAGAGGACTTCGGGCGAAAGCGAGATGGCAGATGATCCTAGTTTCAAGTCATTTCACGTTTACCAAATCCTGACACACGCACGTGTGTTAAAATATCCGTCCCCGAATTTTGATATGCAAATGAGCCGAAACCGCGGGGACCGGGAACGTGGGGAGTACAGCGCTCGTTTCACGTCAGAGGGCCACGTCCTTTGGAGCAATGCAGGGAGTAGGTGCCGCTCAGCTCGCCACATAAACCGCTCTTCGGCTCAAATAAGCCTCCGTCGACGAGGGTGACGTGCTCCTTAGGCGCTTATTTTCGGTTTCGGCTCATTTGCATATCAAAATTCGGCGATGGGCATTTTAACGCACGTGTGTGTTTCAGGATTTTTTTTAAAACTTAAACGTGGAACAGCGTTCAACGGGGATATAGCCTCTCAATCTGCCACCTCGCTTTTGCCCGAAATTCTCTGAGTAAAAAGTTAATCAATGACCTTCAGGTAATTAGTCATCTGGTAGTTACATACTCTCTTCCAGAGGATGTCGGCCTGGCCGTAGGACTCAACTGCAAAATCATCTATGCTGCTCTCATACAGCCTCACGAAAGAAACGGATAAATTTACGTTCACATCCAATCTTACCCTTATACTAAGCGTAAATTTCGACGAAATGGCTGACGCAGTATCCGTCAAGCTTTGTTTTATTCCTATAGTACCCGTGAACGCGCCCGCTGTACGCGTAAAGGATAGAGTATTATGTGTAAATGCCACGGGGCACATGATTTACTCGGGTATTTTGAGCATAAGATTTCGCGTTGACGAATAAACTGAGACTTTGCGTCGCAATATCGGTTCTTTACGCCTATATTGACGCATATTGTTCTTCATTTGTTATACCGGCCCTGCATTCTGAGAGTGCGTGCACGTACTACCTGTTGTGGGACCTTCCTGGGACTGATAACCATCAGGCCACATGCTGGTATAATCTTTTCAATCAGTTTCATGACACACAAATAGTACAGTGTCACGTGTCACTCATGCTTTCAGGTCACAGAACACCCGCAACAAGGTTTACACTTGCCTTCATCTACACCAATATCAGCCCAGCTGCATTCATTGATATAAAATCTTGCTCAAGTCAATGACAGTCAAGTAATATGCAATTACACTTGTAAGTTATTTTATTATGTAAGGTATTTATAACTTAATTGTATTTGTTTTTGTATTACATTCGGAAAGACATGTCTGATGAGATTGAGAAGCCCCTCCTGGGCCAAAGATATTCCTTGGTGAAACCTGGAAGGCACTGATCTGCCCTGCGACACAGGAATAGACCTGTGCGCCGCTGACTCCCGCCGCCGGCGCCGCCTATCTGCCTGACGCCGGCTCCACCGCCAGTTCTGCGCGCCGATGGACTTCGCGCGTTCGGCCCGGCGTTTCGTGGTTGATTTCACTTCCTTTGCGATTCCTCATGGCATCGGAAACGAGTTATCCGTTCTGAAAAAAAGGTGTCGTTGTTCTCTATTGGCAAAAGTTCAAAACGCGACGAAAACGTTTGCCGCTACTTTGGTACTCTAGTTCTGCAAGATGGTGACAAGAGAAAGATCGGATCTGATTTCTTCTGTTAAGAGCTCCTGGAGTGCGCAAAAGCCGCAAAGGAGAAGGACGGAGACAAATCAGTTGAAAAGTTAGTACCTTGCAGAAACGTTTATGCGCCTGGTGGCTCTTCGTAAATGACATGGCGATCACTACGTACATACATGTGAGATACCGTTCGCCCACCGCAATGGTATGACCGTATGGCATGGGTTAGCATTCGCATGATCGCGCCGCCGGCGCCACCAACCAAAAAACCAGCTTGATGCCGCCGCGCCGATCAAACTGTCATCGGCGCACAGGTCTACACAGGACCTTCAGAAAGTGACACTGGAATGGCTTCTAGACCAGAGTGACGCCTTAATTTTGTTACTTGGGGTACCTCCGGCACGCCCAAGCCACAGCCCCAGCGACCTCCATGGACCAAGCCCCGTAAGCATCGGCATCCACCTTGGACCGGGACCTCCTGGGCTTCCTGGGGCGCAACCCGGTGACCTGGCCGCAGGTGAGGGAATCCCAGACGGGAACCCAGAACCCCCCGCCCCCCGGCACATTCCTCCTGTATTCTCCTCTCATCCTTGGAGGCCCGAGCAGCGAAGGTCACTGCGAAATGTGAGGAAAGGTGCGGGTGACGGAACACTCGTGTTCGGGACGGTAGACAGTGCGGACGTGTTGGAGAGAGCTCCAGGAAGAATAAAGGACATACGAGTTGGACTACTTTCCGCATTAGAGTCATTCGTGGTTGGCAGCAGGGAACGAACTTGGCTATTATAGCCCACACCCGTGGGATAGGCTACCTTAATAGGAGCAAATCCCACAAGTTACACTAGTATTTAAACTACAATTAGACGCAGCAGTTACTAGTAACTGGTATTACACTGCTTGTGTTTATTTGTCTACACTAACTAGCGTATGGGGAACGGTTCCCCCTGTCCACAACGCAGCCTCCTCTTCCTCTACATTTTCTCCTTCTTCCTCTTCTTCCGACCTAGTTCGCTACATCCTGTTGAAGCATCCTAAAGATCCGCCATGAGCGTTGCAATCTCCCGTCCCAGTCCACCATAGGAACTTAACTATAACAACAAAAATGTTACAGCGCAATACGCGCACCGGGGCTAATTTCGCATACAGCGACATTCGGATTGAGGCAAGTTCATATTATTGAATCGGTTTGTGAACCGAACCCTTTAGCATGGATCGGTTTGAACCGCTATAGTTGCCTTCCGGAGCTGAACCGGAACTAAACCCTTATGGTCGAACCCAAACCCGGACGAAACCAATAATATTTTCGGTTCGACTCTCTGCTTCCGGGAACATGTTTTGATCAAATACGATATATTTATTCCACACTGTTAGTGTTTTGTCGTTCTTGTTACGGCTTTCTTTCTTTTCTATTTTATGTTCTATTAATAGGAACAAAATCGTGGAAAGAATACGGTGTATAATGCAGTCGTGACCATCAAGCGGGCATACGCAATGTTTCGGAAAAACAAACAGCAGACAAAAGTACACAAAGCTGGCAACACAGTTTCGACTACCCAAGAATCTTTGCCCTAAACTCAACACACACACACACACAGAGAAGGAGGGAAAAAAACATACGTGTGAAAAAAAAGAAGACCATCCAGTTCAGAGTGTTAGGGGGAAAAGAAGAAAACGCTATTCGCTCTCTCTTTTTACCACCACTTCCCAACTGACATGGACCCTCGTAATTCTTATATCCCTAGGAGGGAAAAAACCTAAAATCGTCGCTTTGAAGGGAAATAAAATAACTCGATGCCATACCTGCAGTTCCTCTTCCTCCAGTGGTGACAATGAAATTGCTTCTTTCGAGGTCTACAGTGACATCTTGGACGCGTAGATGAGCGATTCTCGGTCGCAGTTGTCACAAATGGTCTCTTCCTTTTCGTTATATTTGTCTTTGCCATCTAGAGACCAAAAAGTACTGGGCTTCTTCGAGAACCAGGAAGCCTTCACATTTTCCCTTTCATTTCTCTATCGTTTTGAGTCCGGCGCAATTTCTCGAAAAAGAGGGGGGGGCATGCAGGCATTCGCAGTGTTTCACTACCTTTTCTTTTTTCCGTGATGGAAAGAGGGCAGGGGGAGAGAAGCGCTTTTGTTCTAAAAGTGGACTTTTCGTTCCTGGAATGGGTTGAAGAAGTGTTGACGGCTTCCACTGCCGAAAGTATAGCAAGTGCTCTTAGCGTCGAGTGCGAGGCAAGATAGGATGAGCGTTCGTATATAGTGTGCATCATTACCAGGAGCTGCTAGGAGAAGCAACAACAGCAGCAAAAGATTTAAAAAACAATAATAAAGTATCCGCGATAAAAAGAAGAAAAAGAAACTGCTATGAAAATTGAGATGTGCGTCGCAGTAAACAACACTGTCTTTTTCGAATGTGGGAGTCATTTCAAGAGACCTGTCCGCTATTGGAGGAGGATGCAGAGGACATAAAGGTTCTTTAAATGGCGCAACTGCAACGGGATTTTGCAGATTGCGCGTACTATTGTGTAGTGGGAATAGCGCTAATTCGAACGATAGCGAATGGCTATGGGGTAGGTTTGTACGATTGGCACGATAGCCTGTTATAACCCGCTCGGGACAAGAAGGTGGAATCCAGCCAGTACAACATAATTCCCAACGTATCAAGTATAAGATTAGTGGCGCCGACGCATCTTCATATTCTGCTTGCTGTGCCTTTCCCCCTCATGTGATCTCCCTGTCGCTCAATCTTCCGGAAATGTTTCGCGTCGTTGTAGAATAGTGAACGAGTGTATACAGGGTGCCCCAGAAAACGTGTCATTGAATTATAATAAAAAAACTACGCCACCTAGGATCATGCGGTCAATGGCATTTGTTCTTACTGGGTTTTTGCCGCATCCTCGTGTGAATGTCGTGTAACGTAAGTTTAATTATGTAAATTTTTGCGAGCTTAAGTCGGAAATTTGCCTAGTAAAGGTCACTTTTTTACCCCACCAATGTGAAGAGCGTGTCTAATTTAGTCAAATTAATGATAATTGACAGGGATATTCAGGAGCTATCCCATCGGAAAAAATAGCCGAACATCATGCTCTACGGAGGTCGCACAGGATAGCGCACGACTAATTTTTCAGCGAAATCTTCGTCAGTCCGACGAAAGGAGGTTGGAAACCCAGCCCTCCCCGATATCCCAGAAAGAGATACAACAGGCACGGCTTATCATGTCCGACTTTCGCTGGGATAATGCTTTCCCTCTCCCAATTTTAGGAACTGTTACTTTTTCTACTATCACTCTGTGGGCTGGCTTCGGAACCTCCTTTCGTCGCACTGAGAGCGATTGCGCTCAAAAAGTCATCGCGCGCTATGGTCCGGTGCTCCGAAAAGCATGATATTCGGCTATTTTTTCCGATGGAATAGCTCGTGAATATCGCTGTGAATTAACATGAATTTGAGTGAATTCGGCACGCATTTCATATTGGTGGGGTAAAAAAGTGACCTTTACTTGGCAAATTTCTGAGTTCAGTTCGCAAATATTTACATAATTAAACTTGGAGTACATGACATTCACATTAGGAGGTGGCAAAAACCTAATAAGAACAAATGCTCTTGACCGCATGATTCTAGGTGGCGTAGTTTTTTTATTATAATTCAATGACACGTTTTCTGGGACGCCCTGTATATCATGTAGATGTCTCATTTTTGTAGTTCAAAATGTGGCAATATGTTACAGCGGAGTTTGTTCAGAAATAATCACAAAAAGAAGTCTTGGCTGAGGACAAGACATAAAATAACCGGTAAACAAATCGGGATATTAAAGGGGGGGGAAGGTTTAGTGTATCGAAGGTTCCGAAAACATGATGAACCAACCGCCGTATTCCCTCTAAGTAAGATGACATCACGTTTCTGATCTTTGATTTGATAACTTTCTTGTTGTATCGATTTACCACAGTCTACTAAAACTCTCTAGTTTTAGTACATTGGAAGAGCCCAATGAAGACGATACAATAAGGGAAGTTATCGAATCCAAGCTTAGCAATACGATGTCACTCGCTTCAAACAAACAATGCGATTCGCTTATGATGTTTTCGGAACTGTTATCGTGAACACCTTCCGATGTACTAAAACTCGCTTATGTTGCGCACGCTACGATAAGACATTACGCGTTCACCAAGCTACGGTGCAAATTCATGTTTCAGTATACGTTAGTTTCGGCGCATATCACTGGGCGCGACCTTGACGCCCCCACACTGCTGTAATGGCAGCGGGGTGACATCAGGCAAGATGTCTGCTCTCTAGGAAACTGCCGTATTGGTTGCGGCGCATATCACTGGGTGCAGCCATGACGCCGCTATACACTGCTATAACGGCGAGTGGGTGACCTCGGGAACGATGGCTGCTCTCTAGGAAACTGCCGTATTGCTTGCGGCTCATATCACTTGGCGCGGCCATGGCGCCCCCACACTGCTGTAATGGCGGCCGGGTGACGTCAGGCAAGATGGCTACTCTGTAGGAAACTGCCATATACGTTGCGACGCATATCACTGGGCGCGGCCAAGACGCCCCCACACTGCTATAATGGCGACCGGGTGACGTCAGGCAAGATGTCTGCTCTCTAGGAAACTGCCGTATAAAACGGGCGCCCGCCCGCAACCTCTTTACCCGTAAGCTCTCGGCGTAAGCGTTGCGTACACAAGAAGATGACTTTGCTTGCGCTGCGCACGCGTCGAACATGGCTGGAGGTACCAACCGTATTACAGTAGTACAAAGATAAGAGTGCCAATGATGGGAACACGTATTGTCTTTAGTCGGATTCCAGCACGCGGATACAGTTGCCAGATAGGACTGCGTTCCCACTACGAAATGTGAAACTCTCCGGTACTAACGATGAAAGATGAAAGTCACTGGAAAGGTTAGCTAGCTGTAGGACTCGAACCCACATCTTCTGGATTGCCGGTCCAGGGCTGGTAGAGCCTTGGACCGGCAATCCAGAAAATGTGGGTTCGAGTCCTACAGCTAGCTAACCTTTCCAGTGACTTTCATCTTTCATCGTTAATTTCTTAGGCAAATTGAGGCTTTGTATGTATTTGTCCCTTCTATGTTGTTCCAGCCTCAGAACATCAGTTCTTTCATGTTTCATCTCCGGTACTGTTTTCGTTGCGCTGCGCCGAATCGCGTCAGACTATGAACCTGGTAGGATGAGGAAGCGTGGCATAGTGAACGCTGGCTGTGGTAGCAGAACGCGGGTGGCGATGGCGCTGGGCGATATATATTTTTGTCCTGACGAAGACAGTGCCACTGTCGAAACGTCGACCATTCTTTTTTTTTAATCTATGTGTTAAATTGCCCATTAAATAAATTAGTTTTTGTTAACGTTCCTGTAATCTGTAGTCCAAGTCTTATTATTTCACTTTTATATATATATATATATATAGGGTGAGGTAAAATGATTATCAAACGGCCACGAAGTTTTACAGAAGTTCAAAAAAAGACGCAGAAACAGATTTCAGGTGACGATTTCGACAGTGGCACTGTCCTGACGAAGACTGTGCCACTGTCGAAACGTCGACCCCTTGCCCATTTTACTTTTTAACGTCTCCGTATGTAATAAACTAGTGTCTGTAACTTCCCTAAAATCTGTTTCCGCGTCTTTTTTGAACTTATATATATATCTATATATATATATATATATATATGAATGTATAACTGAGTACAGATGGACGCGAAAACAAATAGACTACAAGTAATGAAGAGACTTGGGAGGCCGTATAAGGGTTAAAAACACTTGCTACTTTTATTACATTAGTAATTAAGGGGGCGCTAGGAATATATTTACAGATAGGGGTCGACGTTTCGGCAGTCAGCGCTGCCTTCAACAGAACTAAACTTGGAACTAGGTGACAAACACCTTCTGTTGAAGGCAGCGCTGACTGCCGAAACGTCGACCCCTATCTGTAAATCTATTCGTAGCGCCCCCTTAATTATTAATGTAATAAAAGTAGCAAGTGTTTTTAACCCTTATACGGCCTCCCAAGTCTCTTCATTACTTGTAGTCTATATATATATATATATATATATATATATATATGATTACCACGGGAGCAGAGCGTGTACACACTATTTGGTGTGTATGCGTGACTTCGGAGCACCACTTACTCAAAAGGGACAGCTCACAAAGCTGAAGCATTGTGTACTCGCAGCTCCCTAAAAGAGCAATGAGGTGACACTTAACGTGGCTCGAACCTCTGCCTCATCTGTCAAGCTGTCCACCAGTAGTCACCATGCAAAATGCTTCCGCTCTGCGGTGTATTATAGCTGCGCAATCGAATGTACAAAAACAGCCAAAGAAAGCAGCCGCAAACGGTCGACACGATCCACGCGTGACGGGGAGAAAGCCCCGAGCCTTTTCACTCTTCGTTTTTTCTTCTCAGCTCACGCGCCCCTTATACATGTTTGAGCCGTGCCGCTGTACGTCACGAATCACCTGCCGGGGGATCATGTTACATCACGACGTCCCCTCGTTCTGCGATGCGCTCTTTTCACGAGGAGATTATTTTTTAAAAGTGGTGCAGAACAGAGACCTCGCGCTCGCTTTGTAGGTCACCTGCCTTGATCATTATTTCGTAGAAGCTAATTTTATTCGTCGCAGAACACTCCGCAGCGAAAAACGAAAAAAAAAAAAAAAGGGGTCACCTTAGTGCTCCTTTAAAGGGAGACTTCGCAAAGATTCTAAAAAATTAGGTGAGCATCGCACCGAACACGAACCGCCCCTCGATACCGGATACAACGTTCGCATTGATTTTGCGCGAGTAATTAATTCGTAAATGATGACAATAGCAAACCGAAACCGAAATGCGAAGAGCAGAAAACAGAGCCCCATACTACGGTGGTTCGTCCGGAGGAGGATTCCGTGACGTCACCCAGCATTGTCGTCTGCTACCAAGCCTGCATTCTTTCTCCCTTGCCGGATGCCGGATGATGTCAGCAGTGTGTTGCTTTCAGCACCCTCTCGCTTCACAGAGGCGAAGTGCTCCCTTCGTAATAATTCGTTTGAGTAAAATCTGCGTAGTTTTCGACAGAGATATTTCGTACACATGTTTCTGATATCCCAAAGATCACGGATATACCACAACCTTTGTAGTAATTTTGTTGCGGAGTTCCACTTTAAATGGTTTGAGAACCCATATGCAGCCCCTTAAATGTATGGCTCCGTTTCATAAACTATAGTCCATGGATTTACACGCCAAGATTCACATTCCTCATTTAAGCGTTTTTTTTTAACTGTTGGGTTTTTAAAACTGCGATTTGTTCGAGCCACCCCTGACGGCGGCGCTGAACAGCGCTGAGAGGCGTCGGCAGACAAACGGGAAGTGACGTTTTATCTGTGCACGCCTGCCTGAAGTACCCGAAGGTCACCATAACGGAGGCCGTACTCCGGTGGCCGGCCCACTTTACAACCGCCTACGTCGTCAGGGAAACGGAAAAGTACGCCCTTCCTTTCGCCACGATGAAACGTCACTCCAAAAACGAGAAAGGGAGTGAAGAGTTGAGAGCTACGGAGGAGCTCACCCAGCGTGCGACATTCGGAGTACAATAGCTCCGTAACGGGGTATGGCAGAAACATAGCGTTTTGATGCCCATGGTTAGTGGACAAAAATCAGTATTTACAGCGTTACTTCTTCAAAAGTTTGGAAATGGTTTCACAACCCCTTCAACAGGCGTTCCATTACCAGAAACAACATGGGAAACATAACCGAAACGAAACTGGCCCGCGTTCGTACGCGTCGCAAAAATAAAAAGAAAACTTCACAAATTTCGCTATCGCGTATCGCGCGCCTCCTCCCCGAACAAGAAAGAACGCTGGAAAACAACACAAACGGTGCTTGCACGGATATTAAATTTATGGTGCGCACCATTCAATATGGGAAACGGTGTTAGGCGAGAGTAACTGCCGCATGAACAGGGGATGTGAGCGGCCAACCAATTTGCTTGCGAATGCAGCTTCGCCGAATGTCCCGGCGTACAACTCAAAAACAGTTTGGCATACGGTGGAAGGCGCTGCCAGACGAAAAACGGTGCCAGCAGACGTTGGTCACCCTTTTCAAAAAAGCAAGCATAAACACTGCTGTCAATCGTTTAGGAATAGATGAGGTCGATACCCGCTCCACAGGGCTTCCGTTCAGCTCGTAACTCACTTATAGCTTACGTGTCAATTTTTTACCTACAACACAACACCTTATGACAGTTCAAATGAGTGCGGCATTTCATCGCGTCAACCTATACTATACCCCACAGCACTCTAAGAAACAAGGGTGTAAAAAGGTGGTAACTTCTATAGTTACCACCAGGTCAACGTAGCGTCTGATAAAGGGTAAAAGGGTGGTAAAAGCAATTATCATATATAAAAATAATGATGAAAAAAAAGCAAAAACTATGATGGAAACGCAAACGTGGCCTTCATAGCAGGTTACCGTTAAGCATTTGAATTGCTTTACAACCCAAGCATGTGCAATGGCGCTTTGATCAAATGTGCCAAGGGCAATCTCGGGCTTATAACGAAGTAATATAAGGCAATTAAGCCACGAATTCTAACACGCAGAATTCGTTTCCCAGAAAATGCAGTAGCCGCGAATATGTGTGCTGCATCCGATTCGCGAAAAATAGAGGCCGCGACATTAACGGGTTTTACAGTATTTCGGGTATAAAGTATAAATAAAGTTGTTGTTACGTAAAGTGCGTAGCAAGTACCTAGAGCCTTTTGTACTTTAAGTACAGTACAAAGCCCCATACTAAAAATGTACTTAGAGTAAAGTACAAAGCCCTTGGCAAAGTATACTTTAAAATACTCATCAAGTACATTACAAATTTAGATCGTATCGGTGGACGTTTCAACACTTGGTGGTGATAAAAGGTGAAGTAACTATATGTTTCGACTGTTATCCTTAGAAAGTTTTTAGCAAGTATTTTTGCAGAAGGGCTAGTTAGAAGACATGGATAGTTTACAGCTGTCTAATTAATATGAACTGAAACAAATGATAGATTTCGTATTTACACGAGCACAGGGAATCAACTAGTTCTGCCAGTGCAAACTAGTATTATTTCTACACTTATCCACCTGTATAGTACCCAGTGTTCTGGTGCTGGTCTCTGAATGAAAGAGACTTGCTTCTCAGACAAAAGAGACACAAGTCAACAGGAACTAAGCACCCTTTTTAGCAACTATTCAGTGATATTTTTAGGTTTTGCGTTCGCATTGCCAATTAGGTACTTCAGTACCTGAAAGAAAGTATCAAAGGAAATGTACTTGAAGTACAGTACAAAGTACACAAATTGAAATGTCTTGTACTTCACGTAAAGTACAAGTACGTGTTAAACGGTTATGAGCAACTAAAGTTTATTAGAAACGAGACTTTCATGCAAGAGGCTGCACTTCAAATACTTCACTACAAATACAATAATATACAGGGTGTTTCACGTAAAGTGATAAAAAATTCTAACTGGCGACATACTCGCCGGAGGATTGTGTGACTTTCGGCAATTACCTTCTGGGGACTTTTGCCGCCATTTAGGAAGACTTTGGATAATTTTTAATTCAGGGAAGTTTATTTTTTCAACTGAACTTTGAAAATTGCCAAGCGAACTGCACTCTTTTTACAGAAATATGAAGTCCTCCACGGATAACCACAGACCCAACAAAAACTATCCACAGTATCGCAACAGAAATAGTCTAAAAAATAGTAAAAATGTCGCTTTAGCCCCGCCTGCTTGATTGTAGCAAAGAAGAGCGCACGGAAGGTGTGGGGACAGGAGGAAGTGTTTCGGCCTCTTGTTTTATTTCCAGGCTCCGGAGGTTCTTGGCAATTTTCAAAGTTCAATTGAAAAAATAAATTTCTCGCAATTGAAAAATGTCCAGAGCCTTCCTCAATGGTGGCAAAAGTTTCCAAAACGCAATTGCCGAAAGTCCCATAATCCTCCGGCGAGTACGTCGCCAGTTGGAATTTTGTATCCCTGTAGGTGAAACACCCTGTATCTGTAACCTGAAGAAGCGCAGTCTCTTGCACGAAAGTCTCGTTTCTAATAAACCTTAGTTGCCCCTAACCGTTTAACATTACGTTTGCGATTCCTTCATTACGAGCTCATCCACAGTTGTTTTTTTTTTCGTTTCCTTTCCTCTTTCAAAGTGCAAGTACTGAGAAATGTACCTGTGTTATAGTACTTAAGTACTTTGGACTTCAAGTACTTCCTATCACTGGTGGATAAATCGACATCCAACTCTGTATTCGGTCAGAGTCTGCTGCTTATTGTAAAAATAAATTGAGCATTCGCGCAGTTACCATTTCTTCTGCGTGAAGAGTGGGGCACACCCCGTGTAGATCGGCCTTGCGCGAGACAGGCGAACAAGATATCAAGGCGAAAAAGGAAACAGAGTAGCGTCATCTTTCAGGTTTCCAGCTGGATACGCGGCAGCAAAATTGACGCATCTATATCACTGCCTTTTCTTTTGTACGGATCTGTCCTCCCAGGAGACCATTTTTCGTCCTCACAACGCGTACATATAGGCGAGTAAGGGAGATGGATATTTGTATCCTTGCGCGCAGAAATTGGCAGGCTACTGTGAAACGAACCGTTTATTTTGGTATTGAGGGGAAAACGGCTTTGCAATCCGTTGGCTGAAAATGATTCAGAAGGAGAGAGGCTTCAGGATGCTGCGTGTCCCGTGGGTTCCTGGTCGGTTAATGTGGTTTTGAACGACGTAGTACGCGCTCGAAATAGAAAACTGATTCCCTACACTCTGAGTGCCGGTGAGCGTTTTGCGCACTCGAATTGGCTAAGGCCCTCAACAGGCAAAAAGTTTGAAATATACCAGAGAGATATAGCAGAGAGAGCGTAAATCAGCGGCAAATAAATTGGTACTTCCTCGTGTCGCTTTCCTGAAGGGTGTATGTTAAAGTGTCTGTTGTTCACTTTTTCTTAATTTGTTGCGAACGTAACAGGTACGAAGCTTACGAAGATATGTGCAACAGTCGCTGCCTGGAGGATATAGTACACACAATTTCCAAGAAATGCTGTTGCCCTCTGCCGCGCCACTTAACCTGGAGCATTAAAACGTCTCCGTACACTACTAGGAGGCAGTGACAACGACGACGATGATGATTAGGCTGTGGCACAAGTAATTAAGGCTATAATACGACAAACAGAGCTAAAATGTTGTGGTAAGTGAAATGTTGGAGAGCTTAACTCTGATTTGTTGAAAACGGGAGGCGTACGCCTTTTTTGTGACACTTATGCTGTTCATAATTGTCACAAAAAAGGCGTACGCCTACCGTTTTCAGCAAATCAAGGCAGATAACGATATTATTCGAGATGGTGGTTGGCTAGGAGCGTGCTATGCGGTGAAGTTCGTTTCTAAAGGTGTACAGCAGCACCGGAACGGGGAAAACATGGAGATAGACAGAAATCAGGAATTGACCCAGCCAATATTTAAACATGTAAACATCCCGTGACGTGCCTGTCATGGCGTCACCGCTTGTCCCAGACTGAGGCTGATATAGAAACCAGATATGGCGAGTGTCTTCGATTAAATTGATTTCTCAGACTATTTGCTTTTGACACTTGTTGTTCGACAGAGTGTATGTATGTGTAGAGTACAATATTTTACAAGCGGAACCTGAATATCCGTTGAGGCCCGGGCTGTCTTTTTAATGAATGGAAACAATCACTGTTTATACTTTTGCAATGAATCTGAGCCATTTCATCATAAGGAGAGAGGTTACATGCAAGTCTGTGTTACCTAAGCTTAAATTAACCACTGAGTAATACTATACACTCTAAACCCTGTGACGGACACGTGCCGTTGAAAAAGTTCCCTCAGGAAGTGCAGCCGTTACACAGCCGTAACCGTCTAGAAAGGGCCTTTACGGTTATCAAATAGCAAGCACAGCGGTCCCCATCGCCAAATTTCAGCAGGTACAAAGCCGTCACGTCGGTATGAAACGGCTTTGTACCCGCTGAATAATATGTGTGCCTCCTGAACCGTGTACTCGTGTGGTTGTCGAATAATGCGTGTTCCGGCTGAATATGTGTGCCTTCGTTGGGAGCGTACTACGTTGCTCCGCGCCCCGCCGGTGAGGAGTGACATGGCACCGCATATTCTTCCGCAGTGCATTCTTTCCCGCTTTCTTACCCGTTTTCTGCGCTGCAACCTCGCCTTTGAGAAGGATGACAACCTTGTTTTAAGTACAGGTTTAATGCTTCCTTAAAGGGACTATGAAATTTCCCGAACCCCCATACTTTTTTTCGATGGAAACTGTTCTTCCCGCAGAGAAACTAATATGCCACAAATTTTTCCGGACGAAATCGCTCCACTCTGCGAAGAGCGCGCGCTGGAAATGTCTCTTCCGCGTTCCTCCTCTCCCGCGCATATTTCCCTGCCGATGGTGTAACTGTACGGACCGCTCTTCGGTTCCCCGTTACGTCACCGGTGTTGCACAATGGCAAGTAATGCCGCGAGCTCGCGCTGTGGCTGCCGCCACTGCAGAAATCTGCCGATCGCGCGAAAGCTGCTGTCATGGAGATTTCCACTCCCGATGAACGCATACGCGGGATCCTACGGCGCATGCTCCTGGCGGGATTCCTCGGCTCGGCAACACGTCACGATGACGTGTTGCTGAGCCGGCCATGGTCGCGTCAAGTTACCCGTTGTGTCTCCGCTCGGCAGCTCGTCACAGCGCGGCGCCAGCTGTCCTTTCTTCGCCGCTCCGTTTAAATTCGCTCCCGAGAAATCCGCTCGCGCGACGAAAGTAAAATTTCGGTTCTAGACTCAGAAAAATGTCTTCTTTCGAACGAAACGAAGAAAAAAATCGTTTCATAGTCCCTTTAAGGTAAGTCAACCTAGCTGTGATGCATCGTACGACGCCTGCGTTTTACTCGTGTTTAACCATCGAAGTACATTCTGTTGCAGACGGTGGACGCATTGCAAATGGCGGCAGGAGAGGATCGGCTACATCGATGAAGCGACGATGTACGTTACAAGCGAGGTTAATTGTGTCCTTTCGTTATAGGTGACCGTGGGACTGTATCGATTGCAAGGACGTGAGTTACAAAATGGTGTACTATTCCAGCATTCACGTTGGAACAATACCAGCGTGATATTCACATCGGTTTCTTTACAGGTTGTTTCTTGTCTCAACGGTCACACATACGTGTGCAAAATTGCAACTGCTTCTCACATCGAAGCGTGTCTGGTGCCACTTGCTGGGACAATTGTTCGTCGGCCATTTCGTTTGAGGAACTGTCGTGTTCGTCACTAAGGATGATCTTGATTGATCTTTGCAGTGCTATCCTGTTCGAAGTTTCGAGGATTGTGTGTTCGACGTTTGGAGGACTGCCTGGTGCATCGGATGGGTTGTGTGTCCGTGCAACGTGTGCTCCATATGTGTGTGTTGGGATTAGTGAACCGTGTATGCTTTCCATTCGGTAAACGATGATGTACTGGATGCAATTTAAAGGTATGTGCAAGTCAATAAAATTTGGTGTTTCAAGTTCGATGTCCTTGGAGCATTTTCTTCCTTCCTTTTTCTTTTTTTGCGAAGCCTGGAGGTCATCTTTCTGTTAGGGAACTCGAGAGGCACAATGTGCCTCGCGTATTAGTAGGTACAAGTAGCCCTTCAATACGTCCTGTACACTGTGGCTCCTGGTGTTAGCAAGGATGTCGTACCAGTGGTTTCAGGGGGCGCAGGGCACCTGGAGCTTTCGCAGGCATCGCGTAATGTAACAGTCAGAGTCAATATACACAGTACCCATTCTCAATTGAAAATAGTCAATCACCAGTCAATGTAAAGGCACTTGCCAATTATCAATAAGAAAAAGATAAGAAATCAATCACCCATAGATTAAATGTAAATTGACATTTCACTGGCATACGTTGACTTTAGTCAATTGACGGTCAATTGAAAGGAGACGTTTATTTTCGTAAGGGTGGGTGAAACACCCTGTATAAGTGCATTAATTGCGATGACACTGTAGACAGCTACGGCAAAAAGCAATGTCCTCCGGCGAAGCTTCGAAAGACCCTGGGTCCGCGTGCTTCCGACGCTCAGTTGGATGTGCTGCTCAACTACATGGAGCAGCACCGATTCCTGGCAAGACCTCGCTCTGAGCACGTTTCGCTGTTCACCAGGGACCAGAAGCGTGTCCTATGGGAGCAGCTTGTAATCGCCGTGAACGCTGCTGAGCCAGCGCAGAAAAGCAAAGCTCTGGGGTACCAGAGTGCGGAAAGCGAAAAAAAAGAAAAGGCAGGGGCCCCCCTTCGGCATCTGTAACGGACGTCGAAGAGCGAATTTCATCGGTTGTCGGCCGTGGTACCGTTGCCGGAACCGGGGCGCCTGTGCTCGGAATCCTACACACTCTCAGAAAAAAAGGTGGAGCAGTTACACCTTTTAGGAGGTAATAGTTGTCGCATATGTTGTGCCTAAAAGGTTGCAAAATACGTACCTGCCACATACGAATGATAGGGTAACCGCTTTTGATACGGTGAGCTATGGGGCGTACGCCTTTTTGTAGCAATTTGGATATATGATAATTGCTTTTACCACCCTTTTACACCCTTTATCAGACGCTATGTTGACCTAGGTGGTAACTACAGAAGTTACCAACTTTTCACGCCTTTTTTTCTTAGAGTGCAGAAGGCAAGCACGAATGCACGATGTCCACTAATATATTTCTTAATCACACTCATTTGTAAATATGTGTTCGGAAATACTAAGTGTTGACAATTCTCAAACTTTCAGTTGCTTAGAGAGTCGCAGTGGGCGAAATGGAATTAACTGGTGGGCAGCTGACGGACTGGAACATTGGAGGTGACCCAGCCGCAGGCAAGAATGCCTATGCAACATACTCTGACAGAAGTTTACAGCATACACCACGCTGCTAGCCAACTATTATCTCAAATGACATCGTTCGCTCCCTTGATTTTGTAGCGAAAGTAGCAGTTTATCCGAGCGGTCACCGCTTAGGGGTGGGCGCCTGTAAGGGCGCTTTTCCTGCACAGAGGGATGGGGCGCCAGCGAGAGCGGAGAGAAAGACCATGAGGAGGAGACTGGGGAAAGAGTGAGAGACAATGCAAGATGGCAGCATGACATGTAACGCGTGTGTGACGGCTTTTCTGTCTTTGAACAGTTTACAGGCGTTTATCCTATAATAATGTATCCCGGAGGTCAATAAATTCATCCGGTGCGCGTTACAATTTGTTGAAAATGGGAGGTATACGCCTTTCTGTGACAATCATGCAGTTGTGTTAATTGACACAAAAAAGTATACGCCCCGCTTTCTCCTCAAATCAGAAGAGGTAACTGCATCATTCAGCGCAATGATTGGCGTAGAGCGTGCTATGCCGTGAAGTTGTTTCGAGAGTGCATTTGGTAAAAACAGAGCTTCACCGCATAACAAGCTCTTTGCCAACCGCGGCGTCGAATGACACGGGTATGGCTTCTGATATGAGGACAGAGCGGGACGTACGCCTTTTAGTGGAAATTACCACTTATCGAGATTCTCACAAAAGGCGTACGCGCGTTCGACCTGTGCCCACAATGCCCTGAAAACTTCCCATTCCGAAGAACCAAATAGAACAAAGAACCTGTTGCCCCACAGTCATTGTCTACGACGTAGAACCTACCCTGCGCAAACCTTCGGCCAGGGCCGGCGATAGGGGAGGGGGAGAGTAAGGTTACCGCCTTAGGCCCCGCGCTTGCATAGGCCCCGCGCAGGAAGCCCTCAACCAGGGATTACTTTTTTTGAAATATCAAGTATGTACTTAATCGTGTGAAACAGGCCCGGCGATGTGCCTTTGCCTCAGGCCCCGCACACCCCTAGCACAGGCCCTGCCGCACAGTGTCCAGTGACAATCGGTAGCACTGCCGAAAAGCGTGGTCAGGCATTTCGAACGCGTCGTTATGGTCACAATAAACACGCCGGCGGTGGAACAACAAACACAATTGCAGCAAAAGCAACCGCTATCTTCTTTTATAAACTTCGATGTTCGCTACGATTCGCTGTTGCAGTTTTATCAGCCTGAAATAAGTTCAGCAACGTCATTTCGACGTCACGCCAAAAGTTCAAAAGACGCATTTTCAGTTGCTTTTGAACTTGTTTTGATTGACATCACGCCCCGTCACGTGGGCCACGTAGGGCGTCCAGTCGTCGTACGTCTTGGCATCTGCTGAACTTTCTTCAGTTGTGAACTTTGCGACGAGTCTAGCACCCCAGGTTAAACACTATGTTTCCCTCTCTCCCCACTACGCCCGTCGACAAAGAAACCGTCCCCATTCCCCAAAGTGAAGATCTGGATCCGCAGCTGCTCTGCGCTCTTCCCATTGTATCATCATTTGTCTCATGCACAGATACAATTGTTTTGTGTCACACAAAAGTGCTTTCCACATGGCTGAAGTCCTTTGCAGTCGATCACGCTATGACGGTCATTGCTGACGGGGACTGCACGTCCTCCATGCGCTATTGTCTATAGTCTTGGCCGTGGGTTGCCTCTCTCGCTCCCAATGCAGCCTGTGAACAAAGCAGGTTAGGCACAGTGTTGTACCCGCTACCAAAACGAAGAACGAAATACCGCTACTAACTACCCCACAAAAAGGTAGCACAATACTAGCGTCGCTACAAATTTGAAAAACTAACGCGATACCGCTTAGAGCACAGCACGGGCCCGGGCTTACCCAAATACACGAGCCCGGCCGGGCCGGACAACTTATTTTTTTTTTTGCTGGCGTGGGCTGGGGACGGGTTTCACCATTACGGGCCTAGGTCGGACACGAGCCTGTATTACCCCTCTCGTAGTTAGCCACGGTCAAATTTTACAACCTGATACAGTGGGCCGACTGGGCCCGATCCGGGTAGCCTACAAATTTCTCGGGCTCGGACCGGGCTTGCGCCGAGAAACTTGTAATCCTTCTGGCTTGAGCTCGGCCCGGGCTAGTTATGCAGCCGTCGGACCGGGCCCGGGCGGGTAAATCAAAGGAAGGCCTTGCTGGGGCCGGGACTGGGCCTAAAAATGCGGCCCGTGCAGTGCTCTAATACCGCTACCGCTACCAAATAAAAGTAACGCAAATAGTTTTCCGCTGCTTTCCCGCTTCCGCAAATCCCCACCCTTCTCTATAGGCAACACCTTACCGAAAGCATGTGGTTGCCGAATGTATTATTTCATGTTGATCTTTACCATGAGATGATGCGCATTTAAGACATAGTGTAACGGACATAGTGTATCTGTACATTTAATAATTTTACCGTCAGAATGTTTCGAACACAATACTCTTTTTCTGCAATAACAGTATTTTGTTCGAGATATCCGTGAATCCCAACCTCAAACTTTTCGCCGTCTGCTTACCGTCTACGGATTGATCAGTCTTCCCTGTGGTCAAGTGGCGAACTGCCATCATAAGCGACCAGTCAATGAGTCATCTATATGCAGCTGCCATGTGGTACAAAGATTAAACGAAAGACATAATGTTTGCTCAGGCTTTCGCCATGGCCACAGCCTCCGACCAGAATAGACATCCTTCTGAGTGCGGTTGGTTGAGTGTTTGTGTGTGCGCGCACACACCCACACACACACGAACGAACGAACGAACAAATGGGATGATGATGTGGTGGGTAATTCTCCGCCGTTATGGCGGTACACTGCCCCATTGCGCTTGTTGAAGGGATGAGAAAGTGATGGTGATGGTGAGGTGGCATACTGCACCAAAGTTTAGGTCTCACAGGAATTAGGAGTTACTGTTGTTGTCTACCCCTGCTTCCATTCTACCAGACACTGCTTCTCTATACGAAACGAAAAGCTGCGCTTAATACGCTTTTTCTGGGAGTATGAGTTCCTCAGGAAGAGTCAACCCGTGTGAGACTACCTCCACAATGAAACATTTACAAAAAAAGAAAAGAGCATGTAACAATTCTTTAAACATGTCAAACGCTGTACACAATCAAGTGCGTTTAGGTTAATCGCCTGTGTATACAGCCATCAAGCAAGTGTGCAAAGAGAATTAATAAGCATGTTGGCATACACTGACGCCCGAGGAATATTATTATTCATTCATTTTGGCATGGCTCACATAGCTAGAGTGTAACATCTTTAATGTGAGAAAATAACTAGATCGTGTTCGGCAGCCTGTGTAAGCTAAAGTAATTCTATCTTGCCAGAAATGCTTAACCTGCGACACAAACACCTTAAAGTAAAGTTGGCGTTACGTTTGGGGTGCAATGACTACGGCGACATCTGGTTGCGTTTCCGATATATTTCCATATTTTTTCATTTCCAGTTCCAAAAGACACCACGCTTTCTTCATCTGCTCTGAGCAATAGCGTTGCAAAACACAGTTTGAAACGTGCTACCAACACGCTTATACTAGTTTTGCAACTGGCTGTATGACAGAAACTAGCTTCGTAGCCCATCTTATACAGTGTGTTTGTGTTTCTCAGATATGAGCTGAACAAGTTGGTCTCACTCCTCTCTTAGAAAGAGACAACTTTGTACCAATCCTGTAGGTCTCATGTTCGTCTGTTGGTGGTCAAACTGGTGCCATTCGGAAGCTATGATTCTTGGCTTGGGGGGACCGTCTTCCGATTTTCGGCCAGGCATGCGGTTGCGGCGCCATAAGGCCCGGAACATGCCAATATCTCAGATTATTGGTGGTCTTTGTACTAATCTGGCGCAAAAGGGAGAGTAGATAGCGGCGCACAATTTGTTGCATTGTGTTGTTCTATGATACGTGGAGGGTGGACCGTCTCACTCTTACTGGTGTATGACGCCGATAATCGGGAAGAGCCCTCAGAAAAACATGAAAAAATTCCTTTTTTTTGGCCTCCTGCTTCGAGGTGTTCTAATGTCCCCAAACAAGCCTAAAAGTGGCAGTGGATGGGTAGTTATGCGCAAAAGAATTGCTGAAAATTCCAGCATGATTGCAAGAGCACAGCGCAGGTTATTACGTTCGGAAGCCATTCCAACACATTCCGACCAAACCGAAACTATACAACATTTCCGGTGGCCACATCGTGGCGGAGCATGTAACTACCGTGTGATCAACTCCAGTACTCTGCGGAAGGTGGCGCTTGCGTCACTTCTGTTCGTTACGTCACGTTGTTTACGTCCTGCTGTGCTGCGGACTCATTAATCGCCAGCATATTGGCGTCGAAGCTGTCGAAGGTTCGCCACTCCACGCCGTGTTGACAGTCGTGTTGTGGTTTGAACTGTTGATATTGAGGTAGGCTGCACGTTCATAGTATCGTTGCTGCTGCCGCGTCGCACAAACTGGAAACGCACGGCAATGACACGCCCGTGCAAGAATCCTCGGAAACCGCGGAGTTGCGGTAGAAAATCGGTCCGCAAGCTGTATCGGCGGCTGGCGAAAGAGAAACAGTAAGTTGTAACTTTGTACTGGTGCAGTGCGCACGTGCGCTTGCGCTAATGCGTTTGCGCTTATTTATTTGTTCTTCCCCGTAGGCAATCCAAGCTGTGGTCTTTGCCCCCCTTGTATCGTCTTAGGCATCAGTGGAATGCAGAAACTTGGTGTCATTGCCGAGACTCTGGGGGGAAGACTGAGAAGCACCTGTATTACGAGTTTCCCCTGATGAAATTATTTTTTATGGCCTGAGGTAAAGCGCAGGAGTAAAAGGGTGAGAGTGGACAGTGTTTTCCACCTTTGGAACTATCTTCTGCTGTGTATCTCACTTCGATATTTTATTTCTGCACATGAGAGCATTGCAAGTGTTTGTGCATTTTACCTTTTTCAGATTACCACAGTGGTGCCAACTTTCACTTCCAGCTATCCAAGAGACAAGCGTACGATGTTATGCGGTTCAGCTCGACCCGGATGTTCTCATGAACAATATATGCATTTACCAAATTCTAATGGCTGTGTTCCATCTCCTCTTTTTCTATATCTTTGCATTAGTTGCCTTACTACCTTATCCCGTTGTTTTACCCTCGCTAAGTGAATGGCCGCTTCCACAGTCCGGTGAACTCAACAGGGTCATGTTCATAGCAATATCACAATGCCCGTACTAACGTCCCTGATATTTGACCAGTTCATTCCTTTAGTCTCACCCTACGTTCTTGTTTTCTTTTTTTTACCTTCTCCAACGTCCTGCGCTCTAATGAAACGTTATCATGCTTATTGGCAAAATAGATTAGCTTCTCCCACAAAAGTCTTCTCATGACCAGAATTCAGGGACACCTCCTCTGATGCAGGTTCTGCCTGATAGCAGAAGCACGAAAGCCAACTTGAACGAAAAGTATAAGGCGAGAAGGAAGGAAGATGGAAAGAGGCGTGGTCAGACGCGAAAGGGAGTTTGTACATCAGATATCGCGCGCGGAGCCCGGCTATCAGCAGCAATTGCCCAGCGCAGAATGAAAACGTGACGAATCAGCTCTGATAACTTTTGCCAAGCTTTTCTTTGCTGTACTGCTGCTCAGAATTCTGGACTGCTGCTCGTAGCGTGTGGAGCGGTGTGATTGCCAGTCGTAAGGCTGGTTCTGATCCATTTTTTGGTTCTCTCTGTTGGGAATGGGGATGCCGTCGACGATGAGAAATGTGTGTCCTGGGGCGACTTCTGAGGGAAATGTGCCGGCGTATGTGTAACAGCGTCTGAGGCAAACCCCAGAAATCATCCTATACATTATTAATATACTCTATAAGCTACGAAAACGAATTCAGTAACTGCACTTCACTTTGTTACTTGCACCTTGTTACTCCATGATCACTGTATCGTACGCTTCAGTTTGTTCATACCCTTATCATGAGGAGATTTCATGCTTAATTCCAAATTTTGCGTGTTACAGTCACTTCCCGGCGCCATCAAGAAGGTTTGTTGGTTAATAACACCCTCCCCTGGACAAATAAAAATAAACAAACAAGCGGAAGAGTGCTTATTTTCACAACATCTAGAGGTGGCAGCAGAGTCACGTTCTACACAAAAAGTGATTGGTAAACCAACACCTCCTGGATAACGTCGGGCATTCACGCTTACGTCACCTGTGGAGGCCTGTCCTGCTTTGCGATCTGCTTCGAGCTTTTTTCTCGTTCGTTCTTTCATTTACCTCATATAGAAACAACCACACTAGTAACAGCAGGCCTTTCACTGTGACACACGCAGGGCACAGGCCTTCTCCATATCTTGGAGGTGTTGCTCAAATAAGCGCCAGAATAAAAAGACAAAAGGAAGAGATATGTAATCGCAGACTGTGGTGATAAGATCGTAGGGACCAACGGACGTCATATCAGGTTCCTTTCATCGCGCCAACAGTAGAGTCGGGGAAACGTCCGTAATGTTTCTCGCAGATAACTGCCATTCTTCTGGAATTCTCACGGGCGTCTGGTTTGCTTTATTGTAAGATGGGGTGAACACGATAGACAATTTTAGAGAACCGTTCATATAACATCGCTTGCCTGAACCAATCAGTGGATAAGATTCTGAGTCCTATATAACTACAAATTGGCGCCGACTAGCATGATAACCTTACAAACCGTCTGCTAGAACTGCTTCTATGCGCTTGCCATTGATAACGTGAAATAAGAGACTTCCACTAGCCAGTAACGACAGTCCTCGCTGTCCTATATGAAGGCATTTGGAATATGCGAGAAGCGGTAAAGAAAAAGTAAAAGTTTTCTCACTCGTCGGAAGCACTGTAATGCTTAATCCGCAGTATCCGTGGGACGTGCATTACTTGGTATGACAGTTTGATTAGAATGCATGGAAAGCATTGTGAGTGCAAACAAGAGCACATTCTTCAGGATGAACAAATAAAATTTAAAAAGAGAAACAAGAATCTCGACTTCACGCGCCTTGCAGTTGTAAAAATAGCGGTTAAAGATGTTCTCTCTGCTGTTGTTCTGCAACGCTAACACCTTGGCATTCTGCAAAGCGGGGACTTCCTGTAGCATTGCAGTGGGCCCGGATGCGATGGAAATTGGTCTACCTTTCATACACTGGTCATGCTATGTCATAGTGCCTAATAATTAGCCATACAGAAAGAAAATTGTGACGCCTTTGCCTTGCCGTAATCTCAAAACTCTCTTCATCAAAAAGAAGGCATGACCCTCAGATCGAACCAGGGAAACATGAAAGCTAGAATCGACATCTGCACCACTGAACCAACAGCCAGGAATTTTGCCATCGTGAGGGACCAGGACGCAACCGCTTCGGAGGGCACACCGAGCAGTCCTTACTTTCGTCGTAGAAAAGAACAGAAAAAAGCCAAAAACTGGGGCACACCGCAGGTGCACTAAAAGAACCGTAGAAGACAGGTTCGTCTTTCGTGCATGACATGAACGCTTTCGAAGAGGACACTTTGTGGGGAACACATTGCTTTCTCGAAATACAAGCACAAAGGCACGCCAATGCAATTGAAACGGCGAAAATAAGTACCATCGGCTTTTTGGCCTTAGTTGCCCTCGCGCTACTAAACTTTCAACTACATATATACAAGTACCACCGGGACAACAACAACAATAACAAAAAAGAAACTGACGCACTTGGGTTTCCATTCCAGTTGTTCACCATAGTGGGACCTCTCATAGGATACCTAAATGTTTACACGTCTTTCTAAAGCAGAGGGACAAGGAATATCCCAGGTGAAATGCTTAGCTTTAATGAAGGGCAGGGTGTACAACAGTCATGTCAGTAGTAATCATTCAACCCAAGTTTTACACAGAAAATCCACGGCAAGTATTACACATTTTTTATTTTTAAAAAATTCAAAATTTTTAAATTTTAAAATTGTGCAAAATCTAACTCAATGCAATACTTGTCGTGGATTTTCTATGTAAAACTCGGGTTGTAGAAAAAAAAGCTAGATAGCAAGGAAGCAGACAGTGGGAAATAATTTATTTGAAAATCAACGACGCCATCTTGAAGAAATCACGCCGGTGCGGGCGACTGGGCCACGACGGTTGCAGAGGCAGGTGGCCACCTAGTTGCAAGGCATCACACCAGATGGCGCCAGCATCGTAGCTCTATGCGAGAAAGACAGAGAACAACAAAGTACTAGCGGCACGTAAAAATGGCAGCACTGCTCAACAAGTCTAGGCATGCAAGAGAAAAGGCCCAACCACAGCCACACGGCGGTAAATGTGCGTCAACAGGCTTGGTACGGGACACCGCTAAACAAGTCTAAACATGCGCGTACGGCCAGAAAAGGCTTAACACGAGCACGGTAAAACAACATGCAAACATCTGTAAATCACTCACCTTTTTCCCCTGCGGCGACGGTGCGACTGCTCCATCCAAGAGCAGGCAGAAACTGAGCAGGCGCGGGGACTGCGGAGCAACCGAGCGCACGTCTGCTCTCCGCGACAGCCAGCCAGCAACTGACTGGGACGCCGCGCCGCAGCAGCTACGCATACGCGCGCGCTCTTAGCGCCCTCTGCGGCAACCACCTGCGTGAGGCTAAGAGAGAAGAGCTTTCCTGCGCCCTCTTGTTGCGTTGCTCATTGGTCGTGACGTCATCCCATTGTCTCAAGGCTACACCATTTTTTCTTTCACACGCTCTACACAACTGGACAAGGTCAATCTGCAATGAAGCCATGGCATGACGTCATCATGCACCTGCGTGACTCAAGGACGCGTACGCTCTAGACAGGGGACCTATTATTTATTGGATCACTATCCCAAGATTATTTCCTTTATTCTTCTATAACGATTGCATAGGAAACTATTGCAGAAGAGCACCATGCATGAAAACTGATCGTAGGAATTCCAAAGTCTTACTAACTGAGGCTTGCAAAAGAACAAAATATCCTAACACGTAACTCCATCAATGACTAATAAGAGGACTAGGTACTCAACAAATCAACACAGAGTACGAGTAACAAGGAGCGCAGAACGATGCGTCTACTCCATCCAACAGCCAGGCATGGAACTGAATCGTAATGCTTTTTTCTCCTCTATAAAGTCATGCATCTGTCCCCCTTGCGGTTACTTTCTGAACTAATTTAATCGCAAAATTATTAAGAATCGTTCTAGCACTATTCCCATTCAAGGCAACACTATCGACATCGTCAAGACAAGAATGTTCCTTGTCAAAAAAGAAAAAAATACAAAGCGTCAACAAAGGAAAGCATGGATGTCGGGGCATGTCAGGACACGTCAGGACAAATCGCTGCTGGGCAACAGAGGAAAACAAACACCATAATTTTTTCACGTTCACCGCATTCCCTCATTGTAAATCCGTTCGTCACAAAATCCATCACAATCGTCACACACCATTCACCAATGACGAACCACACATCCGCACCCCATCAGAGGCAGACGGAACCCCACTGAAGCTACGCTCTTCCACTAACGGCCAACACAATTGCTAGGAACAGAATTAGTGCGTCCACACCCGTCAGTGTGCAAGAGAGAAGTGAATCCTTGTGCCCCCTGCAGGCCGTGCTCATTGGTCGTGGCGCCATCCTATTGCCTCAGGGCTACTTTTTTTTTCACTAATGCTCCTCTGGACAAGGTCCACCTGAAACAATAGTGTCGCAGTATTACGTCATCATGCAGCTGCGTGGCTCAAGGACGCGTACGCTCTAGGCAGGGGACCTGTTATTTATTGAATCACTATCCCAAGATTATTTCCTTTATGCTACTATAATGATTGCATAGGGAACTATTGCAGAAAAACACCATACATGAGAGGTGACTGTGGGAATTAAGCATTTCATTCCCAAAGTCTTACTAAATTAGACTTGCAAAAGAAGAAAATATCTAACACCTTCAATGCCTACATACAACGAGCTAATTGAGACATGTCCATCCCTTCCGAGAGCCAGGCAGCTAACTGAATAATATTGCTTTGTTCCTCGACTGGATAAAGCCATGCACCTGTCCCCTTGCGGTTACTCTCTGAACTAAATCAATCGCAAAATTATTAAGAATAGCAGTACTCCCATTCAAGGCAGCACTATCGAGAATTGACATCGTCAAGAATGTTCCTTGTCAAAAAGAAAAAAACTACATGTAGAAGGAAAACATGACAGAACAGGTCAGGGCATGTCAGCGCATGTTTGTCAGACAACAGGGGGGGGGGAAAGCAAAGAGAAACACTTGAACAAAGCAGGAAACCAACATCAAACTATTTCTAAGCACACGCACTCCTCTTATTCAAAAACAGTGCTCATCATAAATCCGTCCAGGACAATACACACCAATTTTCTATTGCTATACTTTTTTCCAGTAACCGTACGCCAATGCATTGCTACAGACCGTGTGACGTCATCACATCCTGTCTGAAGAAGACAGCGGCAAAGACAAAGACTCCTATTATTTATTGAATCGCAAGATTATTTCCTTTGTCCGACTCTTAATGACGTTCACTTTTACAATAAAATTCAACAAAAAAAAAGTACCGTGCATATTAGCGATTTTCACCCCAAAGGCTCGTCATGGTCATTAGAATCACAACACCAGTAAACTACCACTGCTCTTTTCAAATAATAAGTGAGACCACTCAACATCATCACCAGGTTTATGTAATACATGACCCTTTCCATGCTCGTATACTCATTGTCTGAGGCTACACCTGCGAGCAAAGAGGCGCGAAAGCCAGGGGGCAAAGTTCCATTCGCGCACGACAAAGCACAAGACAGAACGCCTTTACGGGAACATGATGGCATTCCCACCACATTAATGATTTTCTATCTCGCATTGCAGTTTAGAAAAACTACTACTAAAAAACTATAATTTTAGGAGCCTATTAAAATTCTACTTTCCATGGAAACTATAATTGCCCTATTGCTTGGATCGCTATTAATGAAGCGCTCCACTTTTTTCTCTCTTCCCATTTCAGCCTTGTCATGCAGTGAAGCAGACTCACATCCAAAATAATTAATTTACACTGAGGGTGCCGTGCTTCAGGAATTCCTATCCTGCGCTCAGATGCAAGCATTTCTGCACGGATACCTATAACAGCTTACTTCTTCAACATACCGAGCTCCTAACAACATCTAACAAAAAAGCAGAGAAACCCACTTCTCAGCTTAACCATACGACTTTCTTCTGCACAAAAGCAGTGATTTGAGAAAAGAGCAGCAAAAATTGCGCGCACTTGTACTTGACTTCAAAAAACTGAAGCATATGCTAATAAACTAAGAGAAAGGCACTCATGTCTGGTATCAGGTAATTCTTGCATAATGCTACATACACAGCCGCATTGTCCCTTCGTAAAGAAAAGACAGGACGAGGGCACACAAATTCCTTTAAGCGAGCAGGGAAAAGTCTTAAGACCTCAGGAATAATAGCAGAGTCACCGGACATCGCCACGCGGCTAACACAAGATAACAACAAGGTACTGGCGGTGGGCAAAATTGCAATACTGCTAAACAAGTTCAGACATGCCATGATGACATCACAAATCAAGAAAAAAACCACGCACACTCAGACAGCAGCTCAGGAATGTACAAGGAGACGTGCTTAGGAATTCCACACTCAGATACCAGCATTTCTGCACAAACACCTATAAATGCAAACAGCTTACTCCATCAACATATCGAGCAAAGTGAATACTGACACTCAACATCATATAACAAAAAACAAACAAATTCAATTCTTATGAACTCTCCTTTGCCAAGCGGCATTCTTCTGCTCTAACTGGATGCTGACTGTTTACCCTCATCTACATTCTGAGTAAAAGCAGTGAAAGGAGAAAAGAACCGCGAAAAATTACACGCATTTGTGATCCAATAGCTGCAACTGCAAGAAACCGTAACGCACGCTAATAAACTGAGAAAAAGACACCCATTCCTGCCACCAGATAATTCTTGCATAATGCCACATACACAGCCGCATTGCCCTTGCGTAAGGAGCGCACAGGACAGGGATACACAAATTTGCTTAAGTGAGCAGGGAAAAGGCTTATGTCGAACCACTCAGGAATAATCGGAGAATCACCGCTTATCGCAACACGGCTAGCACAACATGATACCAACAAGATACTAGCGGCGGGTAAAATTTGCAAGACACTACTGAACAAGTCCAGACATGCGACATCGCATACAAAATGCTGCTCATCGGGGAAAAGGCCTAAGCCTGCGACAGAAAATCATAGAGCATACACAACGTAATTTTCGTATTTCGCGTAAACTAAACACGGTTTGCTCGGAAAACGACGTACAAAGTTTCTTAGGGAGCAGAGAAATATAGGAATTTCTACTACATGCTCAGATACCAGCATTTCTGCTCAAAAACCCATGACTGCAAAATTAAGCACTGCTTACATCATCAAGATATCGAACACCCAACAAAATCAAACAAACAACCCCACTTCCACTGATAGAACACTTTTCAGCTTTTACCAGGAGGCTTTCTTCTGCGTAAAAGTAGAGAAAATAAGAAACGAGCAGCGAAAAATTACACGCACTTTTGCTCGCATAGCTATAAGAGAAAAAATAAAATAATGAGGCACACGCTAATAAACTGTGAGAAAGACACCCATTTCTGCTGTCAGATCATTATTGCATAATGCTAAATACTGAATTGCATTTTCCCTGCGTGAAGAAAGCACAGGACAGGGATACACAATTTACCTTAAGCGAGCAGAGAAAGTCACTTCTACTCGGACAGCTTAATACCATAAAGTCTGAATTTTTGCAAAGAAAACAAAGCTTGAACAGCGCACGAACGTGACAGATACATACTAACAAAGAAACAACAACAGGGCCGGCGTCGGGCACTCATAAAATACCCTGCCCAAAACAAAGACTTCACCAGGTTCGCGAGGCAATTCCATTTAAAACGCTCGTCCTATCCTACAGATAGCAATGCAAACGCGACTACCCTTATTTTTTTTAAACCGCTATTTCACGCAATAAATGTAGCTCTCGTGTCACACGAAAAGGCAAATAGGTAGCACTTACTTGTCAAGTGGGCTCCCAGTGCGCGCGCGCGCACACACACACACACTCACATTTTCACACTCACAAACACAAAGTCTATTTTCACAACCACACAAATCCATATTATTCCTCAGGTCAATAATTATCCTACCATCGTCAAAAGAAGGCACACACATATATGCGAACGCAAAACCACAGGTCTTCGTTCCGGATGTAACAGGACACACACACACACACCCGAAGCCTTTTTGAATACATTGTGCTGTCGCCGGAATAAAAGATTTATCGCGAGGGTTCTTCAATGCAGCTCTGTTGCTGCTTAAGTGATAAAACAGTGCGCCTGAACCGCGCCCCACGCGAGCCGCACGCGGGCCCGTTCTCGCGGATTGGACATGCGACGCGCGCGATTCCCCGTGCGAGCGCAACGCGGTCCCGTTCTCGCCGTTTGGACGCGCGCGCGCGATCCGTTACCACGAGTGAGCGCACTGTTTTATCACTTAAACAGCAACAGAGCTGACATTGAAGTACCCTCACGATAAATCTTTTATTTTTCGGCGACAGCAGAATGTATTCAAAAAGGCTTCAGGTGTGTGTGTGTAAGTCCAGCCCAAGGCGTGTTGATGGGAGCGCACTGGTCTGTTGGGTACCCAACCTTGCAGCCAGCGATGGAGAAATGATTATTTTATTTTATTTTATTTTGAGTCATTATCGGCTCACCTATTTAGTGAAGGCCTATGAACACATGTTAAGTGGTTTGGTTTAAAAATGATGAGAGCTACAGTGTGTAGCGAATGATGTTCACATTTACCCGTTCTGCTCTATAATATTCTTGCAAAATATATAGGTACAAGGAAATAAAAGGAAAACGAAGTGAATTCACTCCTGTATAATGAACGCTGCGCAGAATGCACAGTACCGTTTTCTTCGTGGATGTACAGCGAACATGCATTCCTTTCTTTTTTTTTTGGGGGGGGGGGGGGGTTCGCGCCGGCAGAGTGACGATATCCTATTACATCCGGAACGAAGACCTATTGTTTTGCGTTCGCATATATGTGTGTGCCTTCTTTTGACGATGGTAGGATAATTATTGACCTGAGGAATAATAGGGATTTATGTGGTTGTTAAAATAGACTTTGTGTTTGTGAGTGTGAAAATGTGAGAGTGTGTGTGTGTGTGTGCGCGCGCGCAGGGAGCCCACTTGACAAGTAAGTGCTATCTGTTTGCCTTTTCGTGTGACACGAGAGATACATTTATGTACTATTGCGTGAAATAGTGGTTTAAAAAATAAAGGTAGTCGCGTTTGCATTGCTATCTGTAGGATAGGACGAGCGTTTTTAATGGAATTGCCTCGCGAACCTGGTGTAGTCTTTGTTTTGGGCAGGGTATTTTATGAGTGCGCGACGCCGGCCCTGTTGTTGTTTGTTTGCTAGAATGTATCTGTCACGTTCGTGCGCTGTTCAAGCTTTGTTTTCTTTGCAAAAATTCAGACTTTATGGTATTAAGCTGTCCGAGTAGAAGTGACTTTTTCTGCTCGCTTAAGATAAATTGTGTATCCCTGTCCTGTGCTCTCTTCACGCAGGGACAATGCAATTCAGTATTTAGCATTATGCAATAATGATCTGATAGCAGAAATGGGGTCTTTGTCACAGTTTATTAGCGTGTGCCTCGTTATTTTATTTTTTCTCTTATAGCTATGCGAGCAAATGTGCGTGTAATTTTTCGCTGCTCTTTTCTTATTTTCTCTACTTTTACGCAGAAGAAAGCCTCCTGGTAAAAGCTGAAACGTGTTCTATCAGTGGAAGTGGGGTTGTTTGTTTGATTTTGTTGGGTGTTCGATATCTTGATGATGTAAGCAGTGCTTAATTTTGCAGTCATGGGTTTTTGAGCAGAAATGCTGGTATCTGAGCACGTAGTAGAAATTCCTATATTTCTCTGCTCCCTAAGAAACTTTGTACGTCGTTTTCCGAGCAAACCGTGTTTAGTTTACGCGAAATACAAAAATTACGTTGTGTATGCTCTATGATTTTCTGTCGCAGGCTTAGGCCTTTTCCCCGATGAGCAGTATTTTGTATGCGATGTCGCATGTCTGGACTTGTTCAGTAGTGTCTTGCAAATTTTACCCGCCGCTAGTATCTTGTTGGTGTCATGTTGTGCAAGCCGTGTTGCGATAAGCGGTGATTCTCCGATTATTCCTGAGTGGTTCGACATAAGCCTTTTCCCTGCTCACTTAAGCAAATTTGTGTATCCCTGTCCTGTGCGCTCCTTACGCAAGGGCAATGCGGCTGTGTATGTGGCATTATGCAAGAATTATCTGGTGGCAGGAATGGGTGTCTTTTTCTCAGTTTATTAGCGTGCGTTACGGTTTCTTGCAGTTGCAGCTATTGGATCACAAATGCGTGTAATTTTTCGCGGTTCTTTTCTCCTTTCACTGCTTTTACTCAGAATGTAGATGAGGGTAAACAGTCAGCATCCAGTTAGAGCAGAAGAATGCCGCTTGGCAAAGGAGAGTTCATAAGAATTGAATTTGTTTGTTTTTTGTTATATGATGTTGAGTGTCAGTATTCACTTTGTTCGATATGTTGATGGAGTAAGCTGTTTGCATTTATAGGTGTTTGTGCAGAAATGCTGGTATCTGAGTGTGGAATTCCTAAGCACGTCTCCTTGTGCATTCCTGAGCTGCTGTCTGAGTGTGCGTGGTTTTTTTCTTGATTTGTGATGTCGTCATGGCATGTCTGAACTTGTTTAGCAGTATTGCAATTTTGCCCACCGCCAGTACCTTGTTGTTATCTTGTGTTAGCCGCGTGGCGATGTCCGGTGACTCTGCTATTATTCCTGAGGTCTTAAGACCTTTCCCTGCTCGCTTAAAGGAATTTGTGTGCCCTCGTCCTATCCTTTCTTTATGAAGGGACAATGCGGCTGTGTATGTAGCATTATGCAAGAATTACCTGATACAAGAGATGAGTGTCTTTCTCTTAGTTTATTAGCATATGCTTCAGTTTTTTGACGTCAAGTAGAAGAGCGCAATTTATGCTGCTCTTTTCTCAAATCACTGCTTTTGTGCAGAAGAAAGTCGCATGGTAAAGCTGAGAAGTGGGTTTCTCTGCTTGTTTGTTAGATGTTGTTAGGAGCTCGGTATGTTAAAGAAATAAGCTGTTATAGGCATCCGTGCAGAAATGCTTGCATCTGAGCGCAGGATAGGAATTCCTGAAGCACGGCACCCTCAGTGTAAATTAATTATTTTGGATGTGAGTCTTGTTCACTGCATGACAAGGCTGAAATGGGAAGAGAGAAAAAAGTGGAGCGCTTCATTAATAGCGATCCAAGTAATAGGGCAATTATAGTTTCCATAGAAAGTAGAATTTTAATAGGCTCCTAAAATTATAGTTTTGTAGTCGTAGTTTTTCTAAACTGCAATGTAAGATAGAAAATCATTAATATGGTGGGAATGCCATCATGTTCCCGTAATGGCGTTCTGTCTTGAGCTTTGTAGTGCGCGAATGGAACTTTGCCCCCGGCTTTCGCGCCTTTTTGCTCGCAGGTGTAGCCTCAGACAATGAGTATACGAGCATAGAAAGGGTCATGTATTACATAAGCCTGGTGATGATGTTGAGTGGTCTCACTTATTATTTTAAAAGAGCAGTGGTAGTTTACTGGTGTTGTGATTCTAATGACCATGATGAGCCTTTGGGGTGAAAATCGCTAATATGCACGGTGCTTTTTTTTATTTTATTGTAAAAGTGAACGTCATTAAGAGTCGGACAAAGGTAATAATCTTGCGATTCAATAAATAATAGGAGTCTTTGTCTCTGCCGCTGCCTTCTTCAGACGGGATGTGATGACGTCACTCAGTCTGTAGCAATGCATTACTTACTGGAAAAAAGTGTAGCAATAGAAAACTGGTGTGTATTGTCCTGGATGGATTTATGATGAGCACTGTTTTTGAATAAGAGGAGTATGTGTGCTTAGAAATAGTTTGATGTTGGTTTTCTGCTTTGTTCAAGTGTTTCTCTTTGCTTTTTCCCCCCTGTTGTCTGACAAACATGCGCTGACTTGCCCTGACCCCCCCCCCCTGTTCTGTGATGTTTTCCTTCTACATGTAGTTTTTTTCTTTTTGACAAAGAACATTCTTGACGATGTCGATAGTGCTGTCTTGAATGGGAGTAGTGCTATTCTTAATAATTTTGCGATTCATTTAGTTCAGAGAGTAACCGCAAGATGGACAGGTGCATGGCTTTATCCAGTCGAGGAACAAAGCGATATTATTCAGTTAGCTGCCTGGCTCTCGGAAGGGATGGACATGTCTCGATTAGCTCGTTGTATGTAGGCATTGAAGGTGTTAGGATATTTTGTTCTTTTGCAAGTCTAATTTAGGAAGACTTTGGGAATGAAATGCTTAATTCCTACAATCACATCTCATGTATGGTGTTTTTCTGCAATAGTTCCCTATGCAATCGTTATAGTAGAATAAAGGAAATAATCTTGGGATAGTGATTCAATAAATAACAGGTCCCCTGCCTAGAGCGTACGCGTCCTTGAGCCACGCAGCTGCATGATGATGTAATACTGCGACACTATTGTTTCAGGTGGACCTTGTCCAGAGGAGCATTAGTGGAAAAAAACAGTGTAGCCCTGAGACAGGTCCCCCAAACTCACCTTGGAAAAGCGTGCAACGAAGAAGGCCGCCACTAGATACCCCACTGTTGCCGTTCCGGATCACTTCAGCGCGCTAAGTTTAGCGGCAAAATGTTTTTGTAGTTTCTGCGAATGAATCTAGTCTTTATATGTCCAAATAAAACGCGTATAACAACTTTCTGTATCGTGTTTCACTTTTTGGTCCCGTTTTTAAACGTGTTGAGCGATCGGAAGGATCTAGTGCACAGCTGCGTGCATCACATAGCGTACCTGTCGTACCAGGCGCCGCAGGCGCAGTCGTCCATTTCTCCTTCGGTGACTTGGCCTGGCTTGGATTGTGCTTCAACTGGATCTTTAGCGCGCTACAATCAAACGCAAGCCAACGTCTGGTAACAATGGGGTATCTAAGGGCGGCCTCCGGCATTGCACGCATCGGGATAGGAACAAACACATGGGAAAATGGCGACCTTGGGGGACCTGCCCTGAGACAATAGGATGACGTCACGACCAATGAGCACGGCCTGCACGTGGCACAAGGATTCACTTCTGTCTTGGCCACTGACGGGTGTGGACGCATTAATTCTGTTCCTAGCAATTGCGTTGGCCGTTAGTGGAAGAGCGTAGCTTCGGTGGGGTTCCGTCTGCCTCTGATGGGGTGCGGATGTGTGGTTCGTCATTGGTGGATGGTGTGTGACGATTGTGGTGGATTTTGTGACGAACGGATTTACAATGAGGGAATGCGGTGAACGTGAAAAAATTATGGTGAGTGTCTTTTTCACCCTGTTCAAGTGTCTCTGTGTTTGTTTTCCTCTGTTGCCCAGCAGTCATGCGATTTGTCCTGACATGTCCTGACATGCCTCGACATGCATGCTTTCCTTTGTTGACGCTTTGTTTTTTTTCTTTTTTGACAAGGAACATTCTTGTCTTGACGATGTCGATAGTGTTGCCCTGAATGGGAATAGTGCTAGAACGATTCTGAATAATTTTGCGATTAAATTAGTTCAGAAAGTAACCGCAAGGGGGACGGATGCATGACTTTATAGAGGAGAAAAAAGCATTACGATTCAGTTTCATGCCTGGCTGTTGGATGGAGCAGACGCATCGTTCTGTGCTCCTTGTTACTCGTACTCTGTGTTGATTTGTTGAGTACCTAGTCCTCTTATTAGTCATTGATGGAGTTACGTGTGAGGATATTTTGTTCTTTTGCAAGCCTCATTTAGTAAGACTTTGGAATTCCTACGATCACCTCTCATGTATGGTGTTTTTCCGCATTAGTTCCCTATGCAATCGTTATAGTAGAATAAAGGAAATAATCTTGGGATAGTGATTCAATAAATAACAGGTCCCCTGCCTAGAGCGTATGCGTCCTTGAGTCACGCAGGTGCATGATGACGTCATGCCATGGCTTCATTGCAGATTGACCTTGTCCAGTTGTGTAGACCGTGTAAAAAAAAATACGGTGTAGCCTTGGGACAATGGGATGACGTCACAACCAATTAGCAACGCAAGAAGAGGGTGCTGGAATGCTCTTCTCTCTTAGCCTCTCGCAGGTGGTTGCCGCAGAGGGCGCTAAGAGCACGCGCGTATGCGTAGCTGCCGCGCCGCGGCGTCCCAGTCAGCTGCTCGCTGGCTGTCGCAGAGAGCAGACGTGCGCTCGGTTGCTCCGCAGTCCCCGCGCCTGCTCAGTTTCTGCCTGCTCTTGGATGGAGCAGTCGCACAGTCGCCGCAGGGGAAAAAGGTGAGTGATTTACCGATGTTTGCACGTTGTTTCACCATGCTCGTGTTAAGCCTTTTCTTGCCGTACGCGTATGTTTGGACTTGTTTAGCGGTGTCCCGTACCAAGCCTGTTGACGCACGTTTACTGTCGTGTGGCTAGTGGTTTCCGCCTTGTGTTAGCCGCGTAGTGTTGTGCGGTGACGCTGTGGTTAGGCCTTTTCTCTCGCATGCCCAGACTTGTTGAGCAGTGCTGCCATTTTTACATGCCGCTAGTACTTTGTTGTTCTCTGTCTTTCTCGCATAGAGCTACGATGCTGGCGGCATCTGGTGTGATGCCTTGCAACTAGGTGGCCACCTGCCTCTGCAACCGTCGTGCCCCAGTCGCCCGCACCGGCGTGATTTCTTCAAGATGGCGTCGTTGATTTTCAAATAAATTATTTCCCACTGTCTGCTTCCTTGCTATCTAGTTTTTTTTTCTACAACCCAAGTTTTACATAGAAAGTCCACGACAAGTATTGCATTCAGTTAGATTTTGCACAATTTTAAAATTTTAAAAATTTAAATTAAAAATAAAGTAATTTTAAAATAATTTAAAGTAAAAAGTGCAATACTTGCCGTGGATTTTCTGTGTAAAACTTGGGTTGTATGATTACTACTCATGTCAACTTGAGGAGGGGCAATTTTTGGAATGACTGAAATCTTGGAATCACTATTAAAATCACAGTACCTAAATCCTGTTCATATGGCGTGTGTAATTCGTAGCGCTCCCAATTGAAAATGACGTTCTGTATTGCGATCATGCCCTTGCACGAAGCCTCAAAACGCACCATTTGATGAGTTCCGCATGAGTAGGGAACAAAGGGTGTTCAAGCCACAGGCCTGAAACTAGAGTGAGTGACATACTAGTATATATATATACTGGTTGCGTTACTTGAGACTGACCAGAATTTTATTAAATTCGCGGTTTGTTTTTTCTTTCCGAAACTCGTTGAATATATCTATTCCTGACGGTACCAACTCAATGGTGGTGATGTATCACTAATTAGTGGAGCCGTTGGTTACTTTTACAATGAATCTTCATAATTTCTTAAAACAAGTTGAGCGCGCAATTCCAAATTTGTAGAGCACTACACTGAGAAGTCTAGTCAGCAAGAATCGAAACAGTAGCACTTTTCTGTGCCCTTAAAAAATTAGCAGAATGCACTATCTTCGAGCGCTGCGCGAGTTCTGCGGCCGCTTTTTTCTGTAACTCTCACTGTCACCGTTTGACAACACTGACATCACGCTGTTCCTCAAAACGTGCCCCCCGCTTCCTAGCGTCTTCGTTGCTTTTCTTTTGGCAAATTCTGATACAACGCGTAGACACTTATTGAGCAGCAGAATCGGTGATTTCATTTGTGTTATCTGCCAGGTTTTTACATTAATGCGTTGGTAGTTTTATCGTGTGACGTTTATCACATCAAATCGCGAACTGTGTTGTAACCAAGTTGTTGTTGTGTTAGCAGACCAAGCGAGATAACGACGGAAAGAAAATCAAATACGGCATGTTTTATGATAATGTAGACTGAGAAACGGCTTTCCCTCACTTCCACACCGAGAAAGGGACACCGAGTGACACCGGTGAGACCGAGAAAGGGAGAGGAGAAATTGGCCGCAAAATCCGCACAGTGCTCAATTATTTTGTCGCAGTTTTTTTTTTTTACTAGAGCTCAAAAAAGGCGCTGTGGTTTCGGTTCTTGAGGGGTAGGCCCCTCAGGGTTGTGCTCTACATCTTTGCAATTACGTAGTCAACGTATTTTCACTAATTACAAGGATTAATCACGAACGTTAATTGACGGCTGCGCTATCTGCTGATACACCACCACCTTTGAGTAGGTCCCGTCCGGAATAGATATATTCAACGACTTTTGAGAACAAAAAGTCAATCGCGGATTTAATAAAATTTAGTCAGTCTTACGTCACGTACACTGTATATATGACAATAAGCACGCATGGTATTGTTAACATATTCATTTTTAGAACGAGTTAACCTGTAAGGATATTACGGCCTTGCGTAATGCTGCATGGGAACGAAAAATTTTGCGAGTTAGGGAATAGAGGAAGTATAAGCCACATGGACAGTGCTATGTGTCAGCGATCATTTCTGCAGTTTGGTTGAACACCCTGTACGGTCAGGTTGATTAGTATATCATTATAATATATATGTTTCTTCCCGAATGCTACCTGAAACTGTCGTTGATACCTAATTTCCTATGTATGTCTTAGACATTATTAGTCATAACAGTTTTCAGCCATAACTTCCCATTCATCATCTTAAAATAAAGTTCTTTCGCGACTCGAGAAGATCCAGAGCATCCCTGCAGGGCATGAGTTTTTCGGCAAGAAAGAGAAAGGCTACGAAGGTAATAAAAGAAGCAAAAAGGAGAAAAAAAAAGACTTTTTATGTTCATGCACAACATGCAAAGTTCCGCCCTTAGTCCCGTATGACCCGTTATTTGAACCGGTTACCGGTATTTTTTTAGCGGTTTGTTCCGGTTCAGCTCCAAGAGGGCGTCGACTCTTTCGGTTCGGTTCAGTTCCAGTTCGGCAAAAAATAACGGTTAATAACGGTTTTCGGTTCAGGTTCGGGTTAGGTTCGACTCTCTGGACAGGAGTGCGGGAGCCCGAAGATCGGGATTGGAAGATGGCCCTACAAATTACCGGACTTAAACGCGTCTGGCACAGTGCTCCAAAGATGCAGCCAATTTTATTGTAATTTCACTTTTCTGCGTACGGTTGCAGTTATCATGCTAATGGCTTTAGTATTACAAGAATCCCCCCTCACTCTCCTAACAGTATACAGTGCTAACAGAATCTCAAATGCGAAAATCAAGGCTTCCCTCTATCCTTTTTCCACTTTACATCGCTAGCAAATAAATTTTCAATACCAACCCACATCTGGGAAATCTACTCATGCACGTGGTCTACCAAAAAACATTCCACGAAAGCCTTCCATGTTTACGCAATCAATTATGTCCATTATTATGGAGACATACTTCTGGCTGCTTTGGACGGGAAAGCGTCCGACATTTGCTGAATACGGGAGAGCGACGTTTCCGGAGGATATGTCCGTGATGAATTATTGCTGGGTTGGATCTGGTCTGTAACCCCGCGTATAATTCATGCGCTTAATTAGGGGGTTTGCTCTGGATTCGCGAAGCAAAAAGTGCTCGTATTTTGGCGTGCGTCCCGATGTTGTTGCCTCGCGCATTCAAGATGCACATCGGAGTGACTAGACCTTTCCGCTTGTCTGCCGTTAATTCCCTTGTGAAAAATTGTTTGGTTAACCAATAGACAAGCCATGGACAAAACGTCCACTGAAGCCATAGACAGTCCATTACCTTTCCATAGACCACCATTGGACACCCCTTTTTCCTTCCCGTAGACAGTCAATGGGAGATTGGCAGCAACTATCTATAGACAACCTGCTATAGAAAGGAAATTGATCAACTGCCATTGCCTGTCTATTGACTTTCTGTAGACTGACCATAGACTGGCCAATGATCCACGATTGACTTTCTATCATCATTATATTCACCAAATTCGGATTTATGAACTGTAATATGTTGAATATGAATCTGGAATTCCGTTGAGTTCCTGCTGTGTGAATGTGTATTGATGTTTTTTTTAACCTATGCTGACAAGCAATAGGTGGCCGTCATTGGCACACGTCCAGGGTCATCGTGGCTAATCATTGGCGCTATTCGCAATTACTTAATTCTAGTGCTTTCAGGACGCCCACCTCTGAGCCCGTAGCATTGGCATCTCCTTCCTAAGAGAAAATAGGTACCATATATTGCTAGACTTGCGAGCTTCCGCAAATTCGGGTGTCATGCTTGCCTCTGAGTCAGAATGAAGGGTGAGGTATCCCTGCTTAATTCGATTACGCATCCATCCAAGACCGAAGTAAGGATTAGCTTGGAGTATTAAATCACCACCAAGATAACGCCTGTGTTTGTAACCGCCTCCGGTTTGAGACATTCAGTAGGTCCATTGAAAGTGAAACTTATGCAGTGAGCACGCTACCTGCATCAATGTGAACCTGCATGGAAACTACGCACTGCACAAGTTTGAATTTCAATGGACCTACTGAATGTCTCAGACCGAAAGCAGTTACAAACACAAGCGTTATCTTGGTGTTGAGTTACCACTCCACGCAATACCTCACTTCGAGGTTATATGTATGCATAATCAAATTAAGCTGGAACACCTCAACCTTCATTCTGACTCGTCAAAGGCAAGCAGGCCACTCGAATTTGCGGAAGCTCGAAAGTCAAGCAATATGCGATATCTCTTTTCTGCTAGGAAGATTATGACGGTGCTGCATATGCCTTTCTAACTGCACGTGCTACGTCCCTGCACTGGTTAAGATGGCACTAAGGATTATCCTCGATGATCCTAGACGTCTGCCAATGATGACCACGTATTGCTTCTGAACACAGGGGGAAAAAAACATCACTTTCACACAACAGGATCTCAGCAGAACTCCAGGTTTCGATTCAACTGATCACGGTTCATGAATCCGAATAGGGGGCACATGACGATGGTAGAAGGGGAATGTTAACCAGTGGCTCTATCGTCAGTCTAAAGAAAGTCAATAGACAGGCAATGGCAGATATGTTTCCTTTCTATAGCATGTTGTCTATAGACTGTTGATGCCAATCTCCCATTGACAGGCCAAAGAAAGGATACACGATAGTCCAAAAGATGTCCATAGACTTGAAACAGACAGGCTATATATTCAGTAGTCCAAAGGAAGTCTATTCAAGAAATAGGACGTCCAAAGGATGTCAATAGACTGGCTAAACTTATTTTTGTAACGGTTAGAGAAATGGCGCATATTGTGGCTGCTGCCCCGTCACCACCCACTACTCGAAACGCCCTGCGGCTGTGAGATATACCAGGAGAATCTGCATTTATATCACATTAGCGAGGGCTCTAAAACAAAAGCAATGAGAAGGAGGTTGGTGACAAAGCTCCGACGAGCGATGACCCTCACCAGCAATGCACAAAAATATGAACGAAATTATCATCCCGTTGCCAATAGTCCGAAGTACACTGCAAAACGACCGAACGCTTATCCAGCTGTGATCTGCTATTAACACGCAGAATCGAACAGAAAGGGGTTCACCGCAGTTTCCAGTTGGATACTGAAATGCAAATCCTAACAATTGGGTATCGTTCTTGTAGTGCAGATCAAACAGATTCTAATCTGTAGCCATCCATAGAAACACTACGCTAATGATGCGCTAATGATGCGGCAGTAAGTGTTCAGAACTCTGTACGTCCCAGGCGTCCAACTTACGACCTCCGCCTGCCTACTGAAGACGTCCCACTTTTGTACCCCTAAGACCAGACTCTCTGTGGAGGACACCGCAAGAGTCAACACCTTCTTGGGGTTCCTCGACCCAATGATGGACTACACTACCCGGGGTCACGTATTTTGGAGGGAAGGATCTGTCCTCCATCTGTTGCCTTCTTGACGTTGCACGTATCCCATCGCTTTTGTTTAAAATGCGCACGCATGACACTCCAGTCTACTCTATCCGCAACGTAGAAGCTGACATACTGCACCTCCTCATCAACTGTCACCGGTACAATACCTCTCGTGATACACCCAAGCTTCGCCTTGGTGGGGGGGGGGGGGATATGCTTATTGAAAGGAAAAAAAGGGAGGAAAGGTTAGTCGGGCGTTGGCCAAATTAGAGGAAAGAAAAAGAGAACAGGAAAAGGGAAAAGGAGACAAACAAAACAAAAAAGAAACGCAGACACACACACAGGTGGGCCTTAGAGGCTGGTCGAGAGGCCGGTGGCACGAAGAAAGCTCTAGAGGGTAGTCGTAACCGCCCCCTAGTTCTCTCAGGACCAGGCCGAGCAGGGTAGCCAAAGAGACGTTGGGGTAGCCAAGTTGTCGCAAGTGGCATACCGGTTGCAAGATAATAGATAGTGCTTAATGTCGGCTTCCACGTAACAGGGGATATGCTGATTTTACTTACAAACATTAGTGGGCCCTACACAAAATAACGGCGTGACAGCAGCGTACCTGAACTTTCTAAGGCAAGTCTCATTAGCGAACGCTGTGAGTACTTATATGTGACCAATGAACAGCGCGACCAACGGCACCTACAGTTACTTCATACGTTTATTGTTTCACCGGCATATATTCTTTTTTCTTCTTCCGACCGTCTTTCCGACCGAAGCCTGGCTAAGCTTTTCTTTCATACCAATAAATATATGCTCCGTCCTTGTGGTCTTCCGCTCATGCACCCGGGCACAAATGAAATGCCGATAGCGGCGGTGATTCTATCATTTGGAAAGTTGGTATCCGACGTTAGTTTCCTTTCATCTGCTTTTTCTTTTATCTTTTTTACTTGCCCTCAATATATATGTATAATATTTCCAGCTCGATTTCCGAATAAAAAGCCTTTTCCAGTCGGAAATTGTATTCTCTGCCAGTGCTATTGATTGCGGAATAATCTATCCACAATGTTCGATCAGCTTTGCTCAAAAACGATAATAACATCGTAAAATAATGTGAAGGAAGGAATGGCAGGAGAAATTCCTAATGATTCTATGATATCTGTGATTCTTTCTAGTTTCTTAAGCGAGTTCGCGTTTTTCTTTCTGCTTCGTCCTAAGACATCTCCGGCCTTTAATAGTGCAGATGTTTTTCCTTTCTCGGAGAAACAAACCAACAACTTTCTCATATTAGACTTTCTAATTTTTTAATTCAAATCTTCTTTTCTCAAGTTTTTGCTTGTTAATTCATTTTCGTCACGCCGCATCTAGGATCATTGGAGCAAACTTTTACTTCTTAATCAATCAAGATAAATACGAAAGAATGACAAACGAATAAATATCAGTGACGTCCGTGTGGACGCCATCATCTGCCTGAAGATTTGCTTACTAGATAGCATTGTGTAATCTGTGGTGTGGTTAAACGCTAGTAAAGAGGACCTCATGGCAGGCCAATCACAATAGGAGGTGACGCAGGCAATGAGCGTTGTCCCCAGACATTGGACATACGTTTCCAAGAACGAAAGGTGGACATCATTGTGGACAAAACAGCGCACTGAAAAGTGTGTGCACCACCTGCAAGCACAGGGATGAGGCATGAATGAACGCTGGATGTTCGGTTAACAAACCTGTCGGTGAACAATTGAGATATGGCAGTCGTCGAAAAACCCAGTTCATGTCCTCAGGCACCTTGATGATGGTGCTGTGTTGGCCTGCGGTGTGTTTCAGCCTCAGAATAGTCACTTTCCATCATGTCGGTGACCTTTGTTTATCTTCTTTTTTTTTTTCGAACTCTGGTGAAAGCAAGATGCATGAGAGGGTAGGGATTCCAATATCTCAACTTTTGAGCATCAATGTACTTGAAAGCACATGCAAAGCGCACGTTGGACGGTCTCTGTCACCAACTCTCCAGGGATCAATAGTTTGCGAGAGATAATGCTGCAAAGAGACTACCCTTAGTCGGAGCTGATTGCACCGTCATCACTTCCGTGTTCGTTAATCGTCTCGTTCCACCGCCTTCGACAGCATGTGCCCTAGAGCGTTCGACTACTGCACAGACCTGCCCAAGCAGCACAATGTACTGAAAGTCGAGTGCAATAGGGGTGGACGGTATGTGTCTTATCAATGTTCCTTAGTTTCAACAGTCTGTTCAAGGTCTTCCACCTACCCGTTCACCCCTATTGCACTCGACTTTCAGTACATTGTGCTGCTTGGGTGGGAAGTCTAACTGACCCTATTGGCACAGTCTAGATAGGCGCACATTATCAACATGCTTTTCCCACTTGTAATTGCTTCATGCAAGGAAGAATCACTGATATGCAACCAGCATTCACTAGCATAGGACAAAAACTTTATCTATAGAAGGCGCCATGTCCTTGTTTATTTTGCTACGATACAGGACAGCTTATTCGGCAAACTTCAGGATAATATCAATATCATTTTAATCTGTTGGAAGTGCTTACACTGAAAATACAATTTTGCGTAGTCTTCTGTCGTGGCGTCGCGCGTGCTATTCGTGATTGATTGATTGGTATGTGAGTCCCGACATAGTAGCACACACGAATAGAAGAGAAAGTATAAACGCAAAAGCACTGAAAAGTAGAAAATGGACCTTCAATGGGTACCCGGCAGTTATCTTTTTATAACTATATTTTTTTATAATTTAGTTATAAAAAATTTAGTTGCTAATAATTATTTTTTTAAATGGGGACCGGATTGATCTATTAAATTACAGACCCATTTCTTTGATGAGTATCCCTCGCAAAATCCTTGAACATTACTTAATCTAATTACAAGATTACAAAATTATTTATTCTAATCTTTCGTGGAAGCTCACTCTTTCTTTTATCAGCCTCAACACGGATTCCGTAGGAGATACTCGTGTGAAACACAACTTGCCAGTCTTGTTCACGACATACAAATCTGCCTCTATAAAGGGGTGGTGACAGACGCTATTTTTCTTGACCTCAAAAAGGCATATGATAAGGTGTCTCACAGGAGCCTCCTTCTTAACTTATTTCGTTTAAACCTCCCACTACCCCTTTTAACCTGGATCGAACAGTTCCTGCCTCATCGTAAGCAAGCGACGACAGTTAATGTTACCTTATCATCATTTTGCCCCGGTACATCTGGTGTCCCTCAGGGCACCGTTCTTGGCCCAGTGTTATTTCTCATATACATTAATGACCTGCGCATTAATATTACTTTGAAAATACGACTCTTGGCAGATGATTGTGTGGTTTATCGAGGGATAACATCCATCTCAGACCAGATCATATTACAGCGCGATCTAAAGCTAATCGATGAATGTTGCAGAGTTTGGCACATGAAGCTTTGCGTACCGAAATGTGTATTTGTTCGCTTCACCCGCTCTCCATATCCCAAAACTGTTATTCCCTCTCCAATCTCTGTGGGGCCCAGTGATTTCCCCAGAAATTCACTGCTGGGGGGGGTGTCGAGCTTTCAAGGGGGGGGGGGTATGTTTGGTGAAGGTTGCACTTAAGGAATTTTCTTAGACACGGAAAGAATCGTGGAACAATGGTGACATCTCTGCAGAGCTTTCCCGTTTTATTTGTACATGTTACTACGTTAGAACTTAGTACATTAGAATACAGATTCATTATGAACGGCATTTCAACATTAAGATGCATAATCACACGACGGACAAAGACTAGCACCTTGTCTCACGAAGCTCAATGAATACCTAGCACACAGATTGTACAAATGCATAGTACGATCATCTGCATGGCTGTGGTCCTACAGCCCAAGTTTGACAGTACAGGATGTAATTCGCTGCACCAGACTCTCTACCAGAACGTGTTGGTGGCCGAGCTGGGTGGGGTCACCTGAGAAATTTCAGGGGGGGTGTTGCAAAAATGCAGAGGGGGTGTACACCCCCCCTAGAGGGGGTGTAGGGAAATCCCTGCCGACAACGACGAGCCCTCTCACCACCACCACCACCACCACCACCATCTCCAATCGCTCTGTCCTTCCATCCACATCTTGAAACTACTTGGGACTTACCTTTGTATCTAATCTTTCATGGAAGGACAATATCTTAGGCATCTCTAAGAAGGCCAACTTTCTTCGACGTAATATAAGACAAGCGCCCATAAATGAACCCTGATCCGACCTCACGTGGAATACGCAGCGTCGGTATGGGACCCTCATCAGTAAAGCTCGGTTCACACTATTGCGTGTCAATGCGTGCGTGCGGCTGCGTGCCAGCGACGTTGTGCTGACAGCGAATCATTGCAGCGGAACCTCCTTCAGGATAGAACGAAGGTACACGTAAGACGCTGTACGCAGCCGTAGACGCTGTAATGTGAATCAGCCTTAATACTTAGAAACCCTTGTTGAGTCAGTACAAAACTGGTGCGTACGTTTTATATTGCCGGGTTTTTCTATCCATGGTAGAAGAGCAAGGGTGCAGGCGAGCTGGTACATTGTAAAACGACGATAAAACCAGAGACACGGAACAGAAAAAAGGACAACACGACACGTTCGTGTTGAGAACGTGTCGTGTTGTCTTTTTTCTGTTCCGTGTCTCTGGTTTTATCGTCGTTTTTTCTATCCAACCCAGTGTGTCCTTAATGAAACTTACCCTAGGTGCAGTTTTGAGCTTAAGGAGGAAGTACTTTCGGATTTGTATGTTTCACAAGTTCTTTTACTTTTCATCCCTCAGTCAGCTGTACATCATTCGAGCCCAGTATTCACGTTTTTCCTGACCTGTAGGTGGCGCATCTAAGCTCCAAAATGGCGGACGTATCCCGGTTGTCGCTTAATTTCGATTTTGAGATTTCTGAACTGCAATGTTAATTCTCGATGCGTTGAAGGCTAACGAGTATTAAACGCTGCTCATGTACTTCTAGCAGGCGTGACCGGGTTGTCCAAAGAGAAGGCTATAGTTGTCGCGTATTATTTGCGAAGTTCTGGCGTGTTTCATCAACCACATTTCGTTAAGGTGAATTTCACGTTTACCGGTTGCGAGGCCGAAATAGGAAGAATCGAGTGTCCTGCGCTGCAGGAATGTCAGAGACATGCAAGCACACGACATCTGTGCTGCAACTCTCTTGCAGCTAACATCTTCTAAGTGTGTAGCGCGTGTACGAATGTAGTTTACAAGGTACAAGGTAATGTTGCGACATCCGTGTGTCACTAGTGCGCATGTTTTTGGGAAACCTTAACGAAACGTCGCATTCTTTCTGCATTCTTTCCCAAGTAATTTGGGAGCTGATTCAAATGCAGAGTTACAAAACTGACTTGGTATACGTTTTCGGCGCTATCTCTTGCGCTTTCTTACACATAATGGCTACTCAAGTTTGAAACAAACTTGTTCTGTTTTGTATAGACAAGTTTTTGCTTCCCTTGCTGTCGTGAGTTGCACAGAAGTGTGCTTCAGAAAAACCATTACCGCTCCAAGAGCTCTGCCAGACACACACAAGCGTTGCTGATGCAACAGGTTTGCTGATTTTGAGTAGCTCAATCCATCTCTTCCGAGGATGCGTCGAAGTAGGCGAAGAAACCGCGGAAAGACAAACTGCTGTCCCCTCGGCGCGCAGAGTCGCATTGTGACACGGAACAAAAGTAGTTTGGTTTAGTTCGCCGGTCGTTGTCTGCAATGTTGACTTCATCCATGATTTGAACAGCAAAATACAGGTGCAGCTCAGCGATTCATGCGAAAAGCAGCAACTTCTCCGCAAGTGTACGTGGGGTCGGCCGTGTGTACCTGGATTGGCTAGTCCCGAGTTTCACTGCTGTGCGGCGTCGATTTGGCGAAAAACGCGAATATTTCTAATCGTACCGGTCATAGTGAAAAATTACAGGGCGGTTACGACTCGTGTAACGCGAAATTCAGCGTCAGCTGTGCGTCTGGTGAAATGAGGCCGGATGAAAGTGTGTAGACAAATTTATTTCAGCGTGATGGGTATTGATTTGTTGTCGCTGAAATGGTTGGCGAGGTGAAGGGTGTCCTGAACGACGGGGCTGTTCTCGAACACCTAGTCTATGCATTAGCCATGTCTAGCTGTGGGTTGGCGGATGACGGTGCACAGCGTAAGGTTCAATTTCGGCCGTTATCATTCCTTCATCTGTTATTACACCATATCATCTCATCCTGGCTACAGTCGTGACGCAGCCCACATACGTGAGGCCAACAACGGCAAGCCGGTTCGTCACCACCACCACCACCTCAGTTGTTGGAACCTTGGAAAGTTTTGTTCTTGACCAGTGAAACGTCCACGTTGACGACGACGAGAAGCTTGTGCGTGCGGTAAGGCGCGAGTTTACGTACACAATAAAGCGCCGCGCAACATTTCCAACGCCATCGGCAAACTTTGCTTATGTACTTTGGTTTTTATCTCACTTTCCATCGACAGCGGTTGAAAGCTGGCGGGATTCTCCTCCTTACTCCCAGCGCTGAGCGCACATACGATAAGAGTTTTGTGCGGACATGCGAATGCCGACGACGCCAACGCGATGTCCGGAAGGACTCCACTATACAGCTCACGCGGTAAAAAAGTGTCGCGGACTATTTGTTGCACAGAGTCCTTCATACACTCTCTTTTACCGCTTGCTGAAACCAAGGGGAATTATCTCCCACAGGACATTGTTGACATCCCAGACCATGTAACCTTTCGCAGACATTTACTTTCCCATCTGTTTGACCGATAGCGATTTAAACGTCCAATGAATGTCACAATGCTTATGTTACCATTCCTTCTTTCTTTTTCTTGCTAGGCGATAAAACTCCCCATTAATCATCGTTAAATAAAGTTGTTGTTGTATTTCTTGCTAGACTGCAGTGGCCAGTGTACTGTTGTTTTCCCTAACGGCTGCCGTTAAGATTCATTGTATGTTTTACCCATGTAATGGCCCCTAGCAGTCCTTTCGGGTTTTGAATAATAATAAATAAATAACTGAACCATGTGGTGAATGTTCGACGTGTCCATTAAGTGGTGAACGAGTAAGCTTATCTTATACTTAAAATGGGGTAAAAATATCCATTACCGAGAATAGAGGAAATGCAAATGTAATCGACTCTCTTGGTTCCATAATCAATATTGTCCGTTGAGCTGGATTTTGCGTTATTAAAAGCGGTACGTTGGAGGACATTTCGATAAGTGGGTGCGTAGACTTGTAGTGCATAATTTACACGTGAATGAATTAATGCGCAAATTTTAAGATCATTAACGGGAAGGACTGCTAATTCTAGACAGTGACATGTAATACCGCTGTCACGCGGGCATTTGAATGAACATTGAAGGCAATGACCGTTGAGCATTCGAAGCACCATTGACGCTGTCAATTTCGTCATTTTGATGTGAAACTCCTCATTACCCACACCTCACAATCAGTGCGCAGCGCGAAATAGCGCGCACTTGTTATTCTTCCTGCGTTGCATCGCGAGTGTACTGGAAATTTCTACTTACTACTCTACTTCCAGTAGCCTATGAGACCTACAAACACCAACCTCTTTTGAGCCCCTTTAAGAGTACTTCCCCAAGCAGCACAATGTACTGAAAGTCGAGTGCAATAGGGGTGGGTCGAATACAATAGGTGGAAGGCCTTGAACAGACTCGTGAAACCAAAGAACATTGATAAGACACATACCGTCCACCCGTATTGCACTCGCCTTTCAGTACATTGTGCTGCTTGGGTCGCTTAGCCACTGATGTCTGACGGGTTGACGTTGCAAAACACTCAGGAAATGACTAAGCTTATCTTGAGAATTACAGCCCTGTCCGATAAAGACCGCTCCTCCATAGACAGATACCGCTCAGCAGCAAGGAAGTCGATAAAAGGTCAACGATAACCGATGCATGGCTAACTCCTTTTGATATACACGCCATATATAAACTCATTGTCGCTCATGTCACTGGCAGCCACTTCGTGAGTTAAATGAACTTCATTCAGGTTGGTACCAATTTGATCGATTAGTGTATTTCTAGTGGATATGTTGCCGTACCCTGTAGGGAAATTTATGGTCTGCTCGCACGGCCGGTGAGATGGAGGGGGGGGGGGGGCAGCCGTTGATGGTGCCCGAGGACCCGGGCTACTTCAGGGGCCCGCGCCGCCCAAGGCGCGTCGTAATCATATCAAGAGGAAATACCTAGACTATGCTATCAAGACGTGAGGCGGGGGGCCGGGCATGACCCATCCCCGGGGCCCATAATTTCTCTCGCCGGCCCTGTCTGTTCGAACCCGTGGTTGCAGTAAATTTCCTCGTATGCCGTTGCAGCTATATTATCGTTCAGCAAAGCGATGCTAAGATGCCCCATTGGAACAGTGTTGTATTTGTGACCAGCAGTGGCGCACTACTCTATCGAGTTCTACTAAAGGGGGTGCAACAGAACTGTTCGGTGGCCTGTACACAACGCCCATTAATTGAAGGCACGCAGAAAACGCTGACATATGCGATGATATGAGATAACAAACGTTTAATGTTGAGGATTTCAGTAAAGCTGTTTAGGGAAGTCCACAAAGCACAGTGTTTAGGGAAACATCTGGTTGAACAATATACGACACGTCATTCATTACATGAATGCAACTTCTCCATGGCTACCGTTCAAACGTCTCTATTGCTAGTTCTGTACTCCATTATCTCCACACATAAATCATTCAATGTAGTCTGCGTTGTGCGTCGTTGGGGGACACATGTGGCGGCTGCTAACCCTCACGGGGACAAAAATTAATCCGCAGATCGATCCACGTTATAACGGTGTCGTTCATGTTGTCCTCGTCCCAACAACAAACACACTCAAGCACGAAAGACTTTCTTGTGCGTTTCACTCAATCGATCAGTTAAGTTTCCTCTCTATCACGCATACGAGCGAGACAGTTTCAGCGCAAACTCAAGAGGACAAGCCCGGCGACCTTCCAAAGAGAGGTCACACGCGACAACTGCACATCCAATGGAAGATGCACAAAACAAGCGGTGATCAAACTACAGGAACAGCGCCGTTCGGAGGCGGATAATGCCGCGCCGGTCGTAAAATACAACAGCCCAGTGGAAATAAAAATGAGGACTAGGAAACCGTGAGGGATAGAATGGTCGCTGGGGAACTGCCCGCAGGGGATAAAGTGGTCATTGACCGTGCGAACTGCTTGGTAGTATATTGAACAGAATGCCAGTAGTGATCAAAATGCCACTCTACAAGTGCGACGAACTGCCTCCGTAGGCAGGCAGTGTAGCACTGCACATATGTGTGGATTTCGAGAATTTTCGTTGGTCTTCCGGTTTTGAACATCACACAACATTGACATCAGGCAGTGTAAGATGGACTACGGTTGAATCTGTATGAAATGTACGTGGAACAGAATCCTGGTTGCAAGGGTTCCTTTCCGTAATATCTCTGGTTGCGTTCTCATTGGAGGGAGACCGTCACGAGCACCGTGAGCACTTCGAAAATAGTGCTTACGGCGACGAATCCAGCCTGTGACGGGGGAAAGCAATTGGGGATAGGTAGGTTGTAAAGGTGAGGCAAAAATGATACGTGGGACAAAACGCGACGTTATTAATAATCTTATCTTTTTTTTTTTTTTTTTGCTTGGCTCCATTCACATCAGAAACGCATTGCTTGATGAACTTCACCCTTTGAGAGGTGTCTCGACCTGCCAGCTGTATTTTACTTGGGAATTGTCGCGATATGTGCATTCGTTGGTATAGAAAAGAAAAGAAAATCGTTTCTTCATGCCTGGAGGGTGAAAGCTAAGACACACACACACACAGAGCCGTGAATCTCTATAATTCATTTTCTTTTTCTAAGTACAGCGGCGCTTTACAAGTCTACTATGTCAGAGTAAGTTCGCATTCTGTTCGTTGCTATATCTAGCCGGATTTGTACAAAGTATAGGCTCTCTGGGTTTGCTAGGTTTGAGGAGAACGCGACGTAACGCAACACTGGTTCATTTAGAAAGGCGTAAGTCAACAACTAAGTGGCTTTATACTTGTTCCTGGGGTACCCCCTTTTCACTCATTGTTTGGAACGTTTGAAACATATGAGGAACAAAGAGATTTTGAGAGAAAAACAGAGAGAGAGAAAAACAAGCCACGTGCGTTAGAGCAGACTGGCCGTGCCTTATCTGCAAGGGACCAATACAAAGCATGCGGATAATGAGCTCATCAAGATTGCATTGGATACCATAAACACATGAAAAAAAAAAAAAAACAGGGCAACTTAACAACGGGACAGAAAGGGGCGACGCTGAAAATGACATATCATATCATATCATACCATACGAGTTCACTTTGCTGGTTTGTGTCTGCATTGTGTTTGCACTTTGTGTTTGCATTGCAAGAACTAACTTCTCACTTCCTTTCATTTCTGTTCATTTCTATGTTATCTCATTTTGTCTCTTTGACCTTTGGATATCCGACAGTATATTTTCCCTGAATACGGCAGTAACGGAAAAATATACTGCTACTGCTTCCATATTTACAGGTCGGAACCCCGAGGCCACCGAGAACGCTCCCATGATTAGTTTTTTTAATAAAGTACAACTAAAAAATGACGTTCTATGGACCATCTTCCTCAGAACGCACGGCGTATGCGCGGCTCTAGTTCTGGATGAAAACAGCCGGGACAATCATACCGGAACCATTACTAGGCTAACGCGACTACCATTTTTTCCGTTCCTGGAGTCCTCTTGTAAATGAGGAGGCTACGCTTCCCCGGGTTTCGGCACCAAATATGTAGGGAAAGGATCCAGGAACGGCAGCGAACAGCTTTAATGCAAGACGGCTTCACCACGCTCAAGAATCGCGAGAGTCTTCTTCTTCAAAACAGTGGCGCATAGCTCATTGGTCTGGCATGGAATGGCCCGGCGGGCTCCATGATGTTGCTTACATCAAACGGACACTCGAACTTCGTACAGGCAGAAGTAGTACAAACCGGGCTCGAAAACTACGATGGATACACACACACACACACAAAAAAAAAAGACTCAGGACAAAGACACGAAAACTGGGGTGCCTCAATACTAGCTCCCTCTACACAGAGGGAGCTAGTATTCAGGTACTCTAGGGAAAACGAAACTGCGGCGCCTCCTACGTGCATTTGTTTTCAGTCAGTAGCAGACGACATTCGAGAGGGCGCCACAGCTCAGGAAAATAGTCCATTGCAGATCCGTGTCTTATAGTGTCTCACCTTACATGCATCAAATACTTGTGATAAGGGACAGACACAGCGACAGGGGAACTGGACCATTCTTCAGTTCAACGTCAGTCGTGTCGTTTCCTTGGTCCGTGCGTCTGTCTCTGATAAACTATACATGGAGCTGAAATGCAACGTGTTCAGCAGAAAACAGTATAGAATCCCACCCGGTTGGAGACTGCTGGGACTAGGATGATTTAATAACCTCATCTCGCAGGAACTGTGATGGTCATTTCACAACCACAATATCTCAGAACAATGATCGAAGTTTGCAAAAGATGCGCCACCATAGCCAATAAAACCCTATAAGCCAAGTGTACGTACGCTGTCACTTGAGCATAGAAAATGCAGTGATTGGGCGCAGCCATGGAAATCTTCCAAGAGAAAAGAAAAGGCTGTATCACGGAAGACATCAGAGCCCAATATTTTGTTTCTCCGCTTTTAATTTCGTATCAAGCATTCAGGAAATCGATTTTATACGTTCCCCGGTCCTCAAATGGACGGGCGCCCATACCGCAGCACGTATCAATTTGCTTAATTCGCTCCCTCTCTTCGCATTGCGATTTAATTTCCGTTTCCTTTCCGAAGTTCGATCGAGTCATTGGAGATTTTCTTAACTGGCTTCTTCTTCGACCGATCCGCTGTTTATCTTGAAGTGGGGCCCATCAAAGGACTGTCGTCTGTCTTCATTTACGTAAATCGATTATGTCTTGAGCCCAGATCGGTGAGCTCCTAACTTCGTTTTCAATGACAAAACTGAAAGAAAACAAATCAAATTAGGTTTCTTGGGATTATTGCCCCGGTTTTAAAGCTGTTTTCCGACGAATGTGCACGTCTGTAGGAAGCCGCGCCTTTTCCAAACAAAAATTCAGATGAATGTGAACTGTGTTTCACAAATCTGTTTTGCATTATTATTCAGTGGGGCATACGCAGTTTTGAAACCTGTAGGCGCATTAAAATACATTGTGCTTCAAGTACGTATCAGCGTCGTCGAAGTTTTATTCGAGTACGCTTTTTGCGCATTTAAAACAGCAGTCTCAGACTGTAACCATATAACGTAACGCTATCCGACGACATAAGTTATCAAGGATAGAAGCAAGCCTCCCCGCTACCCCCAAGCGTCTTTGCTTTAAAATCCCGTATATACTAGGCAGGCCACCGGCGTCAATTCCGAGGAGCCCCGATATCGAAGAATGTGACTCCATGATCCTGGTTAAGAACAATTGTAACATCATACACTGCCCAGCAAAGACCGACGGATAGTGAAAGTACAGATAAAGACCATAAGAGGAAGAGCCATCAAAAGCGCCTTGCGACCAGTTCCGGAAACTGTTCATTATGTTTGAAGAAAGACAGCAACAACAACTACGTGATGACGGCGACCTGGGTTCAAAGGAGTCCAGAAAGCCATCGCAAAGATTTGCTGTTTCTGAAGCATTATGAAAGGACGTGACTTGATTTGACCACTAATAGAAAAAAAAATCTCTGTACGCAATATTTTTCGTATAAAAAATGCCACCGAACATCGATGCGCGCGTTCCCGCTCAACTCGCTCTGCAGGACGAAAATAGGAGAAGAAGGACGAAAACGTAATCGGTGATGTCATTACGGTTCCAGGGGCAACCGCTCTCCAATCGGGGTCAGCGTTTCCCGACGACGTTTTGGCTCGAGACGTTTTTTGGCAGACGACGTTTCTCTAAATCAGTCAGCGGGATGTACCGTAGTGACGTCAAAGCGACACGGGCGGTTAGTTGCGGGCATTGCCACCGTTGCGCACGGTGGCTAATTTTAAACTTGAATTCTGCGATATTTATGCATCTGTCGAATTAATCACGTTGCATGGTGCATTTATAATAGACAGGTTAACCGCTTGGGTTAAAGACTACAAGGTAGTGACTGAAGTCTGTGTTTCTTTAAAGAACAAGTACAAGAGATATGGTATCCATACTTCCATACTTTCTTATAACGAGGTTTGTGGCACATGTCTCACATTAGAGAAGCGCGTCGCTATTTGGACTTTTTGTCCATCACTCGATACAGAACGAATTGTGCCGGCCAGGTACCTAGTCTAGCAAAGATACATATCCCGGGGCAATGTCATGGCTCTTAATGGATGCACTGGCCTCGAAGTCTTCTACGAAGTACCATAATTAAACCGCCTAATTACCCGCGCATTAACTGTTAGTCACAGTTTCCTTGCTCCATTGTGGAGGTGGTGCTCAACGGCCCCAAGGCGCATGAGATGAGATGGAAAAATAGTAAAAGCTCAGAGGTAAATACTCGGAAAAAGCCTGTAATCTTAAAAAGCGTACAGATGTGTTTATGTATGGTGGCTTGGACAAAAGGAGATGAGGCGAGGCAGAAGAGACCGACCTAATTATGGGACCGCCGCTGGTATATATATAATTTATTTGACGGTTGTTCAAGGTTGATCGAGTCTTTTGCTCGACAAAAATCAGTGAGTAAACGTAATTGAATAAAATATTCTGAGGACGAGGTGATATCCTTCTCTGGTGAGCGGCAGCTATCATAGCGGCGAACAGTGTGGCTGTAGCTGTGGAACAGCGATGGATAATCAAGTTCATTGTGAAGGGGAACGTCAAATCAGCTAAGACTTACAGGCACAGTATGGGGAGCAAACGATGTCGAGGGGAACAACGCACGAATGGTGCAGACAGTTTGGCGAAGGCCAGGATATGGTAACGAATGAACCACATGGACACGTTCCTCCTGTCACACCAGTGAACATCGCAGGCGTTGAGCAAGCCATCCTTGACAGCCGGCGAGTAACAGTTCAAGACATCGCAGCCCAGCGTAGTATTAGTGTCGGCAGTGTGGAGACAATCCTTTAGGAACACTTACTGTTCCGCAAAGTCTGTGCAAGATGGGTTCCTCAACACCTCACTTGTGACCAAAAGGGAGCGCGCAATGCAGTCTCTGAGCAGCTTCGGAACAGGTTTCAATCCGAGGGGGACGCATTTTTACAATCAATTTTCATATGGCATGAAACCTGGATGCATAGTTTCACCCCAAAGACAAAAAGCAGCTGCATGGAATGGCGACATACGGCTTCCCCGCCGCCAAAGAAAAGCAAGATGCAGCCGACTGCTGGGAAGACCATGGGAACAGTCTTCTGAGACATGCGGGGTGTCACCCACGTGGACGTTTTGGAGCAAGGGGTCACGATTAATGTCCTGTACTACTCCACGTTGATAAAGGGTGCCGTGCGGCACGCAATTCGTAAGAAAATGCCTGGGATATTGTCCGGAAGGCTCATTCTTTTTCATGACGATGCCCGGCCTCACACGGCAAATTTGACGGTAGCAACACTGGCCGAAATGCGCTGGGAGGTTTTGCCACATGCCACTTGCAGCCCAGGTTTAGCACCAAGCGATTACCATTTGCTTGCACCCCTTAGAGAGCACCTAGGAGGAAAGACGTTCTATACAGATGAATCCCTCCAGAAAGATGTGCTGATATGGCCTACGGCAGCAGTCCATTTCTTTCTACGCCAAACGCATCATAGAGTTGACACAGCGATGACAGCGGTGTCTAGACGTGAACGGTAAAAACTTTGAAAAAACTGACGTAGCTTGGTGCTTCCCGAATTTTCCATTGTATTTAAAGACCCTTGAACGACCGTTGTAATTTTCCGAGCACGTCACGAGAGTAGTTCGACTAACAATGGTGATTAGGAGTGCATGGGAAGCTCAATTTGTTCCAAGCTTAATGCGGAAAGCAGTGGGTGTTGCCTAACGTTGGTGCTGCCAAAATACCACATATATATACAGGGTGTCCCACCGAAAAAGGGCCAGGGGCTAATGAAAAAAACAGAGTGATCTACACGAATGGAACCAACTGTACGTGCTTGGCTGTTGTGTGGTCTATCCAAAAATATATTTTTCATCGCCCCTTGTCAATTAATTAGCGGTAATTAATTTTCAAACTTTTTAATTATCGGTTTTAGCTCTCAGATGTCAATGAGGAAGTTGTAGTACATGTCGAAAAAGACGCAACTGAAGTGGTTCGAGGTTGCTATGGCTTGTGGTTTAGTTTTTTCCCGGGTTTAAAAATTGGTTTCTGAAGCCGCGCGCACCACAGAGCGCTTCCCATAATTCGGCGCCCGCGTGCGACGATTGCAGTGTACTCTGATAGGTGTGCCGTGAAACAGGTGAAATATCTTCCTCTTGTGTGAAGTGGCCCAAGGATGGTCTCCAAGTGCTAATATCAAAGTCAGAGTACGACGGAGGGCGCTGGAATCGTCGCGGGTGCCGGATTGCCGGACTTTTAAGCTCGGGAAACAACGAAACCACAAGCCATAGCGACCTCGAACCACTTCAGCTGTGTCTCTTTCGACATCTACTACAACCTCCTTATTGACATCTGAGAGCTAAAACCGATGGTTAAAAAGTTGGAAAATTAATTACCGCTAATTAATTGACAAGGGGCGATAAAAATTTTTGTTTTGGATAGACCACACAGCTGCCAAGCACGTACAGTTGGTTGCATTTGTGTAAAGCACTCCGTTTTTTTTTAGCCCCTGGCCCTCTTTCGGTGGGACACCCTGTATGTATATATATATATAAGTGGAATAATAAGACTTGGACTACAGATTACAGGAACGTTAACAAAAACTAATTTATTTAATGGGCAATTTAACACATAGATTAAAAAAAGAATGGTCAACGTTTCGACAGTGGCACTGTCTTCGTCAGGACAAAAGAGGTGCAAGGGTTGTATATTGCTTAAATAGGTTTCCTGGGTGACGTCACAATCGGTGCAAGTATGCACGTGGCAGTTGTCTGAGTCATATTCTGGAACATTCCGCAGGGTCAAGTCCGGGTAGTGATGTCATCTTTCTTGGGGAGCCAGCTCACGGTGAGCTGTACTGAGGCCATAGCTGAAAAGAAAAAAAGGGAGGAAAATAAAAGGAAAAAAATGGGAAAGTATATCTCATCTAGACGACCAGATTCCTTACCGTATACATATATATATATATATATATGTCTGTAACTCAAACATCGCCATGCCAGTACTGGACAGCTGTTTCGGCCTTCTTGGACCTCATCAGCAGTACGCAGGCAGGCAACGTTTGAGTGGATGGTGTCAGAAGGTCACGTAACACGTGATTCCTCCAAAGAGCTCCGGCTATTTTTTCCTATTATATATATATATATATATATATATATATATATATAGCTATTTCGTCCTGAAGAAGGCGGAGCTTCCGAAGTGACGTAGACATCGCCCTTAACTTTTAGAATTTTAGGTTTTAATAAACTCTTTTTTGTTACTTCCCCTACTTTCGTCTTCTCTCTCCCATTTATCTCAACGTTCACTATAATTACGTAGCCGTCCGACCCAACCTCAACCTTTCAAGATATATATATATATATTAACGCCCTGGGTTAACACCCTGGAACACTGATGTCTCGCAGAGACACACTGTTCGTGCCTACCCTAGAGCATGTCACATCCCTACGCTGTGCCGATGAGAGCCAAGAAGCTCGAAACGGCCCACAGCTGGGATGTGACACGCTTGATTTTTAAACATATATATATATAAATTGGCTCCATCTGTGGCCATTTTCCGAAATGCGTTTCAATTGAATTGGTTTATACACTCTTAAACCCGTACCTTTTATTGTAACTTTTAGAAACATGTAACTTCTATATAGACGTAGATTTCGAGATTTCTTATAGGTTACACCACTGTAACGTATATTTAGAGGTTAAAAGCGACCAAGGTCATGTCTTTACAACACGAATAGAAGTTACATCTCGGGAAAAACAAAAACAGCTTGTTGTAACTTATAAATGTACCCTCTACTCCGGCACTGTAACTTCTAAGCGAAATCTCCAACAATCATTTCTTTGTTAGTTTCTTATCGTTGATGTTCTTATCGTTTGTTTTCCTTCTATTTTTCAGCATAATGCCGCGTTCCAGCCTCCCATTCGAGACGACAGTTGAGAATCTACGCTGTTATTTTTTATCTGTTTCAGCGTCATCTATACGTCGACTACATGTTATCAATGCTGTATGAACACAGATTATAAGCTCGCAGTCTGGAATACTGATAGTATGTTTCTTTCTAAAGGGTGGAAAACCATTGTCAATGCCGCAACCACCAAGATTTCCGATTTCGCTGCGTAGCCGAGCCTGGTCTATGTCTATCCACACTGAGAGCGGTTGCCTTGAAACGCTTAACGCTCGTCGTCCGTCCGTTAACAAGTGTAATCTGTTTTAATCAGTGGTTTTCCTCGCGTTTATCATAGTATCGTCAGGAACAACGGAAAAGCTAGATGTCTCTAGCAAACAAGGATATTTTCGGTGTTCTCAGGGGAAAGTGTAGTGAGTGCGAAGATTGCAAAGAATATATAACCGAAAACGAACGTCACCACCGCAGCCCTAATTCACACACTTCATACACTGGGTAAGTGTACGTTTTGTGCTAGGTACGTGCGTTATTTTGATAGCAAGAGCTCTTAGCGCATGTTTGTTGTGATTATGGCAAGCGTTTTGCGGTCCTGCATATGAACGCCACTTACGCTTGCTACTTTTCTGCTCTTACTTGGTCGCCAAGTCAATACACCGGCGTGCATTTTGCGAGCTGCGGATATATGCATCAAGATATATAATTCGCAGCTTCCTACTCGTTGTATTCTTACGATATTCTAAGACTCAATCGCGGAGTGAACGCCTTCCTGCATTTATGCTGCTTTGTACCTTGTGCTTTGTACCGATTTGAATGGTTCCGTAATTGTTACTCTCATTGCCCAAACTTTTGTTCCCAGGATCCCACATGCAGGTTCACATATACCGTCACCAGCGCAATGCAGTACCTCACAAACTCGTCCCAGAGCGCCTCCAACGCTGATAACACAGTAATGTAGTGTCTCCTGCGTTACTGTACACTCATATTCCTCAAGGTTGTGTGCGTTTTATGTAATACTGTATTGCCATTTGCGCTCGCCTCTGCAACACGAATGTGGAATAAATTTTTTTCTGCTGCAATTCTCCATTTCGTTGGGTGTGTTCAGCTTAGCAAACATAGGTCAGTTGTTTTGACTCGCTAGCTTCCTCGCACTTTTATGCATTGCTTCTCACTTAGAAGATAGTTCTTTTTTCCACATACATGGTAAAGCGACCATGGTTTCTCCTCACATCAGAATCGCACTTGTGCACAGTGTGTCACCTCTCGACAGACAGAGTTTTTGTAATATACATATGTTCAAGATCTCCTTTTCTGCGGGTTCATTTTGGTACCTTGGTGTGTTCTGTAAATGTCTGTCCATATCCCACGCACGGGGTGTTTGTTTTTATTCGCATCACACCAGCGCTCATTTGACAGGTGGGTTACGTTAATTTTCGCAAATTAACCCATCCGTAGTTACAAACATCTCCGACATTTCCTGACGCATGTGTCTGTAACTACGGACCGATTAATTAGCAAAAATTCACATAACCCACCTGCCAAATGAGCGCTACTCTGTTGCGAATAAAAATGAACATCCTGTATAAAAAGCCGCGCGTTGGCGTACCCTTTACGGGCAGGTCCTGGATTGAAGGCCGTAACCTCTAATTAGTGGGTTTCCTTGTAACTTTTATAAAAGGGGTCGCTCAGAGGGTACCTGGTAGCTTCTGAAATAGAGGGTAAAATATTGCGATTTTTTACCCTTTACTAAAGGGTACGGAGTTAAGAGTGTAGGGTCATCTTCCGATCCTAATGTTCAGGCGGCCGCACGCGTTTCGGTGCCCTTTATTATAATTTCTTCCTCCCTCTCTTTTTTCTTCGTCCTCTTCACCTCTTCTCTCTCCACAACTGTCACGGACGGATCGACACGTTTTTCCACGTAGGTGCGCCCTATAAAGCTAGCGCTTTGAAAATGAAGTCTCAGAGCGAGCAATTTTGCTCTGCCATTGTGTGCCTGAGAGAGTATACATAAATGCAGGAAACAGATTTGGCTGTCTCCTGTATGCACTTTTCGGTCATTCAATTACGTGTACACACGTGTACGTACACACCCAAAATTTTCATTGTTACTGATATTCTTTCGGTAACGTTATCGAATTGACACGTTTAAATAGTTTAACCCTCGATAAATACCCCGCAGTTTTTGTTACCTTTCCTACGTACGTTGTCCGCGTCACGGTCTTTTCGAAGCTTCGTTGAGTTTTTGCACAAGCGTTTGTTTATAACTTTCCTTTGGCATTTCATTGGTGCTACTTTTCGCATACATGTACCGCACGCTGCACTGTACGCCGATTCATAACCCGTATACGACCGCATTCTGCTTCAGTCACTATTAGCCGCTCAAGCCACACGTTACCGAAGCAACCGCTGACCCACGGAATTTGCGTACCCGCTAATGACCAAACGCGGCCTTCTATGCGCCGGCCCCATTTACGAGCACGTTCTAATCATTAATTATTGTTTTGGATAGAGGCCGGCTATTTGCATATATTCTGCTTAGTGAAGAACGCGGAACCGACCGTCGCATGGGAACCGTAACATAAGTCACGTAGTACGTGATCGTCCGTTCATCCTCGAGATAACCAACCGGGATACATTACGTTTTCAAGAAACGGTGAATTTCTCCTGGTTATTTTAGTACGTGTCGCACTGACCGGGCGACGAACTACTGTATCCCTTCGAAGGCGTCGCATTAAAATCACGAAGAAAGAAACAGACGTGTAATCCTTGTAAGTGACTGGGATGCTGTCCGTGAGATTAGTGAAACCGCTGGCGGTCAATAAATCGCGTAAGTGCGGCTTAAAAATTTGACTCGTGGCGCAGTATTATGAAACTAGGGAGGATATTGACCCGTTAATATCCGCAAAAAACAGATGCGTGAGATGATACGAAGTACCCGAACCCGCCCACATCAGCGCTATATATATATATATAAGAAAAACTCCTCATGGTTTGCGATAATTGTACGTCAAAATCCTTTCCATGCTGTGACTGATTTTCACTGGTCGCATTTGTCTGCAACCATGGTGGTGGCTTCCTGTTTAAGGTGTGATAACTTACTTTGAACGGCGACACTTTTTTTTAGTTACGTGTTAGCGACGCGAGGCAAGTGTGGCAATGAGAGCAGTACAGGCGTAGACAGGTGGAGAGAGGAGAGTAGGAAGGAGCTGGGGACAAGGGGGGGGGGGTTCGTAAGCGTCCTGGGCCGACTTCAGGGTCAACTGTGCCAACATTGGTTTGGAAAGCCTCCGGAAAACCCAGGGAAAACCTCAGACAGCACAGCCGGTGGTAGGATTCGAACTACCACCTCCCAGTCTTCAGCACGACCTTGGCTGCCACCAACGAGCGGGTCGCCTTAACCCGCTCGGCCATGCCGCTGATGAGCGGTGAAACGATATCGCTATTCGTATAACGTCGCAGTATAACTATGGGAACTGGACCTGGTTGCATGCAGTCGTAGGATGGCACACTCAGAAAAGTAACTACGTTACAGTTATAGTTACTGCACAAGAGTACCTTAGTTACAGTCAGGGAAGGATAACGGACGTACGAGGGGTGTTCAAGTCAAACCGGGACTTTCTGTCTCCTGAGTGTACACATGGCTCACGCTACTTCTTTTTCGTCATTTTCACACGCGACAGGCCTCCGCGTTCACCACGTGGTGGTCCAAAGTTTGTGCCAAACAGAAGGCACGTGCTGGACAAGATGGCCGACAACGAGGTGAGCGCGTACATCGAACAGCGAATTGTCATGACGTTTCTCGTGAATGAAGGCGTAAAGTCATCTGAAATTCACAGAAGACTTCAGGCTCAGTATGGCCACGATACACTTAGCCGCAGCAAAGCGTTTGAGCGGTGCAAACGGTTCCGAGACGGCCATACATCAGTGCAGGACGATCCCGGCCGGGCGGCTCAGAGCCCAGTGTCAGAGTTCCTGAGAACATCCAACTTATGGAGCCTGATCCTCAGGGACCGACGGATAACATGTCTCAAACTGGCTCGAAAGATGGACCTTTGTGGGGAACGTTGAAACTATCATTCATGAACACCTGCAGTTTCGGAAAGTTAGTGCCCGTTGGGTCCCGAGGCAGCGCTCCGTGTTTGATAGGCAGAGAAGGCTGGAAATCTCCCAAGAGCTAAGGTACGGTTTCGACACTGAAGCACAGCCGTTCCTTGATCGGATCATCACGTGCGATGAAACGTGGGTACACCATTTCACTCCTGAGTCTAAACGCGCATCAAAACAGTGGAAGCATCCGGGCTCACCAGCTCCCAAGATGTTCCGAAGCGCCCCGTCTGCGGGTAAGGTCATGGCCACGGTTTTCTGGGACAATGCTGGCGCTGTTCATGTTGATTTTCTGCCCAGTGCTACCACCATCAATAGTGCATATTACTGCCAGTTCTCAGGGATGTGCATAGGGCGCTGAAGCAAAAGCGGCTGGGCCTCATCACCAAAGGAGTCCTCCTCCTCTAGGATAATGCACTCCCGCATACCGCGCATCTCACGACACGCACCTTACAGGAACTTGGCTGGGAGTTGCTGCCACATCCTCCTTACAGTCCGGACCTCACCCCCAGCGATTTCCATCTCTTCGGGCCACTGAAGGCGTTCCTTGGGGGCCGCCACTTCAGCTGCGACGACGAGGTCAAGAATGCGGTCCGATCATGGCTGCTACGCGCCGGTAAGGATTTCTACGCTGCTGGCATCCAAGCCCCTCGTGAAACGCTGGGACAAGTGCATTAGTGCAGCCTGTGATTTCGTTTGAAAATAAAACTAATTTCTCGCCTGTAAGTTCATTTTACTTTTGCGAAAAATGAAACGTCCCGGTTTGACTTGAACACCCCTCGTATTTTGGTTACAGTTTCCACTTTCGTTACTGCCATATATTCATTTCCGTTATCCGTTTCTGATAGCGGCCTTTCAATTTCGTTTCCGTTACGTTTCCGTTACTGTTTCCGGTAATGGAACGGTTGTTACAGAGCTGCGGGAGGACAGCCCGTCCGGCTCTCTCAGGACCCTGTTTTGCCAAAGTGCTGCTTTGGTGTCACGCGTACACACTACACAAGTAACTTTACGTCGTTGTCTTGCAAGATTTAAAGAAAATAAAAATATGTAGGAACTTGTCTTCAGTCACTCGGAGTCCAGCAACTCAAGATGGGCGTAACTTTCATCCAATGTCGCATTCATCAGCGGACGCTCTCAGTAGTAAATAATACTGCCATGGCCACAGTGAAAAGAAAAAGAAAGTACAAAATAAGTAACTAAAAATCGTAGGCTGGCATCCTCGTGCTATGGTGGAGTATAGTCATGTGTTGATGTCATGGAGTTATGGGGACTGGGACGAGGAAAGTGAGGGATGCACCATCGAGATCCAATTTGCGCTTTCTTTCCATGCTCTTGTGTAGTATTTAGAGCATTACAGGGAATTGAGTCATCAAAATACAAAAACAAAAAATGAAATGTCAGTCAAATGTCATCGCACAACAGGAATAGCCATTACCCGAATTCAATACCGGACGATAAATTCGTTTCCGTTTCTGTTTCCGGTAATGGAGGACCGTGGTATGCGTTCCGTTATCGTTACCATCTCCAATTTCAGTAATATACCGTTTCTGTTTCCTTTACGATTACCGTTACCCTACCCTGGTTACAGTCACTCTTCAGGAACAGTAACTAGTTAAGTTACTGTTCGAGTAACTCAGTTACTTTGCAGTAACGTTCCAATTCACCAAGAAGAGAGACTCGGGTTGAACGAAAATTACTTATATATACTATATTACTCACAGAATACATCACAAGCTAGATATTCTCAAACGAGAATACTCAAAGATAAAAAGAAAGAAGACCTGATGCTTATCTCTTGCTTACAATAACGCAAATATGTTGTAAATTCCGAATCACATTAAAACAACAACAACAACTTTATTTCGAGATGATGAATGGAGAGGTTCAGAGGTTCACGTGCCAGGTTCGTCTTCTGCTCTCGTGCGACACGAACGTGTGTTCTTCAGTTCCATCAACCACAGAGCACTATCTGGGACGAGATATTTTATCCCGTATGGCTGCGGCCAAGAACCCCCTTCCCGCTGCTGGAAGGCGGGATGCATCGCAGCCCTATCGCAGTCGGTTCCCGATAGCCCGTCGCTCCCAAGAGGGTGGTGACAGTGAGACTTCACAGCGCCAGGACGACCGTCCTCCTGAAGACTGATCTTCGGAGACAGTTATCCTGGGCATGAAAGACATGAAGGAGGACGACGTTGATGACAACCCCTTCACCCTGGTGACCTATAAGAAGAATCGCACGGAGGGCATCCCTGTCGTCTTCACACCCACGCCTCCTGGGGCATCCTTCTGGCGCGTCAATCCAAACATCTGCGTCGCCGCCCAGAAGCCTATACGGAAAAAGCGTTTCAATACGGACGGCAGTATGTGTCTGTTCGTATCATATCCTCGTATCATCTGCTGTTGCCAATTTGCTTGGCCTAGCGACTGTAGCGGGTGTGGGTGTCACAGAGCTCGACTGGTTTGTTAACCGAGGTTAGCGAGGAGACCCATGGTTCCAAGAACACGAGGCAATAAGAAATTACGAGGGGTGCCCGGCAGCGACCCCTCGTAATTTCTTATTGCCTCGTGTTCTTCCGTGCCGTGACCCTCCTCCGTCTCAGAAGCGGGGATATAGGCGACGCTCGCCTTTGAAGCTGCAACTCACTGATGTAAAAACTCATTTCGACCTAGTCCTGCGACCCTGTGCGGCTCCCCTTGTTCTCGGAGAGTGGGCTTCCTTTTGTCTCCAACTGCAGTGTCAAATATTTCGGAAGCGTTTCAACAAGGGGATAAAGGAAAATAATAAGTCTCGAAAAGGGGATGCGCGGGAAAACGACGAAAAACGCTGCACAGTCGGACATCAGCAGGGCTTTTGAACAGTTGTCTGCGGGGCCGTGGCGTGAAAGTGCTTGGACCGAGGACAGCCGCCAAGAGGTGTGCCGTGTGTCGCGTCAGTGGTCACCGCTACGCGATAGATCCCCGACAACGTGCACCAAGTTCGAAGCCGGCTCAACTCCGGACCCCTTTCATCGACTCGGGGACGCCACACCATCACAGCTAAGGAATTTTCACCCCATCTCTATCGAACTGGTCGTCGCTTTCACTACAATCGCTGACTTAATTTGTAACCTCTACTCCGTTCAACTTATAACTTTACACCATATGTCACCTCTGTCAATTGTGAGCAGTGTTATGTAATAATTGTTACAATTATTGTAAAGTGGCAAACGTGTTGTTGAAAAAGTTGAACGATGTGTCTGTCCTCCAATTCCTATGGCTGTCCGTTGTCCAGGAACACCCCAGTCGACCGTCCAAACCTGAATCTTCTTTTTGCGTGCATGATACGGGTCTCAGTGCCGAACGTGATTCCATCTAGTGAGTCGCACGAGCTCCTGAGTCGCCGCCGTGCGTGTGACAGTGGGTGTGCAAGTGAGCATCGCTAAGCTTTATGTTGCGAACATGGGGAAGATCAGCGACGTCCCTCTGCCATATGCGGACGAAGAAATTGCCTCCTACCTGAAGGGTTCCGGGGTGGTGTCGACCCCACGGCACGTCAGAGGTATCTCCACGGAAGATGGCCAGGATAAGCTCATCCCCCTCAGATTGGTCATTCTTACCTTGTGTCACAATGTGACACGTTTCACCGATTACGCTGTGCGCGAGTATGTTGGGTGCGCGAGTATCTCTGAAAGTGCTGCCGCCAAAATCATCCCCTCATCCGTTCCCAATGAGCAATAGAGCAGTGTTCAGCCACAGCGGCGGTGAATCGACCACCTCATCATCATCCAATGTGTGTGTGTGCGTGTGTGCGCGCGCGCGTGCGTGTGTCTGTGTGTGTGTGTGTGTGTGTGTGTGTGTACACGTGCCACACGTGCATACACTGCACTGATAGCCTGTGGAGTGATAGCCCCTAACCTTTGCCTGCATGATCAACGCAGTTTGAAAATGAAAAAGTCACTCACCTGAAGGTGTTCCTTCAGGTTCGACGTAGACGTCTTGCTCGCACAGTAAGTCCCATTACATGCCCTGCCGCGAACTTTCAGATTGCTAGGTTCACTAAAAACCAGACCCAATGTTTCCCGACACATAGGCCAAGGAAGCTTCTCCGGTTCTTCCTGTTTTTCAGCCATTTTGAATCTAATAAGTCTTACTCATTAACTTTACTTCAGTCATGAACCCTGTTGTCAGAGCCGAAATCTCTAATTTGACCCCCCCCCCCCCCGTTACGAAACTACACTTCCTCATTGCGGCTTGCGAGAATAGCCTCAAATCGAGGTTCGTCTCCGATTGCAGCGCACCACAAGCCATGCGTTTTGTTTGGTAATTGTGTGATCGGTGCATAGGTGGCCCCGTCCTGCCAGCTGGGCGTTGTATAAGAAGCAGGAACAAAGAAAAGAAATAGCCTTTGACCAGCGTGGCTCTGAAAAGGCTTAGTGCACAAAAAAAGAAAAAAAAAGAAAAGGAACTAGCTACGGTAACTAGCTACTGAAAGAAAATGGGGCTAGTTACAGCTAAAAGTTACTTTTCTCAGAAGATTAACTAGTTGCAGTTACAAGTTAGTTTTTCGGTAATTCTAGTTACAGTTACAAGTTACCTTTTCGGTAATTATAGTTACTATAGTAACTAAATTACTTCCCAAGACTGGTTGCCGGTGCACGTAGCATGTGCATTTCAAGAGAGCGTTCCGTGTCAAGCGAGGCCGGTACCAGAGTCTGTAGCGTTGTTTTGAAGATTCCACAAGTGTGACCGTCAACGCGACATATAGAATGGATACTAATTATCACAACTTCAAAACTTATGTTCTATCTCGATAACGTACTCCTTAATTGCGACCTTTTCTATACATATGAACAAAGTGTTATTCAGGCCCGATAGGGCAGCAAGTGCACCCGTGGCATGAGTGCTGCTGAGATGCATGAAATATGTTAATGACCCCTCTCTGAAGACTTTAACATGACATCTGCATATATCTATACATTGTTCACCATACGTTTGAATGTGCGGCTATTTATTTAAACCAGGCCATGGAGGCCACGTAGCGTGAAGTAACTTTTCTTAAGTGGTGGTGTGCTGTATCCGAGCGATCTGCTTGCCGGCGTGGCGGCATGTTGCTCTAGGGGGATCGTGTGTCCTCGGCTGACTTCGCAGGGAACTGTGCCGACAGTTGTCTTAAAGCGTCTGAAAACCCAGGGAAAACACCCAAACAGAACAGCCGGCGCCCGGTTTCGAAGCCGGGTCACCTCCCAGTCTCGGCGTGATGGAATGCCATCATCGTATAGAGCCAAGCCACGGGAGCTGGCGTGCGTGTGTCCTTAAGTGCGTGCCTCATATTTCGCATGCGATGTGAAACCGTGTATGCCGTGGTCGTGTCTGAGGTTCCGTTAATATGTCCAATATGGTAAAATTAACGCATACGGGAATCCCCGTGGTACGGCTCCTGGTCACTGTTGCCATGCGAGGTCAAACCGACAAACCGTCAATAAGACATTAATGTATAAAGAACACACGAGGACAAGGCAAACGAGCTAGTGTAAGCATATTTTTCTTTCTTTTCCAATCCAAGCATGAAAAGAGCATCATTTCCTTGCGTTTCAGGAGACACGAGAGGAAGAAGAGAGAACAAAGTGGACAAGACGGACTAGCGTAAATAGCATGTCACCGTGGGTCCCATGAGCCTCTAGACGTTACTCCGCACGAAACCCTGGCCAATCGCCCTGTGTGGCTGGTGGCCACTGTTCCTAGTGGTGGAAGAAGAAATAGCAGAGACTGAGCGAACACTTAAGGCATGCGCAACATTTAAGCATCACCGACGCCCAAGCAATGATCTGTAATCAGATAGGTATGGGGTTCGATTCCAGTCCCGTCATTAGCTGACTTTTCGTATTTTTTTCTTTTTTGAGAACCCACACAAGGGCGAAAAATTTGTCGAGAAACAGCAGATTGTTTGGCGGACCGTGGACAACGACGAGGATGTACACGCGCCTGGAGCACCCGTTCGTTAGTTCTACCGGCACCGTCCTAGCGTGAGTCCACAATCATCTGCCCGCTGGGACATTCCATCATCGCCGGTCAGGACTCATGTAGAGGGACACCATCTCCACTACATTTGGTGACCCGAACAAAAAACACCATGTTCGGCGTAATTCGACGCTCCTCCCATCGTCGTCTGAAGTTCTGGAAAGGTGCCGCGGAGGGGGCGGAGTAGACGATGATGGTGTCGGCCGACTGGGCAAGGTTATCGAGGGAGACATCGTCAGATCCGGTCAGTACCAAACGGACTTGCTGTGGGAGCCGCTGGAGGAAGAGGTCTCGCAAGAGCGAGGGCTAAGTATCAGCAGAGTCTCCAAGGAGCTGCTTCATGCGGTGGAGTACAGTAATTGGGTTGGCCGCCGATCGCCCAGTTCTTCCTCAGATAGAAGCTGATGGAGCCGGGACTGCTCGGTGCATTCCGTCCGGGAAAGAATAGCTTCCTTTAGCCGATGGTAGGAGTTGTCCGGCGGCAATGAAGCGAAGAGCAAATCAACCTAGTCTACGATTTCCATGGGCAGCGCGTAGAGCTCTTGTGAGAACCAGGTCCATGGATTCTTGGTCCAGAAGGGAGGGAGCTTGATCTCGCACCCGACGGCACCGATCGACGGATGATCACCAGCATCTTGGACCGGAGGGGACGATGGGGGTGATGTCGCAGTCTGGAGCGTCAACTGAAACGTCGGGTCACCGCTTTGTAGCAGCGTGTTTCGGGAAAGAGCCTAGTGTTGGAATCATCTACGGGAACAACTGGCCGAGCAGCCCGTGCGCCGTGCATTTATTACCGCGTAACAACTGATGGGATTGGAGACGGTGCCGCTCGCTACACTTGTATACACAGGATAACCTAATAGCGGAGGGAAGGAGGACTTAATAGAAGGCCTGAGCCCCCACGTCATCGATTACGTAACGCCGCCGCGCAAAGCATGCTGGTGGGCACTATCAGCTTTATCAGCCTATCAGCCGACGCGTTTTTCCCGCTTCTTGGAACCACAGCAAAATATAACCTCGAACCAGTCTTCTCGTGACGTCACATGTTTGTAAACACAGGGTCGTCTAGGCTGCATTTAACGAACTTCCCGTGACAGCTAGTGCGTGAAAAACGAGGGTTTGCTCCTCTTGCGAAGCCGCGTATTCCCAACAAGGGTCACGACTGAGCAAAAGCTTAAACGTCTATGAAAGGTATTGAGCCATTAGACGTTCCTCGGTGATGGAAATCAATTCCAAACTGCTGTGGCAGGCATGCATTATGGGGTACAGTTAAAGAATCGTGTTCCGAAGAAGGATGAATCTTCAACGTAACGACCTTCAAGGGGGGCGTTTGGGCATGTGCGGAAAAAGGGTATAATAAATGGTTGCCGCCCGGAAAGGTAAATTTCATTACTTCTTGGGGTAATGAAGGAATGATTCATTTTGATTGCGCAGGATAAGTAACTATCCATTAAGACCGACTCTAAGCTCGGTAGTTCTCCACTTGTTTGGCGGGCGATTATCGGACTCTCTAATAAATCATGAAAGCTCTGGTTGGCCTACACAGTTTGAACAGATCCAGGTAACCGCTTCGTAGCCCCGTTCGCCTCTGTAACGTCTGGCTGCGAGAACGTTTTAAAATCGATATCATTTCTTTAAGGCACTTTCGGGGTCGCGGTGCGGCCGCGTTGCGTCACGCTGGGCTCTTTACTCTCGTGATGTCCACACACCATCTCGTTTGTTTCTTTATCGCGCCGTGTCGGCTGAGAAGAAACGTTTCGGCGGACGCCCTGACTCAGTAGGGAGAGTACAGAGAACCGTAAGAAAACAGAAGTTTCACGATACCCTTTCCGAAAACGTGATAAGCCAAGCGCAATTCCTTGGGAGTGGGTGACGTCATGTTGCTGATATCTGATTGATTGACAGCGATACGGAATCGGAAGGCGCTTACGATTTCCTAAAACTCCCCAAGCGGCACAATGTACCGAAAGTCGAGTGCAATAGGGGTGGACGGTATGTGTCTTATCAATGTTCTTCAGTTGCAAGAGCGTGTTCAAGGCCTTCCACCTACCCGTCCACCCCTATTGCACTCGACTTTCAGTACATTGTGCTGCTTGGGTCTTTATTGAGTAGACCGGATGGTCTTTACTATAATGGTTCCAAAAACAAGATAAGAAAAGCACCTGATTTCTTTGAAGTGGCGGAACATCACGCTGCTGATCTGTGATTTGACAGCGCCCATTATCGTACAATTTTCGTAGAGCGCTCCCGTAGTGCCAAAACTTCCTAGTGCACTCAAAAAACTAAACTTCACCGCATAGCACGCTCTGCGCCAACCATTGCCACGGATGATAGGGGTTATCGCTTCTGATTCGAAGAGAGAGGGGGCGTACGCCTTTTTGTGTCGTTTTGGATATATGATAATTGGCACAAAAAGGCGTACGCCTTCCTCTCTCCTGGAATCAGAACCGTTAACCCTATCATTCGCGGCAATGGTTGGCGAAGAGCGTGCTATGCGGTGAAGTTCAGTTGTTAGAGTGTGTCTGCACAGCGCGTTTCGCGTAATGTCGTCCGGCATCAAGGATGCCGCGGTGTTACAGCGTGTAGGCGGTGTACCGCTGAGCAGTGGCGCAAGTATAGAGTTCACATATGTGCCACCATTGCTGCGTGAGATGCGGACGCGATGGCCGAAAATGGGGGAAGTAAGCGGCGTGCGACCGATAATGCCAGGGGACCTATTCCTGTCAAAGTAATCGACCTCGATTACTTTATGTCTCGCCTGTCATTGGTTGTTACGTGAAGAAGGCGTGAAGAACAGAGGTGAATGCCACGGACCCTCAACCAATCGTCGAGCACTTGATCCTGCATTCTTCGTGTTTTATCTACTTTATCACGAAGATTGCAGGATCAAGAGCTTGACTATCGGTCGAGGGCGCGTGACATTCATTTCTGTTGTTCACGCCTTCGTCACGTAACGACCAATGACGCGCGTGACATAAAGTAATCGAGGTCGATTACTTTGACGAGAATAGGGCCCCAGGAAGCGGCGTGCAACAAGCGTCCCACAATTACACTCTGCCAGATGTTCAAAAATGCGCACGAAAGAGTAAGTGACTTGAGCAAGAAGTAAACGCCTTTGCAGGCGACACCGGTATTTCTGGACGGGGCCCATTGCAACCTACGGTCGGGTTTGCCGTTGCGCCGCACGCAAATCATGTAGGTCACAGCGCAGGTACCGTCCTCCGCATGGTATGGCCCGTACAAACAGTAATCTCCCTAGGAGCGTTGTTATCCTGGCTTTTTGTTTTCAGCATAGTGCGCGTCTAGTGTAAAGGAGCCTACCTCCATAGGTAGCTCTCCTGCTTGATGACAATACATCTACATCTTTATGTTACACTAATACCACAGTTTTTCCGAATATAACGCTTTTAGAACTGCGCATTTGAGAAACGCTTACGCGTAACAAAGAAACGCGCGATGTTGCGCATCGCATTTCGAACAGTGAGAGGGAATTGAATCGGCGCAATGAAACTGTATGGAATCACACGATTTACAAGCGATAACATTTCTGCCACTTTCGCGTACTTTTTGTCACCTGGTTTGTAAGTCTTCCGTGTCTGTAGCAAAATGACAGTTGCCTTTTAACTTTATTTTGATTTTAAAGATTAATGTGCTACAGACACATCGGTTTGATTGGATTGGATTGGAAATGAAAAAAATATGGAGATGGTAGTCCCCAGTAGTGGGGATGGAGTACTCAGTCAGGACTGGGTACTCCAAAACGCGTTTGTGGGTGGAACAACAGAGTCATAAAAAAGTGAAAAACAAACAAACAGGAAAGAGTTAGAGTGGGTCAAGCAGAAGAAAGCACAAATGAAAAAGGGGGAAAGGAAAAGGGGAGACGTTTAGCACCAAGCAACACTCACTGGTTCATAATGCCAGAGCCCGCGAACACAGTGTCACAGAGTGTCAAGCAGTTCCGAAACGGTGAGGATGTCGACAAGAGCGCGCAATGCCGTCACCTGGTGATGGGCAGGCCAGCAGCCCAGGACCTTCCCAGCGGAGAAAGGGCGATTGTCGAGGCGGGCTAGTGCCGCCGCAAGGGAACGACGAGGCGAGCTGTGTCGAGGGCAGGCCTCGGTGACATCGGTTTGACTTCAAAACAATTCGCATAAATTTACGCACTCCGAGGCTTACCCCACCAAATTGGTCGCTACACTCTAAAAACTGAACTTCACCGCATCGCACGTCCTGCGCCAATCATTGCGACGAATGATAGGATCCTCGCCTCTGATTCGAGGAGGGAGGGAGGCGTACGCCTTTTTGTGTCAATTATCATATATCCAAATTGACACAAAAAGGCGTACGCCCCCCTCTGTCTTTGAATCAGAAGGGAAAACCCTATCATACGTGGCAATGGTTGGCGCAGAGCGTAAGATGCGGTGAAGTTCAGCCTTTACAACGGCAAGCCGGTTCGTCACCACCACCACACTCTTAAAAATGAACTTCACCGCATAGCACGCTCCCAGCCAACCATGATCTCAAATGATATCGTTATCTGCCCTGATTTGTTGAAAACGGGAGGCGTACGCCATTTTTGTGACAATTATGAACAGCATAAGTGTCACAAAAAAGGCGTACGCCTCCCGTTTTCAACAAATCAGGGCAGATAACCATGTCTTTCGAAATGATGGTTGGCTAGGACCGTGCTATGAGGTGAAGTTCATTTTTAGGAGTGTAGAGTTTCATAAAGCATATAGCCCAACCAGTCGCATACTTTGCACGACAGAGATGAACCAAAACCGAACAGTTGGTCAGAGTAATGGTTAAGACCGGCACAGAGAATTCAAGCATTAGAATATTTATTATAATACGTGTGACTTCCAGAATAAAAGGTGTCAAGAAGCACGCGCTTTCTCGCATGTGCATATGTGCTCAGTACGGCGTGACGCAGTGCGACACACGTGATATGACAAACAGGTATGCAGATAGAGTTCGGATTTCCGATAAAAAAAATCCTTACGTCGAAATCCTTTCGCGAATCACAAAAGAGAACACCAGAATCAATGTCACGCTGGATTGCGAAGCGAAACCACGAAACAGTCGAACTGTGCGTTTCACTGTAACTGAAACGGTTGTATGTGAAATCTCTGATTGGTTCTATAGTTAAGCAGTTCCATTTGAGAAAAAAAAGTAACATACTGAAAATGCTCAGGATATGTTATAAAAATCAGAAGAAAGTGTAGGCACTGATTCAACCGGAACTAACAGCATGCGACGGCACTTTACGAGGGACGGCAAAAAGGATCTCGAGCGCGCCAGTCTGGCCATCCTGAAGCAATCCATATTTGAAGAGAAACTGCAAGTAGCGTGGCGCAATCGGTCAGCCGGCGATCGAAATGTCGACGCATGACATCTCTGTTTAGAGGCGATAGCTTCGGCGAAAAGCGTCCGAGACTTGCGAATCATTTCTCAGCATGGGAATGCACTTCCGATGGAGACGATACTTCCAACGCCACATTATGTTTTGCTGTGGACGGATGAAAATAAGTTACCTTACCTTGCGAGCGTTTTGTGACGTACTGTAGCGATTCCCAATGCAGTCCCAATGAATATAAACTTTCCACGCAGCACGTCCTTTCTATACTCTTCGGGTTTCTTTAACTTCCTTACTGTCGTGTATAAATTATTCAGGTGGTTAACGATAAGCCGTTCTTTTCCGTCGTTTTCCTTTCTACATCTATCCATCTACGTCCTGAAGGAACTGTATTTTAGTGAAATATGCAAATTATTCGACAGATATATATGTAGAAACATAATTCAACATAGAACTCACAACTAAAATAATGTGTGGCCTGTATTTAAAAAGTATAGCGTCAGCTCAGAATGACAATGACTGGTTATTGTGTTTGTGTCGAATGGTACTGGCTATTTTTCCACGACTCGCTATATGTCTCACACAACCATGCGTATATCATTTTCACCTGTTCTCCGCTTTCTTATTTCAGCAGGATTCATGAGGACTACACACTAGCTATGTCCAAGAGAACTGTATATGGATATGTGAACCAATCCGGCTCCTGCGTTCTTCAATAGCAAAATAATAAACACTTTGAAAGCGAACCACTGCGCTGTTCTGCTGAAACGTGAGATTCTATAAGTACGTATATAAAATAGTATTACATGACTGTTCATAACACGGAGACCCTAGTCTTCCTGCAAAAGCGGACCAGAAGATGCACTGCATCCGAAGCACACAAAGAACAAAAAGAAACTTTTTTTTGCTGGGTCGAATTCCTGCAATATTTTGCGTATTATATATTTATTTCTCTTTTATAACCCAAGCGACAAAAGATTCAGACAATGTTGAAATGTCTGCCGCTGTCATTCAATGTCATGGACAGTTACCGCCGTCCGAAAGTATATTTTCAGCACTATGGCCTGTATTGTTCAGCACGAGGAGGAGAAGAACGAAAAGGAGGAAGGAAGGACCTGAACGAAGCAACACAGTCGGTACATTATATGCGGAGCTGCGCTGTTTGACTTTCCACTAAAGTGGGCGGACGCGTATTTGCCTTCAAGCAGCGTACACGCTAGATGGATGTAATGTATAAGTTCGGTTAGGGCCGTCCTTCTGTTTGTGCCCAAACTCAGAGATCTCTACTATGGACAGACAGCACGGTTCCTTGTCGCAGAACCGTATTTGGTGTTGTGCGTCGTGTCGCTTTTTTTTTTTTTTTTTTCTGTAGCTGCAAACTGTACTAAATTTGAGCAGGTTACTGAAAAAATGGGAAAGAACTCAACAACAACGTTACACGGATCCTGTCTTTGCAAGAATCCCGAATCACGCAGAAAACAAATCTTTGCGTTTGATTCTGTTTAGCAGAATCTCAGTGAGACAGGGGAAGTCAAGTCCGATCAGAAATGTAGCACAATACAAAAAGCAACGCTGAAGCTTCCTTAGTTTAATATATACAAGCTTTCGCGTGGGGGACCACGCTTCATCAGGTACAAGGTGTGAAGTTCGCGTATACAAGTATATAAATATATATATACAGAGAGAGAGAGAAAGTTTACAATAAGGAGACCCCACAAAAATTGGGGGGAGGTGCATACTGAAAAACAAAACAGATACAACTGGAAAGCTACCAGTTTATCACTACATGAATGTTGGGGGTCAACACGTTGGGGGGGGGGGGAGAAAAGCGGAACCTCTCATAAAGGACACCAAGGTCATGGTGACGCATCTTCGCGGAAGTCAACCTCCAAAAGTGTGAGAAATCTGTGGGACTGTCTGGATGGAAGGGTAGACTCCATGTGTTTCAAGGGAAAACTTTTTTACAATTCAGATATGTTATGAGTAGCTAAACGACAGTGTACGCATCAATAATTAAATTAATTGATACAAGGATCCAGGGCTGAGATTTAGACCATGGGGTTGAAGGGATTTGAATTTGGATATTAGATAGGATTCCTTATTTTTACGTTTAATATCGGTGCTAAATCGAGATTCTAAAATAATAATTTTTAGGTCATTTTCAAAGTTATGGTCAGGAAGGTTGAAATGGATGGATACTGGAGATTGGCGGTTGTTACGAATATCGAATTTATGGCCGTAGAATCTCTCTCTCATGGTTTTAGAGGTCTCTCCAATCTATTCGACATTACATTTGTGGCAGAATAGTAAATAACATACACTGGATGAATTACAATGGAGGGATTGGTGTATTTTGAAAATAAAATCGGAAACTGTGCTTCGTGCTATAGCACATGGTAGGATAAATTCACAAGTTTGGCAGCGCGCGCCACCGCATTGATAACAACCAGGCTTGTTCTGAGTCATACAAGAAGAAGTGAGAATATTACGTAAGGTACTGGATCTGCGGAAAGCAACCTTTGGAGGGGATGGGAATATTTCTTTCAACTTATCGTCACCATGAAGAATATTAAGGTGTCGTTTGAGAATGGAATTAGTATTAACGAGTGCCTTATAGTATCTCGTGGCGAGAATTACTTCATTTTTGTAATTTTGGGTTTAGGAGTGAGTAAAGACGCCCTGTCTACTGCGGAAGATTTAGTGAAAGAGGCATGTACGAGTTGAGCGGGATAATTTATTTTTTGAAAGTCGGAGGACATTTCTTGAGCGTGTTTAATAAAATCGTCATTTTCTGAGCAGATTCGCTTAAGGCGTGGAAACTGGCCATAGGGTATATTTCTCTCTCTCTTTTTTTCCCAAAAACCAAAAAATAAATATACCCTATGGCTAGTTTCTACGCCTTAAGCGAATCTGCTCAGAAAATGACGATTTTATTAAACACGCTCAAGAAATGTCCTCCGACTTTCAAAAAAGAAATTATCCCGTTCAACTCGTCCATGCCTCTTTCGCAAAATTTTCCGCAGTAGACAGTGCGTCTTTATTCCCTCCTAAACCCAAAAATGACAAAAATGAAGTAATTCTCGCCACGAGATACTATAAGGCACTCGTTAATACTAATTCCATTCTCAAACGACACCTTAATATTCTTCATGGTGACGATAAGTTGAAAGAAATATTCCCATCCCCTCCAAAGGTTGCTTTCCGCAGATCCAGTACCTTACGTAATAATCTCACTTCTTCTTGTATGACTCAGAACAAGCCTGGTTGTTATCCATGCGCTGGCGCGCGCTGCCAAACTTGTAAATTTATCCTATACCATGTGCTATAGCACGAAGCACAGTTTCCGATTTTATTTTCAAAATACACCAATCCCTCCATTGTAATTAACCCAGTGTATGTTATTTCATATTCTGCCACAAATGTAATGTCGAATAGATTGCAGAGACCTCTAAAACCATAAGAGAGAGATTCTACGGCCATAAATTCGATATTCGTAACAACCGACAATCTCCAGTATCCATCCAGCAGCCCCATCTGATATCCATGTGGGAATTCTCATCACAACCAACCCGGCACAATTTACTACATACGCCAATGATAATCGCATTCTTTTCTCAGGGCTGTTAAACAGGGCGTCTTCAAAAATCTACGCAAGTAGTCGCGAATTAGGTGGCTGAAACCTTACGTTACACAGCAGGACCCAACGGTAATGTCGATCGTGGCTCCCTCTAGCTCACAGCTGCTCGCTAGTCTACTGCTACGTCACACTGTACCTGCTACGCCACGGCAGCTGACCGGACCTGCCTCCAAAGTCACACCGCTTCATATATGGATGATGTTTCATGGTGTCTATGTAAATTGAACAGCGCCGTTGTAAGATACCGTTCAACGAAAACATTTCACATGGTTGCCACTGATATGCTGCTTGATACCTGCTTAATCAATTAAGTAAAATTTCAGTCTACCGCAAATGTCATTTCCTTGCTCTCCAGCGGTAAATCACCTCATGTCATAGCCAGGATTTATTTCTGGGTGTTGCTCTTGTTCGTTGCTACTTTAAACGGACTATCGCACCCGGAAAGGTGTGTATGAGACCGATACGGTAATGTTCAGCATGGCTTCACAGTCTACTTGGTCAAGTTTCTCTGCCGAAAGCAGCGTACTTATTAAATAAACGAGTTTTAAAGATTCGCACTCCCTCTGCAGCTACGCTAGAATGACGTAAGGCGGGCATACGAATGGGAGCGCCGAGCAGGTGATTGGCTCCGAGGTCGTCTGCTTCGTGTTCTCACCGCGACATACCAAGTGAAAAGACATCGGTAAATACGCAAACTTTCGCTTACCAGTCCGAGTGCTGACATGACCATGTTCGGTGGAACACGGTGTTACGCTCCTGGCTGTGCAAACACGTAGGACGCTAACCAGAAACAGCATTCCACGAGACGATCTCAGACCTCTCCGCGACCTGCGGACGCCATCACTGCCGCCCGGCAGTCGGACACCGAGGTCTCTCTGCCGCTCCCTGATTGGCCTTGTCCAACTGACGTTTCCAGAGAGGGAATTCTGGAATGCCCTCAACATCCGTCGTCTGCTCTTACCATACATTACATCAAATTGCACAGAAACAATTTCCCTAGTTCGCGTCGCATTTTCGGTGTCATTATCGGTGATGAACGAGGAGTAAAATGGCACTGTAGTTTCGGAATCGACCGCGACGGTTGTGTTAGTCGCTTTAAGTCGGCTCAACGATGCTACGTTGTTCATGAAACCTTGCATGTGTGATGTTCCACACACATTGTACATATTAATTAAGAATCGTCGTCCACCGCCAGCGTACGGCTTATGTGTATGCTCTAGCTTACTTGTGGGGCACGGATCCGGTATTGTTTCGCACCACGGGGAGGATCAACGACGGTCGACAAGCAAGGTTGTCTGTCTCCAGGAATGAATGGAGACCGGGAGCCGCGACCTTACAACAAACGTGCGCTAGCCAAGGCCTCCGGCGCCAGACAGTGATACAAGATTTAAACGACAGTCGTCGAGCTGGCGTCGTGACGGATCGCTCGACGAGGACACGAAGCAGCCTGGACAATTAGGGAAAAAGGAAGAACCCGTTGAACCAAGGTCGACCACTGTTAGCAGAGCCTACAAAAAGGTCCGGGGCCGACAGCGAGTGAGAGAAAGGAAACGGCGACAGAGTCAGCGTCATAGTCCCACGACGCGGTGGAGGAAGAGGCCTTGGTTTGTTCGGCTCACATCGGAAGAAGCTGTCCACGAGGATCCGCAACCTAGACTTGCGACGTGCAGCCCCTTGGACCCGGATACCAGCCTTCCCCTCCTTCTACTTCCGAAGACGCTCGCGGCGACAGCAACGAGACATCAAAGAGAACCAACTTCAGCATCAGCTAGCACCCCAGCAAGTACCCGAGGACCACTGAACAATCATCGGAACCAAGTTCTGCTGGTGAGTCCAGAGCGCACTCTGAGTCAGGGCTGGTTAGGGCGATTAGCATTGTAAATAAACTGTTCAAGTTTCCGAACTGCGTTGTCACTTACTCTCGGTCTCACTCAAAAGCAGACCCACTAAAAGTTCTAAATTTTTAAAACGGCGCAATCCACTCGGGATACACGGTGTTTACTTTGACACTTTACATATTTCTTTTTTTATGAAAAATATATGAGAACAGCATAGATGTCGAATTGAATTGAGTTATACAGCCAGGCGGACATCCTCTCGAAGAAAGTATGCAACTACAAAATGACTAATGACCTGAAATTCATTAATTATCTCTTTAATTAGGGGATTTCGTGCAAAAGCGAGATAGAAGAACGAGAAACTATCCTTATTGAAAGCCATTCCACGTTAAAAAAATACTGAAACACGCATGTGCCTTAATATACTCATCCCGAATTTCGATATGGAAATGAGCCGGAGCCAAAACCGAAACCTCGGTGACCGGAAATGCAGGGAGCACAGCGCTCATTTCGTCAGAGGGATACGTGATTTGGAGCAATGGAGATGATTGGAGTAGGTGCCGATCTGCTGGCCAGATAGTAAACAGCTTTCGCAAGCTCTGCTCTGCGGTGAAATATGGCGGACGTTGAAGTTTCGAGCGCTTGCGCCAAAATGTAATGGGCATTCAGGAAGAGGAATGGGGACAACAATCTGGTTCCGTTTTTAAATCTCGAAAGTTCGGGGTGAAACGGCGAGACCCTCACTGGGGACGCCATTGTGCCGCCTCTTGGTGGGGAGCCTCATTTCGGTTTCGTTTTTCTTACCTGCAGTAAAAACTGTCATATTGGAATGAAAATGCGACTAACTTAGAACACATATGGCGCTTTCGTCACGCATTATCAGGAAAGATGAACACTGGATAGCATCTTACAGGTTTAATGCCTTGATACGCGATGCACTGTGTGAATACTGCCCGGGAACATCCCCACGACACGGTTCGTTCAGTGATCACCAGAGGGCGACCCCGAACTTCTCGGCGCCAATTTATGCACTTAGGTGTTATCGTTTGTCGTTCCTCCTTTTTCTTTGCTTTTACTTTTTTTTTTGTTACTTGCAGCGTAGCAGACACCATTCAGTAAAAGGGTACCTCGAAATAAAGTGATCAAAATACATGTTTCGTGGTCCCCCGATTGAAAATAAGCCGCCTAAAATGCACAGTCGTGCATGCATGTGCACGCATGAGTGGGCGTGCATTAGAGCACCGCACGGGCCTAATTTTCAGGCCCGTGCCCGGCCCGCGCCCGACTCTGCCGGCCCGGGCCCAGTCCGTACCCGACTGTTTCCATGCATATAGGCCCGGTCCCAGCAAGCCTGTGCTCTATATGTTCTCGAGGCCCGGAGGCGTATTTAGATCTACTAAAGAGCACAGCACAGGAAAAGGACGCAGCTAATTTTTGGAGAATGAGGAGGTACACCCGAACGGATCGGCTGTGTTTCTCTGCCGGCAAGCCGCTCTGTGCTTTGTGCTTGCTTGCTTTGGAAGGCAACGCGCAGCGGCGCGTGGGCGATATGTATGTACCATACCTGGGTAGTAATGTCATTACTATAATGAAATTACAGTAATGAATTACTTTTTCTGGTAATTTGTAATGTAATTTAATTACATTTGGCAAGTAATTTTAATGACATTACTCATTACTTTTTACAAAAGAATCGAGTGTGTGTTCTGTGTTTGCAATTGGCAGAGAGTTGGGACCGGCGAGTTAAAAGAATCCCATCGGCACGGGGAACGTGAGTTCCCTTCCACCAGCCAGTTGCCTTAGTTAGGGCACCCACAAACAAACGTTCTTCAGGTCAACGGTTTGTAGCCTTAGAGAATCATTGTTTACGGGCCCCATCCTCCAGAGAATCTTCCTGTTGTCGTGATACTTTGTGTCACCTTCGCCTCTACATTGTGGAACGATACGTCATACGTGACACACTAGCCTGACATGTAAAAGAGACAAATTGAAGAATACAAGCTAACTGTTGTTACATTGTCAGCATACATTTCCCCGAATTTCGGGGAAGGCAAGTTTCGTCAACTTTTGTGTTTTTGTCCCTTGTGCCTTCCACAAAACTCGGGAACATGTATGCCAATAATGGCGAAGCAATGATATTGTAATGTCATTACTTTTTCGTAGTAATTGTAATGTAATTTCATTACATTTGAGTTCCAGTAATGAGTAATGTAATTTAATTAAATTCTAACTGGAGTAATGAGTAATGTAATTTAATTACATTTTAGAAGTAATTTACCCAGGTATGGTATGTACCTTGCGGTTCAAGAGAGACTCATCTCCGCTCTATTGCGCATGCACCGGTGTTACTTCCCTTTTCTCCAACTCTCACGCGAACGAAATATGTCAGAACACCTAACCTAACTGACCCTCGTGCCGGACTATCAGCGCCCCCACCACACCAATCGTCCCCAAATGTGTGTGAGTGCACGTGTGAAATCCAGACCCATTACACAAAATAAGCATGATCACATATAAAAAAGTGACAGCTCTCAGATGAGAATACCATGATATACAATAAACAATGGGAAAAAAGTGACATGAAAATTCAGCTGTCCAGTCTCGTGAAATATGTTCGCGTACATGCCCGACCATGGCCGGCGTTGTCAAGCCCGTACCCGGCCCGGGCCCGGTGGCTGAAACCCGAGCCCGGCCCAGGCCCGCATAAAAAAACTAAAATCACGGACCGGGCCGGGCCCCGGCTTTCGCGTAAGCCCGGGCCCGTGCCGTGCTCTAGCGTGCATGCATACATGTGCATGCATGAAGATACTTTGAATTAAACCGTATGTTAAGCGATATAAAACCTTGTGACTTCGTGTTTCAAAAAGAATAAAGTTGTTGTTGTTATTGTTGAGGTCTGTAAAGCGTGCTTTGTCTACACAGCTCTTCTGTACTGCCGATAAGCACACCCAAGTACCAGCTAAGCCGACGTCAAGGGCGTTACCTGCGTTGGTCAACGTAGTTTTCAATCGAGTCGCAATGAACTACATACCCTCTCCCATTCGCTCTTTCTTGAGTGAGCAGTTTCCACGGCATGACGTCCCCACACTGATAGCTATATATTTAACACTAAATCAGTTCTTCAAAGCGGAATCCGTAGCCTCCATAGGCATTTTGAAGGAAAGTTTCCAGATTGTTTGCTAATGTCTACATTCCCTTTCACGTTCAACAATCTCGTTGCATACTAGATATCGATCATCCGTATTCACATCCCGCATAGCAAACACGCATCCAGAGGCTCGATATTTAGTACGGGATACTGGAGAAATGTTCATTGGATTAATTACGGTGACGTCTGGTTCCACACTCGGATGACGCTATCACAATTACAGCATATTTCCGTGATGAAGTTTCCAAGATGTTTAACCACAATAGTGTTTGCCACAGATCAGTGAGCTTTACACGCTTCTTATTCTAAGAGTGGCTCTTATTTCACTAGCAGCTTCCATATAAAAATATGCGAGTGCTACCTATCATTTACGCAACGAAACTTTCTGATCCGCCGCTGAAGGGCTACGCGGAACTGTTATTGTTCTGAAGCTATTTTTTAATGCACTTAAAAGTTAGCGTGAGAAAAATTGGATGTCGAAATGACGTCTCTGCACAGCTAGAGCTCCCCAGGCAACGTGCCACACCCTCTCCACTTGCACGCACACGGTTCTTTATTACATGCACATGTCCAAAAGTGTATTGACGCTAATTCTACCTGCAAAAGATTAATGGTAGAAAACACTGTAATTAGAAAACCTGCATTCACAAATGCTCAGCTTATGTTGTAGATATCAACAAAACATTAATTGGAGACGAACCTGGTATTAATGCAGTAACTCTTCTCTCGTTTGTTTGTTAGGTTGGTTTTCGTACAACTGCTACTTAATTGCGATGGCTCTTTTTGAAAGTCGTGGAATGACGGTTACCTAAGAAACGCCGCGTTTTGATACACGTTTTGGTTTACTTTGACTGTGCAGGGATCAGCGGTGTGTTATGCGGTAGGACAAGTTGGTCACAAAGTAAGTGAAATTATTAGGGATGTGCCAACCGAATCCGCGAATCCTAGGCAGCGAGTCGAGATTCGCGAATCCGAATCCCAGTGCCCAAAACGGCGAATCGAATCTTTCGAATCCACCAACCACGTTTGTTCGTTTCTTTTTCAAATTGGCGCCTCCGGACTCCGCCAAAAGCCTCATTGGCCGACGGCTGTTTTCTTGTTTGTTTGTTTACATTGGTCTGAACTGAAAGAGTTCAGGCAGGAACTGTTACATTACAAGTTTAAAAGTAACCTGGTTTTGCTTGTGATTGTTGCTTAGTTTTATGGAAATAATTCAGACTCGAGAATTTATGCATTTCTTGGAGTCGATGAACAACATGTTAAATAAATTAAGTTTAAGAACAACTATATGGGTATATTTTCTCCTGAAACTGAAGCATTATTTACTTTGTTTTTCGTGAAACAAAGGTTATGGAACCTTTGTCTTGAAGCAGAGTATGGTTTCTGCTTCAAGACACTTTTCACTAGAAGTGTTTTTTTCTTTTCTTTTTAAACTCTTTTTAATGAAATGATTCGAAAGATTCGAGATTCTTAAGATTCGTGGATTCGTAAAACCTTCCCTCTATTCGGATTCGGATTCGAAAAATTTTGCATTCGTCCCATCTCTAGTGAACTAGGGGAAACAGACGTGCGGCAAAGCCTTGCAATGAAGCTTAGGGGTGGAATCTTGAAGGCATGTGGATGTGTCTAATGCCCAGTGATGAACGCTGCGTCAACACGACGAACAACAAAAGGCTTACAAAGCGCTGGCTCACACACATACTCGACAATGAATAAAGCAGCCCCTTCCGGACAAACCCCCTGTAATACCCACATGTACCTTCCAGCCTTCCCGCGTTCCACACTTGTTTCATCCAGAAATTCAAAACGCACACAAACGTAGAACGATAGAAATTTCCCAGCTTCCTTATCGAACAGGTCTGGTGTATCTCACGAGCCTCTTCTTCCTTATACCGTTTCGCATGTCTGGATTGCTCAAAAACTTATCGCAATGGACCGCCAGAAGACCTCAAGGCACCGAAAGAATGGTTCAAAAGCAGGCGAGCTTTATTGACAAAGATCTACAAAGAAAACCCCATACGATGCACGTGTGCGTTTTTCTTGTCGTCCCTCCTCGAATTTTCATTATGGGTCTCAAGACGCATCTTTCAACTAAACGTTATGCTCTTCTACCGTAACATACGTTGTACGACTCGCCTCGCAAGGATAAATTAAATGCCACTATGCGAGAAAAGAATGCTCAATGACAGATTCCACTGGGCATTTCTCATTGACGTATGCTGCTGATCCAACAGCAGCTTGGTTCTAGGCATTCAAAACAGAACTTCACCGCATAAGGTCGGACTCACACGAACGTTTTTCTCGTCCGTGGGCATTCGTTCTTTTAACGGCCAGAATACGGAACCATTAAGGCTTTTTTTATAGCTTTTAAGCTTTTTTTCTTTTCCTTTTCCTGTTTTATTTCCTTTACGGATTGTGAATTCATCCTGAGAAACTCAGCGTATGACCCGTTTCTGAGGAAAAGGCATGCTGATGGGCGGGTGCAAACGGACGCTCCTTCACGCGAATGTGTCGGTTTTTACGCCAGTTTTTCACAAAACGTCACGTGACTCCGGCCTGACGCGCTCTGGCCGGCCATCTTCCCCTAAAACATCGTTTTCTTCCCTGACTCACTGAAAAGGGGAAGAGTACGTCTTTTTGTGCCGCTTATGGAGTCATGCTAATTGTCACAAGAAGAGGTACGGCTCGCGCTTTCAACTAATCACGAGTGATAACCCTAATGTTCAGTGCAATGGTTGTCCTTCAAAGTATTTATTTATGCATATACTTCAAAGGCCGTTGCGGTCGTTACATGAGGGGGGGGGGGCATCAAGATAGTTGAGTTAACAAAATACAGAAAAGAGTATGGCAATGAAACACTGTACTGTATAAAAGTGAGTAGTTCGAAAATAGGTCACCAACTGAAAAAAAAAAAACAGTGCATAATAAGTTACAAAATGAAAAATAAGAAAAACAAGCTACACCTAAGTAAGGTTAGGAACGTTCAAACTAAACCCAACAATCAGGCAAGTTCCAGTTTAAATGTGGTGTGGTCAGTAAGGCTGACTAGCGACTGTGGAAGGCTGTTCTATGCCCGGATGGCTAATGGAAAAAACGTGTTATGCGCTTTTGTAAGTTTGGTTTCAAGAGTGTGCTGACGCATCCCGATAAGTGTAGAATTTGTATTCGACCAGACTTGGGTTACTTCTAACTGTATACTTTCTTTCAGTAACTACGTAGTTAGAGTAACGAGTTACTTCTCTGGGAAAGTAATTTGTAACTGTAACTAGCTACCGCTTTTGACGAAAGGAGCCGTAAAATGCAACCGTAAATAAGTTACCAAGGCAGCGTCATATTGCTGCAATATATCTGCACGTTCTGTACGACTGAAGATGATAGTGAGATTTAATACGAGCAGAAGCAAAAGCCTCAGTGGGGAGCCGTCGATATTTCGAACACAGGCTGCTGTTCCAGTTAGCGTTAACGTAACGAAGTAACTAACCTGCAAGCTTTAACATTAACTCACTTGTACACTCTAGCTGTAACAGTAAATAACTGTAACCAAATTATTTTTTAAAAGTAACTTACCCATCGGTGTCTTCGCTCCTCAGGTCCTGATCATTCACTATAGCAATTACGTTCCGACACCCAAACAATCTTCTAATCCACAGCAAGATCGGATTACGTACGGATACGATCGGATACGCTCATCTGGATTCGTCAGTGGGACCAATCTGTATTAGTGTATAGCATAGTCGTAGTGTTCAGGCGTCCTCCTCGTTTCACCCAGTACCTCTCACGCGGCAGAAGGAACGTTGTACCTCGCTCTCTCCTCTACACCGAGAGCATGTATTTCTGCACACACGTGCCGCACAGGCACAGTTTTTGCGCGGTGCAGGAAAAGAAAACGCGTGCAGCACGCGAAGTTCCTGCGAAGCCTCGAAAACTACATCTTATGCTCCCCGATGGGAAAGCCACAGGTGTTCCCAGAGGGGTTTTTCAGGACGTTTGCTTGCTCATCTGAAACACTCTTCTATCACAGTTGCTAACAATTTTTCTGTACATAATGACAAGACCAGTCGCTACACCTGACCTTTAAAGGAGGTAAGAACTCGTAGCTGCATGTATTTAGTTACGGGTGTGATAGGTGTAATATTGTTCTTCTACGCTTCGTAATTCTATTTACAATTTATTGTTCAATACTTTTCCTTCATAACGTGCGCAACGTTAATACAAAAACGCACTTTCATTCGGATACGGGCGAGTAGACGCACCGCCCTCCAGATACCTCTATCATTTGTTACGTCATCTGAAGGATTGTAGCATCCAATCAGACGCCAACGCGGAGGTACGCATAACGTTCTGCTCTACACTCTTAAAAATGATCTTCACCACATAGCACGCTCCTAGCCAACTATCTTCCCGAATGACAACGTTATCGTCCCTGATTTGTTGAAACCTGGAGGTGGAGCCTATTTTGTTGCCATAATGCCGTACATAATAGGTACATAATAGGCTCCGCCTCCCGTTATCAACAAATCAGGAGCGAGAACGTTGTCATTGGGGATGACGGTTGGCTAGCCGCGTGCTATATGTAGTGAAGATACGGACCTATGAGATTCATCTATGCAAAAGTGTCACAGCCAACAAGTTAAAATCGCCGTTTGGAGCCGACACAGTCGGCGGCCTATCTTGGTAGAGTTCATAGCCCCTTTAAATCTATAGTGTTTCGTATGAACACGCAAGCGCATCATAGCACATTTTAGGTTACGTAGCGGCATTTCCTAACTGTTCCACAACTCTCGCGCTTGACGCTCTGCGGTATATACAACAACATCAACAGAACCCGAGCAACGAACTTGATCCGTCGCGAGATCCGTGGCGACGAATGAAAAACGAATGCGCTACACCGTGAACAAAGCTTCTCCAGAAACGCTCTCCGTTTCGTGGAACTAACAAAGCACAGCGAGCACATTTCGTCACACTGTGATTTGCGTGCAAATGAGTACAGCCCCGCTGTGCGCATCCACTGATTACAGCATATCATTTCCTCAGCTGTATCTACTTAACGTCTTTTCCCGTCATCTGAAGTAGGAGTTCGTTCATGCTTGACGACCCCTCGTGTCTGTACGTTCCCACGCGAAGTTGCGCGCATTCCCAAATCAAGTCCCCTCCCTGCGTGCGAAAAGTGGCAATTATGGAAATCGACCACAACCAGCGAATTGCGCATACAGTGAGACCTGGGTTGTGTTATGTCTAGAAGATCGCCTTCTGTGTAACGTCTCAGTTCGTTGCGCCTTTTATGAAACGTTGTGAACGCTGCGGCTGTACCACACACGTGCGGCTTCGAAGCGTGTGAGCGTATGTTTCAGAAATCATTAGCTGACGCCGTGGTTGAATAAGAGATACCGTACAGGATGTCATATGGATACTTGGAAGTTGGGGTGTGCGAAATATTACTTAATTATCTGGGTGCGAGCTTACGAATGTATCTATTGCGTAAAAAATGTTTTGTCCGTGGCAGTATCGCTATTTCGATGCGCTAACCTCTTCTCTTTCTTTTCTTTTTAGTGAATTGTGCTACAACACTTAAATAGGGGTAAACAGCAAACATTACTTTTAACGACAAAGGAAGAAGTGAAAGAAGTCCAAGGGCAAAGTCCCACTTTCTGCGTGCTCCTAAATAGCTTCAAAATTTATGCATAGGTTGTGTCTACTAAAACAGCGCTGGCAGCAGGTGCAGAGAGCGGTGTTAGCGGCAGCACCTGCTGGTTTAGTAGAGGGATTTCGGGCTTCGTCGGCTGTGCTAGAGACGACGCGTAGGCGGTTGTTAAGCTTTTTAGTTTCTGAAATTGTCGATGGAGATGAAGAGCGTTGCCTTGATGGTGTGATTTCTGCAGTCATTATAAAACAGACGATTGAGGAAAAGGCCGAGGATCTGTATCCAAATCGCGTCTAAGTCAGCTTTGTTCTGGATGTTCCACTGTTGTGGAATTGTTCCACGAAGTGTTTCCACCGGCGGGTGTTAGTATGGGCTCCCTGAGGATATTTACAGTGGCAAGACTGACACCCGTGTGGGGGACCTCGAGGGAGAGAACGCTGCCGGTCTTTCTGGGAATGAGGACTTTTCCCTCTCTGTGTGACTGTAAATATGTCAGTTGTTTCACTTGTTGGATAGAATAAAGTGTGTGTTTGTCTTGTAGCGGCACCTGCTGACAACGACGAGCACTGTCTCTGCCCTGCTCGTGCTGACTGTTCGTGCAATAATTCGTTAGTTGAGATCCGGCACTCACGCAGTATAAAGTGGTTGTTGCCTTTGTCTCCTTCATTGTCGTGACTTGACTTTGTGAGCGCGGCTAAGAGAGATAGGCCAGGAGCGTAGCGGAATGCAGATGTTTATTGGACGGTGGCCGTGGATGGAATGAACTCCTGGTGGAGAGCGCGGGCGGGAGCACGCGCTTCTTCATCGTCGGCGGAGGCCGCTACAAGGGCCCCCCCCCCACCGAATCAGAGGTCGCCGCGGAACAGTGCGGACCGATGGTGGACCAGACGCCCAGCTGACGCGGCGGGCAGGAGAACGAGGAGGAGGCGTGCTCAGGTAGCGCGAATGTGGCGACGGAGGGTCCAGCGAGTCGTCAGGAAGGAGGAAAGCCGGCTTGACACAGTCGACTGAAAGAACCTCCAGACGGTTGGACAGCCGGATGGTTAACATCTTGCCCTGGCGGGAGCGACGAGGAAGCGGCCGTCGTATGGGGGCTGCAGCGGCTTACGCGTGGCGTTATGGCGCAAGAAAACATGAGTCGCTGTGGCTAGCTGAGGGTGGACAAAAACTTGTCGAGACGAAGGGCGGGTGGGAGGTGGTCGTAAATCCGTGCAATAAGCCTTCAAACGGATGGCGAAGTTGAGAGGATCGGGGACCGGCTGCTGGAGGCAGGCTGCATCGAAGAATTGCCCGGGCAGACGCAGTGGGGCACCGAAGACCAGGTCGGCAGGGGAGAGTGGGAAGTCAGACCGGGCGGCGGACCGTATGCCCAGCATGATGATGGGCAATCGCTCTACCCACTGGTCAGAAGGATTAACTCGGTGGGCGCTCTTGAAGGTTCGGTGGATGCGCTCTACGATCCCATTGCCGGAGGGATGGTAGGCGGTGGTTTGATGGTGGCGAGCTCCCAGACCGCGTAGGACCTCGTCAATGAATCTTTGGAAAGTTTGCGCGGCGTTGCGAAGACCGAAAGGCATTCGAACGTATTCAAAGAGGCCGAACGGGGTCGTGATTGCGGTCTGCGGAATGTCACTGGGCTCCATGGGGATATGATGGTAAGCCTTTATAAGATCGATCTTGGAAAACTGTGAGGCACCGTGGAGATTTGCGGCGAAGTCGTGAAGATGTGGTAAAGGGTAACGGTCGGGTATGGTGACAGGGTTCAGCGCCCGATAATGCCCACACGGTCGCCAATCTCCCGGGTCCTTTTTGGGCACGATATGCAATGCCGAAGCCCATGGGCTGCTGGACGGACGAATGTACCCCAAGGCGAGGAGATGGGCGAACTCGCGACGGGCGATCAGGCGGAAGTCGGCGAGGCTTCGCATGCACCGGGGGGCCTCTGGTGAGGACGTGGTGCGTGATGGTATGGAGAGGGGGTGCATCCGTAGGTGGCAAACGGACGATGTCGGGGAAATCCTTAAGGATGTCACGGAGCTGCACAGGTGCCGATGAGCGGGTGAAGACAGGGCCAATGGGGTTACAGAAGGCACGAAGTCCGCGGACAGATAGGTCCGTGCCGTTATCAATGAGGCGGCGTCCCTTCACATCGACCATCAAATCGAAGTGCTTGAGTCCGAAATCCGCACCGATGATGGCATCGGAGACGTCGGCTATGATGAAGATCCATTGAAAGTTCCGACGCAGGCCCACGTTCAGGGTGAGGGATCGCTCACCGAAACATTTAATTGGTGAAGAATTTACAGCTTGCAATGTATGCCGAGAAGTGCGATGACGGTCTGAAGGATGGGGTGGAATGATACTGACTTCAGCGCCAATGTCGATGAGAAAGCGAAGATGATTGATGGTGTCGTTGACGTAAAAGAGGCGGCTGTTATCAGGCCCAGCGACTTCGGCCGCGTTCAGTTGCCGGGGCTGTGGTTTCCCGGCAACGTACATGGTGGTTGACAGTTACGGGCCCGGGGACCGAACTTGGCATGGTACCAACAGTAAGGTGAAGACTGAGCTGGAAATGGAGATCGGTATCGTCGGGGCGAGCGAGTGTGTCGGCGACGGTTATCCCAGTAGTGCGGTGAAGGCGATCGATGTGGTCGCGCGGTTGTAGAGGCAACCAGAGTGGTCAATCCAGTTACAAGCTGTGTGAGCCAATCAACGCTGGATTGTAGGGTGCTGACAGTGACTGAAAGACTTGAGATAGAGCGCTGACCATCTGGATACTGGGCAAAAAGTGTGATGGCCGGAACAGGTGGCACCGTGTGAGCCGGGGGAGGTACGGGGTCCGGATTGCCGTATGCATGAATGGAGCGGGTAACGCTTGCAAGAGAGTCTGAGCGTAAGTCGAGGATACGATCCGCCAGCATCGCCATGTCGTCAAACGTCATCTCGCCGGCTGCGGTGAAGACCACCCGAATGTCGGATGGCAAGCGGCGAAGAAAGAGTTCTTGCAGGATGGTAGAGCAGAGAGGTGTGTCACCCCTGAGATGGCCCATGCGGCGGAGTAACTGAGACGGCTTGTGGTCGGCCAAATCCTCAGCGCTAAGGAGCTGTTGAAGACGTCGAGGAGTAGAGAGAGTAGTAGGTGTCGGTGCCCGATCCGAGCAGTGGCATAGAGGCAGGAGGATCAGGCATCGGCATTCAGCGTTCGGGTCACCAGGTTGTCGTGACTTGACTTCGCGACAATCTGGTGGCCCGAACGCTGAATGCCGATGCCTGATCCTCCTGCCTCTATGCCACTGTTCCGATCGGGCACCGACACCTCAGCGGCAGCCACAGCTGCGGCGTAGATTGCTCAACGCAGCACCACAGAAGCTCCCAGGGGTCCCGAAGATGCTATTCGTCTCCGCTTTCCGCCGTTCTGGACCCAAGACCCCGAGCTCTGGTTCGTCCAAGTCGAGCGGCAGTTCGACGCCCGCCGCGTCACTTCCCAAGCCGCCAGGTTCGGACATGTCGTCAGCGCTCTGCCCATGGATGCCGCTGCCGAAATTCGTGATATCATTTTCCGTCCGCCGGCAGAAGCGCCGTATGATACCCTGAAACGGGAATTGCTCGCCCGTACTACTCTCTCTACTCATCGACGTCTTCAACAGCTGCTTAGCGCTTAGAAGTCGGGAGACCAGATGTCTTGCCTTGAGTATGACGGGAAATATTTTTGCAAAATGCAGAAACCTGCTGCGCGGTTTGATGAAGCGAAAGATTTCCCTGGAATTATCAGACGCGTCGATGGGTGCCACATATCAATAAAGGAGACGAAAGAAAATAAAGATGCGTACTACAACCAGATTGGGGCCTTTTTACTTCCTCAGCCGATACCACTGTACCCTAAAAACAGAGCTTCACCGCATAGCACACTGTGCGACAACCATTGCCACCAATGATAGGGTTATCGCTTCTGACTCGAGGAGAGAGGGGGCGTACGCCTTTTTGTGGCAATTTGGATATATGGTAATTGCCACAAAAAAGCATACGCCTCCCACTTCTCCTCGATTCAAAAGCGATAACACTATCGTTCGCGACAATGATTGGCACACTACGTGCTATGCGGTGAAGTTCCGTTTTTAGAGTGTGCATTGATCAGCAATCCCTCTGGCGTACATATACACTCTTAGAAATGAACTTCACCACATAGCACGCTCCTAGCCAACCATTATCTCGAATGATATTGTTATCTGCCCTGATTTGTTGAAAACGGGGGGCGTACGCCTTTTTTGTGACAATTATGAACAGCATAAGTGTCACAGAAAAGGCGTACGCCTCCCGTTTTCGACAAACCAGGGCAGATAACGATATCATTCGAGATGATGGTTGGCTAGCAGCGTGCTATACGGTGAAGTTCATTTTTAACAGTGTAGAAACTGTAATCATTTGTACGGTCGACCTGCACGCCATTTTCAAAGTATGCGCTGCAAACGAGAAGGGTCGTCTGCTACTACACTCTTAAAAATGAACTTCACCGCATAGCACGCTCCTGGCCAACCATAATCTCGAATGATATCGTTATCTGCCTTGATTTGTTGAAAACGGGAGGCGTACGCCTTTTTTGTGACACTTATGCTGTTCATAATTGTCACAGAAAAGGCGTACGCCTCCCATTTTCAGCCAATCAGGGCAGATAACGAGATCATTCGCAATGATGGTTGGCTAGGGGCGTGCTATGCAGTGAAGTTCATTTTTAAGAGTGTATGACGGCACACAGCAGGACAGCAGCGCGCTCAGCAGCTCTCCACCTGCTGCCCGCGCTGCCCAGCCAGGACAGCGGCGCTGTCGCAGCAAGTTGCCTACTAACACAGCGCGCTGGTCTAGTAGACAGAAATTAGCTATTCGCTGGCAGCGCTGGCAGCGGCGGTGCTCTAGTAGACCCTACTATAGGCTTATCATGCAGCTCGCATCTGGTCACAAGTGACCAGCCCCAGAAGTCGGCGCAGGACGCACATTCCTCCCATAGCGTTAGCCGTGAGGTTGCCCACATCTGTGAGGCCGACAACGGCGAGCTCTTTTCAGCACTACCACCATCGCCACCACCACCACCACCACAAGTGACAAAATCGGTAACGCAACACAACAACCGCATGCCATAAACAACTGCCCCTACCGACATAGAAATCATAAGAAACATGAACAGAACATGAACTAGCATGACGGTCTGGGCGAGAGGAACAGATATAAGTGCACCTGAGATTAGTGATGTAATGGATCGAATATCTTTCAGCTGAGCACGACTACAACTACTGATGTAGAGCAGGACGACCCGCTCCGAATACCGCTGTACGCGCCCTACGGTGCCATACGATCCCCGTACTGAAAAATGAAATAACCCAATTTTATCCACATCAAGGTTTACACTGTCCAATGTTGCCCCACCTATATCTATAAGCTATACCTACAACGGCGACAGCGTGTCCGCAGAACAGCATATATAGTCATGTTCCGTCTTTCTTTCTGTCTACTCTTGATGCATATATGTTGGAACACCCTATAATCTCACACACAGCAGACATGTAGACCCAGCAAATCGCGTACCGAGCCTACTTGGCGTATAAACGTATTTCTATTCGCGATGTAATAATTTTCGCGAATTTCGCGACCGCTAAAAAATCGCGAAAAATTTTACTTGCGAACACCGCTTGATGTCTATCCCGTGAAAGCAAACAGCCATGGAACCGCGAAACTAAACACTCACGAATAACTTCGCAAATGACTGAATGCACGATTCGCGAAAATTAATACAGTGCAAATAAAAATATGTTTACCGTATATCATGGGCGAATATAATACAGATTTTAATTTTGGGGGGCGACGATCATGGATCCACAGGGATCCCGTTATTCCCAGTCACACTCGCCGGGTAGCCGTGCACCTCTAGGTGTGTTGGCTTGGGGATTAGAGCACGATGTTAAGAGGGAAAGGACATCCGGTTTCCTCTCCATCATTTAGTTTCGTCCAAACTGTCGTACCCTTTCTCAGTGGAGTTCGTTACGCCTACAGATAAAAATGCCACATTGTGCGTTCATGCGTGTTTTAACTACGCATGTTGTTACACTGAGGCATTACCGGTCCACGGTACAAATAAGCGGGGTATTTTTTCATCCGTTAGAGATTTAAACAAAAAAGCTGCGAGAGCAACAGTGATGCAATTTTGGGTGGCAGGTCGGCTGGCCAGGCGAACGTCCTGTGGGAAAGGGCATGTAACTACTAAACGACTAATTACCTAAAATTAATTAGTTAACTTTTTAATTAGATGTTTTCGCGAATATGCGGGACAGCAGAACTGGAGGCGACCATTATTTGAATCCTATACTCTCTCTCTAAAACGAGCACCGTACTTAGAGATATAAATCGCCAAAGCTTGGTATGCAGATGAGGCGAAATCAGAACTTTGCACTACTCGAGCGCAGAAACGATATCGCTTCGGCTAATCTATTAATAATAGAAATTTGGGGTTTACGTCGCGAGACAACTGAGCTCATGAGCGACGCCACAGCGGTCGGTCTGTGGATTGCTTTTGCCCACCTGAGGGTTCTTTAACGTGCGATGAAAGCTCATCACACGGCACCCCGTATTTAATGTTTCTCGCGGAAGACGGCGTGTCTAAGCAACTTGTACCCTGCCACCAAGTTGCTGGCGTCCTCGGCCGGGTGCTTCGGCTTATCTAGGATAGAAGGCGGTCTATCTGGACAACAGATCAGCGTTCATTCTAATCAACGTGATCGCTGCAAAATACGTGTCCCTCCGACGCGAACACCCTTTCCCACTTTTTTCGGCGAAATCATTCGTTTTACCTCCGTTTATCCTCATATACGACGAGCCTCTCAATATAAAAAAAAGAAAGATAAAAATCCAGGAGGTGGATGGACCTCCCTGTCTGATCTGACGTGAAATCAGCCCTTTAGCAATTCGTGACACACACATACTTATGGCACTGTCCTCCTCAACAATATTTATTTATTTATTTACGGTACCCTCAGGGCTTATTCACATTAGAGAGGAGAGGGGCAGTAATACTAAGCGCAAATATAAATGGTCACATATACAGAAAATAAAAATTAAACTAAACGTGAATATGACACAAGCAATAGGTAAATAAATACAGAACGATCTCTATGCCACGTGAAGGTGATCACATTTAGAGCTTATTCTTACATACTGACCGATAATGGGTGACATAGGGCTGGGAATGGTCCCATGCGAAGGGAGACTTTGGGTAGACATGACTGAAAGTATGCGCTATTGGCGCAAAAGCGAGCGTCCGCTTTCTGTGCACAATGGAGCTGTGAAGAAATATGTCATGGACTAGAAATTAAGGAGCGTCGAAGGAAACTGAAATGAAAATAAATTTTCTGAAGCAAGCAAAAACGAACAACACTGCGTCGAACTGGAAGATGTGATAGATTAGGACTCGCTTTCACCGACGTGACACTGGCAGTGCGGGCATAATTATCTAGAATGACGCATGCTGCGCGGTTTAGCAGGCCTTCCACTTGAGAAATGACTCCTGTTCCGGGGCCCACACAGGAGCAGCATATTCAAGTTTCGCAAGAATATGAGTTTTGACCGTAACATTGACTTCAAAATGTCATTCACACCGTACAACTTCGATGTTGTACTCTTTTTTTTTTTTCCCCTTCGATACAATTTCGTTCTTCCCACGAATATGTTTGGCGCAAGAGTCAGCATTTCTGCTCAGAATATCATCATCTCCTCCGTTGAGAAGCATCCTGACGGAAAGCAGCATCCTGGTGTAAATTATAAACGACGCGTCATAACTTCGGTTAACAGTGGCATCTATGCATATGCTAAACAGTCGAGGCTGCAGTAGGCTCCCCTGCCGCACTCACATTAAGTTTTCATAGCACTAGCCGTCCTGTTGTTTAATGCGACATCGTGAAGCCGGTGCTTAAGATACGAAGTCGTTAGTGAAAGTGCAACCCCTCTTATGCCATAATGACATAGCCAGACACGTACGCAACGGGTCACAAGTAATTATGTTACGACTAATCAATTATTCTTTTAGGTATTCTTGGAGTAATCGAGCAAGTTTTGCGAGCAAGTAATTCTCAAATAATTCAATTTTTCAGTAACCGGTTACTCGGTAATCTGTTACTTTAAGTACCGAAAAGTAATCTATTATTTTTCTACTAAGGGCTTAATCTCCAGCTCCCGTGGGAGGTGACGCTGGTTCGAATCCTCGCACCGGCTTTGCTGTCTGGGGTTTTCTCCTGGTTTTCCGGCAGACTTTCCAGACGAATGTCGGCACAGTTCCAACTGAAGTCGGTCCAGGACGCATACTACTATCCTGTCCCACACTCCTCCCTGCTGCCCTCTCTCCATCTGTCCACATCTGTACGCCGCTCATAGACGCAGTTGCTTCGCGGCGCGCTAAGAGGGAATTAACAAAAGAAGAGAAAAAAAAGGCTTCATCATAGACAAAACCAACAAGCTTCATCTCAGCCTTTCCTACCTGCTCTGCAACAGGTGGATTTCATTACAAAAGCATTTCGCACGTGAATTTTCAGTGCCTATAATATCTTTCTACCGCAACCTACTGTATGTACTGCAGGTCATGCTCCGAGTCGCTTAGAAATTCCACTGGAAGTTCCAATGTGGAATGGAGGGCGGCCAAGCCTTCCTATTGTGAAGGCTTTGGGTCAATGCCTTGGCAGGCGACGCACATTGAGGTTTCGCACAACACTGAGTGCGTGGTTACGATTGTCCTTCCTCTTCGACACCGCCATGTCGACGAGTTCTCCTGACTTATCGCCATGGCCTCAGCTTTCGGAGATGTTCATAGTAATGGAGAGTAGCGGTGGTGGTGCTAATGAAAGAGCTCGCCGTTGTCGGCCTCACGGAGGTGGGCAACGTCACGACTAACGTTCTGGGGGAATGTGTGTCCTGGACCGACTTCTACAGGAACTGTGCCGACATATGCATGACAGCCGTCTGAGGAAAACCCAGGTAAAAAAACCCGACAGCATAGCCGACACCGGGATTCGAACCCGAGTGCATCCCAGTCTCGACGTGACATGGCCAGGACGCTAACCACTAAGCCACCCCAGCTGGTGGTAATGAAGAGAAATTACGATTTGTCACTTAAATGCATAATGTGTTTACCGAAAGAAAAGCTCCTATCCTGTTCGAAGGCGACGAACTCCAATCTCAGAAAGCAGGTCAAGGTAAGTGTAATTTGCCTATTTTCGATTTTTTTTCTATCCATATGACTAATTACTATCGTAAGTAACAGTCAAATTAACGCGTTGCTTTTTTATCCGTTAGTAGATTACATTTTCAGACGAGCATTTCGCAACAATAAAAAAAAAATACTTTGGCTGAAAGAGCAATAGTAACGGGAATCAATTACCTTTTTCCAGTAACGTGTACAACCCTGGACATAGCTTACATTCTGAAACTTTGTGTAGAGCCAAAGACGTTGCAAATATCAATGAAATCTCCGCAACTAAGGTATATGTGTTTTGAGATAGATTTTATAGCATTTGCTAGTCCAACGGAGCGGTGTCTTTGAAAACAAAACTATGAATCTGTGTACACAAAGAATTGCATTTAGTAGGGACAGCAAGAGGTAATGCTCTACCTTGTCAAAAGCTTTCTGATATACAGGAACCACTGAGATTTGTAAGTACTTATGCATCGCATATATGTCTCAGCCTTAATATCCAAAACCTTATCACCATAAAGATTCTTTAGAAAAAGATTCAACAACCACAAAAAATGATTGATCACTTGTCTTGGGGAGCATACTACATAGAGGTTAAAAAAATATCGAAATTCAAAACTGAGCGAATGCCGTCTCCAAAACGAAGACAAATTGACGAGACATAACACATGACCATGGTTTCGTAAGACAACGCTATATGTCAACGTCGACGACAGCTATTTTCTCGATTTTCATTAACCACGGGTTTTCCGGCACACGCACACGTTACCTGCGTTACCGTAGCAAAGTTGTACTCTCTGCAGTGGGCAGCTTCCTGCCTGCAGTTTTTGCTTCAATTCGCCCCTAATACACCCTGGATTTTCCACTTTTCAACTCTAGTTTGTACTTATATCGCGTATTTAATGTATATCAGAGGTGCCCTTATCTAAAGGCTTCATGACACGCGGGATTCCATGATAATAGAAAGCGACTAAAGTTCCTGCATGTGGGCGGACTCACCTTACATGTAAATCTACTCCTAATTACTGTTATTACTGAATGCACGGAACGTTCCACTGCATAGTGCATGCAGTGAGAAAAAAAAATTATACTTCTAGAGGTGTAAATGACCGAGTCAATAACTGGGACCTTTTGGGGTTTATTTATACCTTCCGGAAAGGTATTAATAGTTTATACCCTAGTGGACGTCTCCTAATTCATACCTCTTGGGTACGCAAACTATACTGCTAGAAATGTATATTATAGTCAGGTTTGCAACAGATTTTTAGTGGACGTAATTAAGAAGTCACCTTTTTAGAGAAGAAAAGCAAACAAAAAATCTTGACGCGCACTGAGAGAAACATGTATACCTCTAGAGGTATAAATGACCGAGTCAATAACTGGGACCTTTTTGGGTATAAATTTATACCTTCCGGAAAGGTAGTAATAGTTTATGCCCTAGCGGTAGTTTCGAATTCATACCTCTTGGGTACACAAACTGTACCGGTAGAAAGGTGCAACACATTTTTAATAGAGGCAATTAAAAATTCACCTTTAGAAGGAAGAAACGCAAAAAAAAGATATTGACGTACATATACACGCACTACAAACACATGCAAACGCGTATTCACAACATGAGTGTGAACTGGAGAGCAACAGCAACAACTATATTTTGACGATGAAGTGGGGAGGTTTTTCACTCTGGGATTAGAACGCTACCGCATAGCTAGGGGGTCAAATATGAGTGATGACAATGATGAGTGATGACGATGATGAGCGATGACGATGATGAGAGATGACGGTGATGATCGGCGCGGCAATGGCGATCCTGATCGTGATGGTGGGAATGTCCGAGAGCGCTGTCGGGGTCACAATGAGTCCTTTAGGCCAGTCACCTGGAGAGCAAAGCTCGCTCACATCATACTGATTATATTTCCTATGTAAAAAGAAATATGGAATTGTAGAAAGAAAAGTTTCAAGGAGCAAGACCAGTCCGCGAGTTTGGCAGTGGGAGCGCGTGTATCGAGAGATAGACATTTACAGGTCAACAAATACTGATATACTGCTGGCGACTTGGCAAATTGTGGAACAGCCTTCGCCTGGCAAGCGACTCTACGGGTGAGGGCGGCTATGCATTTAATTATTGCAGGTACAGATATTACGCAGCCATAAACTATCGGTGTGGATTCAAGTAATACTGAAGGGATGTCTGTGTTTCTTTACTGTTTAACTTAGCTGACACCGTTCCAGCAACAAAAAAGAAAAAAAATAGTGATGTAATATAACGCGATGCGGAAGTAAAGGTATAAAAAAGCAAAAACGTATATAAAAACGCTGAAGGTATAAGCAGCCTCATGTATACCGTAGGAGGTATAGCCTGGTTGATCTATATACCTTACGCATGGTATACACCGGGTATAGACGCGTGGTGGTGAGGTATAAATGTGCTACGTTAACCCTTCTCTATACCATTTTTATACCTTTGTGCAGGGTTGGAGGTATAAACCGGCACTTTGTACCTTTTCTATACCCTCCAAAGGTTTACATGTGAAGCAGAAAGTATATAAAAGAAGTAGAACAGCCCATTATTATACCTTATGTATACCTTCTTCTTTCCACATTCCATCATCTTTTCTGCATAAGTGTTCTAAAAAAAAAAAAAAAAGGCATACGCCTCCCGTTTTTAACCAATCAGGGAGAAAAACGATGTCATTCGAGATAGTGGTTGGCTATGTGGTGAAGTTATGTTTTTAAGTGTGTAGTCGGCCATGGCTCAGGCGGGCAACTTCACGACTATATCGCAGGGGGTGATCGTGCGTGGTTGTGGTGGCGCAACTGTGCAGTGTACTTGCTAGCAGACGACAAATTGAATCACTTTATGAAGGTTATCACAAAAGCTTGACCGGGTGCACTAAAATAAGTACTTGAGCAAGGATCGTAACAAAGAGCCGCACGACTTTACACCATTTTCAAGTTGGGCATTCGCCACGGAAGCGCTTTCGTGGGACATGTGCGATGATATTAACGTTGAGATGAGAAATCCCACTGAGCTCAGGTCCGGACAATGAAAACAATTACAACAATAGGCAAGCTAGCATGTAACAAGCTATAGCTGGTAGACGAACTCCATCATGCTTGAAGCCTGAGTTTGGGCAAACAAACACGCACCGAAACTCAACACACGAGTCTCGTGTGTGTGTTTGTTTGCACAGTCTCAGGCTTCAAGTATAATGCTCACAGATATTAACCTTGCACTCAACAGCGCCCGGTACATGTAATTTTCCCGTTTTTTATGGTTTGATATGCGATGTAACATATTCGGTATCACCCAAAGCTTTCCCAAATGTCACCTTGTAATTGTAACTCTTCCACAGAAATTTGGAACCGTTTGTTTCAAGGCACTGATAAGCCTGGGAAACTAGCAGTAAACAGCGGCTTTAGTGTGGAGCTGTCGTTATAACATGTTTACAACCACGAATCTGGTGATAATTGTTTTGTTGTCTTCCGGCACGCTCGCCACTTACCTTGCGCTAGGCCTACCCGATGATGATGACTACACTGCTGATGGTGGGACCAATGATGCCAGCGATCGTAACAAAGTTACGCTTGCACCCGTACGCAAATTTTATGGCGAGCCTTGACGGTCAAAATCTCTGTTCTAAGCTCTATGAATATACAGTCGCATTGCAACAAACGAGATGTTTTAATGATCCGAAGGGTAATTGTTGGTTTGCTGGTAGTTTTTCTTCATTCATTACGCAGTTATACAAGGTTTCATATAGCGGAATCGCTGGCATCTCAGTCATATGGTTCCTCCGAATGACAGAATGCATTAGAAATTGCAACATGATTGGTTCCAGCTGGTAAACAATACAATAGTAACAGGGATGCTGCATAGTAGAAAAGAAAGTGATTATTTTCTTGTTCGAAAAGAATCAAGAATTGCTGTGGTCGTGTTTGCATACCACTCTTACAAACCCTGCTAAGGACCCAAAAACAGCGTTTTAAGGCGATTTGGTTATATTTGCGTTAGAAGACAACCTATCAATTTTTACCAAATCGGTACCATATGCTAGCTGTTTTTAGTTGGTAAAAAAAGAAAAAAGGACACACGTGGACACGTAATGTTTAGATTTCCTAACGGTGGGGGGGTCAATAGTGATTGCCTGTAACGTTTATTATTGTGGCCGATATAATTTTGTAAGACAATAATAAAGGTTACAGGCAATCCCTTACGTGTCCACGTCTCGCTTTTTTTTTTCTTTCTTTCTTTTTATGGTGGCCGAATAGTTTTGTAAGTTCCAGCAGCGTGTGTCGGAGATTTCCGGCGCATGTCAAAAGGATTCACCTACAGTTTAGCGAGCCTGGTTTTAGAGAATGACGTTTTAGAGAAGAGGTTACACCTTAGCGAGTTACGTTTTAGCGAAACAAAGGCTCGCTTTGTCGAATTACGTTTTAGAGAATATGGGGCTCGTTTTAGAGAACACCGGCATCGCGAATGAAGTTTTGGTTTCTGTTTCAACATGTAGTGATCGAAAGAGCAGTCAGCGTTCGTACATAACATAAAGGTTGTGCGTTTTCGGGTTTGTTTTTTTATTTGTCTTACATTTAATCGCATTATCACCTTTAGAAGAGTACCGATATCTTGTAGAGAATACGCTTTCTCTACGTTAGAACGCGAAGATTTTCCGAGAAGCTTCCTCCAAAATCATTTATTTCAAATGAGCCAGAGTGTGTCACTCCAACCAAATTTTTAAACGGTGTTGTCATGCCACCACGTGATCTGTTCCTCGTTGGCTGGCCAGCCACCCAAGCACATATGATTTTTTTTCTCTTCCCTCAATCGCAGGGTTGGTGATGGTGATGTGATACAGAAGGGTTCTAAATATGGGTGGGTACCCATATGATTCCTATGTTTACTATGTGTACAAGGTGATTACTTTTAATAGATACAGATTTTGAAAAAAAATTTACTGCGCGCGACTAATGTATTTCTATTCCCAGCTGGGAGGCATACAATATGAGTGAAAACTAAGGTTCCGAAAGGAAGCCTTCATTAAGTTTCACTAATTAGCTCCATCAATTAATGAAGATAGACATATATTGTGATATCAAACTTGGTTGTACTATCAAACCTCTCAGGCAGAGCGAGAAAAAAGGAAATCCCGAATTTACACACTTTTTTTAGTTCCTCTTATGCGGCGCGCTTTTCTTATTAAGCTTCCCTCCAGAAGCTTAATTTTGATCTCACATTGTAGGCCCCTCCAGTGGCGTAACCAGGGGGAGGGAGGTTTCGGGGGTTGAAACCCCCCGAAATCGTACCTTAGACAGTAGATTTGAGAGGGAAAAAATGCTATACATCCTCTTCCCCATGTGAAGTTCCCGGAGAACCTCTCCCGAAATATTTTTCTGGCTAAACTACTGGGCCCCTCAGATGGGAATACAAATACACTAGTCGCGTGCGAAAAAAAGGTAGCGCGTATATGGAAAAGGAATCACCCTCTATGTGTACCGTTTGTGTATGTTATTTCACTTTGCGCAGAAACACTGCAGCACCTTCCAGACGATCCCCAGTAAACTCGTTGTGAAACGATCACCACTCCCACCCCTCCTTAGCGAATAAAAAAATAATTAAAAAAGATCGGCTGGTAGAACGTAACACGTGTCAAACCACATCGTTCAGCGAACGTGAGAAACTAGGGAACAGATGTGTTCCAAATTACATTGCGCATAATGCCCTCTGCTTTGGAAATCCAAGTCCCTTGTGCAAGCTATAAAACTTCAAAGCGAAACCAACTTTTCACTTTAACACAGCTTTCGATCCTCATAGGTTCAGCCATACGACTTTTAGGAATCTTTTTAATCTTCATATCCCCTCCCCCCTTTAAGAATCTCACTAACAGGTATACGTTCTCGCGTATCTCAAAAGAGGAAAGAAACAAAAAAGTAACCGAAATCAACGCGAAGTTTCTTCTACAAAGTTTAGGCCACTTCGCTAAAAACGTCGTTAAACAGACTTGTAAGACTTCACAGTCCTATCTCTTCTTAAAACCCTAGAATGAGGCTCGTGCCCCATTCCTCTTCCTCTTTATTCACCAGTCGGCACCTTACATAGGCCCCGGGGTGGTGGATTCGTCCCTCCTGGGATGATATTTGCATATATTGCAGATTGGGGCTATGTGCATGTGACCATCAGGAGTGACATAACCAATGGTCTTAAGTATGCCTTGTTTCGATGCCGTTTGGGTAACAGTGTATGGGCCTTGTGGTGTAGTTCTCATCCCAGGTAGGCGCCTCTGTACTAGGATGAGATCGCCGAGTTTGATGTCCGGGATGCGATTGCTGTGAGGACGGTCGAAGTGTAGCTGCATAGCTAGCCTGTACTTGTTGATCTGATCCAAGTTGTTGCGCTTCTCGGTTAGAATGATTGTATCACTGATGTCTAAATCCTGATCAGCATGGAGAATAGGTGAGCGGCCATGTAGAGCAAAGTAGGGAGTGCACCCTATAGCTTGGTTGTGGGAACGATTACGATGATGCGTTACAGCTTCCAAATATGGTTTCCAACCACCGGGAAAATCAGGATACATGTGTATAAACAGCTTGATATCGCGGATAGCACGCTCAGCCATTCTGTTTGCCGCAGGGTGGTAGGGAGCTGTGAACTTCAACTGGATATGTCGTTCTTGGGCCCATATGGCTAGACGCTTGCTTGTGAACGCAGGTCCATTGCCACAGATGATGGTCTTAGTCTTTGTGAAGATATCCCGTTCCAGCATGGCAATTACGCTCATGGTATCTTCCCCCCCTGGCCGTGTGTTAATTACTCGAGTGTGTTCATCGATGGCAAGCAGAAATGATTGGGTTTTCCTGATACCCTCAGACTTTTTACGTAATTCAGCAAAGTCGAGGTGTATGACTTCGAATGGTACTGATGAATGGTGAGGCAACGTCATGCGATCAGCTCTTTGACGAAACTTGAGTTTGTTTCTTTGACACAAGTCACAAGAACGAACGCAGTTTCTGACGTCTTGCTTCATATGTGGCCATGTGAAACGTTGACATATCTTGCGATAAGTTGTTGAGATGCCGTCATGGCCACCAGACTCTGGGCTGTCATGGTAGAGGTAGAGAATTCTGTTTATCATGGTTGAAGGAACTTCGTACCTGCCTTCCTCGAGGATTATCGGCTGAGTGCCTTCCCATATTAGTGAATCGGAAAAAATTGCGGCGGTGAGATGCTCGAGCCCAAGGCGAGACATAGCATCAGCGCCTGTGAGGACCTTTCCTGGCTTGTATAGTGGATCTTCATATCAAATTGTTGGGGCTCTGAGGACCATCTTGCAAGGCGTCCCTTGAGGCCGTCAGATGTGAGGATGTGTGTCACGGGTTGGTGATCTGTGAATAAGTTGAATGTCCTTCCATCAAGGAAGGTACTGAAGTACCTAACGGTTTTTACAACAGCGAGAAGTTCTTTCTATGTTGTACTATAATTGAGTTCCGTGTCGTTGAAGGTGTATGAGTAGTACCTTATAGCTGTCATTTGTTGGGCGGCGGATTTCATCACGTCACGCTGGTATAATACAGCGCCCGTTCCAAAGTGGGAGGCATCGGTACGCAGCTCAAATGGCAACTTGAAATCCGGTAGTGTCAAGATGGGGTTGGAAGTGATTGCTGCAAGAATGTCTTGATAAGCAGCTTCGCATTGCGTAGTCCAGTGGAAGCGAACGTCCTTGCGAAGTAAAGCCGTTAGACTTCTTGTTCTTGCGGCGTAATCCTGGACGAACGCACGAAAGTGGCCAGCCAGTCCAAGGAACACACGCAGGGAGTGTACATCGTAGGGCTTCGTCATGTGCTTGATCTTCTCCACAGATTCCTCTTTAGTTGTTTTGGTCATGCCGTCAATTCGCCTGCCCAGGAAAACAACACTATAGAGCTGAACAAAACGCTCTTCTTAATGTTGATTTGGAGGTTGGCATTACTGAGTGCTTGTAGTACCATATGGAGATGATGGTAATGTTCCTCTGTTGATCTCGAATAGACTAGAATATGTAGACTTGTACGAACTTGCCAATAAATGGTTGGAGTACAGATGTCATCATTTTTTGGAACCACGCAGAGGAATTTTTCCATCCGAATGGTAGACGATTGTACTCGTATAAGTCAAACGGTGTAACAAAGGCCGTGTACTTTTTTGTTTCCTCTGTTACAGGGATTTACCAAAATCCTTTGCAGAGATCGATGCAAGAAAAGGTTGTGCTACCACCTGTTTGGTTGATAATATCATTCACATGTGGCATGGGAAACGGAAAAAGGTTGGTCTGACGGTTTAAGAGCCTATAGTCGGTGCACAACCGAAACGAGCCATCGGCTTTGGGGACAATAGTTATGGGTGAGGCAAATGATGATATTGATAGACGAATTATGTCTGCGTCGAGCATAGCCTGGCGTTCTTGCTGCAGCCAGTTCTTTTTGTCAAGTGATAAGTTATAAGGTTTTCGCCGAATAGGTGTGGTGTCCCGGATTGTAAACGGAACCTCCAGCGCCGTGGTCGGTGAAGGGAATCCAGTGCTCGGTATCAATTATGGGTAGAGGCTGTGTATGTCAAAGTCTCTGGGAACAGCAGCAGGAGCAGCGGAAATCTGTAGTAAAGCGTGAATACGGTCATCTGCAGTAGAGACTGTATCGTCCCAATAGATATTGAGTTTTAGGCGTTTAATATCTGGTCGTGAGAGTAGCACGTCATAGTCCACGTCAGAAATGACCAGAGCGTGTGTGGTGATAGTTTCGTTGGAAATCCGCAGGGATACCTTACTCCACTGACTGAATATCTTAGAAGTGACATCGAATCCTTTGAGACATACAGGTCTCCCTTCATACACGTCCTCTGGAGACAGAAGGCGAGTGTTGACGAAAGTGATTGAGGATCCACTGTCTATAAGGGCACGTGCAAGAATGTCGTTGACACGTACATCGATGTAAATGAGTTTCGTGGATACAAGGTAAACAGTTTCATATTGTGTCTTTGGGTGGAAACCAGCACCCTCTTTTACTCGTTTCTTTTTTTTTTTTTGTACTACATGGTCAGTGTAGTTTTCAGCTACAGGTGAGGTTTGTGTATTTGTTGGACGGCCTGGCCGCTTGTGCGGTCCATGAGGCGGAAAAATGCGTTGGAATGAGGTTGCGTTGCTGGCGTTTCCTACAGCATCTGGACGTACTGTTGTGGCTGGTACTTCATGTGTGCTTCGAGACACACCAGCGTCGCGTAGGCATTGCAACACTGCTTCGGGATATCGTGGTCCGCGGATCTTTACGACTTGCTGAACATGAATGGGTAGTCCGTGTATTAGCAAAGCAACGACAGAGGAGCTGGGCAGGTGTGGTTCGGCAAGCTGGAGTAAGCCTAATTTTTCGAAATAGTAGTCAGTGTATGAACCAGTAACATACTTGAAGGCTATGGCGTCATTCCACTGAGCCACTTTATCCTCGCCGAATGAGAGAAGGAGGCTTTGTTTCCATGACTCCCAAGTTGCCTGGTAATGCTCAAGTAGTCGAGAGTCATACCACCTCCTGGCCGATCCGAGAAGGAAGGTTCGTAAATTGTCGATTTTTGTCCGATCTGTTAACCAATGGTTATGCTGGCACGCGTGTTCGTACAAAGTCATCCATGATCCCGCACCTCTACTACCGTCAAATTCCTCCGGCTTGAATAAGGCTGATGGGCGAGATGAATCGTCCCGGACAGACATGGTGCGAATGAGGTCAACAAGGACTCGCTGTTGTTCAGCCAACTGATTCTGTTGGTGCTGAAACATGGATAACAACGTTGCCGTGTCTCCACTAGCTTGCGAAGCCGTCTGTCGCGTCTGTGAGTTCCGAGGAAACCGGACTAGCCGATCAAAGTCATCGAGCATCATATTGACTTTAAAAGTGCCCTGAGTTGCAGGTGAAGAAATGTCGAGGTTTGCCTTTGAAGCCACATACTGAAGAAGGGCTTGGTGGTCAGGGTGAGAATCCAGGTTGAAGCTGCCCTCTCCGACGTCACAATGTCGCACCTTCGGCCCTTCAGGCGTGGCTTCTATAGGAGGAATTAAACCCACATTCGGTTGTCGGCTGCGCCACTGTAAAACTTCACAGTCCTATCTCTTCTTAAAACCCTAGAATAAGGCTCGTGCCCCATTCCTCTTCCTCTTTATTCACCTGTCGGCACCTTACAAGGCTTTCGCTAAAACGTAGCGCGTCGCCATTTTCCCTAAAACGTTATTCTCTAAAACGTGGCTCTCTAAGAAGAAGCCTCTACAACGAGGCTGATTCGCTAAAACGAGGCTCGCTAAACGGATGGACTCCGCGTCAAAAGAACCCCAGGTGGTCCAAATTATCCGCAGTGCTACCCCGCGGTACGTGCAGCATGTCGCCACACAAATACGCTGACTCACCTTACGTGTAAATCTAGCCCTAATTACTATTAATTTTGTAAGGCTTAACGGTTGTATCGTAAACTCATTTTCAAGCACAGTGACGGAGGAAAAAACGATGTGAAGATTACACTGCGGTCTCAAAAGTCAATGCTAATGTCATTGTACAAGAAGCCAAGGATACGAGCATAGATTGAGAAGTTACCGGCCAAAAGAACTCGTTACAAGTTAAGTTACCGTTTGCAAAATGTAACTAAGTTAATAACGAAGTTCTTCAGCCTGAAATGTAACTCTCAGTTACTGAGTTACTTAAAAAAAGAAGCAGTTCCTTCCAAGTTACTTCGGACACAAAATAGCATCACGCAGGTGCAGCGCGCGTGAGCAGTTGAGTTTCACCTTGAGTTGCCTGCGGAGGAGTGCAACACGCTTAGATCGTTTTCGTTTATGTCCAACAATAGACCTCTCCCTGTTTGTAAACAAATGACGTCATAGTGTTCGACAGCGCCACAAATTTGGGAGAATTGAGCTATGCTCGAAGAGGTGAACAAGGTCGCGCCCGAAAACCACGGTCTTGAAGGGATTACGATATGGTCCCTTCAAGGGACACGACCCTCGGTCCTGCTTTTCTTTCAATGGGAGACAGCGAACAAGTGCCCGTTCGTGGAACCCAGCCCTCTCCTTCCGATGTGTTTCGGTTTCAGTCTGTCTACCAATGTCATGATGACGTTTCTCTGGTAGAGGTCTATTCGAACGCTTTGCATCTTACTCCCTGTGGGCGCACAATGGTTCAGCTTCATTTGAATGGCAGCGGTTCTTACTTCTTCAATAAAATACTGTCATTGATTGATATCACGTTTTATGGCAAAAAATGCCATGAAGGAACCGGAAAGAAAGCAAGAAAATATGTGGACGTGAGTGAAAAGCGAGTTAAAAGTAACTTGGAACGTAACTTAAATTACTTTGGCAAAGTTTCCCTGAAAAAGAACGAGTTCCTCTGAAAGTTACCACGGCGCAAAAGTACCGAGTTAAGTTACAAGTTACCAAGAAAAGGAACTTAGTTACAGTAACGAGTTACTTGTAACGAGTTACCCCGAACTCTGGATACCAGTGTGGGCTGAACGACAGTTTAATGGACGTAAGCTAGAGTGAGGAACAGCCTAGCTCAAACGAGGTCACGAGGGTTGCGATGCCGTGATGATGTCTTCTTTAACTGTCATTATTTTGACGTAATCAATAAAATGTTTGTGTAATATTTATAAATTGAACAGTTGGAAATAATCGGGATAACTCGCCTGCACTTAACGGTTATTTTCCACACTGGTTATTTTCGTACACAATACTTCTACGCACTGCACATGGCGTCCATGGCCTTTCGTGCTCCTTTTGCTAATATTGGTTTTTATAGCGGTCGCTGAATTATTAAATTTGCTGTCAATTGCACAAGCGCCCACTCGACAAACGTCTCACCTATACTCTCCAGCTTCTATTCGAGCACACATCTCGACAGTGTAACAGCTTCTCCCTCCATTTTCATAGACGAGGGAGGGCTTTGCGAGAGAAAGTAAACATAATCTCCCTTGAGTTTGGCTTAGAAGCTTCTGCAGACTCCGCTATCGCATAAAGATTCTGGAGACTTTATCTTGCGCTGTTTCTTGAAGTCGAGACATTGGCCAATGCCCCAAGAAAGCGCAGAAGTATGTCGCCTGAAGACGAGAGGACTAAGTGCGAATGGGGAACTACCCTTCAAAATAGCAACTTCTGTTTCTGCGCCATCCTGGGGTACCGGCAAACGTCTAACCCGATCTCATGTTTTCAATATGCGGTGGCAACGGTCACCTTACTTATTCATCCTCGCCACTACGCTCTAATATAGGCAAAGGTAATTGGAGTACTTTTGGTTGTGGTGGTGGTGAAAGTGAAGGTGACAGCCCCACCTGAAGTGGGCACCGTTACGACTAAATTGGAGTAGTACGCTCTGATATCTACGGCGTACACAAACGTATCAACTCACCAATCAGGGAGGTGACATCTGATGTGCATCAGGGCTCTGAATTAGGCCACTCATGCTTTTAATTTGCATCAATAACATTTGTAAGGGTCTTCCTGTTCAGTGTCGGTATGCGGGTGAGTGTAATTGTATTATGGCATCAAAACCCATCAGGATCAGAAAATAAATTGAACCAATAGACCACCGGCCTCGGCACGTCACATGAAGATATCATGTGATTTGGAAAGAGTGGATCGTCGGCAAAACAAGCGCACATTGGTGTTGTCGTCGTGTAACTTCGTCGTTTTCGCGTTTCGTGAGATGAGGTCACGGTTGTGTCTGCCTCGCACATCAAGTTTTCCTTCGTATCTCCCTCGCGCAATGGCATCTATCATCGGAAACAACCGTCAAAACAACGCATGTGATCGGCGGATGCCACCACACGTGGTTTTTGTTTTGCCAACGACGGGTCGCGACATCTGGCGTTGTGACGTAGATTGTTTGCAAACAGCCATTCGTCTATCTCTTTAGCGTATTGTAAGTTGGTGCGACTCCTGGCAGATGCAGTTAAACGTCCAGAAAAGTGGGTATACGTGTACCTAACACGGAAGACAACAGTTTTAATGCACTTTTGGGGCCTCGGTGTCCACGTCGCGTCACGTTGCTCCCCTTCGTTTGTTTCTGTAACGCGGCGCCGGTTCAGCAGGAAGATTTAGCAGATTGGAATGTCTTTACGATAACCGTTCATAAAATATGATATGCCAAGCACCTGATTCCTTTCAAGTGGCCGACATCACATTGCTGATCTTGGATTTGACAGCCTCCTTTATAGCATAGTTTTCGTAGAGCGCTTCCGATGTGCTAAAACTGCCTAGTGTTTGCGTCTTTTTGTGTTAGCGTAACGAAGCAACCAAAGTGGGCGACAGGGGGTTGGTTTGCGTCCAGGGCCGCCTTCAGGGGGAACTGTGCCGTCATTTGTCTGGATAGTCTGCCGGAAAACCCGTGGAAATCCTTAGACAGCACAACCGGTGACAGCATTCGAACCAACCAGCTACTAATCTTCCCAAGACCTTGGATACCACTAACGAGCGGACGCTTCTATACCGACTCGGCCATGCCGCTGGTCGCACAGAGTCTGCCCAGCGCGACTCATGTGATGTCGTCCACGTCGTCTGGCAACACCAACGCCGCGGAGTTACAGCGTGGGCGGTGTGCTGCGGAGCATTCGCGCAAGTTTAGAGTTCGCAGATGTGCCGGAGACGCTGCTGCGGGAGATGCAGACGCGGTGAACGAAAACGTAAGCGGCGTGCGACAAAGCGTGCCGCCATTGCGCTCGGACAGATGTTGAGAAATGCGCACCAAAGAGTACAGTGAGTTAGCAAGAGGTGAACCCGTTTGCAGGCGAAACCCGTGTTTCTGCAGGAGGCCCATGGCAGTCTATAGTCGAGTTTGCCGTTGCGCCCCACGCAAATCATGTACGGCCACACCGCAGGGACCGCCCTTCGTCTGTTCCATTTCTATCGCATTTCCTACGCGTTTGGCAGTGCGTCAAAGTGTACAGTGACGTTTGTATCGGGTGGGTAATCACGAACTTTCAGCAGTTAGCTCTTTCAAGTATCTCGGTGGTACTTTTCGAATGATTTACGTTGGAACGGGCACACTGATCACATCCCACGTGTACGCCAAGTTTCGTTATCCGAAGCGGAATCTCAAGCATGTCGGCTACCAAGCTTATAAATCCTGTGTGCGGCCTGTACTTGAATATGCTGATGAAGTGTGGGATCCTTACACTCTTAATCGGGTTCCATCTAAAGTGCCTATAAACAGGCTGTGCCGCATAGATCCTCTCCAGATTATACAGCACTGGCTATATGCCGTGCCTCATATAACGTCACAACGCATTTCCAACGGCCACCACGAAACGAAAGATAAAGAAGACACGCATTGAGCCGTGGTTACACGGCCCCGCGACTTTTCTTCTATGTTTTTTTCTTTGCGACAAATAGTAGATGGCACACCAACAAGAAATCGTGCCGTATAGAATCGCGGGACGCCGAGGTGTGCCTCTTACGCGTACACGCTTGTTGGAACGCGCGTCGGACGGTTCCTTTTGTTTTCTTTGTGGTGTTCACTGCTGCACCTCGTGACCGGTGAAGACGCAAGACCGAAAGAGTTGAAGTTCAGACGCGCGTTTCACCGTGATTTCATCCCTGTTGGATTTGTATGACAAGTGGAAGTGAGTTTCATGGTAACTAGGGCACGTTGCAATACCTTGATACTACAATACGTGTGTTCTCGTGTGCAATCGTATTTACGCGATGCCACTGCTCCTGCCGTCATCCTCCAGCAAATCACGGACTGTTGAGTGAGTAAATTGGGGTAGCTCCGTTAGCATAACTTGCACGCTTTCACGTCAACGTGCGATGTAATGACTCTACGGCATCCTGCCTCACATCGCTTTGGTATTTTTGGCGTGTGTGTAGTGGAAATGAATGTCTGTCATGCCCACGTGGTTACGACAAGCGTGGTTGGTGAGTAGTTTCAAACGCCAACACGGTCGTCAGTGTGACTGGTTTATAAGCACTTTTAGTGCACTAGAAAGCCTTCTATGATAGCTGCTTCGAAAGCAACCACGCGATGTCTTCTCTATGTGCCCAGATTATGCTGGTGATCTTTCTACGAACAATGCGCAACAGTTCCCAAGAAGCACCCGTGAGCCATGCTAACCAGATTAGAGAGGTGTATATGTAATTGTACAGAGGGTTTCTACTGCACGAAGCAAAGTCCATGAACCTTCACTTTCACTTTTGCAACGTCTTTTGTATTGTTGACTTCTGATATTTTTCTTTTTCTTGTTAGTCTTATTCACGGTGTTAAGTAATAATACATGTATGCAGTTCTTATGGATGTGGGGTATGTTATTGGATATAGAAATAACCTTATCTGACGACAGGGGACATTGCACTTTCAAGATGTTGCAACACAACTGCTACGGAAGCCCGTGGACACTGAGGTCGGTGTCTGTTCTAGTGCTTACGGGTGTCTGTACGCGTATACGTGTAACGTATGCAAGTACAGGATTTGCTAACTTGCTCTACGGGGCTTTTACAGCATAGTCACCAGCATGCTCCTTAAGAATTAGCAACAGAGATATAAATTAGCAGAGAGTACAAGGGCTTCAAGCACTTGGCATCTCGCTGGCAAGTTCAGGGCGTCTGGTTTTTTATGTTGTGCAGCACTCATTTGTACACTTTAAATCATGGTCTTTTCATGTCATGCCTATTTTTACTGCAGATCTTCCTGCGCTTTTTAGGAGCGTGCTTGACCACTTCTTTGCATTATTAGCGCACTAGTTATCTGTTGTCGACTTTGTACACTGTGTCGTTGCTTGCAGGAAAGGCAGGTTTTTATGTGCACTTTTTTCTTTTGTATCAGGGCTGCCATTGCTAATGCATGCACGATCTAAGTTCCGATTACAAAGTAATTTTGTGTTCTTCCTTCACTGCACAGACTGACGACACCGTTGTCCCAGGTCCGATGATTGTTTTCGGCACAAAAAAATTCATCAGTTGTGGAGGAACACCGAAGCAGTACATCAGCTTGAAAGAGACCAAAACTCTAGAATAAGCGCTTCTATTTTGTTTGTGCATCTATTATATGTGGAACATAACGTACCCATCAGCGTCTTCCCAACTTCTTGTACTTCTCCAGATCAACGTTTTGAAGACAATGTTTTTACTATGAGCCGGATTAAGCCAAGTCTCGGAGAACTGCTAAAAAGTTCCTTAGCTATGTTTGCGACATCCTTCGGACTCTAAGACAGTACTGATGTAAAATCTGCTGTGACTGCTACAGTGCCATAGACGGACAATTGTGACTTTAAAATAACTTTGAAGTGACATGTTGTTTCATTGTATATTGCAAAAAGCAAATAGAATATATCATTTGTGGTGAACCACGTGTTGCTCTTTTGTAAACAACAGTAAAACAGTAAAATCCGTTTAGCAACCCTTCTATATATGGAATGGTTCCTTAACTCTACATCACAGCGCTGACACAAGTGTACGATGTGGTGACAACACGACTTTCTCTCTTTCTCTCTCTCTTTCCGCATTGCTCTTTACATTAGTGCTTCAGAAAAATGCTGTATCAATCTATGCCGTAGCATAAACAGTTCCGTACAGATAAATATTAAAAAAAAAACAATTAAATTCATAATACGCAATGACATCAAAGGAGGAAATAGTAAATGAAATGTTGGACGAAACAGCAAGGCTGCAACTGTTATTTTGTTTGTTGGAAGGTGACAATAATTCAATGCAGTCCTATACTACTGCGAAAATTCGGAATAGAATAGAATAGAAATAGAAAAAAAAATGGAAACGTAGGTCGCACTGTCGATTCGGAGTCGCTCGGAATCGAATTATGTCACTCTATTTGTTTATAGGCGTAATTGACATTCTAACTCAGTATGGTACTCAGTTTTGTACTACGTGACGATTTGTGGTGCGCATGTTTGAATCAAATTTTGAACGTAATCATATCAACACGGTATTTTAGCTTCTTGATATGTCCGATTTCATGGTCTTTACACCCTATCGATGTTACTTTCTTGGAAACTGTACGTCACTGCTGCATAAACCAGTGCTAAACATTGTCAGCGTGAGTGACAGGAGGCACAACGTGCTGCCGCCTTGGTACTTTCCCCACCGTCTCGGTTTATTTCCCGCCATCGCCCCAAACTGGCTTAAATGAAGCCATCTAGCGATTTCCTATCTCCCTTACAGGAATGGTGGGGGACAAGCGAAGAGCTTGTTCCAGCTTAATTACGAGCATCCAACCGTCGCCAAGGACGGGAAAATCGATACACACAGAGTTTGAGCATCAAAAGAAACACCGATCCCGTCGATAATTGCCGAAATTAATCAGTCTGGCGTTGCACCGGCCGTGTTACTCATTCTCCCCCTATTAGATCACTTGTGTAAGCGCTGCACACAGAATAGTTCAAGCACAACAGGCAACGAAATGAAAGTCTTTAGTCGAAATGCTAAAAACCCGCACAGGCTAAAACACAACAAGAGTATAATCATTGACATTTCGGGCTTCATAATCAGAATGACGTTCTCGACAATAACCTGTCGAAGCGCCAATGATTTTACTCTTTGTTGTGTAGCCTGTGCGGGTTTTTAACATGTCGAATAAAGATGTCTACTCGGGGCCCTTGGACTGCAATGCACTTGGACTTCCGGAATGCAAGTATTGCTGTATACACACACTTATGTCTCAGATGTCATGGTAGGAATACGGGACACTGGGGCATTTAGAACCACGTATCTGTAAAAGCAAGCAGCTCTGTCCCGAGTACTACGCAATATCCTCCCATAATTCAACAGGTTCAGAATAGATCGCTTTCATTTACGCTTCACTTTACATAGACACTATGCCTGTGCCCTAAATCTCAATAGATACGTAGGTTGTGGCGAGGTTTCTCTCACTATATACAGCAAATTGTAGGACATGCGATGGACATGTGTCTGGCATTCCTTTCCTTAGGTGATCTGGGGTAGCCGGCCCTCGTGATGAGGGCTACAATCCACCGTTTTTTTTAATCATCATCATCATCAATAGACGTAGGTTGTGGCGAGGTTTCTCTTTATTCCGTGTTAGCGCCGCGAAGCAACTGTGGCTATGAGCGGTGTATAGACGTGGACAGATGAAGAGAGGACAGCAGGAAGGAGTGGGGGGCAGGGGTGTTAGTATGCGTCCTGGGCCGACTGTGAGGCTTCTCTCACTATATACAGCAAATTGTAGGACATGCAATGATGTAAAGTTGCAGGTACATATTCAATCCATACGCAGTCGGCATAAGTACTGTAGGGGACACGGTTGTCTAAAACCAGCACTCAGTGGTTTATCTCATCTCAAATATCCAGGTGCTGCAAGACTATTTCTTTTGAGTAATAAACACGTACAGTAGATGGTCCACCTTCAAATACAATATTGGCACAACACTTTCAAGCGCAACCGACGTAATATGGGACGGCGAAGTACTGACAGGCGATTTTAGCTAACCTTGTCCCCCACAGTACATATTCAAGAGAAATATAGGACGACAGAATGCATACTGAAGATAGATAAATGAGATGTAAATAGACAGAATAGATGTTGGGTAGACCGTGAAGGTAGAACCGAACATAGTAATATATTGCAAGTAGAGCAGAGGTCAGGCAGGGCATGCATATATCTGTAATAATACTTAGTAGGGCATTCATGGAAAATGAACCATTTCTAGACGCCAGTCCTGCATCCATCTTCAATAATTGACCACGTTCTTGGAAGTATTATATATATACAGGGTGTCCCAGAAAACGTGTCATTGAATTATAATAAAAAAAAACTACACCACCTAGAGTCATGCGGTCAACGGTATTTGTTCTTACTGGGTTTTTGCCACCTCCTCATGTGAATGTCGTGTAACGTCAGTTTAATTATGTACATTTTTGCGAGCTTAAGTCGGAAATTTGCCTAGTAAAGGTCACTTTTTTACCCCACCAATGTGAAGAGCGTATCTAATTTACTCAAATTAATGATAATTGACAGGGATATTCAGTAGCTATCCCATCGGAAAAAATAGCCGAACATCATGCTCTAGGGAGGTCGCACAGAATAGCGGACGATGAATTTTTCAGCGCAATCTGTGTCGGTCCGACGAAAGGAGGTTGGAAACCCAGCCCACCCCGGCATCGCAGAAAGAGATAACGCAGGCATGGCTTATCACGTCCGACTTTCGCTGGGATAATGCTTTCCCTCTCCCAATTTTAGGAACTGTTACTTTTTCTACTATCACTCTGTGGGCTAGCTTCGGAACCTCCTTTCGTCGGACTGCGAGCGATTGCGCTCAGAAGGACATCGCGCGTTATGGTCCGGTGCTCCCAAAACCATGATATTCGGCTATTTTTTTGGATGGGATAGCTCGTGAATAGCGCTGTCAATTATCATGAATATGAGTGAATTCGGCACGCTCTTAATATTGGTGGGGTAAAAAAGTGACCTTCCCTTGGCAAATTTCTGAGTTCAGTTCGCAAATATTTGCATAATTAAACTTGGGGTACATGACATTAACTTTACAAGAAGGCAAAAACCTAATAAGAACAAATGCCGTTGACCGTATGATTCTAGGTGGCGTAGTTTTTTTTATTATAATTCAATGACACATTTTCTGGGACACCCTGTATATATACAGGGTGTCCACGCTAAGTGTGAACAGATTTTTTAAAAATATATCAATCACTTTTTCCGAGATGAAATCAATTGCAATATAGCATATGCTGAAGGGCACTCCCTAGGGGGTCATTAACAGACTCCTAAGGCAATGTCTTCAATAATTAACTTTTTAATTATAAAAGCTACGAAGTTGCTCCAATGAGAACATCTGATCTCTTCGGTCACCAGATACCAAAACCGTTTTCAGAACAAAAATCCGTTCGGTAGATCGTCCGCAAAAAATTCGTGAAGGAACGCCATTTTTTTCTTTATTTGGTTTATTGCGCATCTTCAAAGAAGCGGCTTTCCTTTACCCCCAGTGTGAGAGAGTGAAAGAGCACAGTGCCGCCTCATGCGTCGAAGATTAGCTTTAACTTGCGGAAACAAAACAAAAACACAAATCTATCGGGTGACTCTATCGCGACTGCCCTTATCTTGGGCTGCATTTTCTGTTTTCTTTTAATCTTTTTCCAGGACGCAAGAGGCCATAGTGTGCCTTTCATCCTCTCGTATTGGGGGCGAAGGAAAGACGCGTCTCTAGAGATGCGCAATGAATAAAATAAAGAAAAAAATGGCGTTCCTTCACGAATTTTTTGCGGACGATCTCTCGAACGGACTTTTGTTCTGAAAACGGCTTTGGTATCTGGTGACCGAAGAGATCAGATGCTCTCATTGAAGCAACTTCGTAGCTTTTATAATTAAAAAGTTAATTATTGAAAGTTAATTAAGACATTGCCTTAGGAGTCTGTTAATGCCCCCCTAGGGAGTGCCCTTCAGCATATGCTATATTGCAATTGATTTCATCTCGGAAAAAGTGATTGATATATTTTTAAAAAATCTGTTCACACTTAGCGTGGACACCCTGTATAAGTAAAATAATAAGACGTGGACGACAGATTACAGGAAAGTTAAAAAAACTAATTTATTTAATGGGTAATTTAACACATAGATTATAATACATGAGCTATTAGCTATGATATCTGGACTTCTTTACGCGCTGAGACAGAAATTCCTCCTCTAGAGCTCCCATAAAATGGGATTTTATTTATGGGAAAATTATTTATTTATGACATTATTTATTATATTTATGGGAATAATAGGGAAAATTTTATGGGAGCTCTAGAGGAGGAATTTCTGTCTAAGCGCGTAAAGGAAGCCCACGCTTTACAAGCGGTTCCTCGACGACATCTTCATGGTGTGGCCATGCTCAGAAGATGACCTAATCACATTTATCTGCGACTTTAACCAAGCCATCCGGCCATGAAGTTCGCCCATTCTTATTCCCCTTTAACTGTTAACTTCCTCGATGTCCAAGGAAAGTTAACCAACGGAAACCTGTTCCGTAAACCTACGGACTCTCAACAGTATCTAGCATTTAACAGTTGTCACCCGCGTCGTACTAAACTTGTCATCCCTTACAGCCAAGCACTTCGATACTGGCGCATCTGTTCGAGTGACGATGACTTGCACAGAAATCTAGCTGAGCTGAGGGAAACATTCATCGGCAGCAATATTCCAAGCATTAACAGTATACTAAACCGTCACCATAGTATCCTTCTCCAATCGGAGCGCATCGGACAAATTTTCCCTCAGCCACCGCGAGTAACCTACAGGCACGCGCGCAACCTGCACGATAATCTAGTTAGCTCTAAGGTTAGCCAAGCAGCGCATCCAGGAAACGGCTGCCACCCGTGCGATGGTCACAGGTGCCAAATATGCAAATTAATGCAAAGCACCCAAGTACTTAAAAGCACTAATTCCAATTTTTCCGTCAAAATTAATGGCGACTTCGACTGTAATTCATCTAACGTCATTTATGTCATTCAGTGCGGCATGTGCCGAGCACAATACGTAGGTCAGACTAAAACATCATTTCGGATCAGGTTCAACAACCACCGATATGACGTTACAAAAAAGCCAAACCTCCGGGTCTCTCGCCATTTCACACAACCAGGTCATTCACTAAATAATGTGTCACTTTTCATTCTCCAGTCAAATTTTGGCTCAGATCCGTGCAGGGAACAACGCGAATCTTATCTCATTTACAAATTCCAATCAACCGTTAACGAAGATATGGGAGCACTTTCAACGGTAAGAAATCTGGCCACCTAGATGAGCCACACTTTCTTCCTTTTCTTTTCTGTTTTCTCTTGTCTCTTTTCTTTTTTTTTTAGCTAAGTTCGAAGCAGCGCTCACCCTGCCCAGGAATTTTCCCCAAAGCGGACAGTGACCTACGGCGAATGACATCACCACCCGGACTTGACCTTCTGGAATATTCCCGAATCTGACTCACTGACAAACGCCTGTGGCGTGCCCGTACCGATTATGACGTCATGTACCAAACCTATTTAAGTAACCTGTAACCACCTATGCATCTTTTGTCCTGACGAAGACAGTGCTATTGCAAACGTCGACCCGTGTCCCGTAAACGTTACCGTAAACGTCTCCCTATGTAACGAACTAGTGTTTGTAACTTCCCTAAAATCTGTTTCCGCGTCTTTTTTTGCAACTTATATATATATATCAACGAGCAGAAGAGCCATCATGAGGCTACAGTCATGTGGTTTCATTTTAGCACTCGCTCTTCGGAAAGTTTTTGGACACTGCGATCTGCTATTTCTAAACGAACCAGTCTTATATTTGTCGTGCCAAGTATAAGTCAGTCTGCCAGCGGCAAGCTAAAATCTACAGAAACCAAACCCTGTCCATGGGCAAGACTGCGAACCCCAACAAAGACACCGTAGGCGTGATTGAGGCATCACTTGGATGGAGAGCTCGTTTTTCGCCACGGGCTGTTCCGGCTCTGGGAGAGCTCATTACTAGCGAGGGCCACAACAGCTCCCAAGTTCCGCTGACTCAGGCTACTCTTTTACTACTTCTGTGCTTTGCCTCAAACTCGATTTCCGCGCCTCCGTGCAGCGTCAAAGACATTGCTCTTTGACGCGCTCGTTACACGTTATTTCCTCTTCTAACCTTGTTTCGTCTTGGGTTCGATTTTGTCCACGGCATTACCTCTGCTCCATTACCTGCGAGTTGCTGCGGCTGCAGCTTTTTACTTGCGCTTCTTTTTGAAAAGAAAAAATGGGGTCCCCCTGTGGTAGTGAACGTTCCAAACGCGGCAGCATTTAGATATTTCATCTTGTTGGAACAGTTTTCGAAATTGCGTACAGTGAGGTTGACCGGCCCGTATACTTTAAAATCATGAGTGTCTGGGTTCCTGAGTCATTTCGTGCAAGCGACAAACGCACATACATTCGTACAGCCCAACAAAGATGGCGTCAGCAAATCGTTTGGGGAAACCGATTTAATCCGGGCTACTCAGCCGTTGAATATGATGTCTGCCCTGCCCAAGCCCATTATAAGTGTTGCGTGCAACTACGTTACAACGACGGCCTCTTATTTATTTGTTAGGCAATATTACGTCATCATACACAGTTACGGGTTATGAAGAAGGAATTAATACATCAAATAACTCAGGAAAAAGGTGCTGACGAAGGAAACATCAGCGGTTCTACAGGATGTCACGAAGTAATAGTCTTGAAGGCATGCTTTCGTCTAAACCCATAGTTTCCTATAGCTAGCAAGCGGGACCGACGCCATAGAGCGTTCATCAGATATTCGCTCTTACAACCAGAGAGTGAGAATAATTAGTGTGACTGAAAGAATATCACAGCGGCACGAGTCCCCATACAAAGACCCATGAACAGAAAAAAATATTCTGTTAGGCATTGAAAGTTTCCAGTCGTGCATGTTACAAGTTTCACATTATATCAGTTTTGTAGCGACTGATTTGCTAGCACGTTACTTTTACTTCTGTAGATTTAAGCTTTCGACTTCGCACGTTTACTGCAAGCGCTTGAATTATAGCGACCAAAACTGAGATACAAAAATTTAATTTTATTTGTGGACTAAAAAGTTATTGTTAGTACTCTGCTGATATGAAAAATAAAATATGATACGATACACGTGTACCAGTCGTACGAGAACGCCTATTTCCGAACAACAATTTATTTGTGCCTAAGAGCACGAACGAGGGCACGACAGCATGAACGAGTATTCGCGCACACTACAGCAAATTGCATATTAAAACAAACGTTATCATCTTGTACACCTACATGCCCCACATTCATGCATATAACGCCATTAAAAGCAGACAAGAAAATTACGAAAACGGGTAAACAGGAACAAGATACAAGGATAAGGAAAGACACAGGCAACAGCTCGTTGCACGCTCAAAACGAATAAAACTCAGCAACCGAAGTGTTACGCGAATAAATTACATTTGCTCACCCACCAAGAGGTCGTCAGGTAAATGTGAGCAGAGAACTCAAGCATGGAACCTAACAGGGGACCGTGTACTTCAGGTACGACTTATTTCGTAGTGTGTCCCTGATTGGATCTATGGATTCCTTGTAGTACGTTTCTTTCGTTTTATTTATTTAATTAAGAGTCAAGGTCGTGCTGAAGACTGGGAGGTGGTGGGTTCGAATCCTACAACCGGCTGTGCTGTCTGAGGTTTTCCATGGGTTTTCCGAAGACTTCGCAGACGAATGTCGGCACAGTTCCTCCTGAAGTCGGCCCAGGACGCATTCTAACCCCCCTGTCCCCCACTCCTTCCTGCTGTCCTCACTGTACGCCGCTCGTAGCCACAGTTGCTTCGCGGCGCTAACACGGAATAAAAATAAAGAAATCATTTAAGATACTTCTGGCACCAGGTGCTGTAGAAGGAAGGGCAAACAGGTACATGAGGAGAGTGCATGCAAGTACATAGGGAACGCAAATACAGAAACAAAGAAAATGAATAAATAAATAAAGCGCACACCACCGGATAAGTAGAAAACAATACAACAAACGATACAGAAACGTTAATCTTGTTACAAGTAACCATTAGAAATATAGCTGCACTGCAAAGGATGATAATGTACCCCACTCAACCGCGCTCTCCCCATTCCAGTTCGTTATGGCGAGGGGAAAGAACGATTTTTTTTATATAATTCGTGCGGAAGCACGAATGATATCTAATGATATAATGATCTCTAATGATCTAATCTTTTAATGATATCTATTGCCAGAATTGTATTGCTGACAATAGGAACCAAGCCAGAGGGCTCTACCCTAGCTCATGCAAAGACAGCTCATGCCAGGAAAACTCAAACCAGACAACTCATACCGGGACAACTCATGCCGGGAGAACTCATAGCAGGACAAATCATACCAAGTGAACTGAACCACACTCATCTCATTCCAATTCAGCTCGTGCCGGGATAGTGTGTACCACGATTCCTCGTCCCAACTCCCCAGTCTCGTTCCCCCCACGCCGTTTCCCCGTGTGCCGATTTCCCCGTGTTAATTCTCCCGTTCCCAGCTACTGTTTCTGCGTAGGCTGCGTTTCAAAAAGGAAAGGAAGACTTTGCAGGGTGTCAACTGTGACAATTTAGCGGTTGAGCCATCGGTATCTAATCAAGTGATGTCATCAATATTGTCAGGCATACGGACCCTTTTGGCGGTACTCAGCATTCTATGAGCACCATTCCTAGAAATATCTGACAAAACCACCAGTCATACGAAGGGACCTCAGTTTGCCATAGAGATCCTCACAGTTACAGAGGAAATGACTGTGCCATACTTGGTCGGTACATGTACAGCCTACAACACCGCAATAAGAATGGTGCAATTGCTTGGATATGTTCAAGGTGCTACGGAAAGTACAGCCAGAGTGTGATGATTAGAGCCCGGATGTGTAGACACGAAAAATGTTCGTTTTATTCGCATATAAAAGGCAGAAAAACACATATTAATGCATCACAAATTACAGCACTTTTTCTTTTTTTCGTGCTCTGGGCTATATGCGGAAAGCAGAGAAAGGAGTGGCTCGCGATGACACATGAAAGATAAGAATCATCCCTTGAACTATGGTCGCACTTTTATTATCAGAGTAGTCGGAAGCATCATAATCTACTTGTTACATGACACCTGTACAGAACTAGAAGCTCTCGAACACGATGCTTTTAACGCCAGGTGACCCGTTCCATCAAACGCTATATTGATAGTAAGGAACCAGTGACTGATCCCCAATCAAACCCCAAGCTTTATCGGGATCCGGAGGAAAGGTGCCCGGACAAAATATCCCCGAAAATGTCCCCGGACAAAATTTCTCCGGCTGCCGTCCCTCACTGCGAAATGAAAGTTCCTGTTACACAGACGCTGCTATAGCTTCCGTGACAACAGATGTTTGTTTTCATGCTGTCCCGTGGAGATTGTCCGTCCTGGGCCCACTTCTCTCAAGGGGATTTTGTTGCCTTTGCACAGCCGTTGCTAACTTCCATGATAATAAATGTTTGTTTCCATGCTATCCCGTGGAAATTGTGCGTCCTGGGCCGACTTCTCTCAGGGGATTTAATTGCCTTTTTGTTCGGCAGCGCCAAGCTACCCCCTGGATATTCTGCGTCCTGGGCAGTCTTCTCTTGGAGAGGAAGTAATTGCCTCCTTGTTAACGTACTGCTTTGTGGACACATGCAATGAGACGTATCACAAAAGTGAGGACCGTTGCAGTGATTGTTGAGCTAACCAAAATATTTATTTACAAGTATTTACATCTGAAAACGTCTCGCACCACTTCGTGTCCCGTTCTAGAAGCGGATCGTCCTGGCAACACCTCGTAGAAATTCTTCAAGGGACGATTCTTGGGAATCGGGACGGGGGGGGGGGGGGGGGGTTGAATCGGGGGAATCGTGCACCACTCCTGGGAAAGATGATATGAGGAAAAAAATATCTCGGAATGGGACTTACAGTGAAGGAAATGTACGAATCCCACAAATAACATTTACCAAGGCACACTGAAGGGTCGTTGAAGCCCTCTACATTGGAAATAAGGAATTTTGAAATGGAAATTGTCCCACGTTTCCGTCGTCGCCTGGAATTCTAGGACACTAATCATTTGAGAATATGAACGGCCTCAACCCGTATTCCGGCTCATGACAATGCTATCCGCAAGAGGTCCATTGGCACGCATCTCCAGGCGTTGTTCTCGTGATGCCTTTTTACTTTCTGAACTGGATCTTTGAGACCAATTGTTTTCTTAAGGTACTGTTGTCTTCACTTTCACTCTTCTGCTATGACGATGTATTCGCGTGTAATTTCACAATTAGGTCTGTGTTGAACAAGGTTTACACTTTATTGCTAATATTTTCCCCATCAATTTCGCAATCCCGTTTAGAAAGCGATGTGTAGCGGCAGCCAGGTGCCAGGGGCTTGTGTTGTGTGCGTCACTGATATCAGTTTAGAATCTTCTCAATGGCAATTCGGCTAGAAATGTCAAGGCCCTACAGAGGGCGTTGTTTCACTGTACTGGCACGACAAGCGACAACTAAGGATTACCAACCCATTGTTCACGCTGGCCAGACGAACTATAGATAGAATATAATAGAACCGCGGGAATAACTAAACAACAGCCTGCACTCCGAGTGAATTGGTCTGATACTTCCTTCCATCTTCTTGACGTGGCCACAATTAAGGTCATGAAGGGATAAGTCTCGTATTCTTGCAACCAGCCATGCATAGTCTGAGAAGCTCAGGAGCGACATCCTGGCGCCTGCTAAGTAGATCATACAATACGCGTGGATCAATAGGAAATATGGGACAATTTTCATTTGGTTTCCTTTCAAAATTCCTTAGTTCCCAAGTATGCACTTCAACGGCCCTTCAGTATGTTTGAGTAACTGCTTGTAGGATTGGTACATTTTCTTCACTGGTACTTTTTCTTCAACATTTTTTTTTTTGGGGGGGGGGGTAGGGTCCTGCACTCAACGCAGGGAAACATCCCACATATCATCCATTCATCTATGTTGTTGTTGTTGTGTTCACTGTAAGTCACATCTTATGATATTTTTTTCCTCATATTATCTTTCCCGGCGCGACTAGAATTGGTGTGAGATGAGTGTGGTATGGGTTGACTTGTTATGATTTGCCCCGGTAAGAGTTGCCCCGGTATGAGTTGCCCCGGTATGAGTTGCCCCGGTATGAGTTGCCCCGGTATGAGTTGCCCCGGTATGAGTTGTCCCGGTATGAGTTGTCCCGCTATGAGTTTTCCCGGTATGAGTTTTCCTGGTATGTGTTGTCCTGGTATGAATTGTCCTGGTATGAGCTGAGTGAGGTACGAGTTGTCCCGGAATGAGTTGAGTGCGGTATGAGTTGTGTGGTATGAGTTGTACTGGTATGAGCTGGGTGGTCACAAGTCAGAGGAGGACAGATAATTGATTGCGGGTGCATGTACTCCCTAGTGAGAAAGCCTGAGTGAGGGCAAAATCACAGAGACAACACAAGCTGTGTTGTGTTCGTGTAGTCTGTGTTTTCGCCCACGCTGAGGCTTTTTCACTAATATGGAGTTCCTCCACCAGCTTGCCTGTATCTACCAGATTTTAGCTGTCATTGCATGTAAACAACAACAACTTTATTGTGAGATGATGAATGGGGAGTTTCGTCGCCAGGGGCGATACTCTACCCTATTGCTGGTGATGAGGTGGGGAATGAAATAATGAGTACATTGCATGTACTTACGTTTCTAGCGTACTGGAAAATGAATAAGAACGCTTTACAGATGGTGTATAATGTATTATTAAATATAAACACTCAAGGTACAGTCTGATGGTTTTTTCGACTAATCTATAGTCTTAGCTATCAGTGACATCATTTAACAACCGTATAGTAAAGCATAATGGGGAGATTCTATTTCAAGGATCGTTTGAAAAGTGAATTCGTTGATTTTCTTTGTAAGGACGTCCCGCTACTTTAACGCCGAGCAGCTCTGGTCCGATGTGAAAGCACTACAATTGCATCTGAAGCCCAGATACACCAGACACTTTAATTTGTTCTCGCGTTTTCATCCTTCCTTGATCATCTTCATAAAATGTTCCACTTGGAATGAGCTAGGATATCACACCGCCGTGGTAAAACACCCAATCTCACCTTCAGCATCTATTGTTGTTGTTGTTGTCAGACAAGACATCCTGCATTAGATACCGGCTCATAGACGGAGGGGCGTTTAAACCTTACCAGTTACCCAACGTGTCTATGCGGGATCTGAGGTCAAGATTGTGGTCGGTGAATTACGTGGAAATGGATTCAAACGCATGGGGTTCGCCGGTGGGGAGTCGTGTCTCCTAGCCAGGATGGACATTACCTGATCCTTTCGCATCACATCCCGTACGTGGTGCGCAACTCAATGTCTAATACAAATCCTTCAATTGGACGCACCTATACGTCGTGCCTTTCCTTAAAAGACTGGAAGGGCAAATACCCCTAACTGCCCTACATACGAAGAAGCAGACAACACCGAACGCATACTTGCTTTGCTGCTCTCAATACAGTTCACATCGACGTGATCTTCGTGCTGCTCTAGACCGACTAAACCCTCGTCCATTAGACTTGAGGGAGCTGCTCGGAGACTGGCCGGTTGAGATAAGGCGACAAGTGATCGGAGCTCTCTGCTGAAATTTCTTATGGACATCGCGGCTCCTTCCACATATATTTTCCGTTCTTCTTAAACACACACGCATACATGCATATTCATTTACTTTCACATATAAGCGATTTCGATTAGTCGCCCCCTTTGTTCAAGGTACCAACACCACGATACTTTTTGTACAGTTGTACGATCCTCCTATAGGATAAACCTTTCTCGTTGTAAATATGGCCTTCTTTTTATCTTCTAAGCAGTGTTGTGCCCGTTACCGAAATATGTTATCGCGATAACAATACTCATTACTTGAGTAAAAAGTATCGAAATACCGATATCGATATTTCTCTTTTAAAGTAACGGAGTACTGCTACCGTTATTCGAAAAAGTAACACGATACTTTGCCCCAGAGTTGTGCCTAACTCGTTACTTGGTAACGGTTACTTTTTTTTGTAACGAAGTAACGATTCAGTTACTTTTTAAAAAATTGTAATAGTAACGGAATCAGTTACAAAAATTGGTAACTCATTACTGACATTACTCGTTCCTTTTCTTCAGCACCGGGGAGAACATTTCTGCACTCCGTGTGGCGCAAAGCGTGGACCTGCGTGACCAACGACCACGTGTGACTCAAAGTATTGTTGCAGTCTTCTGTTGGAAATACAACGATGACGCAACATAGAAATCTCGCTTACGTGAACACCCCACTTCAGTGATGGGCAAAGTACCTCAAAATTATACTTAAAGTAAAGTACCAAGTACCTGGTGTCATTAGTACTTCAAGTAAAGTACAAAGTACTAGGCAAAGTACTTCAAGTACTCATCAAGTACATTGCCAATTTAATTTGTATCACTTTGCATTTCACTGTTTAGTATGTGTGTCTTGCGTTTTTGGCACAACTTTAGCGAGCATTCTTGGCAAATGCTCTGAAACCATAAAGTCCTAGGTTAAGTGCGAAGCCGCGAATATGAACTTAATCAGATGGCATAATTTGCAGTTAGAGAGGTAATCAGTCAGCTGTGCTGTGATTATGCAAAATAGTATTATATACCCGAACTGATCCAAGATCACCCGCCTATAGCGTGGTGTTCCGGTACTAATCTTCTGCTATAACAGGCGAGGAAATTTCAAGGGAAAAAAGTTCAAGCCAACAGAGATTATATATTTCAGGGCATTCCTTGCTACTTTTTGAAATAGAACATGTTTAAAAAAAGAATATGAAGGAAGTAAAAAAGGATGAAGCACAATGTAAGCCTTCATTTTTGTACGACTGTGATCTGCAGTAATGTAATCCATGAGACCAATTAAAAAAACGTAATATGTAAAAATGAAAGCATGTGTATCTTTCAGCGTGTTCATCATCTCAGGCAATCACACATATAATGTGATAGAAAATGATTATTAATCGTCAATGAAGGAAACAATATAAAAAATCATAGAACCCTGCACTGGGAGAACTGAAATGACAATGAACCAATTATCATAGAAGCGTTGATACCTTTTCAACATTTCAAGCCTCTCAACAATACATTTGCTTCAACAAATATGCTCTTTAAAAGCACAAAAGTCCTTTCTGGTAAAATGTCAGACTGGGACTCTTGGTACTGCATCCCACTAGAAGCGCTAAAATGACGGCAAGAAGACGAAAACTCTCTCTTTTCGTCTTCGTGCTGTCATTTTAGCGCTTTTAGTATAGGGTGCATTTTTGATACTCTTTTGTGATTTTTTGTCTGCAGTCCAAGTTTGGGTACTTGAGTACTTGATGGGAAAGTACTCAGAAAAAAGTACTTCAAGTACGGTACAAAGTACACGATTTAAAATGTACTTAAAGTAAAGTACAAGTACACAGAAATGTACTGAAAGTACTGCTTGAGTACTTGGTACTTCAAGTACTGCCCATCACTGCCACACTTGCATAGTAGGAAATTGGAAGAACACAGTTTTGCACTAAAAAGACAGCATATTTATTATGTAGCTCGGACACTTTGCTTAATTTTTATCAATAGCTGGTTCTCAAAGCCGTCTTCTGCCATCGTAGCAGGCAGTGGCTTCTCCGGCAGCTGAAGAGGCTAATGAGTTGATAAGTAAATTGATAATTGATCATGTGCTTGGTATAATTCCCGTTACGGAGCGCGTAGGCGTGTCCACAGGCTTCTTGTCGAGCGCTAGGCGGACCAGCAACAATGAATAAGAGTAGGAGATATGGTCGGTGAAGAAATGGTGGGGCACTAAAAAAAGTATCTGTATCGGCAACGATATACGGAGATCGCGTTAACATAACTTTGTAACGGAAATACTTTTCCGATACCGATTTAAAAAACTACCGCGATCCGCACTCCGATACCGAAAAAAGTATCCATTACTGTAACGGCGTTACTTGTAATGGCGTTACGTACAACACTGCTTCTAAGCAATTGCAAATATCGAAAGAAGGCTCTAAAGACGGCAGGGTAGGTAGGAAGGTAATTGCATGATTGGCGGTTATACATTACAGGCAAATGCTTCATGTATACAATGCCATAATCTGTGCTGCGTGTTGTGAACCCTGTTTATTTATAGTGCTGCCAACTCTGGGTTTCTACATTCTTCGACTCAGTTGTCTCGCGACGTAAACCCCCAATTATTAATATTACATTCTTCGAGATGGCAAATCCTGCATAAATCATCGGAAACATCGCTTCCCCGTAGTTTGAAGATGCGCTTAACATTTAAATGCGGTTTCTTTCGGACTAATTTCTAACAGCTTAGCGTTCCCTCCCAGCGACTGGTCCACTTCCAGGCTACGTCCAAACCACTCACGCAAAGAGAGCAAACCTGGCAAAGCTCACGAAGCCGGTATTTGGCCGGCGACTTTTCACTGGCCACGGCAGATGCAACGTAAGCGAAGTTTCGCGGGGCGAGTTCTTAGAAGTAGGGCGGCGAGGGGAATATATTTGAGTCACTCATCAATACAGCTCACCCTCAGAGTGAAACGTGCGCCGCATGCTGTGCACGGATGAAAGAGGGGAGCCACTCAATGGTAAGAATCAAGTCCTTACGCACTTCGCAATTTCAACTCGAGGGAACAGCTCTTTCCTTATTTCCTTCCCACTTCCGCTGTTGCTGCCGCGTTGTGTACCCCTCAGGATGCTCTCATTTGCAGCCTTATATAGTGGGAGTCATACTTATTTGCGCAGTGATTTTTCAGGATTTGCCTGTATGTCTTTCCTTTTCTTTCCTTCTTTCTGTCTTGCAATATAGAGAGACAGCTAAAATACCCCTAGTGTTAGGGAAGGACCGAACAGGTTTTGCAGGGCTTAACAGGACTTGCGTTTAGCTGAGTTTGTACGCGGTATAAAATGCGAAAGCAATAATGAAGTAAGTGCTAATTAAAGTAAAAGGGAGGACCTCGAAATTCCCGGTTGCGAAATCCTCGATCTCGAAATTCACGTTCTCGAAACAAGGGAAATCGAGGAGGACGCTCGGTTGCTTCGTAACACGGTATGCCGTATTTAAAAACAAAAACACGGTATCACTATTTAACCACTCAAATTAACGAGTTTTCGATGTCTGTTGAAGTCGTTTTACGGAACCAAAGCCATATTTTAGCAGCCATTAGGCTTAGCAGGGCGGACACGACGAGGGGGGGGGGGGGGTATGTTTATTACGAAAAAAAGAGGCAGGTAAAAAGGAAAGGTCAGCCAGGCAGAAGCCGACTTTCTATTCCTTGTAAAAAAACAGAAAAAAAAAAACAAACACAAAAGGAGAAAGACGCGAGCGGCACATGAGCTGCAGGGGGGCATGAGTACACGATCGCTCAGAGGAAGTCCAGGAGCCCAGAGTCACCCAGGAAGCATATTAGTGCTCTGGTAACAGCCCATTGCTTCTGCCCTACGGGGCCCAGTAGGGTGGCCAAAGAGAGGTATCTGTGCCGCAGGGCAGATAGGCGGTGCGTGAGTGCGGTCCGAGGAGCGGCATATCTTGGGCAGGTCAAGAGTAAATGTTGGGTGTCGGCGTCGGTGGAGCAGGAGGGGCACGCCGAAGAGGGACGCTGCTTGATCTTGAACAGGAACGATGGAGTACGGGCAACATTCAGGCGAAGACGATGGAGAGCTGACTCTGCCTTTCGAGACAGCCGTAGCGACACACTGAAGGCCATCTTCGGGTCAATGCGGTGGAGGAAGGTGTTGGCCGCGACAGCGTTTTCCATGAAAAGGCGGGTGTCGAAGGAAAGGCGCCGGCGGATGTGTATGCGGCAGACGGATGGTGATAACGGGATGACGGTGTTGCACTCAGCTGCGCCATGCGCGCCTCGCTGCTGTGTCGGCATGTGTGTTCCCCGGCAAGCTAATGTGGCTTGGCACCCACTGAAACCACACGGAGTGGCCGGAGGTGACGAGGAGGTTGTGCACAATCAGGATCAGTGAGCGGATGTCAGAAACAACTTGCGAGCGAGGCGAAGACAGTGCCTCCAGCGCCGACTTCCTGTCTGTGAGGCCGTCTGTGTCGCCGAACCACCCTGCCTTATTCGGCGTGAAATCACCCAGCATATACATACGCTGCAACGAAGGAGCTTCGCCTGCTTTTCCCATACTTGTAACCAGAGTTTAAGGCAACTCATTACAAGTAACTCGTTACTGTAACTAAGTTCCTTTTTTTGGTAACTTAACTCGGTACTTTTGCGCCCTGGTAACTTTCAGAGGAACTCGTTCCTTTTTCAGGTAACTTTGCCAAAGTAACTTAAGTACCAAGTTACTTTTAACTCGCTTTTCACTCACGTCCACATATTTTCTTGCTTTCTCTCCGGTTCCTTCATGGCATTTTTGCGATAAAACGTTATATGCAATCAATGACAGTATTTTATTCAGGAAGTAAGAACCGCTGCCATTGAAATGAAGCTGGACCATTGTGCGCCCACAGGGAGTGAGATGCAAAGCGTTCGAATAGACCTCTACCAGAGAAACGTCATCATGATATTGGTAGACAGACTGAAACCGAAAGAAATCGGAAGGAGAGGGCTACGTTCTACGAACGGGCACTTGTTCGCTGCCTCCCATTGAAAGAAAAGGAGGACCGAGGGTCGCGTCCCTTTAAGGGACCATATCGTAATCCCTTCAAGACCGTGATTTTCGGGCGCGACCTTGTTCACCTCTAGCTTCGAGCGTAGTTCAATTCTACCAAATTTGTGGCGCTGTCGAACATTATGACGGTATTTGTTTACAAACAGGGAGAGGTCTATTGTTGGACACAAACGAAAACGATCTAAGCGTGTTGCACTCCTCCGCAAGCAACTCAAGGTCTAACTCAACTGCTCACGCGTGCTGCACCTGCGTAATGCTATTTTGTGTCCGAAGCAACTTGGAAGTAACTCGTTCTTCTTTTAAGTAACTCAGTAACTGCGGGTTACATTTCAGGCTGAAGAACTTCGTTATTAACTTAGTTACATTTTCCACACGGTAACTTAACTTGTAACGAGTTCTTTTTGACGGGTAACTTCTCAATCTATGCTTGTAACCTACTCGCACGCACAGAGTCTTTATAGGTGTCCTCACGCAGGAAGCATTATGCTGCCCCACCAATTCCTCGAACACTGCCGAGGCCTGCTAACGAGCCCACTGGCTTGCTAACGAGTCCTAACTGCGAACCCGAAAATAAAGTTTTGTTCAACCCCATGTGGTAGAAGTGTCATAAAGCAGCCCAACGGGGTAGAAAGTGAAGGAGTATTCAACCCTTCAACCCTTCCATGCCTGGTGGTTGAAGAGTCCATCCCCGCTGTGGAGTGGCTGTTCCAAACCCTTGCTTGCAACATTTTTCCAGTACACATAGAAGTGCGGTATCTGCAAACGCTGGTTTGAACAAGTGTTAGCAGCACTCTTTTTTTTTAAATTCCGTGTTAGCGCCGAGAAGCAACTGTGGCTATGAGCGGCGTACAGACGTGGGCAGATGGAGAGAGGATAGCACGAAGGAGTGGGGGACAGGGGTGCTGCACTCGGTGATGAGTGATGCAGAGATGAGCTTAGGCGAGAAGCTTGTATGCGTTAAATATTTGTTTCACGCCGAGTAAATCGTATACTGTGACTTCTGAGATGATGCGGGAAGCATTGGTCGATGAAAACGCGAGTTCCACGACGAGGTATGAGCGGCATAAAAGGGTCAGATAATTCAGAATGTCGATTAAAGACTATCGACGCTCTGGTCCACCTTCCATAGAGACGACGACCCATCTTGGCCAGGTTTAGTCTCTTTGTTGCAGTTCAGTGTGCAATACAACAGAAGAACATGAAATGTACGTTGAATTTTGTCATGGCATTCTAAAGGAGAAGGTGCATCGCATCGCTGCGAAGTTTGTCACTACATACTGATAGACCGTAAGAAGCGATAATGCAGTGTCGTCAACCATACCTTCTCCTCCGAGCGGGGAACGAAGAAAAAACACTACGTCGCAGAAGTGTAACATGGAGTAAAAATTACTCCGTTATGGTACAATTATTTTACTGTGTTTCCCCGACGTCACGTTGTTATTGCTCTCGTTTTTGACAACCTTTGGTGCTCAGTACTTCCCTTAGTCTTCAGGCCCTGTGCATGACGTCGTCCTGGGCATACCAAAACTGAGACGCATGGCCACTTGAACTAGACAAAGAGGGCGGCTCGGTACATGGTACATGATTGAGCGCACATGAGGTACGAGATTGGAATACGCTCGTGTGCTCCACTCACCAAGCCGCTATTTCAGAGAAGTGCAGAAATCAACAGTGCACCATAGCTACTACCGCACCATCGTCACTTATCCAGTCGAAGCAGTACGTGACCCGTGACGTAGCTCCACAACATGTGCTAGGACAGACACTTAAAATGCGTAAGCATTACAGTCCTCGCTAGGCAAGAATCGCGGCGTGTTGTGTCTGTAGCCACGGAAGTGGAGAGAGGCCCTCCGAGGGGAGAGGAGGAGAGGGCACGTGGATAACCCAACGCGGCGCCGGCGCCACGTTTCGACAGTTTCGACAGCCGCCGCGCTGGTCGACAGTTTCAGATGTGTCTGCGTGGCGCGCCATGCGGACACTGTGCGGAAAGCTGTGTGTGTGTTTGTGTGTGTGGAATGCGGAAAGCTGTGCGGACGAAAGAAGGCTGAGGCTGCGAGACAGCGCCGCCAGGCTGAATAGGAGCAAGCCCGAAAAGCTCACTTGTCTGCGTATGTTGTCTTACGTTAGCGTTGTGTAGGGTCGTGTAAAGGATTGTGTAGCGTTGTGACAGGGAGTTCCAAAAGGGTTTTCACGTTATAATGCTAACGCATTTTCGTTGGATCCACCAATGGATCGACCATATTAAAAGAAAAAAGCGTGTATATTTTAAAGCAGAATTCTTAGCTATTTTTACATGGGCGCAATAGCATTAAAGAACCAGTGCCTAAAGAAATTTACGAAATCGCAGACTGGGAGAAGGAATCTGAGAAGAGTAAGTTATGGCGATAAGTGTAAGAGAAGGGTATAGTCAACAAGAAAGATATAAAATGAGAGTAACAGTTCTAGTCACAGTATTTGTACGTTCTCGTAGCGTATCTTTTACTGACTTCGACGTGTAACCAGTGTTGTAAATAGTGGCGCTACTAGTAGCGCTGCTACCGTATTCGCTACTCTTTTCAGTAGCGGAGTAACGATCCCTCTACATTTTAAATTGGTAACGCGAAAAGTATTTCTGGTACAAATATGGGTAACGGCGGACTCTTTTTCCGCTACCGTTACCGCAACTTCTTATAATATGGAACACGTGGAACACAGAGTAAAAAAGCGAGATAACGCAGCGAAGCAGAATGTTTTTCTTGTTATTCCTTTTAGTTACTTGTTAGTGAGGAGGACTGGTGTGGCCATCTGTCTCAATAACTCTCATAAGCTAAGCGCAGTCGAATATTTAAGAATATAATTTGGGTGTTTTTAATTTATTAAAATAATTAAATTAAAATTAAAATAATTTTAACTTTTTTAGCTCACATTTGCCAAACCTAAACAGGTATGTACAACATACCATGGGCTACGAAGCTTGTTTCCGTTGTACAATCAGTTGTGAGCGTGTTGATAGCACATTGGCCCTGGCGAAAGCAAACAGTACGCCTTATTTCTTTTCGCTACATGGTAGCTAGTTATTGATGACTCGATAAGTGGTCGCTTATAATGGCAGTTGCACCGCTTGACTATACAGGGAAAGCTGATCAATCCTTAGCGAGTCAGCAGACAGAAAAGTCTGAGGTTAGGACACCCAGATATCGCGGAGAAAATACTGTTACTGCTGAAAAACAGTAACAACTCTCGTAACAACTCTCGTGGTCGAAACATTCTGACGGGAAAATTATTAAATACACAAATGTGCATATGGGCTATATGTGCATTAGACTATGTCTTAAATGCGTATGCTGCATAACGTGATGTTGCATAAATATTGCACCGTTTTTAGACACATTTCGCAATGAGACGCCTATACGGCAATGTGTTGCGTGGAGAAGGGTCTGGTAGAGGAAATGTAGCGGCATGGTATTTACGCTACTTCTATGTGGAAGCGGTAGGGGCATCGCGGTACTTTTTCAAATTTGTAGCGATGCTAGTATTGCGCTATATTTCGGTGGGGTAGCGGGTACAACACTGCGTGTAACGGAGTGATCGGAGTAATGTGCAGAAAAGAGTAAAAATACAGTAACCGTCATGACTACTCTGCATGTATTATCGACTTTATTACTTCTTTCCTGCTCTTTCTTTTTTCGAACCAACATGATAGACTGGAAAACATTGTGGCAGGTGACAAAAATCTGGGTTTACGGGCGCGAGGCTCGTCGGAGCGACCGTCTTGTCAATGAGACATTTTAAGAAAGCGCGATAAATGTGCTAAAACGTGAAGCTATAAAGTGGATGTTTTTTTTCCTTTGACCGTGTGCGCGTTCTTCATTATGGATTTGTTCCTTGAGGGCAAACGCAAAATAAAGAACCCCATTCGAAAGTTCGTTTCGAAACACCTGAAAGAGGCAAGTAAGAAAGAAACAGCCTGAGAGCTATGGAAGCCGCCATAATGAATGCTCCATTACGACCATGCTCCAGGGCACGATTCACTGCAACTTCGGAAAATCGAAGTACAAACAGAACAATGATTCCACAGACTCCATATAGTCGCTTGATTTGACAGCGACTAACTGCTTTGCGTTTCCGCGTGGAAAGGACAAACATGCGAAAGCATTGGAGACAGCGTGAAAAAAATAAAAAAGAACGAAAGAAATTGCTGAGGTAATACGGAAGCAGGCTTTGTAGTATGTGTACTTGGCGGGGGTGGCAGAAGGGGGTATATGTTTCATTGAAAGAAAGAAGAAAAAGGAAATGTTAGCCAGGCTGATGCCGTCTTCCTATTCCGAAAAACAACAATTGCAAAGAAAAGAAACTCAAGACAAACATTAAAAAAGAAAAGATATAAAGAAAGAAAGAAACACAGTCAGTGCAGCACGGACAAAGATCGGAGTTCTTTCCGTTCCTTTCCGTTCCGTTTCCTCCATTCTTTGTCCGTGTATCTTGCGCTCTCAGTTCAGATGTCTCATTACCAACTATCCCAATCCTCAACCCTTCTCAAGTTATACTCCACATCAGTGATGGGCAAAGTACTTCAAAATTATACTTAAAGTAAATACCAAGTGCCTGGCATCATTAGTACTTCAAGTACAGTACAAAGTACCCAATTCCAAATGTACTTCAAGTAAAGTACAAAGTACTAGGCAAAGTACTTGAAGTACTCATTAAGTACATTGCCAATTTAATTTGTATCACTTTGTATTTCACTGTTTAGTATCTGTGTCTTGCGTTTTTGGCACAGCTTTAGCGAGCATTCTTGGCAAATGCTCTGAAACCATAAAGTCCTAGGTTAAGTGCGAAGCCGCGAATATGAACTTAATCAGATGGCATAATTTGCAGTTTGAGAGGTAATCAGTCAGCTGTGCTGTGATTATGCAAAACAGTATTATACCCAGACTGATCTAAGATCACCCCCCCCCCCCCCATAGTGTGGTGTTCCGGTACTAATCGTCTGCTATAACAGGTTAGGAAAATTCAAGGGAAAAAAAAAAGTACAAGCCAACAGAGATTATATATTTCCGGGCATTCCTAGCTGCTTTTTGAAATACAACATGTTTAAAAAAAATATGAAGAAAGTAAAAAAAGGATGAAGCACAATCTACGCCTTCATTTTTGTACGACTGTCGAATGTTAATCATGTAATGCAATCACACATTGTGATATAAAATGATTATTAATTGCCAATGAAGGAAACAACATAAAAAAGCACAGAGCCCTGCATTGGGAGAACTGAAATGACAACTGACCAAGTAATTGTGCTGCCGGTTGCAGTGTCATAATGTGTGCGTGTCTTTGCATTCCATACGTTTTACATAGAAGCGATGATACTTTTTCAACATTTCAAGCCTCTCAACAATAGATTTGCTTCAACAAATATGCTGTTTAAAAGCACAAAAATCATTTTTGGTAAAATGTCAGACTGTAACTGTTGGTACTGCATCCCACTAAAAGCGCTAAAGTGATGGCAAGAAGACGAAAACACACAGATAGCGCTATCTGTGTGTTTTCGTTTTCTTGTTGTCATTTTAGCGCTTTTAGTAGGGTGCATTTTTTATAATCTTTTGTGATTTTTTGTCTGGAGTCCAAGTTTGGGTACTTGAGTACTCGGAAAAAAGTACACGATTTAAAATGTACTTAAAGTAAAGTACACAGAAATGTACTTCAAGTACTACTTGAGTACTTGGTACTTCAAGTACTGCCCATCACTGCTCCACATGGTGAATGGATTAGTGACCAGGAATGCATTACATATGCTTGCAGAGGTTTTTGGGATGTCTTCGTGGTCCCTTTAACTGTGCGTAGGTACTGGGGCTGGAATTGGCATTCAGCTTCTGTTCCTGAAGTTTGTTTAGGGCGTCATGGAGCGCCAATCCTTGTGGCTGGACTTCCATTTTAACGTCAATACAGGTCAGTATCGGACGGTATGCGTCGAAGGAGACGCATTTCATTAACTCGATGGCAGAATACAGGATGTTTCATAATCAAACTTCGAGAAATTTTTGAACAGACGTTGATACGTGTGCATGCATACATACGAACCTTGTCTTTAAAGTGAAATAATCGAGTGAAATTGCCAGAGTGTAAAAGTGAGATTGAATGATTGGCCTAAAACTGAAAACATTGAAGCTGCGCTTCCAATATCGGACGCACATTTGTATACAGAGCCATAGCGATGGGGGGGCTCACCAGGGAGGGGGCAAGAACGGCAGGCCCTAGCTGGCTGGTTGGTTGGACAGGGTAAAGCAGAATTTGAATTTACGATCTCGGCAGTGCAAATAAGCGTTTTCATCTCTTTGTTTACAGGGCTTCTGACAGCAGTGGGAGAAAGGGTGGGGGGGGGGGGGGGGGGCTTCACATTTACCACGCCCTAGGCGCAAACTTGCCTCGCTACGGCTCTGTTTGTATACTTCAACGCAGTGCAAGCTTCACTTCTGCTGTAGTATTAACTCGTCAGTCTTTACAACGAGTTCTGTGAGGGACGCGAACGGTATTCCGAGCATCGTTGCGCGACCAAATTCCGCGTCGTGCTTAACGGGAGCACGCCAAAAAACGAACGAGAAAACTAAACGACACTTGTAGCGAGCGCAGGTTTTTGGGCGGCATAAAGCATCCACGGACGATCGAAGACGAACTTTGAAATGAAATTTGACATGCCGAGAGTCTATGCAAAAGAAAGGACAGCAACGACCAAACCTGCTTGTTAGACAAAACGACAAAGACGCAGGCAAGCTACGTCATATTTTAAAACGCTGGCGTTACAGAGAATAAAGTTAAAAATTAACCAGATAAATGATTCATACTCTAAAATTACTAACAAGAACACTGTCGTGGAGCGAACAAAGACGCCACAACACACAGTGTTGTGTCGTATTCTATTTGTCCCTGATACTGGGATTTTTTAGCATTTTAAAGTACAGTGAAGCGACGAACACAATAAAAACACGAAGCACTGCAGAAGTTTTACAGAGCAACAACACAACACAATCGAAGACAGAGAAGTTCTGACGAACGGTGTCAGTTTACTGAGACGTGTTTCCATCAGCAGAGCAAAAACAACAACTTTATTTAATGCTGATGATAGGGGAGTTTCGTCGCCAGTGGAGCAAACCTAGAGCGACTCATTCGTAAACCAAAACAAATCCCTGACGCGCGCCGTCGCGCGGTCATCGTCGTTTTTCCTCGGTCGTCTCTGTGAAAATGTATCGCTAACACTTCCTCTGCTGTTGAATGATCGCGTCTCCGCATTTCACTCTCAGTCACTTTCGACCTCAAAATCGTTGTCAGTAACGTGGTGGTGGTACAAATGAAAGAGCTCGCCGTTGTCGGCCTCACAAAGGTGGGCAACGTCACAACTAATGCACTGGAGGAATGTGCGTCCTGGGCCGACTTCTAAGGGAAGTGTGCCGACATATGTCCGACAGCGCCTGAGGAAAACCCAGGCAAAACCCCAGACAGCACAGCCGGCACCGGGATTCGAACCCGGGTACCTCCCAGTCTCAACGTGACATGGCCAGGTCGCGTGGCTCAGTGGTTAGCGTGCTGGCCATATCTCGCTAGTACCGTAGTTCACGAGCCACGTTCTAGTCTCCGTATTTCCAGCCCTGTTCATCCAGGTGGCAGGATACCGTTCGTGTCCGGATCTTGATTCGGTGCTATCAAATTGGTATTGTGTCCGTTGTGAAGATTGTGAAACAGGGTGTTCCGGATTTCTGAATCGCTGATACTCGGATAGGACCGGTTGCGGTTTCTTTACGTGACACAATGAATTTTAGATGAATGGCATGCTTTCACAGAACATCCATGTTGCCGCATTTATACCGGTATTGCGGTGTCGACATGGCACCTGCTGCGTTTCTTTCTATCAGCGAACACACGCGCCAGGTGCCTCACTTCGGGACGTCGAGCCAATCATTGCCCTTGGCCAGACACCAAGACTGAAGTAAACACAGCAGCGCCGCAGCAGACAGAAACGAAGCAGTCGCACAATACGGCATACCGGAGCAGTGACGTTGTACGACGAGTCAACAGCATCGTAATCGCTTACCCAAATTATACTAAAGACTGCATAGTATTACCCGCATTAATGAATTGGATCGAGACTAGTGCGCTATGGGACAATGGATTGCGTTGACACTTGTCTCAAGGTCATTCGCAACGAGCCACAGTTTTAGCATCGTACCTGGTACGGACATAATCCTTCAAGGACTATTTGGAGGAGTCAACGAACCAATTGGCACAATCCAAGCAACGATTGTAAAGCGCAACTGTTCAGCTGCATATCGTCGGGAATCTTCCTCACGATATCATTGTAGAGAAAAGCCACACCATACGATTACATCGAGAGATCTGTCGAGAAAACTCATTCCATTGAATGGATATGTAAGTAGGAATCCGGAAGAGACATTCCCCATGTAAGAGCATCAACTACCACAACGTCGGAAGCGTTACACCTATCACTATATCGTCGCTACCAGAAAGACTCACGAAGCGATAAAGGCACCATCGGTAGGGAAGAAGCAGAAGGTGGCCATATTTGGGTCTCCATAGAAGCACAGACGGTTCCCGACTGCAACTACAAGATGTCTAATTACCAAAATTACCTAGGGAATTTCGGGCAAAAGCGAGATAGTAGAATGGGGGACAATCCTCGTTGAAAGGATTTCTAGCTTTTAAAAATCCTGAAACGAGCGCGTGCCGTGCAATATTTTTCGCCGAAATATATATCGCAGAATTTCGCTATGCAAATGAGCAGAAACCAAAACCACGCGCCACAAATGATGACGCGCATCACCTTTTAAAGTGGAGTTTAAATTTGAAAATGAATTGGCTTTGAAGAAGAACTGTCTCCTATTCTGCTATCTTGCGTTTGCCCAAAAACTCCTAATTAAAGAGTTCATCAATTAATTTTAAGTAATTAGTCACCTCGTAGTTAGTACATACTCTCTTCGAGACAGGGTGTCGGAGCGAACCGAAAACCGAAAAAAAAAACGCTATTTTGGTGCGAACCGGAACGGAATCGAAACCGTATCTGCTTTTTTCGCTCAGGAGGGAAACCGAAAAATTTATTTAACGGTTTTCGGTTCAAGAAAAAAACTTCACCGGTTTGGACTGCGAATAGGCGAATGAAACTGACGTCATGTGTTCTGAAGTCATGTGATGGATACTTTACGAGGGTTACGGTGGAATGTATGTCGGTATACTATAGGCTCCCTTTGTTGCGTGTTATCGTTCACGCACATAGACTTAGAGGTACATGTGACCGGTTGTGACTCTGTACCAATGTGCCGTAGTGTTGGTTTTAATTTCATCCGCGCAAACTTTCCCCAACTAAACAGCAACCCAAGGGGGCTGCGTAACGACTTCTCTATCGGCAATGTCGCGCAACGTGTCCCTTGTTTGAGAGCAGCGAAGTTTAATAGCACATTTACGTATCCGGGAGGGCAAGCGCATGCGAAGTGGCGCCTCTTTTGTCGGCAGGACACGAACAAATGAAAACGGAGCCGTCGAGCGCGTTTGTGAGTGAAGGTGTTCCTCGATTTGCGTCGTACTCGTCCGGTGGTGCTTGCTGGCTAGGAAGCAGCAACAGACATTCGGATGGGACGCGATCGCACCAATCCAGCAAGAAGGTACTTTTCGTATGACATCATGACAACATGTCCGTCTGTATTATGCGCTTCAAGAAAGAAGAAAGCCTATTTGAGCAGACAGTCACCTGCAGGAACCAGGAGCTTTCAATTTCACAGCTGCCTATTAATATTAAATACCATGTATGCGGAACAAACAGGTTTACATTTTCCAACATTGCTTTTTTTCTGGGTATGAATATGCCTGCCAGAAGCGGAAGGTTAAAACCGGTATGAACCGTTATTTTTTTTGCTCCGGAGCAGAACCGGTACCGGACCGTTTATGATACACTCTTACCTGAGTTACTTCTATTGTTACTTTTAGACCATTGTTACGTGTATTTAGAAGTAACATCGGCTCAAAGGAAGAGGTAACACAGGAAATTGCGAATTTTAGAAGTAAATTGGGTCTCGAAGAGCTGGGGTAGAGGTAACGTGTGGGGAAAACCCATGTCTTCTCCTGGATACTTGTACGTGTTACTTGTAGTGGGAGTCCGTTACGTCTACGTCGTAATGCGTTCGCAAACAATCACAGCCGCTTTTGATCGCTTTTGATCGCTCATCTTGCAACAGTTTACAGTATCACACGAGAAGGGACACTACATCGCGTCCTCGTGTTTTGTCGGTTGCATCTTTTGAAATGTGACGCCTCTGTGGCTGACAAGTTAAATCACGCTCGTGGTTTAAATGTGTTGTGAACTGCTTCCAAATGACGTTTACAAACAAGGGCTTGTGGGGAGTGCCGAGAGGCAGATGCAAAGAGTGCGAGGACTTCAAGAAATACATAGTGGAGTCCGGCAGTCGTCATCTAAAATATGAATACTGTGCGCACAGCCCGGTTTCACATAACAGGATACGTGAAATAGGTAAGTGCGTATTTCATCATGATCGTTCTAAGTACATTCGCTGTTGGTTCCTGTCTTATGGTACATAAGTCATACATGATGTGCTGTCTGCGCATATGTAAGCTGTTGGTCGCAGTGTCAACGCTCGGCCTTAGCGCATTCTGCCTTCTCTTGCCAGCTTTGCTCTCTACATCGACTTTACTTTGTATCTCTCCGTGTCGCCTTCTTGTCCCAGCATCTTTCATACGCTGAAAGGTATACGATACCTATAGAGCCATTTTGACATTGGGTTTTGTGTAATGAAATTTAACTACGAGCAAATTGTTTCCATTCAGCGTTGAAGAAGATTGATAAGCGCTATAGTGTGTGTCGTAGCAATTACAACGAAAAGAAACTGGATTTTTCGTAGTATACATTGTTCTGAGAAGTACCTAGTTCTCTTATTGTGGGGTTATACTTTTCATTTCGTTTTTTTTTTTTTTTCTGACGGACTTAATCGATTTTGGTCTATGGGCTAAATGCTAAAAAACTAAAGCCTAGTCGACTCACTAGTGAAACGATGCGCGATATGGAATTCCTCATGAATAGGCAACTGATTGACCACTACAGTAATTTTATGATTGCGTTTCTTTAGGCCCAGGTGTGTGTGTGGGGGGGGGGGGGGGCGATTAGTATTTTCTTTACTTCTTGATACTGCTTGATTTTGACTTGTTCAGGGTCGTGTTGTCAATGACAGGTTATTTCGTCGTCTTACTGGCTGGTTGATGAATTGACTCAGTCATTTTCTGGCTGATTGCCTTCCTAAATTTCACTGATTTCGTGGTAAATGGGTTGACTGATGACTTGAGCCACTGTGATTGGTCGACGTGGTTAATTGACCGGAATGGTTGCCCACATTGATGCCTTAATTGGTTGTTATCAGTGGTTTGCTAGTACAACTGACCACTAGATAGCATCTCGCGAATTATACCAATGAAGAAAGTCAAGACAATCAATCAGTCAATAACGCCGACTAGTCAGTAAACTGTTAAAAAATCAGAAATGGATCACATCTGCTACTGAATTACATTCAGATGAATTTATCTACCAGGCAACCTAAATCCCCATCCCGATGAGTCGGGCAGTGGAGGAGTGGGTGGGCAGGTGGTAATTAATATGTCAAGGGCCTGTAAACTAATGTCGACTGATTTCCCTCAGGTGGTGAAGAACATGTTCAGGACGTTAACTTAGAGCCACAGGAGGAAACAGGGCATAGCTGTGACGTTTTCATGGTATTTATTTTCTTACATATAACGACCTGCCATCCACAAACTATTTTGCCATCTGTGTTTGTTGGAAGTTAACATTTCAGTACCCTCTTCTTTTTATGTGCATGTATCGCTGGCCTCACAATTATGTTGCCTTACACCTTGCCTTGAGGAAGTTCAATGTGAACTCCATACTGTTGGTGGTTTCATCACTGCCGCTACATGTACAAATATGGAAGCTCGTGAATTGGAAAATCCCCCGTTTTCGGCACACGACGCTACGATACCGAACACCGAGTCTTCCAACATATCAGGTATCTACATTTTTTGCATTCATTACTCGTGCCTGCACAAGTGTAATTAAAATCCGCTTTTGCTATTAATGATGTACCCAAACAACGAGAGAACGATAAATAAGGAGTGCCCATTCCATTTTAGATATTTATGGTGGTGAAAGCGGCACCCTCCCCACAGCAACAAGCAAGAATGAGGACAAGGTCCGTATGCATGCATGCTGCCCCTGCAATTTTACAACACAATATTTCACGTGATTCTGTGAACACATCAACGCCCCTTTGGAGCTGTGTTCATTCTACATAGTCTCACATATGCCACCACATTGAGAAACGATATCTCCGTTATCCTACGTTGCCAATGCTGGGTTGTGTTTTCCTGATATTCACAATAAAATACGTGCCCAGGAAAGCCCATGGTCATTCTATTTTGGTACGTCACCCGTGTCGTGTTTCGTGTGTGCCTGCATGCAATTTGCTGCATGCGTGCACGGACGCGAGGAACGGGCGGGTGCAGCCCCGGAGCCCCGGGAACGGTGTTACTTCTAAATACACGATGCATCTGGTTACTTTTAGAGAGGTAACCCTGGCAGAGGTAACGCTGTATCCATCTAGTGTACAGGTAACAATATTGCAATTTTTTTACCTTTACTAGAAGTAACCGGGCTAAGAGTGTAGAACCGGAACGAAAACCGGAGCGAAAAACGTTTCGGTTTGACACCCTGCTTCGAGAGGATGTCCGCGTGGTCGTATAACTCTACTGCTAAAACGATGATGTTGATGTTGTCGAAAAAAATAATAGGGAGAGATTGACTGCTAAAACGACATCTACTCGGCACTCATAGCTTTTTTTTTTGTAAAAAAAATCTCTAAATGAACACCGTGTATATTTATACCGGCTATATTGAAACTCTGATTGCTGGTTTGAGCCTTGTCTTGTGTTGAGAAACGCACAAGATGAAGAGGAAGGGGGGGGGGAGGAACACCGCGCGCCGAAGGCACACAGTTCGTTTACAGAGTCTTCCACTAAACGGTCAGAGGTGGCCCAGTTCAGACGTCTCGTCATTTCGTAACATTCTTTTTGGTGCCGAAATCCGGACTCGAACCGAGGACCACAACAAGAAATTTCTTTTACAAGTATCGCACGTGACAACGTCTCCTCTGGACCGACAGTAAAAGTTTTAGGACTGCTCTGGTCCCGCCCTTCGGATGACGTTACCTTCAATGTCAGTAACGTGACTGCGTACCTCTTGAACGCGAGAATCACGAAGCGCACAATCTTTCACGCTGCGGCTCGACATTTTTATCCTCTTGGATACCTCGCGTGCTTCACAATACGTGCCCCGTCTGGTGTTCCATTCCTTGTGGGCTCTTGGTCAAGACAGGGACGACGTGCTGCAGCCACATGAAGAGACAGATTGGAGGCAATGGTGGTCAGAGTTCCCTCTCCTGAATACTGCACGCTTACCGTGCAGTTTAACCTTGCTGTCAGAAGCGCTGACTGACCTAGAAAAAGAGTTTCTAAACGTGGAGTGTGGGGTTGACCTTGCGGGCCCACATGAACCACACTAGGGGCATATAATTGTGTGTAGCTAATGCGCCACCTATTTTCCTTTTGATTGTTTAAGTATGCCTGCGCAAATAAATTTCTGTCAGTTGAGAGTTTGCAGATACGTTTGTCTCCTTGTTTTAACCGCCCTTCGTCCCGTCTGAGTGCTGCCTTGTAGTGACATGTCAGAAGCAGCGGGTTCCGCTACCGAACTCCACGTCTTTGCAGACGCCAGGCCACGTGCATATGGCGCCTCTCTATACATCCGCACTTCGGGGCCAGATGGACGGTGGACATCCAACTTACTCCTTTGCAAGGGTCGTGTAGCCCCGCTCAAGGCTGTATCCCTCGCACGTCTCGAGACCCTCGCCTGCGTCGTCTCAGCGAGCTTGGTGGCTCACATCGAGAAAATATCCATCGTCACGAATCTTCCAGTCTTCTTCTGGACTGATTCCTCTATCCCACCCCAATGGATTAAATTTGTTCAGAATCACATGACAGAGATCCAGCGTTTAACAGCCCGGTGCACGTGTCGTCAGTACGAGAAAGTACGAGAAAATACCCATCGTCACGAATCTTCCAGTCTTCTTCTGGACTGATTCCTCTATCCCACTCCAGTGAATTACATTTGCTCAGAACCACGTGACAGAGATCCAGCGTTTAACAGCCGGGTGCACGTGGCGCCAGTACGCGGGGCACTACCTAGTAACCCGCGGCGTTACCGTTAATTGTCTACGGGATCGGCTTTGGTGGCACGGACCTCTTTGACTTTCTCACCCTGCTGACGCTGGGCCGCACTCTCCTGCACAACCGACCTACTGTGAACATGTGGACCCAAATGAAGCGATCAAAGTGTGTCCCACCCTCTCCTCCATGACGCCCGCTGTCACTGTCTCAACCCACTATACTCAACTCGTCTCCTGCGTGTCACCGCATGGATCCAGCGGTTCGTAAGAAACCATCAGTCTCCGATGTCTCGTCTACGAGGGCATCTAACCACCGAAGAAATCCTTAGACCAGCCCATTTTGGACCTCGACGGCATTCTGAGAGTGGGTGTCCGGCTAGACTACCTTCAGGACGCTGACGTCATCAAGCACCCTGTCATTCTTCCAAGTCGTCATCATCTCAGAGAGCTTGTAATCATGCGTGCCTACACTAGACTGTGCCATGATGGCACTCAGACAACCTTACTCTACCTTCGTGACCAGTATTCGGTTCTAAGGGGCGCCAGTCAGTCAAGTGTGTCATCGCTCGTTGCTTGCTATGTCGCCGTACAAAACGTCAGGCTGAAAATACACCACTAGCTCACCTTCCACGCGAGGGAACAACCGATGCCACCACCTTTGACGTTGTAGACGTGGATTTCGCTAGCCCCCTCTATGTGTGACAAGTTTCAACCCCATCATCCGAAAGTTGCATCGCTCTTCTCCAGTTCGGGTCACAGCGCAGGTCTGCGCTGTGACCCGAACTATCCATCTAGAGTTTGACACTAACATGTATATATATATATATATATATATATATGTATTGGCATCATCGTGGAAGACCAGCCATATTGGCTGGCTCCGCCACCCTTCTTGCCCGGCGTCGTTTCATCGCATGGCGTGGAATTCCATGAATCATTTACTCGGATAACGCTCACATCTTTCACCGGTGCGCGAGAATCCTCGCACTTCTTTCGTCTGAGCCCGTCCAAGACTTTTCCAGCATTTTGCGAATCACTCGGATATTCAACGCTCCGTGTTCACCCTGGAGGGAGCGATGGAGGGAGAGTATGATTCGTGATGATGATGATGATGATTCGGAGTTTAATGGCGCAAGGGCAGCTTATGCCATAAAGTATGATTCGTACAGTCAAGTCATACATGAAGGTCATCCTAGGAAAGAGTCGCCGGACATTCGAAGAACTCACTACAATAGGTCGTGGCTTTACGTAGCGAGACAAATATGTTCATGAGCGACGCCATAGTGGTCGCTCTCTGGATCAATTTTGCCCACCTGAGGGTTCTTTAACGTGCACTGAAATCTCAGCACACGGCACACCATGTTTAACGTCTCTCTTGAAAGACGACATGTACTAAGCAACTCGTACCCTACCACCAAGTTGCAGGCGTCCTGGTCCTGGAGCTCACTACAACTGTTCATGAAATCGAGGCAGCAGTGAACAATAGGCCATTGACATCTGTGGCTGCTGACCCTCACGAAACATTACCCACCACACCATCTAACTTCTTAATCGGGAATCGTGTAGCGAGGCTTGGTCCCTTCTACATTCCACGGCAACAAGAAAAAAAAACGTTGATGCTACAGAGACAAAGAAAAATTCAAGAGCAAGGTCTCGAAAGGTTCTGGAAACGGTGGAACAGGGAAGACTTACTCCAGCTCCGCACGAAGGCCCGTCGTCCTACTCATTTGAAGCCCACAGACCTAGTCATTGTGCAAGACCACAAGTTTCCCGCGTTAATGTGGAAGACAGCAGTTGTGGCCGTCGGGCACCCGGGGCGAAATAGCGTTGCCTGGACCTCCACGCTGAGGCTCCCGGACAGAGGCCAGATAACAAGTCCAGAGTAACGGCTCTACCTACTGGAAGCGCATGGATGACAACAATGAAATGATTGTGGCGGTGGTAGCGTGCGTGCCTGGCAGCATGTTGCTGGGGTGTTCAAAGGAGCCAGGGGGAATGTTGGGAGAACCACAAGAGGAAGAAGGGGGGGGGGGGGGGTCTCCGCGCGCCGAAGACACACAGTTTGTTTAGATATTCTGCCATTCAGTGCCATTAAACCGTCACAGGTGACCCAGTTCGCATGTCTCGTCATCTCGTATCATCGTGTTCTATTCCATTTGTGTTCTGGGTATTTACTCTTTTCCCCAAGCTCAGGAACGCGTTGCCAACGTCAGGCATACACCAGCTCGCTTGCATATAACTTTTACGCATGTCAACTTTTACACTCACTTCGTTTCGTGCATCGTATCATCACTACTGGGACATCATCAAGATTTCTGATTGTGTTATATGAATAAAAAAGAACAACTGAAGATTCATTCCGTACCTTTCAATTATATGAGTGATATCACAGAAACATCGCATGCATTTGTCATGTACTCTTTCATGCACACGCCCACAGTGCAGAAGAACTGAAATAAGTTTTATAATCCACGAGCGTTTGATTTTACAAAAGCGACCCGCCTCGATGGAGAAAAATTGAACCAACCCGCTTCAAAATACCAGGAATCTACAGACACAGAATAGTACTCCAGATGTGCCCAACGATTCGCTTTGTGCTAGAGAAGGCACGCTTATGCTTTGATCCTTTTGCGGAACAAAGCAAGTGAACCAGTATTCGCGAAAGGACTCTGATGCTCCTTTTTTATGTTTCTTTCGGCTGTGCGCGTTGACATCTTTATACCTCTTTTCCCTACGAGCGGTAGGTTCAGTCAACCACAAAATTGAGGCCGTTCTTTGAGAAAACTGAGAACGTTACAGTTCAGCAGCACTGTGTATAGCAGCACTGCTTAAGTACTTTGTATGTACGTGCATTTTTATAGGCATTCCACTAGGGCCGAAATGGGGTTCTTTTTTGTTGGTTAGTTGAAATGTTGTTAAATGAATGTACCCTGTGATGTTTTTCTAATACAACGTTTGTAGAGCCAATCTAGTGAATCCACGTGTTGCTCGCTGCGGTGAGGTTGTTTGAACAATTAAACGAGTATTCAACACTTTTCGAAATAGTCAGCCTAGGACTTCTAGTGTACCTCGTCGGTTCATGTATGCTGTCAGCCATTTTCAGTACTTCGAGACGAGCCAGTTCCTGCTTGCAATGATATGTGCGCGCAATGTGTAGTTTCTGGGCTTTTATGCCATTCTAACCCCCTGTATGCAATATGTACTAATTTCCTTACAGAGTAAGCCTAACTGCCCCCGCCCCTCAAACCCAACCCAACCCAACCTATCCGAACTAAAAACTACATGCGTGTCATTTTTTTATTGCGGCTTTTATTCTTTTTTTTTCTTTCCGTCATTGTCCTTGAGCTTTAATTCAGTGGGTTTCAAAACCACCACGGTTCAGCAACTATACACCGCAACTAAACATCGCTTGCTCTTGTTTTAGGTGGGTTGCACGTGGTACGTGCACAGGCCATTGACACCCATATACCATTGCTGTTGGATATTGTCTTTACTGTTTACGTCCGTTCCCAAGGGCTGTTTATACTCCGACGTACCGTCGACGAGCGAGCGAGAGCAACGAAGTTGACTGCCGTCGGCTGCCGTCGGAGAACGTGCAACGCCAATCATCGTGCTCCTGCAGCGATGGGCGCATTTCATGCTGTGGTTACTGTCGTCGTGCGACAGCATTCACCGGGACGCGCTGCTGAGCATCCATTTTAGGATATGTAGTAAATGCGGTCTAACACGTGCAAGTAGACACAGACGCTGCTATGGCCACGCACGTGATCGAGGAAGCAAACGTCGCAGTGGTTGACGACGAAGTATAAACAACACTTCAAAGCCAGCGTAGCGTGCCGTAAGTGCCCGATCGCACAGGGCGACGCTGCACGAGCTACGTTATGCGTGGTTCACACTACAACTTCTCTCCGTTGCGGTTACGGTGCGGATCCAGTGCGGAGGCGGCTGTCGTACGACACGCTGTTCAGACATATGCGTTCTTGATACGTCAAACGCTTGTGGTTGACCAATCACGTCTCCACTCCACCACGTCTCCATTCCACAGGCAGCCATGAACGGGCAACGTGATGTGGTCGGCGAAACTTTGAATCTCTGAATGAATCTCTGTACTCGGCTCGGCGTGGGTCGTAGAGCCACGGGTATTTCTCGATCTCTGAAATTAGAGCTTCTTCTTTTGCTAACGTGCTTTCACCGGAGGCAGCCATGTTGGAAAAGCACGCGACAGCACAGCAGTGATGCGCTTGCGCGGAGCGCGTTCGCTCATTGGTCAGCTGCATCTCCGCAGGTAGCCCGTACCGCATGGACTTCGGTCGAGCTCAACTCTTGCGGTGCGTGTGCTTTTCGGAGTGTCGTGCTTCGTTGTCATGACAACCGTGTCGCGCCGCATCCGTAACGCATGAAAATGCAACAGTGTGAACCAAGCATTATATTGGAGTATAAACAGTTCAGGTATGGTGAGCTATAGTTCAGGTGATCAACATGCCGTGAACGCTGATTTTCACGAGATTGAGTTGCCACTGGATGCTCTAGGGATAGAGTTACGAGAAGATATATGAATTTCAACAGACAATTCATGACGTCTCGGCCAGTGTGGTTCTAGATCGGGGTCGTCCAGTTTTGCAGGCCAGCCCATCATGATCCTAGCTTTCAGCTTCTGCATGATAGGGTCCTTGAGTGTGATGTCCACAAGCCGCTTCAAAAATAGTGGGCTCGTGTCGAACATGTCGAGAGCATTGATTGCTGTGTCAGTTGTTCAATTGGGGTGCACGTTACACTGAACCGGAAGCCGACTTAGAGCGTCAGCGTTTCCATTGTTTGTCCCAGCCTTGTACTTCATTGTATATTGGTAACCAGCCAGTATCAGAGCCCAACGTTGTATCCTTGCAGGCTTGTTTTCACCAAGAAGTCGCATCAGTGGCTGATGGTCCGTTTTCAGGACGAATTTTCATCCCCGTAGGTAGCCCCTGAATTTTGTGATGCCGAAAATGATAGCCAGTGCTCCTTTTTTCAGGTGAGAATAGTTCTTCTCTACATCACTTTGTGTTCTAGATCTGAAAGTGATGGGCCTCTCGACGTCATCAATGTTGTGTGAAGGTACTATACTCCCAAACCGTACGGTGATGCATCACATTCGAGGATGACGACGGATCAAAGCGTGCGAGAAACTCCCCTTCTAGGAGGATTTTCTTGGCACTTTGCAAAGCCTTAGCTTCTTCATTTCCCCAGCGCCAGCGGGTATGTTGCACCAGCAATGCGTACAGGGGTGCTAGTAGCTTTGACATGTTTGGCAGGAAACTTCGGTAATATGTCAACAGTTCCAGGAAGGAAAGTAGTTCTGTCACATTCCTCGGTGGCAGAGCCTTGGAAATTGCACAAATTTTTAGTTCTGGCGGATGCAGTCCATTTCTGTAAATCCGCCTTTTCAGAAAGAGCTGGCGCTACCGCTCGGCTAAATGGCATAGTAGTAACTGGCTGTCAATCATGGTGTCAACTAAAACCATGTGCGTGCTGTCTCCGTTGGTCATAAAGGGTTGTATTGTTGACTGATTCGATGAGTCACAGAGTTAATTGGACACAACCGGAAATTCATGGAGCGTCCGGGATGCAACATTGTACCTGGGGGTACTCATCTGTTATCACAGGCTGGAACAAGCTTTTTACCGTTGTTCTGTGCCCGAGCAGCCAGTAAACATTGGAGTTCTTCTCCTGTTGGTCCTGTCGTTTGCACGGAAACCGAAAAAAGCCAAACTTATCCACCTTGCTGTACTTTGCTTTGCCCAACTGCTGAACAAACATCCTACTACCATCTTTAATTATCAAAACGTCTTCCGCTCCATAGGTTCACGAAATGTTGCCTCTCACCACAAAAATATGCAACTCGATACCATGTGGATACGAATGGCAGACGGCGAATCACAACCAGACTGTTTCGCCGAAGTCCCGATAGAATACGCCACTGTCTTGCGCATGCTCCATTAACATTTTATAAAATAGCCCACTGTGTGACCCATGAACGTCACCTGTTCCCTGCCCAACTCGCACTTCTCACGTTACAGACGGACACTGTACTCCCTGAATACTTGGAATACCTTCTTTAGAGTAAGACCCAATTAGTCTTTTTTTCTCAGAAATAAGGCATCATCCAGGTATACTTGACATCCTGGTATGCCGCGTAGCATAAACTCCATTTTCCTTTGAAACAAGGCGGGCGCCGATGCAATGCCAAAGGGTAGTCTGTTGTAACAGTACAGTCCCTTGTGCGTGCTTATAACTGCAATTTTTCGTGACTTTTCGTCAAGGGGAACTTGCATTGTATGCATCGCGGAGGTCGAGTTTCGAAAACCAATAACCTCCTCCCAGTGGAGCGAATAAGTCATCCACCTTTGGCAGTGGGCACAGTTCAGTTATGCATACTGGATTAAGCGCAGGGTGTCGAACCGAACCTGAACCGAAATTTTCATGACACTGTTGAACCCGAACCGGAGCAGAACCGTAAAAAATAATAGCGGTAACCGGTTCGCAACAAAACGGTTCGGACATAAAAGAAGTCAGCATAAGAGTTCCTCTCTATCCCCGAACGAAGACACATTGGTATCCTCATCACGCGCCTATATCATGGATTTCCAATATTTTCACCTAGCAGTCAGACGACGACGTATAGTAAGTATACTTTCAGCACCTTTTTAACATGTTGAAGCGCAGTTGTCCTTGTGAGCGCCGCGGCTAGCGCCCCACGCACGCGGTGCGACGTCTACTCTTCAGAGACGAGGTGCCACGCGGACGAATGAAACAGGAATGGAGTAGGCCAGTTATGTAGCTCTACAGGACGAATATGTGATCAAATAAGCGCCCAAGATTTCCCTTTACACGTGAGCAGTACAAATTAAACAAGTCCGAAACATGAGAAGTGGAGAAGGAGCGTACGCAGAACGGTGCCTGTTTGATTGGTCGTGGTTTGAAAAGTAAATGTGGTTCTGCTTATTGGTAGTGCAGTTATGTCGTGACCCATTGCCTTTGTGTTGTGAATTAACTAGTACACTGCTGTGAGCTCGGACAGAGTAACGCTGGCAGGCTTATTTTCGACATGCTTCAGTACGGTTTCAGATCGCTTCACGCTGCGAAGGCAGTGTGTCAGCAAGTACTGTCGTCTATGTTACGCTGTCCATCTTATTAGGCTTCCTTTAAGTGTATCTTGCTGGCACTGTGCGTGTGAAAAAAGCAGGGTGTCGGAGCGAACCGAAAACCAAAACCGAAAACCGAAAAAAAAACGCTATTTGGTGCGAACCGGAACAGAATCGAAATCTTATACGTTTTTTTCGCTCTGGACTGAAACCGAAAAATTTATTTAACGGTGTTCGGTCAAAGCAAAAACTTCGCCGGTTCGGACTACGAATAGGCGAATGAGACTGACGTCGCGTGTTCTGAAGTCATGTCACGGGTACTTTACGAGGGATACGGTTACGGTGGAAGGTATGTCGATATACGAATGGACGTCGTCCTTACACGTCGTCCTTCCAATGGACGTTCCACGTCAAGAAAGCCTGTTTGAACATACAGTCTTTCTTTGTTTCAGGATTGTTTCCCTTTCAAAGTTCTTAACTGGAGCCAGGAGCTACCAATTTCTCAGCTGCCTATTAATATTAAATACAATGTATGCGGAATAAACAGGTTTACATTTTGCAACATTGATTTTTTTTCTGCGAATGCATATGCCCACTAGAGGTGGAACCGGTTAAAACCGGTATGAACCGTTATTTTTTGCTCCTGAGCTGAACCGGTACCGAACCGTTTATGATAGAACCGGAACTGAAACCGAAACGAAAAAACGTTTCGGTTCGACACCCTGGAAAAAAAGAGATTTTGGAAACAGAAAGTAGCAGGACTACACCGCTTCAACAGCGTGGACTCTTTTGCAATAAGTGTTCATCCATTTCTCATTTCTCTCGCTAAAGGGCTACCTCACCGCTAGAGACGTCAATGCAGACAACAGCAGTAAGCTATTAGCCACGCATTTCCGGATAAAAGCAGTTTTATGGAACATATAAAACGGAAGCGTTGAACCGGTTCGATTTTTGGCGTGGCCGAACCGGAACTGAACCGGAACGAAATCAAAACAACGCGAGCCCGAACCCGAACTGAGCTCGTATTTTTTGCGGTTCCACACGCTGATTAAGCGTAACCTTAAAGACGCAACAAATACGCATTGAACCGTGCTTCTTCTGCACAGGTACAATTGGCGTCGCCCAGAGTGAGTGGCTGACAGGTGTGATGATTCCTTGACTTGACAGTCTGTCTAGCTCTTCTGCTACTTTGTCGCGCAATGCGTAAGGCAGAGACCGTTCTTTGAAGTACTTTGGAGTGGTTCCGGGACGTAGGCGACGATGTACAGGTTCTCCTTTTATCACCCCTAGGTCAGGGTCAAATAAGTCGCTGAACTCACTTATGAGGTTTCCGATCGTGCGATCATGCGGTGTTCGCAGGACGTTGGTGTTGTGATCCAGAATACTCAAGGCATCTATAAGGTCCCTTCCTACCAAGGCTGGTCCGGATCAACCAACCACATATAGCTGTCCGTCAACCTCTCAACCCAGGTGTTGAACTGGTAGTCTCAGATGACCGAGAACAGGCAAAGTTCCAAGGTAGCACGATAGCTCAATGTCGCATGGCGAAATAGGCGGCCATACCGTGGCATGTCTCTTGTAGACGTCTTCACTGATCACACGAATTGGAGATCCTGTGTCGAGCTCGATATCTAATACAACTCCAGGTCTCCAGCCCACTTCAATTTGAGCATCATTGGCTTCATCTTACTTGAAGATGGTCCCTTTAGCGTGTACAGGTTGAAGCATTCTCCCTTAGAAGATGTCCCAGTGTAGTTGCCTTTGTCTTGTACCAGTTCCAAGGAGTTCGATTGGTGCTTTGAAGATATTTTCTGCTGTCCCGTCTTACATTGACTCGAGAGGTGTCCGCGCTTCTTGCATCGGAAGCACTTTGCCTTTGAACGGGCAGTTTGGAGGCTTATGCTCTTTGCTTCCACATCTGACACATGAAAACGACTTCTGTGAGTCTTTCGACTGTCGTTCTTGTTTGCTTTGCTTGCGAAACGCGTTCATGGCTCCATTGACACCTGACGCGGATGCAGCACTCGGCTCAAGTTCCTTGGAGCCCTGAGGTGCAAGCTCCGCTGCCGTACCAATCTCAACACTTTGTGCGAGTGTCAAGGCCTTGTGCTTCGTCAGCAAAACTTTATGGACGCTCTTAGCCTTAATTCTGATGACAAATCTGTCGCGGAGCACCAAAGCGGTCAGCGATTGCACGGAGTTCGGCAACAAAAACAGTAACGGTTTCTCCCTCACCTTGCGTGTGGTTGTGAAATCGAAATGTTTCCGTTATTTCCGATGGCTCGATCTGGACTCAAATGGCTTGTAAGAGTTATCATGTTTTCCGTATAAGGCACTTCCATTGGCTTCCTTGGAGCGAGAAGGCCACGCAGTCTGCTGTGCTGTCGGTGCACCCACCGAAGAGATGAAAATGGATCTCTTTTTTTCTCGTCCGTAATCCAGTTGGTGTCGAAAAAGACGTCCAGTTGTTCCTTGTACTCGTCCCATGTTTCCTCGAGCTCAATGAACTCCGGTACTTTTCCGATGGCAGACATGTAGGTATAGGAGCAGGGCCGGTTCCTTCTGTCTTGGGCATGAGGTATCAAGCGCTACCACCAGGAATACGTACGGTGAATGTTACGTACGTAGATCCAGATCCCGTACTCGTCGCCAGTTTTACATGGAGGTCCAGTTTATTGCCTTAGAGACAGATACATAAGGTACACGTGTACCGGCAGATAGTTCGAAGGTGACTGCGCCTTAGCGTTCGTCTTACGTTTACAATAGAGTGCGGGAGAACAAAGTTCACTTGACTGCGTCCGGCCTCGAGTATTTCGGGCAAGTGTGTGTGGTCTCGAATAACCGCTCACATGACCGGTTGCTATGCGGCGTACGCAGCAGGGGTAATACCGAAATAGCTTGCCGTTATTGCCGCACACGAGTGGTCATCGTCACGACTATAGCCACAAAAAAATATATATACAATAAAAAAGGACGGAATATGAAAGGCGAAGGGTTCAAGGTGAGGTATGGGCAGCATGAGTGACACTGATGAGACTGAAGTGCACTGTGGATGACAGGAGGAAAACACACGAGGTTGCGAGTTTTGGTAGCTTTTTCTGCATAAGAACCTTCGGGGAATAGGATGCCCGGCACTGCGCCAGACCTGGACTGCGCAAGGTGGATTTTCCGCATAGTGTGGTATGCGCGGCATTCTGTCAGGATAGGCTCCATGGTTTCCGAATGAAGACAGCGACCGCCGCTGGCATCCTCTCTAGAGCCGATCTCGAACAGTTGCGAGTTGGTGAACACAGATCCGGTGCGCAGCCTATGGAGCATTGTCTGTGTGACTCGGGGAAGAAAAGGTTGCGGTGGTGGTGGTGGTGGTAGTGAAAGCAGTGAAAGCGCTCCAGAGCGCTCTGGAGCAACGTTTTATCTTCGACTGGTCGAAACAGAGCATTCTCACTGCATTCGACTGGCTCATTCGGAGCTCTTTCCTCCAACTCGGAGCACTATAGAGTGCGCTCACCAGCGCAGTCGGAGCGGTTGCCAAATCTCGTTGGGTTCCGGTCACGCGACTGCGCCGGCTTCCGCTGAGTACTGTTTCGGTTCCGCCATGGTCTGCGTTTTGCATCGTCGTTGCCGTGACTTCGAGGCGTGCTTCGAGGGAAACACCGGAAGTCACGTGAGTTAACATTCCTTCCACTTTCCTCTGCTCCAACCTGCCGCGTTCACGATTCCTCCGGCTGGAGTGAGATGCAAACTGGCCCGCTCCGGCTCGGAGTATCGGGGCGACCAGTCGAAGACACCATTAGTAGACCGTGATAACGTGTCTACTGCTCCCAATCAAGTGATAAGATTCTGAGTCAGGAACGCTGTCAATGGTTCCGGTTCCCGGTGACGTTATCAGCTGTCTACTAAAACTCGTTACTCGTTATTATACACCAGGGGTGCCGAAGTGGTGGCAGGAATGGTGTTGCCATGCGGCTCGCGTGGCCCCCGAGCAAAAAAAAGAATTCGTCCCAAGCTTCATGAACGGTCGTGGCGTTGTACTGGGCGTTGGCTGGGCTCTGTAATCGTGCAGTTTATCTTGCATTGGTTAGTCATAGAAGGCTGTTGCCATTGACCTGTAACGGCCGATGACTCTCTAAATATAAGAGATGAACGGGGCCGGTTGGTACATGACCACAGCGAAGACGACGAAAGTAACACAGAGGAAGACAGGGAACGTCGAACGTTCAACTTTTAATCATAATCAACCTTTAATCGTATGATTATAGGTTGAAAGTTTGACGTTCCCTGTCTGGGTCTCTGTGTTACTTTCGTCGTCTTCGCTGATGACTCTCTAAACCTGCCCCTGCGTGGCTGATTTTTACTTGATTGATATTGCTAGTGCATTCCTACCAAAATTTCGGATAAAACACTACATGGCCGATTTCTAACATTGCCTTCAATGCCACCAGAAACGGACCGGTTCACTCAGAAGCTTGGTGCTCTCCCGAGTGAATTCGAGCAAAGATTCTTCGAGTTCAGGAGACTTGAAACGGAGTTTTTTTGGTGGCCATTTTCCGCAGCTGTGGACAACGTTCCTCATGACTTACAAATGGAAGTGACTGACCTGCAGTGCGATGTACCCATATAGAACAAATTCGCTGAAGTTGGTGCGGCTTCGTTTTATTCTTACGTTGGACGAAAGTATCCGAAAATACGTATGTTGGCGCAGAGAAACCTATCCATGTTCGGTACAACAGACCTCTAACAAATATAAGAATTCGTGGCTTTACGTCACAAGACAACTGTATCAATAATACGTATATAATAAGAACAATAATAATAAGAGAACAATGATAAGAATACGTCTGCGAGCAGGCGTTTTCTGTGATGAACCTGAATAAGTCAAAGTCACGCTCACAGCTCACAAACGAACACCGCAGTCTTTAAGATTGCAACTGCTCAATTACTTTCATCCAGTGTTGATTCAATAGTTAAAAACAAGAGGTGCCAAGCTTCCTCGGCACACAGCAAATAAAAAGGATTGCTGAACATGTGATTCAGCAACGCAAATATATACGGAAAAGGCTACCCCAAACCCGTGCTACGCGGCCGGCGCAGTTCCTCCATGGCTCAGTGCGGCCCGCGGACACGAATGAGTTCGGCACCCCTGTTATACACCGTTTTCCAGACAGCCTCATACCCAGCGCTTTTGCAGCCCGCCTAAGCCAGCAAGGAGGAAAGGGATACCAGGAAGGGAGCATACGGCCCGTGTGCTTTCCTTCTGTCTGGCTTGGGCGGTAAACAGTTTTCAACGTGCTCTCCCGGCTAGACGGCGCTGCGCTTTCAATATGGCTGCGTCCACGGGAAAACTGTGTATATGCTTGAACAATTGAAATATGGCGGTCGTCGAAAAAGCCAGATAGACGCTGACATAGGTTTTCCGAATACCTAATTTTCGCCAGATGCCACAGCCTCGTCTTTGCGTCGCATGTATGTATGCGTGAGTATGTGAGAAAAAATGTAGGGTAGCATGTGAAGACTAAAGGAGATGGTCTTCCTCTACATGAGTCTTGACCGGCGATCCCAGCGTGCAGATGTTCGTGGCCTCACGCTAGGACGGTGCCGGTAGCCCTGACGAGCCAGCGCGGTAGCGCGTGGCAGCAAGGCTACACCGTCGTCGTCCACGGGCCCACTACATCACTCCCCTTCCTCTCCTCACCGAAAGTAAGAGCGTGTCCCGTTAATCAAATGACGCCCCTTGCTAAGTAGTCGATAAGCAGATACAGGATGTACGGGGCCGGTTGGTACATATCTTGAAGCGTGGCGACAGGATTCACCACCTGTCGCCTCGCTTCAAGATAAGCAGATGCCAGCGTAGCGTAGTGGTTAGAGCACTCCACCGGCAATCGCGAGGTGCGCGGTTCGATTCCGCGGTTCGATTCCGCTCTTCGATTCGCTGTCTGGCTTTTTCGACGACTACCATATTTCAATTGTTCATGTTCTTAGACACTATGAGCTTTATATCGTGTCCGTGTGTTTCAACCTCAGAACAGTGTTACTTTCAATCATATTGGATGCTTGCTCTGTTTTCAATTGTATAGAAAACAGTATGTACGGCGAATTCTTTATCAGATTATCAGGAGCGAGGAAATTCTTAGCCTCTCATGTAGAAACAAGCTATGCGAAACAAAAGACTGATTATCGTGCGACCCACTTTTTAAAGGCGCAGGTGGACGCCATATCCATGTACATGTTTTCGCCTTTCTTTCTGTTTTTGGGCACGTGTATTTTACTTTTTCAGTGACGATACCACAAATTAACGCCTGTGTGGTTGTGGCTGTGTACGTACTGTTTTTTTATGGTTTTGCTTTTTCTGTCCTTTCTATTTTCTGCATGCGAGCACGTACAGGGTGTTTCACCTAAAGTGATAAAAAATTCTAACTGGCAACGTACTCGGCGGACGATTGAGCGACTTTCGGGAATTACCTTCTGGTAACTTTTGCCACCATTGACGAAGGCTTTGGACAATTTTTAATTGCGGGAAATTTATTTTTGTCAATTGAACTTTGAAAATTGCCAGGCGAACCTCACTTTTTTTACAGAAATAAGAAGTCCTCCACGGATAATCGCAGACCCAACAAAACCTATGCACAGTATTACAACAGAAATAGTCGAAAAAAATAGTAAAAATTACGCCTTAGCCCCGCCTGCTTGATTTTCGCAAAGAAGCCCGCGCGCAATGTGCGTCTAGAGGAGGAGGTGTCACCTCCTTGCTTGCTTGCTTGCTTGCTTGCTTGATATGGGGTATGGAAGGTCAGCCTTCCTTGTGGAGGCTTCATTTGTTTTGCCTTCTTTGTGATAACACGGTTGTCAAGACGCTTGTCACCGGCATCAAGGACAAAGCGGGGGAAAGAAAGGTAAAACAAGAGGCGGGAACACTTCCTTCTCTCCTCGCACCTTCCGTACGCTCTTCTTGCGACAATCAAGCACGTGGGGCTAAAGCGGAAAGTTTACTAATATTTTTCGACTATTTCTGTTGGGATCCTGTGCATAGTTTTTGTTGTGTCTGTGGTTATCGGTGGAGGACTTCATGTTTCTGTAAAAAAAAGAAAAAAAAGTGAGGTTCGCTTGGCAATTTTAAAAGTTGAATTGAAAAAAATAAATTTCCCGCAATTAAAAATTGTCCAAAGCCTTCCTGAATGGTGGCAAAAGCTCTAGAAGGTAATTGCCAAAAGTCCCACAATCCCCCGGCGAGTACGTCGCCAGTTAGAATTTTTTTTTATCATGTTATAGGTGAAACACCCTGCATAAAGTGTATTGCACTGGTGTGCAACATGATGCAGTGATGAATCGCAGTTTCATATTCGGCAATTATAACGACAGCTAAGTTACGGAACCCGACTGATCAATTGGCAAAGATCGACTGACCAACAGTTTGAGCAGTATTACCTCGTGTCCTACTCCCAAGATTCCGCCAATGTATCGGCCGTCCGTCTGCGGACATAAGGTTCGATGCGTGGGTACTGTTCTCCTATGACGCGCGGGCAACTTTTTCTGCATCGACTATTGCGAAGAACGTATTTGTCCTGTAATATATCTGCCAAAGCCAAAAAGTGAAAAGAGAAAATTACATGAAGAAAGTCTTCCGATCGAAGCTCTCAAATGCAGCAAAATCTGGAGCTCTAGAGGTCTCAGCAGCTGCGAAACCCTGGAATGTCAATTTCTCATAGGCGGATATGACTGCGAGGATATGGAGGGCTGAAGGTAGCGACCTCCAAAATAAATGCGTGCGATGGCGTGTAAAGTGCAAGCTGCTATAACAGCGACACCTGCGGTTCGCAGCGTCATTGGCATTGAGTGATGGGTAATCGGTAGCACAGACAAATATGCTATTCCTTCTACCTTAGACGCGTGTTTCAAGATATTAAAAAAGAGTGTGTGTGTGACTCAAGGAAGCACTTACGCCTTCTCGGGCGGGATTTTTAGGTGCGACTGCAACGGTGCACCCTCCCGAGTTTCCTCTTTTTGTTCCTGGGGCTAAGTTAAATTGTCTTGTACAGTGTTCCCGCCGCTATCTTGGATCTACTGGAGAGCAGAAGGTTTTGACGTTTATCAAGTTGCCCGGTAATGGGGTTTCCTCATTGGAAAGGAATGCAGCTTAAAATCGCGCTCCGCTTTCGACAGTACTATTTTTGTCGACTGCCTTCGAACACGTTAGTAAGCCTTGGAGAATAATCACTTTTCTCATGCTTGTGCGAATGTGTATAGAGCGCGCAGCGACCATTACTCATTCGTGGTCCCAAAGTTGGTTAGTTCGTCTGTTCTTTTATATAAAGTGGAGAGAGGTCGGAAAGTGTTGGGATTGGCCGAGATGTGCATGACATTCTTCGATTACTGTGCTACGTGAGTGCATAGCAGTTTCCGGAAAATTGTTTCTCCCGATTTTTTTAGTATTTTTTCCTCTATCTTTTTTTTTGGGGGGGGGGCGGTAACTACGAACCATGTGCACAGATGACGAGTACTCATGCGTACAATTGTTGCGGTCAGAAAGAGTCTTTTTTGCTGGGCTGTTTTTTTTTTTTTTTTTTTGCATTCCTGCAGTAGTTCTCCAGGATGTGTCATTCCTGCGAAGTTACGTCATTGCAAGTGATCATCTGATAGAGGAGGGCGTTGTGTCTCTCCAGAAAGATGCAATTGTGTAGCGAAACACTATATGAAACATTTCCTAAAAATATCGGATGGTACCATTCAGGGACTTTGTGAGCGCAGTCTGTAACGTAATATTCCTTCATGACTCTAGAGCTGCCAAAAGACAACAGTGAAAACAGAGAGACGCACAATAGATCAGCTCAGATGAAGTCTGTCAGTCTTGACTTCGTACCGACTGCCCCAACCCGCTGTCTTGCTTCGTAATATTCCGTTTTGCGTTCGTAGCAGCCCCATCAACGCAACGCGCCACTCTTGCTGCGCACGACATGGGGTACCTTCATGGAGTACATGTTTTCTGTGGGAGTAGTCCTGCAAGACTGTCGGAATCCCAGAGCAAGAGGGACTACACACCCCTCCTTCTTTCACCCTTCCCTTTGCCCTCGTCCCCTCGGTGCACCGGGCGGCTACCCCTGAGCAGACTGACCGCACTTTCCCGAAACATCACCTCCCCCTCTCCCCGTGCTACGCACGACTTCGCACCCCGCAACCAGCTCGAGAACGAGCGAGTTCGATTCCACATAATTTCACGGTCATTTAAGTGTCTGTTCGTTGCCTCTGGTCGTATACCAATTTGAACATGTGACAAGAAAAACGTTCATACGTACGAAGGAAGTTCAGAAACGTACTGCTCTGGGGGAGTTTGCAGTTTTATGAATCAGTTACAACAAAGTTACAATGACAGTAAAATATCCCTTGTCCCGTACTACGCAACTTCTCACATTACTTCATATCGTAAAGAAGCCTCAGCGTGAGCGAAAAACACAGAGGGGACACGAAGACAACAGCCCAAACCAGCTTCTGTGTTTTTCGCCCACGCTCAGGCTTTTTCACTGTATAGAGTTCCGCCGCCAGCTTGCCTGCATCTACGCGATTCTCTGCTTCTCACAGTACGCATTTTCATCCCTCCATGTCTGCATCACGAATAAACTGCGTTAAAAGTTTCGTTCGTTCGAAGGGTAGTTGAACATGAAAATACACATCGTTCTGAGAATATGTAATCAACAGTTGCACATGTCGACCGTTCTAGAACGGAAGGGATTTTTTTCTTTTTTCCACGTGAACCCGGATATGTGTTCAGGAAGCTCACAGGAAATGGAAAGTCCTAGCTCTCGTGATGGAGTCCGATTTCCTTTGCTGTTTACATCGGAAATGAAGCTCTGGATATAGTGGCTGACACTGAGGAGCACATGTGTAGAGGGTATAATAGTGACAGCAAAGTGGCGACATACGGGGCCAGAAAGTGTATGTTCATTCTGCCTCGCGCGGCATCGTTGGAACATGGCTTCTATGTGTTCCTGTTTTTTTTTTTTTTTTTCATATAAGTATTCAGAGAACACATCAAGCAAGTCGCCTGGACCAGGCGTACCCAAAGTAATACGACGCGGCAAGGCACGTGGAAGAGAGAGAAAAAAAGTACTTAGCGAACATCGCAGTATGAAGCGAAGTCAGAACGATACAGGTTGGTAAATTTAGCGAATTTGGTAGATTTCGCGCAAGACCGACTGAAAAGTGATAATGAAACACATTCAGGTAGTCACATTTGAAAATGTTGATTGTTCTAAAAAAATATATTCATAAGTACTAATATGGAACATATTCAGGGACTGCTTTTTTCGGGTTAAACCCGATTCCCCAAAGATTATGCCCTCCCGAATCAGTTGAGGACCAATTTGGGTTAAACCCGATTTTGTCCCGAATTCCAGTCAAGTATCAGGTTTTACCACGTATCACGTGCACCATTTACTAGCAATTTATACGAATGTGTAATGTAGATATTATTTAAAGTAGCACAGAAGTCATTTTTAACACCCAGTGTTCTTCCTATAAAACTGTTAAGTAGGCCAGTAAGATGCACCATGCGAAGTAATTTACACCACAGAGTCATAATTATCGCAGAAATTGAACTTAAAATACGCCACAAAAAAGCGACCTTGCGCAACGGTGGTGAAGAGCAGTACCAGCCTGTGATCTGCCTGGAACCTCGCGCTGACGCTATAAGGAGAAGGCTCGCTGATTGGCCTAGAGAAATGTTGTTGGCTACTCCGCTGTCGTCTGCTACTCGGCTGTTCGGGGTTCTGATACAGCCTTTCTCCTTGCTCGGTAATGCTTCGGCCACTCCTTCTATTACCAATTCTCCGGGAGAACTGGCAAAACAGGTTTACGGCGGCAAAGGGACAAGGCGCTGACCCCCACTGACCGGCGAACCAGAACGAGTTCTCCTTATACCGTCATCGGTGACGTGGCATCATACCTCCTCATCCTCGTTATAGCTGGAGTGGCGAGTTAAGGGTGAACGCGCGGAGCTATGTTTATGTGAGTTTTTTTATGGGAAAGAAATTGCACACATCAAAACCTTTCGCGCTATTCGGTATAATGACACACACACTTTCATCAAATATCTTAATGTGATTTTTTTTGATGGTCTTCTGTACTCCTTTAAGTGCAACAATAAGTATGCGAAGCACATTTCATGTTACAACATGTGGTACAGGTCTCTATATAAACAGCGAGGTATGTACATATGTTTGGACAATGCACGCGCTTTAATCGCGGGCGCCATGCTCGACCGAAAGCAAAGCATAATAGCCCGATAACATTGGAATGTATCATTAGCATCCGATTGCACCGCGAATTACACCCGACAGCATTTTCCTCCTGAATCCGATGAAGGCATTTAAGTCAGACCCTCAATATATTCATAAGGACAGGGGATGTCGTCGCAATCCTACTTTAAGAGCGCTTTATGCGAATCTGCCCATGCATTTTTGACAGTCAACTCCCACCGAAAGCTGAATTAACGGTGCCCTCTCACGTTCTGATCTGGCCACCACGGCCACGAATTAGTAAAGAGCAACTAACAAAATAAGAAATGCGGCACTACCAAATATAATGAAATCGCGGGAAAGCGTGGGGACGAATAAAGACACGAGGGGGGGGGGAGGGGGGTGCTATGGCGAATTCGACTGGTCGGTTTGGAGCAGAGTTCGAGGTAGCTCGTTACTGTAACTAAGTTCCTTTTTTTGGTAACTTGTAACTTAACTCGGTACTTTTGCGCCGTGGTAACTTTCAGAGGAACTCGTTCCTTTTTCAGGAAACTTTGCCAAAGTAACTTGAGTTAAGTTCAAAGTTACTTTTAACTCGCTTTTCACTCACGTCCACTATTTTCTTGCTTTCTCTCCGGTTCCTTCATGGCATTTTTTGCCATAAAACGTGATATTCAATCAATGACAGTATTTTATTCAGGAAGTTCGAACCGCTGCCATTGAAATGAAGCTGAACCATTGTGCGCCCACAGGGAGTAATATGCAAAGCGTGCGAATAGACCTCTACCAGAGAAACGTCATCATGACATTGGTAGACAGACTAAAACCGAAACAAATCGGAAGGAGAGGGCTGGGTTCCACGAACGGGCACTTGTTCGCTGCCTCCCATTCAAAGAAAAGCAGGACCGAAAGTCGCGTCCCTTTAAGGGACCATATCGTAATCCCCTCAAGACCGTTGCTTTCGGGCGCGGCGCGACCTTGTTCACCTCTAGCTTCGAGCGTAGTTCAATTCTATCAAATTTGTGGCGCTGTCGAACACTATGACGGTATTTGTTTACAAACAGGGAGAGGTTTGTTGGAATCTAAGGAGAGCAAGACAACTAGGTCCGTGGTGATCGGTAACCAGATTTCAACTGGCCCGAGATAGTTTATTGTTCCCGCGCGCTGACGCTCATGTGAAGGTGACGATGCGGCTGCTACAGGCCCCCCCCCCCCCCTAGCGATCTGGCGGTGGCAGATAGTGGTAGGTTTGGAGCTTGGGGGACCAGGAGACATGGCGGCGTGTTGAGGATTGGTGCTTGACAACTAAGCTGGTGGAGGTCTGAGGACGGGATGCAGGAGTGGTCTGCACAGCTGGAAGCGTCGCGCTGGTTGAAAGTAGTGAGGGTATGTGATCGATGTAGGCAGGTTTGAGGCGATGGAGAGAAATGGTATCAGGTCGACCGTCGATGATGACGGTGAAATGATGACGAGTCCGCTGGGTTACGAGAGATGGGCCGGAGGAAGGGGGCTGGAGCGGTTTCTTTACGGCGTCACAATTCGTACGAAAACGTGTGAGCACGTCTCCAGGTCTTGATGGCGGTAGGTGGCGGGGGTGTTCGGTAGGCGGGTTGGCACGGGTCGGAGAGAAGCCATAACGTTGCGCAGGCGGGCAACGTAATCTGTGGTGGTGTCGGGAACGCGGTCTTGCGGGCCGTGGACAACGACGAAGATGACCACGCGCCTGGAGCACCGGCCTCAGTTCCACCGGCGCGGCCATGGAGATAGGCCAATGTCATCGCCTGTCCGTAGCATACCATCATCGCCGGTCGGGACTCACGTAGAGGAATACCATCGTCCTCTACATTTGATGACCCGAACCATCCCAAATTTTGCAACAGTTTCACCGGCATGGTGCTGAGCACCCCATCCTAGAAGTCTCCCAACCCAACGACGCCCTACGTTCACGCAATGAACGGACCATTCAACTGCGACTCGACTCCTTCGAACCGTCTCATCCACACGCCACGAACTGGTCACATTTCCAAAGGCTGCTTCTGCTCGGCAAGACCACAGCTGTACTGCAGACGCCGTATTGCGAAACACATCCCTCCGGCACACACGCGCCTCATAGCTTCATCAACCATCACTTCTGCCCGATGTTCACCGCACCCCGGCGCTCCTTCACTGCCGGCCGCGACACTCGAGCCTTGCGCTCACCTGCCGGTCGCGGCAGTCGCGGCAGCCGACGCCACGGCACGTTTCAGCCGGCATCTCGGCATCTCATCACCGCTACGCAGCCTCACTCCCTGGGACCCTACGAGCTCTCGCTCCCGTGCCAGTTGCGGCACCCCAGACCACGGCGATGTCAACGCTCATTTCACGCAAACCTCATCTCGGCCACTCCCGCCCCACTCATCGACCTCTGCCTGCAACGTGTGCTGTGCCGGGCCATGGATATGTCCAGCAGTGCGCGTCCCATCCACGGTCGCTCTTGCTCTCTCCCTGCGGTGTAGACATGCTTCATCGGTTCATCGTTCTTTCTCACCGCTCCGCGTCTGAGGGGGGAGCACTGTAGCGGGCCGTGGACAACGACGAAGATGACCACGCGCATGGAGCACCGGCCTCAGTTACACCGGCGCGGCCATGGAGATAGGCAACTGTCATCGCCTCTCCGTGTCATACCATCATCGACGGTCGGGACTCATGTAGAGGAATACCATCGTCCTCTACATCGTCCTCTGCGCCTGCCAGCCAGTTCTACCGGCACCGTCCTAGCGTGAGGCCACGACGATCTGCCCGCTGGGACATTCCACGTCCGGGTCACCAGTTGTAGGAATCTAAGGAGAGCAAGACAACTAGGTCCGTGGTGTTCGCTAAACAGATTCCAACTGGCCCAAGATGGTTTATTGTTCCCGCACGCTGACAGTCATGTGAAGGTGACGGTGCGGCTGCTACAGGTCTATTGTTAGACATAAACGAAAACGATCTAAGCGTGTTGCACTCCTTTGCAGGCAACTCGAGGTCTAACTCAACTGCTCACGCGCGCTCCACCTGCGTAATGCTATTTTGTGACCGAAGTAATTTGGAAGTAACGCGTTCTTTTTTAAGTGACTCACTAACTGCGAGTTACATTTGAGGCTGAAGAACTTCGTTATTAACTTAGTTACAATTCTCACAACTTCTCAATCTGCACTCTTAAAAATGAACTTCATCGCATAGCACGCTCCTAGCCAACCATTATCTCGAATGATATCGTTATCTTTCCTGATTTGTTGAAAACGGGAGGTGTACGCCTTTTCTGTGACAATTATGAACAGCATAAGTGTCACAGAAACGGCCCAATGTCCCAGCCAAGAGCCGGGCGTAAATTGTTGCCCGCATCCAGCAAGCTCAACCGAATCGGTCCAACGCTCACTGTTGCTCGTCCTCGAGAGATGCCGAAATGATGGCAGCGCTCTGTTGGAGTTCCAGCCGAGTTCGAGACTCCTCGACGCAGCATGAAAGAGTGCTCCATGGCGGAGCGAGTCGATATGAAACGACCAGCGAAACACGCGAATCCGCTTCGGATCGACGCAAGCGCACATTATTCGTCGCGAACCAAAAGAAAGCGCTCTACATCGGCAAGTCGAGCTCCCTATTATAGTTTCCAACGCCCTCGATTAGTCCACAACCTGCGATGTCCGGTACACGAGGAACAATGACTTCTCTATTACTGTGAATACAATGCGCGTGTATCGCAACTCTAGCCCCAGCTTCCTCCTATCACACGACCTTTTTCTTTCTTTCTTGTTTTTCGCGTGAACTGTTCATTCCGGTGTGAAAATTTTCAACTGATCTGTCTCATTTTGCCACTACCTAGAGTAGTACTCCTGCCACACGGGCACGAGTTAAGTCTTAATGTCATTCGTGCCGTGCTATATGGAGATATTTATTGGCGTTGTTAATGATTGCTTTTTTTGCGTAAGTATTTGTTCTGGCGTATACTGCCACCTGACAGGCAAGATGACAACAGCTTTCCGACATAGTACAGACCATCGATTATAAAATAAAGCAAATTTTCTCACTTTGTGGGATATTACGGGTATTTTCAATCTCTTTGAAGACGTTTACGCTCTTCAAGTAGCCCATCTCTTACGCGGCTAGTGTTGAACCTGCATCGACATCGCGTTTAATGTCGCTTCAATCTGACGTGTAGCACGACAATCGTAAGAAATTACATTCGGGACCCGGCTGACATTACACGCTGTCATTTTTTCTGCCCGTGTGGCACGGGTAATAAGCTTCTGGGGATGTACAGTGATAAACTTTACCTCTCTTTCTGCCTCTCCCACAACTTGTACCACCAGCGACGTAGCCGAGCAATTACAGCATCGCTCCTTGATGGGGACTCTAATTTTGTCCTGAAGCTTTGTGCTCTCCCGACAGACGTTCCAAACGGATGTTGGCACAGCTTCTCCGTACTGCGATGTCTTTAACTCGTTCCAACTTTCTGCTATCTCACTCTTTTCGTCTCCACGTTCACCGCGCATAGCCATAGGTGCTTCGCGGTGGTAGCAACGAATAAAAACCTTAAAGTACGTTTCTTTTTATGGAAAACTCTGAAGGAACGTGTGTTTAGTAACCCGCAATAATTTCACTTTCCCGTAAAGTGACAACGAAATTCAGGACTGACTAACACTTAAAAATTCGGTACGTGAAATCGGTGGTTATTTCGCTCACCACGAATATGTGGTTTTCGGTGGTAATATTTTAAACGTGAAGTCACTCGGTGGAAATCGTCGAGAAACGAAACTGCCATTTCCTATGCATTCAGTGATCGCATAGCTTTATCTGCATACCTTTTTTTTTTTTTCCTTGCACTACCGACTTCCAAAACGAGGCGGCATTTCAGGTGACATCTCACCGCTCCTTTCGCAGCAACGATGTTAAATTTGGAGATGGTCTTTCTCCTGTACCACTTGATACGGATAACGCGAGCAAGCTGAGACCTGCAGCAAAAAGCACCGGCCATTGTTTTACATGAGCCGTCCAAAAGCTAGGAACAGAAAACTCGTTTGTAGCAGCTTACATTTATCAACCAGATACTTTTTGATACAAGGGACATACTGGAAGGCCTTAATCCAGTCAGTGTATAATTATTTTCATTCGAGTACGTGTATCGGTGCTTTTGGATAAATAACGAAAACCTTTCCGAAGGCCTTTCAAGAGAACTCCTATCCTTTCAAGAGATTCCTATCCGAACGGCGCTTGTGTCTACTCACACGCGACAACGGAAAAGGGGATCGGCCATCATCCTTGGGTTTCCTTTTTTTTTCTATAATCAAACTCAAACTCAAATCCTTGCAACTGAAAAGAATTGGCCTCGAACGCAAGACCAGCCAATGATGTGCACATGTCACGTATATGCAAGGCTAAGACGCATACGTTGAAGTTTTTATGAATCGTGCAAACGTTTAGAAGCTCATCACGCCTAACACGAGCCACTTTTAATTAATGACGCTCGCACAAAGGTCGTCAGTGTTGAGCACTATTCCAACATGGCGCTAGCGACTTCTGCTATACTATAACTATATCAACTTTGCTATCAGACACACCAGCTGAACTGCTTGAACAAAATTCGCACATATTTAGTAATTCAAGATTTACTGCTCGAAAATATGTCGTATTCCTCCATTATTTCTTGTCCGAACAGCCAACGGCACATTTGTGGCGGTGTGCGCTGAGAGAAACAGTTAAGGACCATAATGTCAGCGTCATGTGTCTACGTTCGGCAGCGCAAGCTGCTTTCCCATAAGGAGTTCTTCAAAGTTTTGGAGGGACCCCTACTTCAAAGGAACTCTAGCTTGCCCGTGTGCGTCAGGGGTATTAGATTTTCTAGGTACCTCTCTTTCCATGACCAATATCGCGAAGAAAGTGCCACATGCATCGATGCCCTCGTGCGCTTTCTCAAACTCGAGCAAGAGGCGCTCCTTGTTGTACCTCTGAATAGATTCCGAAGCGCTCGACAATCATGCTGTCCAATGCCTCGCCGTTCTGCGAAGAAAATCTCTCCGTTCCGAGGTGAACAAACAGCTGTAAAGTTTATATCTGCACACGCTATAGATCACAAGCGTATAACGTCGTTGCGGCATTATATTCCCTTATACTTCGAATGAGATTCCGCAGCGAAAAAAAACAACAAAAAAACAACGAACTGGATGGGGAGGGAGACGTTAAAACTGGAAATGGAATTCAACGACACCATGTAGGGAAGGGTTATATTGAATTTAGAGCAGACTCATGCTTTTGTTATAAGGGTGGGTTACAGATGCTTCTTACGGTTGGCGTGGACAGTTTGGCAACAGGGAGCTGCCCTTTCGAGTAGATTGCAAACAGGAGGTTGTAAATCTTTAAAGCCGCGCTTCTAGCTTCTTTAAACTTTGAGATGTCGGCAGATGTCGTAAATCGGCGAACGCTCTCGAGAGCTTCATTTATATTTGGGGCAGCGACGTCTATCATGCTGTTGTTTCTTGATCACGACAAAAGACAGGGAGGGGAGGACAGTACAGGGATGGGATTGGCAGCATGACTGGCAGTAGTTCTTAGAATGTATATTTCATTTACAGAGCACGGTACTTCACGCAGTCTGTGCAATGCTTAGTTGGCTTACTGCCACATTGGCGCTGTCTACGTGACCCTTACCCCCCCCCCCCCCCCCGCGCCTAAAAAAAAAAAACCTTAACCGGGACCGCGATTTGCTACGGTAAACAACTATATTGTGTACCTCCATCCACAGTGGCAATTGCATATTGCAGCAGTTTTTTTTTATAGTTCGTCTTAACGCTGCGATGCAACTGTGGCTATGAGCGGCCGGCGTACCAGACGTGGACAAATGGAGACAGGACAGCAGGATGGAGTGGGGTACAGGGGGTTAGTATGCGTCCTGGGCCGACTTCAGGGGAAACTGTGCCGGCATTCGTCTGGCAAGTGTGCCAGAAACCCCTGGGAAAACCTCAGACAGCAAAGCCGGTGCCGGGATTCCAACCCGCGTCACCACCCAGTTTCGGCGTGGAAGGCTATTAACCTAATCACTATACGCCACGCGAGATGGTGCAGTTTCGCTCCAATGTATTTTCAAGCGTTGTGTGCACCACTCATGCATAATTCGATACTGCCGTCTGTTTGAACAAAGGTCACGTCCATTGAAATTTGAAGGCGAATAATAATTCGAAGTAACTTCAATGCTAGCCGTCCGCCGGCAGGTTCTGCGCTAGCAGATAACCAAAGCAGACGATGCTAACCATCGTCATGGCATTTTTTTGTGTGTTGCATGCACGTATTAAAATAATTGACGTTTGTTACAGTTGTTGTTAAAAGAACTGAACAATTCAAAATGCGTACTACGAGGAGTTGTTTTATCGCTCTTATATATATGACATTTTATCGACAAAAGGGAGAGGGCGCAGACTTACTGGTGACATTTTATACCTATAGCGCCATCCATCGTCGTCACCGCCATTCTTGTGGCGCCTACAGTGTTCCATATAGCGAGCGCCCATTGTTGCGAATAAGTAAACTAAATTTAGCACAAGCTTTCAATGGGAGTGAAGCTTTCGGGCCTGGTGTTAATACATGGAACCCTTGATGAAACAAGGGACCAGTGTGTGAGGTATCTATTGTTCTTTTTCAGGAGGATATGGGCACAGCTACCCAGAAGTCGACCCAGGACTTTATAGCAACACCCTGTATTCCACTTCTTGCTATACTGTGCTTTCTCCTCCTGTCCACGTCAGTCTAGCACTGGCACCCACGGTTGATTCGCGATGCTGACACAAATGTAAGTGGGAAGGTAGTTCGAGCACAAAACAAAGTACTATTAAGCGCCATTCATTATGTCCCACCATGACACAGTACTTGCAGTACAGCGGAAAAGGTTTGAAGATATTCGACGTCCTTCGATAAATCGACCGCTGTCTAACAACAAATTCAAACAAACAAAAAAGCTAGACCAGCGTGAAATATGTGAAATGGCAAAATGAAGAAAACGAACGAATGGAGCAGAAAATAGCTGCGATATATCTTGCGCGCTGCACAGGGGCGGACTCTTCTTGCGGGTAATTTAATCCCCACGCCTCGACTTGTCAACGCTGTTGGGAGATCTCTCCAGCTTTGGAAATGATAAAGTTTTTTGATTCCGCGTTCGCAATAACGAAGCAACTGTGGCTACGAGCTGCGCGCAGACGTGGACAGGTGGGGAGTGGACAGCAGGATGGAATAGGAGACAGAGGGGTAAGTATGCGTCCTGGGCCGACATCGTGGGGCTGCGCCGACATCAGTCAGGAAAGCTTGTCGAAAAACTCAGGGAAAACCTGAGACAGCAGAGCTGGTGGAAGGGTTCCAACCCGCCACCTCCCTGTCTTCGGCCATGTCCTTGGAAGTACCAGCGACGACGAACGAATGTTGTATCCACTAGGCCATGCGTCGCTTACAATAGGAGGAAGTAAGAACTAGCCATATCACGAGAATGACGAGTACGGCAGCAATTGTTCCAGTGCGATATCCGAAGTGTGCGTCCATGCCCACGTGCGTAACAGCCCTTCTTCCTGGCTACAGTCTTTCTTCGCCGATTTTGAGGGCAACTGTAACGAGGGTTTCGCGTAGTCAAGGTTGTCGCCTCGGAGACGTGGAAAGTAGGCGCAGTCCCCTTCGCATTCGACGGGGCTGCTGTGCATTCTTCAGTGGCAGTGAGTGGTTCTCATCTCCGTCGGGAAATTGTGTACGTCCGTCACGTCTGTGGTCACTAATCCCCTCAGAAAAGGAGGGGTGATGTTGCAGAAACTGCACTATCAAGACCCTGCCAACACCACCTTATAGAGAAAGCCTGCATAGTCATCGACGTGACGGAACAACAAAAAGTCAGCCAATCAGGACCGTGTTTTCAACGGCCGTAGCCATTCACAAACGTGCTTTCAGCGGTCGTAGCCACGGAGACGAGCCACCGTCAGCCGCCATGGGCAGCCACAGAAAGCCTGTGTTTCAAAATCGGCACCGACTCTTACGTTGCTCGTCGCCTGGTATGAAAAATAAAATGATTTTTTCTGCGAGCACCTTGTTATTATTGCAGTTGTGAACGTAGCAACGGTCTGACGTAATTTACTTGCTTATTCGTATAGAGTCAGTAGTAAACATCCCCGCGTACTAAATGCAAAAAAAAAAAAAAAGCGTGAAACGTTCCTACACTCTTAAAAATGAACTTCACCGCATAGCACGCTCCTAGCCAACCATAATCTCGAATGATATGGTTATCTGCCCTGATTTGTTGAAAACAGGAGGCGTACGCCTTTTTTGTGACACTTATGCTGTTCATAATTGTCACAAAAAAGGCGTACGCCTACCGTTTTCAACAAATCAGGGCAGTTAACGATATCATTCGAGATTATGGTTGGCTAGGAGCGTGCTATGCGGTGAAGTTCATTTTTAAGAGTGTACATTTTTCTTTAGGCTATCTTTCTGGAAAGCGTGTTGCTCTTTTAGTCTACAAGCTCAAATCTGCTAAGTTAGATGGAATTTTTTTTTCTTGAATTTCTATTTCTTGAATTCGCAGAACGGCGAATCGCGGTAGCAGATGAATTCCGACTACTATATATTTGTCTACGTAACGAAGGAGGGAGAGGAGGCATTAAGCAGGGCTTCTGTATCTACACTCTTAAAAATGAACTTCACAACATAGCACGCTCCTAGCCAACCATGATCTCGAATGATATCGTTATCTGCCCTGATTCGTTGAAAACGGGAGGCGTACGCCTCTTTTGTGACACTTATGCTGTTCATAATTGTCACACAAAAGGCGTACGCCTCCCGTTTTCAACAAATCAGGGCAGATAACGATATCATTCGAGATCATTGTTGGCTAGGAGCGTGCTATGCGGTGAAGTTTATTTTTAAGAGTGTAGGTGGCGTTGACCTCGCCCTAGTTAGGCCTAGACCCCGCGAAAGCAGAGTAGATGATATCTATACCAGAATGAGATGTCACTCTGTTGTCGACCGATAGAAAGACACTCCTGTTACCAGAAAAGTGATTCATTCCCCTCCTCTGTGGAGAACGCTGTATACCCAGTTTACGTAGTATAGAGGTCAGTGTATAGACATCCTCAGGATTGTGAGAAACGCGCCTTAGCAGAAGGTGTGTGCGCCTCGATCGACGCCAAATCATTCAAACACCGATGGTGTATGAAGGCCACAAGGCCACACGTTTCTAAACCGCCCTCGTTCATTCGAAAGCGAGTAGTTCAAATTGATTTTCTGCCTTCTACTTTATAATTTACGCTAGAAGTGTTCTCTCTCATACGTACTCACGCGGATTGCGCGGGATCCATTTTTTTTCCTTTCTTTTCAATCGATCCAGAAACATAGAAATCATAGCAGTTCCAAGACTGGCCTGAAACTCACGGAGCAACATATCGATGCAACATCGTCTATAGAGCTGGCGTGGCAACTGAAACATCGTTTTCCAATATGAACAGAGCAGGGAAACCTACTATCTTGGGAGGGCTCATTTCCAGCACACGCGCATTCGTCTTAATTCTTGGCTCCTGTCGTGAATTCGATTCCATTTCATTCTACTGGGGTCGACTTTTGAGGGCTATCACCTAGCTGTGTCCCGTTTATCTTCTAAAGTCGCCCCTGTTTCCAGCAGCCGCAGTAAGTTTTCATTTCGTGAATCAATTAAGGCGCCGAGATCGAATCGCGCAAGCTCTCGTAAATATGTAGATTAAATGAAGACGGCGAAAAAAAGAAAAATACGAAACACGATATATAATGCGGCAAAATCTACTGAATTGTTTCAAAGCGAGCCATTTGTTTCTTGCCCGAATTAAAGCATCTTGTGTTTCTTTGCGAATTGCGAGAAGTACTGTTTTGGACGTATTAAGGTCGATTTGTAGCACCTCGTAGTGCCTGACGCCGGGGGCGTAGAATGGGATTAAGCGCCTGACTCCAGGTTGTCACCAGGGCGCCGCCTCTGCCAAGAACCCCGCGCAGTTCTATGCGCAATTAAAATAGAACACCGCTCAAAAGTGCTTGCGATTGGTTTACCAGACTCCCGTTCAGAATCGTGGAATGAATAAACATGACCAAACGGCAGCTTTATTTTAATGATGACTTTTGGGGAGTTTCATCTTCAGGGCCGATACTCTACCGCATTGCTGGCGGTAAGGTGGTGAAGCCAGACATGATAATCACGCACCTCTTTTCATTTTGCGGGTATACATGGTATTTCTCCTTCAAAAACCTAGGTCTATTGCGGCCAAGTTCCGATCCTTCAAATAAGAAGAAAGTTTCCCGACGGCCGAGGCTTAAGTATCGCGAAGGAGTTTTCCGAAGCCACACGCATAGCTCATCGGCACCTCATGACATTTGCCGAAAAGAGCATGATGCCCTTGTATCGCAACAAGATTAAACACCACTGGAGGACACTCATATTATTCTGACTCCGAAGTGAAATGGGAAAAGGATACTTTATCATAGCTAGATACGAGAGACGTTCAAGTCAAACCCGGACTTTTCATTTTTCGCAAAAGTAAAATTCACTTACATGAGAGAAATTAGTTTTATTCTTCAACGTAATCTCCAGCTGCACTAATGCACATGTCTCAGCGTTTCACGAGGGCTTGGATGCCAGCAGCGTAGAAATGCTTACCGGCGCGTATAGCAGCCATGATCGGACCGCATTCTTGACCTCGTCGTCGCAGCTGAAGTGGCGGCCCCCAAGGAACGCCTTCAGTGGCCCGAAGAGATGGAAATCGCTGGGGGCGAGGTCTGGACTGTAAGGGGGATGTGGCAGCAACTCCCAGCCAAGGTCCTGTAAGGTACGTGTCGTGAGATGCGCGGTATGCGGGCGTGCATTGTCCTGTAGGAGGAGGACTCCTTTGGTGATGAGGCCCTTTTGCTTCAGAGCCTTATGCACATCCCTGAGAACCTGGCAGTAACATGCACTATTGATGGTGGTACCACTGGGCAGAAAATCAACATGAACAACGCCAGCCTTGTCCCAGAAAACCGTGCAAAAACGTTAGATGTTCTCAGGAACTCTGACATTGGGCTCTGAGCCGCACGGGCCGGGATCGACCTGCACTGACGTACGGCCTGGAACCGTTTGCACCACTGAAACGCTTTGCTGCGGCTAAGTGTATCGTGGCCATACTGAGCCTGAAGTCTTCTGTGAATTTCAGATGACTTTACGCCTTCATTCACGAGAAACTTGACAATTCGCTGTTCGATGTGCGGGCTCATCTCATTGTCGGCCATCTTGTCCAGCAGGTGTCTTCTGTTTTGCACAAACTTTGGACCACCACGTGGTGAACGCAGATGCCTGTCGTGTGTGAAAATGACGAAAAAGAAGTAGCACGAGCCATTTGTACACTCAGGAGACAGAAAGTCCCGGTTTCACTTGAACACCCCTCGTACATCGCACGTCTGTCAGTCGTCTTTGTACACTACACCCTCCGCATGCGTATTCGTCATGCTTATTAAGTTGCGGAATATTATGTCGGAGATTGTTGAATTTACAGCGTTGGCTAACACAGTTTCATCCGACATTGTACAGCTAGCCGAAACCTGATTATCTGCTCGGATTTTCAATAGTGAACTACCCTCCTTTTCTATAGATTGTACAATTTTCCGGAAGGATGGTGGGATCCCCATAGCTGTAAACAATTGACTTGATCCCCCAATCATTGATGCCACCAACACACTACAAATAGTACGGATTGCATTGCCACAAGAGTTCTGCCCTGCCCTATAAAATTGCTGTTTGTTACAGGCCACCACATCATATTGATGGTTCCCTCTGCCTGACGTTGCGGAAACCAGCTCGCGTGGCGTAGTGGTTAGGATGATCGCCTTTCCAGCCGACATTGGGAGGTGGCGCGGGTTAAAATCCCTGCACTGACTCTGCTCTCTGTGAATTTGCGGCAAACTTCCTAGACGAATGTCGGCACAGTTCTCCCTAAAGTAGGCCGAGGACGCATACAAACCCCATGTCCCCCACTCCTGTCCTCTGTCACATATCTGTACGCCGTTTTATTAATTAAAGCAAGAATATACGGAGGAGGGAGACAGTCGTGTGTGGGTACGGCTCACACACGCAAAGAAAGAAAAGATAACGTGGCACGGGGTATTTAACGTTTTATTTATTTATGGTGTATATATAGTGCCCCTCCCCCCCCCCCACACACACACACTATGGGGTGAAGGAATGAGTGGACGCGCGTACAGCAAACCGAGCAAGTAAAACAGTAATAGACGCGCTACACCATGAACTTATGGTTCTTAAAAAGGTATCAGCACTGGTAGTGTTGACAAAATGTGCCAACAAGCGGTTCTAAAACAACCGTTATGCGGTGAAAACAGCCTGTACTATGTTCTTCTTTTTCTTTCTCGGTCATTGTTCAGAGGAACCAGGTAACGTCAAGCTTTGATCTTGATCTTGTCACGTAATAATTGATAGACATTTTGTGTGTGAGGATGGAGCACGAGATGAAAGTGGATGTTACATTTTCTTGATGAGGAACCAAAACTGAAATAAACGAGTCATAGTGCAACAAGTTCCGAGTACTGTAAAGAGATAAGTGACATTGGGACACATAAACAAGCTGCCTTGACGGCCCCACCTGGCGCTAAGATTTATAAGGAAGATCAACATTGCGGAAATGTTCATCCGCCTAGAGTCTTTCGATGCCGCCACTTCTGATCGGGTTCTGAGAGCGACTGTAGTGAAAATCAACACAAAATACATGTGCGCGATACATGTCGTGACACACGGGTCGCTGACGCTGCCAACCTCAGTGTTGGGAGCTTTACTTTGGCATTGTGCCCGGAATTAAAAATTTCCCCAGCTTCCCTAGCATGCTACCCAGCTAGCAGAATGGCATTGTGTTTACTCAGTCCAAACATGTCTGATACCCGCGAAAAGCTCCTCACTAACCTTCACTAACCATAGATTTCGTATACCCTTATGAGCCTTTTATAGCGGTGTTCGACCTCGAGTTTTGCCGCGAAGAAACAAAGAGCGACGAAAATTTCCGCGGCATACGACGACTTGCGCAACAATGGAATATCGACAGAGCGTTCCCCAGAGCAATAACAAAACGCGAAGAGCTTCGAGTTGACATTTCCGTTTCGTCACATCGAGACCCCTCTAAACTTTGCCTCTTCCGCCAACCCTTCGCGTAAACAAGCGCTCCCGCCACCCCGCTCCACTTCTCTTCTTAGCTTCGCTTGTCGAAGTCCCCCCTTCTCGCGCTCGACGCGTCTGCTCAATGTTTGCATATGCTATGTGCACAAATAGGCCTATATACTGTAAGTACGGAAATGTGCGGATGCGTGATGTTAACCACAGTCCGAACAGAGCGGTTTCGTAATACTGTTCAACTGTTACGCAAATTGCTGTTCTAACCGTCGGCGGCAGAAAATTGGTTTGATAGTGGCATCGGTGCTAGCGCTAGTGCCGGTGCTAGCGGTGTTTCACTTTCGGATTTTGTTTGTTTTATGTGCGAAAACATTGCGAAAACTTTATCGGGCTATAAAACTGAGGCACTGTTTTTAGCATGATCTCCTTCTCTCTCTCTGTCTCGCATTTGACGTCCCAGGCAGAAACCCGAGCCTTACAAGTATAACTAATGTCTATGTGACTCTCTGTCTTTCCTTTCATTTCATTACGCAAAATATAGCAAGGTGGAGGCGAGGAATGTGATCTCTCTCGGTCCCGAGTCGCCTCGAGATCGAACTGTAGGTGGCGCTGCGACGGATGCCCTAGTGGGGATACGGCATGATCGGACGCAGCAGGCTCTGGCTTTTCTACGCAGATATCGCAGTGTTTCTGGATGAAATGCCGCTGTCAGTGCCTCACATATTGTGGATGTGTTGAAATGCGATATTTAGAACGCTGATATGGTGTGGAAGTTGACAAAAGTGCTGCACTGCGAAACGCTCAAGTCGCGAAGTCAAAGAAAATCTCCTGTTTGCTTTTGAAGGGAAACACTGCCTCCTTTGTTCCAAGCGAGATCTTGTTTTAGTCTTTTGCTGCTCTCGCTCGAATATTTATTCGTCGCTTGTGTATAGCTGTCTTTCCCTGTACCTTTCTATCTTACATCGCGACAACAAGGATTAAAAAAATAAAAGAACTCAAAATTATTGTCTCTACTGATCTCAATGTACAATGTTGATGATGACGATGATTAGGATTTTAATGGCGCAAAGGAACTTTGGCCATCAATGTACAATGTACTAATCAACAATAACAATGAATCTAAATTTACAAATGTGCACGAATGCAACATAAGGGCCCTTCGCTACAATTTTTTCGTCGAATGACAGCAGCGGGAGAGGTTCCAGGTTTGATTCGTTTGCGTGCGGGCATTCATTAAATGGTGCTAAAATATGTTAGCAGATGACCACACCTGTGTGGTGGACTTGACTTTGTGTGGGGTGCTACCGGTCAGGAAATACATATAAACTAAGTTTTTGGTTCGAGCGGCAGGTATATTCTGGAACACGCTGTTGCAGACGTGCTTCAAACCCCCCAAAACACGCGTGTTTTACATAGAACGTTCAGGGATTCCAGGGACGTTCCAATGATTATGTATGTGAAAGATAAAAGTCTAGCCTGTCATACGGTCAGATGAAATGAGACGAAAGCTTGAAATTCACACATTTAAAAACACCCGTGCCATATATATATATATATATATATATATTCATGCATTCATATATTCGATGCAACTTGTGTTTAGAGCGTGCAAAATGTCCTAACTCAGCATTATGAAGTAACTTCGAATCGCTAGCACAGAAGCCATTCTATAAATAACTGTGACATAGTGGTATGCTTAGGATAAAAAAAACTCTTACAGCATTGACCTTCGCTCTTGGTACATTTTGTTTGACACACATAGCCGCAGTGACAAATATAATATAACAAAGGCCGAGTGGAATCCGCATACTGGAACATATGCACTTTCTGTAGTTTTCTTCTTTGCTAAGCACGCTGGTGCAGAGAACTAGAGTAGTTTAAAAAAGTTTTCCACCAAGTCATTTTCACTCATTTTGAGGCGATTTTAAAAGCTCAAATGTCCAGAAATTGATCCTTTCGAGCACGTTTTCGAGCACGATGACCACAGCGAAAGCACCGGCTCAAGCGGCGCGTCCCCACTAAAGGCAGTTCACGGAGCAGCCGCATGGTGGCGACGCTGCTCGATCTCGAGGCGATATTCGCCTCGAGATCGAGCAGCGTATGTGCTGTATGATGATATACAGGGCGTTTTCTTCTTTTTTTTTTATCCTTTAGAGAATTTTTATATAAAAGCTATGAGAGCAGCATAGATGTTGTTTTTGTAGTTGAGTTCTACGGCCAAGCGGACATCGTCTCGAAGACAGTGTGCAACTACACGATGACTAATTACCCAAAATTCGTTGATTAACTTTTTAATTAGGGGATTTCGGGGGAAAGCGAGATAACAGATTGGGAGACTTCCCTAGTCGCAAGTCATTTCACGTTTAACAAATCCTGAAACACGCACGTGCATTAAAATATCTATAACCGGATTTTGATATGCAAATGAGACGAAACCGAAACCCGGGAACGCAGGGAGTACAGCGCTCACTGTACGTCAGAGGGCTACGTGGAGTACGTGCCGCTTAGCTGGCCAGATAAACCGCTTTCCCGCCCAGATAAGCCTCCGTCGGCGAGGGTGATGCGCTCCTCAGGCGCGCTTCTTCGGTTTCGGCTCATTTGCGTACCGAAATTCAGCAATAGATTTTTCATGGTACGCGCTCTCCTCTTGATTTTTAAAACATAGAGTGGATTTCAACGAAGACTGTCTCCCGTTGTGCTATCTCGCTTTTGCCCGAAATTCAACAATTCAAGAGTTAATTAATGAATTTCGGGTAATTAGTCATCCTGTAGTTACATACTCAAAACCTGTAGTAACATACCCTCTCCCAAATGGTGTGCTCCTGGCCGTAGGACTCAACTGCAAACACGACATCTATGCTGCTCTCTAGCTTTTTCATAAAAATCCTGTAAAGGCTATAAAACACCCTGTATGTATATACAGGGTGTTTCTTTTTAGCTGCAACAAATTTTCATAAAAAGGAGAGTCGCCTTAGGACGCTTTACTTTTGACATTGGAATAGTCGACGGAGCTGCTACTAGGAAACCTTTTTCTCAATCAAGGGACTAATTAAGAGATATATTTTAAGCACCTTTTCAATTAGTGACGTTAGGGAGCACATTGCAATTGCGATATTAAAGCCTGATCTCCACATGATGCACTCGAACCACTGATGGAGCACAAAAGAAATCACAGCGCGTGCTACAGACGTAGATACGTATTTTACTTCCGTCGTCTGCAGTGAACAGCAAGTAATTGGGAAAGGAGCGACAGTGACGTCGATATTTCCGCCCTCACTAACGTCACAGAAAGGCGTCACACGCAATTCAGGCAGCGGAGGCACAGTAAGCGGGTTTCGCCGCCGCGAAAATAGTGGCGCCGCTGGCATTTCCCGCCAAATTCCGGCTATTTACTTTCCATTGGCTCCGGTCCCCCACGTGACCATTCTCCATCGTGATTGGCTGAGGCTCATTTGACCGGTGGATTCACCCGCGTTCGTTTCTCCGAGGCGCCGATCCGTCTGACCGTTGTGTAGCTGACGTCTACGTATGTGAGCAGACGGTGATTTCGTTTCGTGGATTTCGTAGATGTTCGAGCCATGGACGAACGCCTGAATGAAAGGTAAGCAGACAAACGTATGATGGACGTCAGTGATCAGACGTTTAATACTGTCGCCTAACTGTGTGCATGGAGGTACGCCTTGTCCCGTATTACATCACTTTCTGCCAGTTATCAGTCATGATCTGGTTGATGATTCTGGGTGGCGTTACTTGTTGCGTTTTGTTCCGCTATGTGAATGTGTCTGATGTTTAATACACTGGTCTGCATGAGAAGGAAAACAGCGTGCATCGCGTACGCAGGGCTCCTCGAATTTTGTCATTAGGCGCGTAACGATAGCAATGTCTTACAGAGCGTATTCAGCCAATTAACGTTGCCTGTGCTCGGGTTTACCATATCATTAACAGGTTCCTTTTTTTTTTTTTTTTTCATTCAGACACCGACAGCAGTTCGTGGCCCTGCGATCCGCGAGCAAGTGGCCCCTGTCACCAGAAAATTCGACAATTGTGCTGGGATGAAGCGGATGGTTTCTGCGACTCATCACGTGCTATATATATGTATAATAATATTTACTTTCTCCAAACTGAATAGGTTCCCTTAAGGATTGTATAATATGATAGTCACGATTTCTGTTACTCGGCACTATTTATCCTTTATTTATTCTGCAGTATTCTGTAATAATCGTGTAGATTTACTTGCATTCAAATGTTGCTTCTTGTTTATATGTTTGCTGTGTCAATAAATTTGTACATGTGAATTCCTTCGTCTTCTCGATTTTCATTTTCCCGATAATATTAGCAGATGGCCTGGCGAAGCGCTCGGAACCGGGGGGGACAGAGAATTCGAGTGAGAGGGCGTGGAGAGGGCACGCAGCGCACATGCGCAGTTCGATCAGCCAGCGCGCGCTTTTTGGCGCCGTTTTCCGGCTACTCTGTCGTGATTCGTTTTGGATGATCACGTGGTCCAGGGGTGCGGTGGTTTTCGTGGCGAAACTGTGGAAGCTACAGCTGCACTCCACTGATTCAGGCAAACCCTTTTCGCGGTATGTTTCACGATCTTTGTTTTCTTGTTTTACTTTTTGCTTTAAGGAGCTTTATGCATCACCGCTACATATCAGCGCTTATCGCACCGGTGAAGGATGAGAGCTGTGCCCAGCAGAATGAGAGGAGTGATACGGCGAGCTCCGAACACATCAAGGAAGAAAAGAAAGCAAATGAGAAATCAAAACAAAGATCGTGAAACATACCGCGATAAGGGTTCCCTACATTGCGTATGACGTTTTTCTGTGACGTTAAGTGAGGGCGGAGATATCAACGTCGCTGACGCTCTTTGCCGACCACTTGCGGTTTACAGTAGACGACAGCGGTGAAATACTTGAAATCCGTAAAGCGCGCTGTGATTACTTCTGTGCTTCATCAGCGCCTCGAGCACATCATGCGGACACCAGGCTTTAATATCGCAATTGCAATGTGCTCTCTAAAGTGAATAACTAAAATGATTAAACTATATGTCAATTAGTCCCCTAACTGAGAAAAAATACGGTTCTCTAGTAGCAGCCCCACCCCGTAATCCAACGACAACAGCAAAAGCGTCCTAAGGCAACTGCCCTTTTTATGAAAATTTGTTGCAGATAAACAGAAACACCCTGTATAACGATGTTGCTACTGTGGATAACATGCAATATAATAATTTTATACACAGAAAATGCAATTCCAGTGGTGGGGAGTATCGCAGATACATGTATCTTCGATACAATCTTTCGATACATTTTGTGTATCGGTATTAGGTATCGCGTGCCAAAAATGAGAGTATCGGAGTATCGGTATCGTAAATACATTTTTAGTGTATCGTGTATTTTAACGATACTCGATACTAAAAAAAGACGCAAATATTGAGGCTGTTGTGAGACTTAGGGTCGGCGGCGCTCGCTCAGGCGGCAGTACAAGCCAGGCCGCAGCGGCGTAGACATGTCGACCATAAATTCGTTCGAAGCTTACGTCCGCGCGCGCGCTCCATCGTCAAGGTCGCCCGGAGAGGAGGCCCTGGGACGCGCTCGTGGGCGCGCGCGGCTTCTAGTTGGTTCCAGAAGAATCTCTTCCGTCTCTTTCTACGGCGGGCGCGCCGAAAACGCCTTACACAGGACCAACCTCACGGCTTCTGGAACTGCGCTGCCCGATGTCCCCCTCCTCAGTGCGCAAGAGCACGTCCACTTGACTTGAAGTGTGGATTCCGCGTCTGCCATGCGGAAAGAATAACCGCCGGCTTAGCTTGAGCACTGTAACCCGTTCTACAGCTCACAATTCACAACGGCCAACTAAGAAAATCAAGTCAGAGGCAAAGTCAGAGGCTACCGGGTAAGTACTGCAGTACCAAACGATAAAAGCAGCAGAAAAGAAGTTTCAGGCTTATTCGTGTGTATAGTCAAGTGCTCACAGACCGGTACGCACGAAGAACATTGTCTTAAAGAATTGTTTTTTGCTAGGCTGCTTATTGATGTGATCGTTTCAACGTACCCATGGCTTCAGTCTAAAGTTCTAACAAGACTAGCTGCTTAGACAGGGCAGCTTCATTAAATCAGTGCGGTCGGATACGTTCAAGCCCTGTCAGAAAAAGTGCGCTATAAAAATACACTAAAGGCTCTAGAAATAACGAATACATGTTTTTACATTTATTCATTACACCAGTGATGTATTACAGTGATGTAAACTTCGCGAATCATAACACCAGCTTTATTATATTGTGATTTCAGTAATATAAACTTCGCTAATCATAACACCAGCTGTATTATATTCGGGATTACAGTTATGTATCGAAGTATCGGCGATACAGCACCGAGTATCTGTATCGAAAATCAATTTCGGTTCTGTATCTTGTATCGGTATCGGAAATACAATTTTTGAGGGTATCGAGTGTCGGCACCGAAGATACTTTTTTGAAGTATCTTGCCCAGCCCTGGCAATTACACTTCGCAATAAATCAACTATATGTAAACTATCGAAATGTATTTCACGAATACGACTATAATCTGTATACTCTAGCTGCAGAATGCCAGCCGAATGACGTTTCTTGTGCCAGTGATTGAAGTTAGGTCACACGAGGATGACGTCCCTCACATTTTCGTAAAAATACCGCGTAGACCTCCTCGTCTGTGAAGCCCCCTTTCGAGGTTCGATCCCCCTAGCACCTTCTGAATAAGATGTTCCAGTCGAAGCAGGAAGGACTTCTATCACCGCACCAAGAATGAATCCTAGATTTCTGTTTTATTTTTCACATTCAGGAATAGTTATATTCGTAGTCAACTTAAAATGCCAATGCAGACTAAACAACGTGATATTTATTTTATGTCTTATTATAAATCAACCTCGCTGAGAAACTCGGTGCGCAAAATATAAATGACGTCAGTGGACATTACGCGCTTTTACGAATTTCATCTTAATTAAAAAAAAAGCCATAAAACTTCGTAGATTCGGATTCTCCAAGAGTTGGTGACGTCATCGAGTGACGTCATGGAGAGTTGGCCTCTCTCTTACACTCTAAAAACAGAGTTTCACCGCGTAGCACACTCCTATTCAACCATCGTCCGAATGACAACGTTTTCTCTGCCTTGATTTGCTGAAAACGGGGCCGTACGCATTTTTGTACGCAACGTGAACTGCATAATGCAACAAAAATGCCGTACGGTGGGAAACAACGATGTTACTCGGGATGACGGTTGGTTAGGAGCGTGAGATGCGGTGAAATTCATTTTTAAGAGTGTAGTAACAGGGAGCGCCTCCTCACTTCACCCACAGTGGGAAGTCTGCCAGCAGCTGTGGCGAGGAGACGGAAATCGACATTCGGGGAGCAACATTGCCAGGTGCATTGCAGATTGCGCACTCTATGACGTCATACCTCTCAAAAAAAAAAAAATTATGCCACTTCCGCTTCACATGGAGAAACAACATAGCGGGAGAATGCAGTGTGAGACACGTGGATTCAGTAGCTTAAATTTGTTAGCATTATGAAGACACGACATTCACCCCGTACTTGCACTTTAAGAACGGCACGAAATGTGGTCCCTCAACCCTAACAGAGTTACTCCGCAGGAGAAGTATAGGCGCCACCGGTGCACCGGCGCCACCAGGTGCTCCAAATAGGGTTCCTATAAGTTTTGGTGTCGGCGCACTACGTGTCGCGGCAAAGAGAAATGTGGCTAGCTAATGCAGACAACGGGGACAAGCGCAGGTTGGGGATATATATATTTTTTTCTTCCGTTTTAGCGCCACGAAGTAACTGACTATGAGCAGCGTACAGAAGTCGACTGATGGAGAGAGGGCAGCAGGAAGGAGTCGGGGACACGGGGTTTAGTATGCGTCCTGGGCAAGACTTCAAGAGGATCTGTGCCGACATTCGTCTGAAAAGCGGAAAACCCAGGGAAAATCTCAGACAGCACAGCCGGTGGTAGCATTCGAACGCACTACACTCTTAAACCCGTACCTTTTATTGTAACTTTTAGAAATATGTAACTTCTATATAGACGTAGATTTCGAGATTTCTTATAGGTTACACCACTGTAACGTATATTTAGAGGTTAAAAGCGACCAAGGTCATGTCTTTACAACACGAATAGAAGTTACATCTCGGAAAAAACAAAAACAGCTTGTTGTAACTTATAAATGTACCCTCTACTCCGGCACTGTAACTTCTAAGCGAAATCTCCAACGATAATTTCTTTGTTAGTTTCTTATCGTTGATGTTCTTATCGTTTGTTTTCCTTCTATTTTTCAGCATAATGCCGCGTTTCAGCCTCCCATTCGAGACGACAGTTGAGAATCTACGCTGTTATTTTTTATCTGTTTCAGCGTCATCTATACGTCGACTACATGTTATCAATGCTGTGTGAACACAGATTATAAGCTCGCAGTCTGGAATACTGATAGTATGTTTCTTTCTAAAGGGTGGAAAACCATTGTCAATGCCGCAACCACCAAGATTTCCGATTTCGCTGCGTAGCCGAGCCTGGTCTATGTCTATCCACACTGAGAGCGGTTGCCTTGAAACGCTTAACGCTCGTCGTCCGTCCGTTAACAAGTGTAATCTGTTTTAATCAGTGGTTTTCCTCGCGTTTATCATAGTATCGTCAGGAACAACGGAAAAGCTATATGTCTCTAGCAAACAAGGATATTTTCGGTGTTCTCACGGGAAAGTGTAGTGAGTGCGAAGATTGCAAAGAATATATAACCGAAAACGAACGTCACCACCGCAGCCCTAATTCACACACTTCATACACTGGGTAAGTGTACGTTTTGTGCTAGGTACGTGCGTTATTTTGATAGCAAGAGCTCTTAGCGCATGTTTGTTGTGATTATGGCAAGCGTTTTGCGGTCCTGCATATGAACGCCACTTACGCTTGCCACTTTTCTGCTCTTACTTGGTCGCCAAGTCAATACACCGGCGTGCATTTTGCGAGCTGCGGATATATGCATCAAGATATATAATTCGCAGCTTCCTACTCGTTGTATTCTTACGATATTCTAAGACTCAATCGCGGAGTGAACGCCTTCCTGCATTTATGCTGCTTTGTACCTTGTGCTTTGTACCGATTTGAATGGTTCCGTAATTGTTACTCTCATTGCCCAAACTTTTGTTCCCAGGATCCCACATGCAGGTTCACATATACCGTCACCAGCGCAATGCAGTACCTCACAAACTCGTCCCAGAGCGCCTCCAACGCTGATAACGCAGTAATGTAGTGTCTCCTGCGTTACTGTACACTCATATTCCTCAAGGTTGTGTGCGTTTTATGTAATACTGTATTGCCATTTGCGCTCGCCTCTGCAACACGAATGTGGAATAAATTTTTTTCTGCTGCAATTCTCCATTTCGTTGGGTGTGTTCAGCTTGGCAAACATAGGTCAGTTGTTTTGACTCGCTAGCTTCCTCGCACTTTTATGCATTGCTTCTCACTTAGAAGATAGTTCTTTTTTCCACATACATGGTAAAGCGACAATGGTTTCTCCTCACATCAGAATCGCACTTGTGCACAATGTGTCACCTCTCGACAGACTTCTGTTTTTGTAATATACATATGTTCAAGATCTCCTTTTCTGCGGGTTCATTTTGGTACCTTGGTGTGTTCTGTAAATGTCTGTCCATATCCCACGCACGGGGTGTTTGTTTTTATTCGCATCACACCAGCGCTCATTTGACAGGTGGGTTACGTTAATTTTCGCAAATTAACCCATCCGTAGTTACAAACATCTCCGACATTTCCTGACGCATGTGTCTGTAACTACGGACCGATTAATTAGCAAAAATTCACATAACCCACCTGCCAAATGAGCGCTACTCTGCTGCGAATAAAAATGAACATCCTGTATAAAAAGCCGCGCGTTGGCGTACCCTTTACGGGCAGGTGCTGGATTGAAGGCCGTAACCTCTAATTAGTGGGTTTCCTTGTAACTTTTATAAAAGGGGTCACTCAGAGGGTACCTGGTAGCTTCTGAAATAGAGGGTAAAATATTGCGATTTTTTACCCTTTACTAAAGGGTACGGAGTTAAGAGTGTACCTCCCAGTCTTCAGCACGACCTTGGCTACCTCCAACGGTCGGACTCTTACCCACTCAGCCATGCCGCTGGTAGGAATGGAATTAAACGTGCCGTTCTTACGTTTGAACAGGACTCTGGATGAAAGTTTGGTCACCTTTCTTGACCAAGTCATGATCCAGAAGTTTCAAGAAATGATGCACCGAGGCACTGCTACCATCCCAGCGCGTCACAATGCCATTTGCCCCGATGAATCCTCAGCGCCAAACAGAAGGATGCGTGAGAGGACCGAGCAAAATAGATCTCGGATACCTACGAGCGTATATCACAGACTCCAAGCAGCTTTCAAGAAATTACGTACTCGAGGGTTTTCGAGGGCAGAGCCAACGATATTAGATTATCTACGTAATCCAGCAGTCCTTAGTCATCATTCCCAGTAACCATGTAGGGTAAGGTGGGGCAAGATGAGACACGGGGCAAGACGCGACATTTTTTGCTCGACGCCGCCAGTCTCAGAGACGCTTTGCTCCATGTGCTTGAAACTTTACGCATAGGTGGCTCTGCATGTCCCCGTTATTACACGTGAGAATTGTCCGGATTGGTTAAGCGTTGAAGAGAACAAAAAGAGGTTTCTTCTGCTTAGAATGTAAAGACCCACAAAAAAGGCGCGATTTTCTGTAGTCCTTTTTCTTGTCATCTTTGTAGCACTGTTTCGCAGGCTTATTTTGTCAGTGTAAGACCACATTCTATATTTTTATTCACTCATCTATACATGTGCAAAATATGGGCACTCTTGGTTATCCGGTGTTGAATAGAAAACTTAATCCATCCTATGACATGCACGGGGCAAGACGCGACAATTTAATGTAATTTAAATTTAATGTAATTTAGAAACTGATAAATCAACTTTTAGGTGGGTTTATGCTTGTTTCTCAGAGATTTCTTTTTTGCATATTACATAGGAGTTTCCGGCAAATTTTCCTGTTTGAGTGTTATACAAAAAATTTTGACTAAGCTTCAAAAAGAAGCGATGTAATGTGGAAAAATTTAAACGACATCTTAAATAGAAAACCTCGTCAAAGACCGGTTGCTAGTATCGAAAAAAAAAATGGGACTGTAATTTCTGGTAAGGAGCTGGCAACACAGTTGGACGATTTCTTTGTGAATATAGCCCCTAAATTTCCAAAACCTAGTGCTAAAGGTTTTTTGAGAAAGCATGTTAACGACACGGTTTTCTTGTATCCGACAGATGTCTACGAAATAATTAGCAATTCTCTGCTGTTCAATAATACGAAAAGTTGCGATATCTCTGGACTACAAATGCACCTATTAAGTATGTCATTGACATAATCGGCCCTGCTCTTGCTCACATTTCTAACTCGTCATCAAAAACGGGCTTCTTTCCGACTGAACTCAAAAATGCGAAAGTGTCGGTATTACATAAAAAAGGTGATAAAAATGACTTTTCTAACTACCGACCCATATCCGTTTTGCCTATATTTTCTAAAGGTCTTGAAAAAATTATTTCCAGTCGCCTTACAAAATTTTCAAGCGAACACAACGTTATCATTAATGAACAGTTTGGCTTTCAAAAAAATAAGTCTAGTGAAACGGCATTACTAAAACAAAACGAGATACTAGTGCAAAATCTTGAGGAAAAGGGCCTAACATTAGCAGTCCTCATAGATTTCCGGAAGGCGTTCGATTGCATAAATCATAATATATTAATTGATAAGTTGGAGTGGTATGGAATTCGGGGCACTGCATCAAGGCTTGTAAAATCTTACCTGTTGTCCAGAAAGCAAGCCATTATTTTTAATAATATTCCATCTGACCTCGCGTATGTAAAATCAGGACTGCAGCATATTAGGACCTTTGCTTTTTAGCATTTATATAAACGATATTGTTAATACAATATCATTTTCATTGCATTATCTGCAATGTTGCATCTCTAGAGTAAACGGGTCAGTCAAATTAGATTTTATAATGTATGCCGACGACACCACACTTCTTTTTTTTTAATTTTCGATAACGGAAATAGAAAGGTTTGCAAACTACATAATGCAAAAACTAAAGGTATGGTCGGACTGTAACTCCTTAAGTGTTAACACAGATAAAACCGAAATGATGTTGTTTCGACCAAGGAACAAGACTGTTCTTACAGATATTAATATCTATTTCGCGAATAGAAATCTTGAATTAGTACCTTCCTTTAAAAGCCTAGAAGTTGTTTTCTCAGTGTGTCTGAACTGGAATATACATGTTAGGGATGTTACGAAAAAACTAGCAGCCGTAAATGGATGCTAAGTAGATACCGATATTTCTTGCCGGAAAAGGTAAAATTACAAGTTTACAATACACTGTTCGTCTGGAAGTATAGTTACTGCTTTCTTGTATAGGGCACGACTACACTTGGTAATATAAATATGTTATCCCGTTTGCAAACGAGAGCACTTAGGATTATTGCTGGAACTCGCCGTTTCTCACAGAGTTCAGATTTATTTAGATACTATAACAATATACCTATACAGAGGTTCCTACATTACAGACTTGCATTGACGTATTCGATGAGCACTCGTCAAGACAACGTAGCGTTTTTGCAACTCTGCAACATTCGAAAACGCCCCTCTCCCTATCAATTTCGTGCCGAACAGTTTTATACACAGCGATGTCGAACAAATTATGGCAAATAATCATTGCAATATCTGCTAGCTTCTGTTCTTAATAAATGCATTAGTATGTTTTCCGATTTCCTGTTAATATCTAAAAATAGAATTATTTCCTTTTTCCTAGATAAGGAATAGTGTACTCGTTTTTTGGTGCCTTTCTTCTTGATATCTATAACCTTCTGTTGGTTCATATGTGACTGTAGCTGTGCGTTGTGTAATGGGAGCGGGATCTTTGTCAAGCGTAAGGCTTTTCATCCCGTCTTTCATCCGCAAACGAGAAATAAACTGAAACTGAAACTGTTTCCTAGAATATTGCCAGCAAAGCAGAAGCTCACGCAGTAGCGGCACATCAGACTGGCGGTGCCTTGTTTGCAAAGGACGGTGAAGCAAAATAGCACCCGGTTGTGTGGTTTTATTGCGCATCATGTGGGCGGTGGGACCAAGATGATTGTGTAGGGGCCAACGGGCTTTACTTTGTCTGCTTGGATTGCAAAAACTTGCAAAAAAATTTATAGTTCATTACGACGGCGTGTCTCATTGTGCCCCACGCGGTGTCTCATCCCGCCCCAAGGATTGGGGCTAGATGAGGCAAACTGCATTTTTGAATTTCTTCTTGTTCCGTGTTTATTTTAGAGCGGCTACGTCCGTTCTCCATTTACAGGATAGAAGCTCTAGACCCCTGACAATGTGCCTACGGCTAGTTTTTGTAAAAAACACGAAAAATAAAAATTTCACAATCAATTGCAAATTTGTCATCTTGCCCTACCTTACCCTATACAGCACAGTTACAATAGTCCTTAAGGAAAACTGAAGTTTGTGCATTTGAACGACGGAAATGTCCAGACTCCCCTCTTTCTGTGATGTCGTTCATGGCACCATAGGGTTCCACCCGTCGGAGCAAGTTAAGTAACTGTTCCCGGGGGTGCTCGATGAGAAAAGTAACATCACCGAAGTGGTGATGTCATAGCAATAGCTGGCACTAAAGTGAAACATATAACGTCCTAAAACATTATAAAAACGTCTAGCAGGAGCGGAGTAATCACGTCGTTGTGATCCTCACGCCATTGTACGTGTGCCTTAAATGTCTAGATACCTCATCGGTGGCAACTGTGTATAGTGTAGCGCAAGAAGCTCTCGGTACGGTGTACGTTTGCTTCCTTCATTGTTATAAATAACTCAAAGCGTTGAGGAAGAAGAAAAGGTAATGTAGCTGAATACAATGCAACTTAAACTGGTACAAAATATTCCGGGCATATTTCTCTGACTATCTCTCAAGAACTCGCAATATTTGAAATAGAATGAGCAGGCTCTACAGACAATCTACGGCATGAAAAAATACAATAAAATAAAAAATTGCTGGCCATATCAGCAATACCAGCTAGTATAATCAATCGTGACGGCAGAGAGCAACACAAAACTATGAACGTGTTCCTGTCCCCATTTGAGAAACACGTTTTATCTCATAAAGGTGGCTTTATACACTCGAGCTGGAATCCGGTACAGAGTACAGATCACAGTGAGATAGAAGAGAACAACTTGAAGGCAAAGCCAAAAGAGGTTTCATCGTGCCCGCCCGCCTAGTTGACTCAGTGCCATGTATGCTCCATCAAACGGCTATTGCTGTATGTCTCTGTGCTCGCCATTAGGTGCCACTTAGCATCGTTAACTAAATGGCGCTTAATTGCGTCAGGCCACTGCTTTAGTTCCTCGAATATGAGTGGGTGATTTATGAAAGAGGAGACCAGCAGCAGCGTATAAGAAGTACTAGAAGATTCTGGCGCCTACGAGCGTGTCAATACACGAAGTGAACTGAAGAAAGAAAAAAAAAAAAGAATTGCTCCATGTTTTGTGAAACCATCACGGATAGTTTATGAGCCAGTTAAAAGGTCGGTTGTTTCGACAATAGCCGGTGAGTTGATTAATTGCAGCCAATTCTCGGCAGTCCATTGTGCTTCCCACTTGAAAGTGAATAAAGCGAAGTCACCGTGGAAAGAAGGGCACAGACAATTTGTCAATGGTGCAGACCAGTGAAAAGCACGAAGCAGTTCATTGCGACACATTACGATCTGTCCCTGACATTTCAGAGCAAACATTTTCCTATAGACTGAAGTTTTTCCCCACCGCTCGAGGGGAAAGAAGGCTTTGTAAGTCGTACGAAGAGGTTGTGGAAATTGCTTAGTCGGGGAATGCGTTAAACAAAGTAACCATCTGCCGAAGGCGTCTGTCTGACGAGCGACGAAAATCGCCTGTCTGAAAACTAATGGCGTTTTCTCGACCAATTCCGTCTTCCGTAATTAACCTATAGATTAAAAAGCTTTTCTCCTTTCAGCGAGCGGTTCTTATTTTATATTTTTAGACATCGCGCAATAAAACTGATTTTGCGGCACACGCCAACAAGGATTACGTTTCTTGCAGAAGCAGAATCTGAATTACACTTATCAGGCTCTATTTAATAACAAGAATCAGCGAACTTATCCTAACTAACATATATATGATTCCCTCAAATAAGCTTGAAACCGTTTGGCTAGTTTTCGCACAACTCGGTCGAATGACTGAAGCCCTGGCACACATTGTTGAAAGGAGAATATGGACTGGACGTCGTCAAGTGAGACAGAGTCAAGTCAAGTCAAGTCAAGTCAAATACCGGGTCGCTTCCACCTTACAGCGTTTAAAGCTGTGTCTCTGTGGCGTCCGTCGCGCATACTCGGCTACAATCACCGTTGCATTGTCAATTTTAGAAATAGGGTAAACGCGGCAATATTTTGCATTACATTGTCGACTTCAGCACCTCAGCCTCCCCATTAATACGGAACGGTACTGAATGTCTTATCTTACTGACGTATACCTTATTCTGGGCTATCTATAGTTGGGAATATTTGCGATGTCCCTCAGCTAGTTTGGCTGAGCGCTTAGCTTCAAACACCTCCAGGTCGCATGTAACTAATATATTTCCATTCAATTCAAGAGACCTCTCGAAATTAACTCACTTCCCACGTCCATGGCTCATACTTTTAGAAGTGACGCAGGAATGGGATTAAATATGCGAAGCGATTCCAACGACATAAAACATGCACATGTAGTGCACACAGTGAGAAACCATACACTCCACAGTTTACAATCCTTCTCTCCTGCTACTCGCTGGAACTTCATGCAAAATATAAAACGCATGGGTTCAGCGCTTCCGTACCCTCTCGGCCAAGCTCCATTTCCTACATTGAAACGTAGTTACGATTTCTAAATAATTGGAAATTCTATATTCACGTTGCCTACGTTCGGAAAGACGATATGCAAAATAAATCAGGCGGCGAAGGACTGGATTTCATTAAAGTGATAGGCTCGCGCCGATAATGGAAGGTAAATACAAAAACCTCAGCTCATACGAAGCGTAACGCCGCGATTTCCGAAGAGCGTCTTTGCCGAAGATATTCCTTCTTAAGACGTTGTATGTACATTAGTCTGCCCACATTTTCTCCGAGCGGAAGATAGTTTTATAGGTCCTCCACAGATCATAAACCCTGGAAAGATAGCGAACACACTTGCCTGCTGAGAAATGGGCCCGCTGTATTACGTTCGGGAATGCTGACCATGCTAAATATAAACTTTGAACTGGGTATTTATGTTTTGGAGCCGAAGAGAAAAAGGAGAGAGGTGATGGGTTTTGAAGGTGAGGGGGCAGAACCTATAAAATGGCATGGAAATAAGATGATGCAGCGGGTTATTGCGTCAAGTGCACCTGTCCTGCGGTGTTTTCCGCGGAAAAAATTGCTTTGGACGCTTTCAATGGACGCTAACATTTCGCCAGCATGGAAAGGTTTGCTTTCCGTGTTCTTCCTGTGCTAGGTGATTCGCGAATTCAGCACTATAGAACATTGTATAAGACCACGCAGGAGGAACACTGGAGAATGCGAAAAGGAAAGAGAAAATTGTGTTCAAATACGACTGTTTTCCCCCTTTTCGAGAAAATCACGGTCACCTTTGCAGCACCCCAGCAGTCTCGCAACAAGGGACGGCGGATGCCGCCCTCTTTTCTCTCTCTCTCTCTATTTCTTCTATATAGTGGCTGTGTCGCTTACGTTGGGTCACTTTACTGTACCCTTCATTAACTTTTACTTTCTTGGGATGAAAAACTCTTTATGTATTTTTTTTTGGGGGGGGGGAGCTGTATTTTTTTTTCATTCCGTATTAGTGCCGCAAAGCAACTGTGGCTATTAGCGGCATAGAGATGTGGACAGCATGCAGTAAGGAGTGTAGGACAGAAGGGTTAGTACGTCTCCTGAGCCGACATTCGTCTGGATAGTCTGCCGGAAAATCCAGGAGAAACCTAGGAGAGCACAGGCGGCGGTGGGATTGGTACACGACCTTGGTACCACCGAGACAAGAATGCGAAACAGAGGGGCTGAGACTATACCGTCGGAAACTATTTATTATTTAATGGGCGCTATGCAGGAGACGTATGTTGTCAACCAACGAGGTAGCGTTGAGGCTGTTCTGAGCACTGTTGGTGGCGCAGTCACGACACCGTGTAAAACAATTAAGGAGTTGAGAATCTTTGACGCGACACTTTCAAGTCTGTCACGAGGGCTCGCACATCTTGTGAGGGTTCGGACGACTTCCTTCGGGGCAACTAAAAGCAGCAGCGAATTCTTCGAAGTGAGACAAGGGAACGTTGCATCGGTATGCATTTCTTGGAAGACCGTCAGAAGCAGCGTAAGAATTGTGGGCACAGAACAAGAAACATCTTGCAATAAAAAACAGCTGGTCCGAAGAATGTCCTTGTAGATCCGACGTCCAAGCGCTGGAGGAGTTCAACTTTGCGTCCTTGTAAGCTTCGTACAACGATTTAAAACCTAAGACGTCCTCAAGAAATTCGGCTACCGTCCTTGGCGTCGGGATGCTTTTCGTGCTATTTTCATAGCAAGTAATGCGTTCTAGGTAACTGTTCTTTGATGTCCAATTGTATGAACGTGCACGTCCAGTGTTCGCCCTTAGGGCCTTGGCGAGGACGACCATGATATCATGGGTGATAGTTTGCCCAAGATGTCCGTAGTTTATTTCTGGAGGAGCTCCATCGTTGTGCGCGGGTGGCACTAATAAAAGCGCGGGAATGTAAATGACATTATTGTGTCTGTAGTACGAGGCAAACTGTAAATTATTGAAATCCAGACGCAAGATGTCGTGGCCTTGTGTATTGTAAAGCTTGTACACGTACGCAATTCGTGACGCAGCAACGTTAAGGTAAGTCTTCACAAAACATTCGTTCCCATCTGGGTAAGTTAGGTACATTTCTTCGATGGCTTCTGCCGTGCGCAAACCTTTTGGGAAAGCTACTTGATATTTCATGTTCCTCAATCTCTTGACAAGGACTATCTTCTGCGTGCTCTCAACCCAGTCCGATTTGTTAATATTTCGCTCGATCTTGTCATTGATGTTGTGAATCATGTCTATGACGTCATTAATTCTTGAAGTAATCAATAGTGGCTCAAAGTAAACGGAAATAACAGCATACTTCATGAGGCTCAGGGCCATTGAGTAGCACTGGCGGCTGTAGTCTGAAGCATCGCGGTCTAGCGCTCCAGATACGCTGAGAAGCTGTCTCGCTACTTCCCAGGCGATGTAGATATTCAGATAGCTCGCGCTGATACTAGCAAAGACGCTATTAAGAAAGATTCGCACGGACTTCTCCGAAGCAACGATGTTCGTTAGCCCGAAGGTGCCGTTAGAATAGATCGATAATGCCAGCAGCCACTTCGGCAGCATTGACTCAGCTGTGATATAATCTTTAATATTCCACCCGAGAACGCCGCTTTCCGACGAATTCGGTCTGATTGAAAATATTTTCTCTTCAGCTTCGTGGAGTCGGCTTGTCGCCCAACGTACGTAAGCCGGGTCCGTTATGCCGAGTTTACTGAACCGTTCAGCTACGAAATGTTGGTATTCGATCAGTGAAGTGAAGTTTCGTTTTCTCCTCGACCAGAAAATAAATTCTTCGCTTTGGTAGACTAGGAGCACATAGTTGCCAGCTGCCGTGGTGAGGTCGCCGATGCCGATCCCTAAAAACACTTGGATGCCATGGACCAATAACAGACGTAACGTAGTCAGGAATGGGTCTGAAGTGTTGTCTGCTTCAAAAGACAAATTGTTTAGGTCGAAAAATGAATGGATTTCTCGAAGATTCTCGCTCGTATCCTGACGCCTTCCCATGCACTTATCGTAAAATGCTTTCGCCTTATGGCTAGCAGACTGCGGCGAACCAGATGGCGTTATCTTTAGAAACGCTTCTCTGATACCGATCGTCGCATTCACTTTGCCTTCTTCGGAGTGGCTTAATTTTGAGGAGCTACAGACATATTTGTAAAAGTTTTGACAGGGGTTTGCAGATTTGTTCACTGACAGCCGATACAAGTGTGCAATGAGAACGCAATCAGCTGTTTCGCATACGCCTGAGCTCCATGTTGCTTTTCGGGATTCGGTTGGAACCAGAAGGGATGTATCGGTTCTTGTAATTCTTGTTACACTGTTGCCAGTACTGTTGCTCACTGCGAACCTTTCCACTGTGTTTAATACAAATGCCCTCTGCGTTAAAAAATGTAGTTCCGCCTTCCAGTTCTCCCTGCGAACAGCAGTCGCGCTGCCAGTAGATGTGTTACTCTCTTCGGAATGAACGCCATCTTCGTCTGTATTGGAGTTCGATGTAGTTGATTCCGCAAGCAATGCTGTCGATTCTGAGTTTGCCTTGTGTTCCGTATCACTCATCACTGTAATACCGTCATTGGTGTCTCGTGATTGGTGTTCTGACGTCAGCGTCACCTGCGCTACGCTATCAACGGTTTTCACGTTGGTGTCGTCCCCACAGTTTTGGTCACTGCAGCTTGCTTCAGTTGTGACGTTGTTACGATCATATATGCCGTATACTAGCGTCGCATCCATACGAGCGGCCGTTGTTTTCAGCTTTAATTTTCTCGCAACTACGGATACCTTGTCTGTGAATTGCTGATCCAAGTTTCGAAATACAACCACGGTAACGATAGCAGTACTTGTTAGGAAGATGAAGAGCACGAGAAGGATGAAGAATACTGGAGGCATGTTCTTGAACGATGATCCTTCGTCACTTCCTCGTACATGTTTGTGGCCTCGGACGCGTCGTTTAATCTGGGCAGAAGAAATATTGTGGATTCAGTTTAGAACTATAAGGACTACAAATGGTGGCATATGATTCATATACTCAATGACCCATTGAAATGCACAGAACAATGTTTGCAGGTAGTAAAACGTTGTTCTGTTCAATTTTGGGGTTTCTGCGGTACAACAGCTGAAAAGTTTGACCAGTCAAAGCGTTGTCCAAAAAGAATTTTCACGATTTGTTATGGGGTCTTGCACTAACCCTTATTCTAACACTGCACAAAGATCATGGCGCAGCAAGATGGACCGTGCCAATGACGTGTGGTTTCTAGTTGCGAAATGTCCACTTCACCCTGTAAAGCTGCTGCATACAAGGTGATCGAATCATGAGGTGACGAATAGTGTTGAGAGGACCTAGGATCAGGGTTCCGGAGTTGCCACTCTGGAGTTGGAATGATTTCTCCGGAATCATTCCAACTCCAGAGCCCGGAATGGAATTGAAATTGAATGGTAGAAATTGCCCCACATGACCAGAATTCAGGGACACCTCCTCTTATACGGGTTCTGCCTGATAGCAGAAGAACGTGTAAGAAAGCCAACTTGAAAGAAAAGTATGCGGCGAGGAGGAAGGAAGATGGAAAGAGACGTGGGCAGACGAGGAAGGGAATTTGTACATCAGATATCGCGCGCGGAGCCCGCCTATCAGCAGCAATTGCCACCCAAGCAGCACAATGTACTGAAAGTCGAGTGCAATAGGGGTGGACGGATAGGTGGAAGGCCTTGAACAGACTTGTGAAACTAAAGAACATTGATAAGACACATAACGTCCACCCCTATTGCACCTGACTTTCAGTACGTTGTGCTGCTTGGGCAAGCGCAGAATGTAAACGTGATGAATCAGCTCTGATAAGCTTTGCCAAACTCTTCTTCGCTGTGCTGCTGCTCAGAATTGTGGGCTGCTGCTCGTAGCGTGTGGAACGGGGTGATTGCCACTTGTAAGGCTAGAGATCCCTGAGAAGTCTAGTCAGCAGGAATCGAAACAGTAACACTTCTCCGTGCTCTTAAAAAATGAGCGAAAATGCACTATCGTCGAGAGTTGCGCGAGTTCGGGCAGCCGCTCTTTCCTATCACCCTCACTGTCACCGTTTGACGATACTGACATCACGCTGTTCCCGAAAACATCGGCCCCCGCTTCCTAGCGTCCTCGTTGTTTTTCTCTTGTTCAAATCTGATACAACGTAGACATTTATTGAGCAGCGGAATGGGTGATTGTTTTTTTGTTATCTGCGAGGTTTTTACAGTAATGCATTTGTAGTTTTATTGCGTGACGTTTATCACATCACATCGCGAACTGTGTTGTGCTGATCAAACGAGATAACGACGGAAAGAAAATCAAGTACGGCACGTTTTATAATAATGTAGACTGAGAAACAACATCGCTATTTCCCTCACTCCAGGGACAAAGCGGGCTGTTCCATGATTTTTAGGAACAAGCTGTTGTCAGTTGAGAAGTGGTGACACCGAGATAGGGAGAGGAGAAATTGCCGCAAACCCGCATAGTCTTCAATTATTTTGTATGTTCGCACATTTTTTAGTAGAGTTCAAAAAGGCTTTGTGATTTCGGTTCTTGCATGGTAGGCCCCTCAGGGTTATGCTCTACATCTTTGCAATTACGCAGTCAACGTATTTTCACTAATTATAATGATTAATCGGGAACGTTAGTTAACGGCTGCGCTATTTGTTTATACGCCACCACCTTTGAATTGGTCGCGTCCGGAATAGATATATTGAACGTCTTTTGCGAAAAAGAAAGTCATTCGCGGATTTCATCAAATTCTCTCAGTCTTACTTCACGTACCCTGTATGCAGGGTATCCCAGCTAAATGTGACCATATTTTTTTTAAATATATCTATCACTTTTTCCGAGATGAAATCAATTGCAATATAGCGTATACTGAAGGGCATTCCCTAGGAGGGCATTAGCAGACTCCTAGGGCAATGTCTTAATTCTTTCAATAAGTAACGTTTTAATTCGAAAAGCTACAAAGTTGTTCCAATGAGAAAATCTGATCTCTTCGGTCACCAGATACCAAAGCCGTTTTCAGAACAAAAGTCTGTTCGATATATCGTATGAAAAAAATTCGTGAACACTTTTTTTCTTTATTCTGTTCATTGTGCATCTTGGAAAAAGCGTCTTTCGTTGACCCCCGATGCGATAGAGTGAAAGAGCACAGTGCCGACTCATGCGTCGAAGACTGGCTTTAACTTTCGGAAAGAAAACAAAAACAAATGTATCGGGTGGCTCTATCGGAGCTGCCCTTATCTTGAGCTGCATTTTCCGTTTTTTTTAAAATCTTTTTCACGGACGCAAGTGGCGATAGTGTGCTCTTTTATTCTCTCGTGTTGGGGGCGAAGGAAAGACGCGACTCTAGAGATGTGTAATAAATAAAATAAAGAAAGAAATGGTGTTCCTTCACGATTTTTGTTTCTGCGAACGATCTATCGAACGAATTTTTGTTCTGAAAACGGCTTTGGTATTTGGTGACCGAAGAGGTCAGACGTTCTCATTGGAACAACTTCGTAGCATTCATAATTAAAAAGTTAATTATTGGAACTTAATTAAGACATTGCCTTAGGAGTCGCCTAATGCCTACCTAGAGAGCGTCCTTCAGCATGTGATATATTGCAATTGATTTCATCGGAAAAAGTGATAAATATACTTTTAAAAAATATGGTCACGTTTAGCAGGGACACTATGTATATGATAATAAACACGCATGGTATTTTTAACATATTCATTATTTTGCTATTAGAACGAGTTAACCCGTAAGGAGATTACGGCCTTGCACAATGCTGCATGAGAACGAAAAATTTGGCGAGTTAGAGAATAAAGGAAGTTTAAGCCACATGTCCGGAATTTATGTTGAATGATTGAAATGCATCTACACTGCGAAAAGCATGCGTAGGAATTTCTTCACTTTAATTCCAATTACCATTAGAGCGCGTCAAAGCTGACCCGCATGATTGGTCCCGTCATCATATTGACCTCGAATGAAAATTTGGTGAGTTGTGTGTTCACAGGGAACAAAGGACGTTTAACAAGTTCGATATCCATTACATTAAAAAATCTACATTACAAAAAAAAAACATGCTTGTAACTTTGTGCATCCTATTTAGTTTCACCATTAGAGCGCGTCCAAGTTGGCTTTCACCAGGACTCCGTCGTCACATCGATCTCGATGAATGAAAATTTGATCAGTTCCGCCTTGACAGGGAACAAAGGACGTTTAAGCCACGTGTTCGAAATTGATGGTAAATGATGGACAAGCATACACTACAACAAACACGCGTGGCACTTTGTGCATTTCAATTAGTTTCCCCATTATAGCGCGTTAAAGTGTGCCCGCGTGACGATTCCGTGTCAGGTCGACCACTATCAATGAAAATTTGATGAGTTCCGCCTTGACAGGGAACAAAGGGCGTTTAAGTCACGTGTTTGAAATTGATGGTAAATGATGGACAAGCATCTACACTTCAACAAACACGCGAGGCACTTTGTGCACTTCAATTAGTTTCCCCATTATAGCGCGTTCAAGTGTACCCGCGTGACGATTCCGTGTCAGGTCGACCTCTATCAATGAAAATTTGATCAGTTCCACCTTGACAAGGAACGAAGGACGTTTAAGCCACATCTTTCAAATTTATGCTAAATGATGGACAAGCATCTACACTACAACAAACACGCGTGGCTTTGTGCATTTCAATTAGTTTCCCCATTATAGCGCGTTAAAGTGTGCCCGCGTGACGATTCCGTGTCAGGTCGACCACTATCAATGAAAATTTGATGAGTTCCGCCTTGACAGGGAACAAAGGGCGTTTAAGTCACGTGTTTGAAATTGATGGTAAATGATGGACAAGCATCTACACTTCAACAAACACGCGAGGCACTTTGTGCATTTCAATTAGTTTCCCCATTATAGCGCGTTAAAGTGTGCCCGCGTGACGATTCCGTGTCAGGTGGACCTCTATCAATGAAAATTTGATGAGTTCCGCCTTGACAGGGAACAAAGGGCGTTTAAGTCACGTGTTTGAAATTGATGGTAAATGATGGACAAGCATCTACACTACAACAAACACGCGTGGCACTTTGTGCATTTCAATTAGTTTCCCCATTATAGCGCGTTAAAGTGTGCCCGCGTGACGATTCCGTGTCAGGTCGACCACTATCAATGAAAATTTGATGAGTTCCGCCTTGACATGGAACAAAGGGCATTTAAGTGACGTGTTTGAAATTGATGGTAAATGATGGACAAGCATCTACACTTCAACAAACACGCGAGGCACTTTGTGCATTTCAATTAGTTTCCCCATTATAGCGCGTTAAAGTGTGCCCGCGTGACGATTCCGTGTCAGGTCGACCACTATCAATGAAAATTTGATGAGTTCCGCCTTGACAGGGAACAAAGGGCGTTTAAGTCACGTGTTTGAAATTGATGGTAAATGATGGACAAGCATCTACACTACAACAAACACGCGTGGCACTTTGTGCATTTCAATTAGTTTCCCCATTATAGCGCGTTAAAGTGTGCCCGCGTGACGATTCCGTGTCAGGTCGACCACTATCAATGAAAATTTGATGAGTTCCGCCTTGACATGGAACAAAGGGCATTTAAGTGACGTGTTTGAAATTGATGGTAAATGATGGACAAGCATCTACACTTCAACAAACACGCGAGGCACTTTGTGCATTTCAATTAGTTTCCCCATTATAGCGCGTTAAAGTGTGCCCGCGTGACGATTCCGTGTCAGGTCGACCACTATCAATGAAAATTTGATGAGTTCCGCCTTGACAGGGAACAAAGGGCGTTTAAGTCACGTGTTTGAAATTGATGGTAAATGATGGACAAGCATCTACACTACAACAAACACGCGAGGCACTTTGTGCACTTCAATTAGTTTCCCCATTATAGCGCGTTCAAGTGTACCCGCGTGACGATTCCGTGTCAGGTCGACCTCTATCAATGAAAATTTGATCAGTTCCACCTTGACAAGGAACGAAGGACGTTTAAGCCACATCTTTCAAATTTATGCTAAATGATGGACAAGCATCTACACTACAACAAACACGCGTGGCTTTGTGCATTTCAATTAGTTTCCCCATTATAGCGCGTTAAAGTGTGCCCGCGTGACGATTCCGTGTCAGGTCGACCACTATCAATGAAAATTTGATGAGTTCCGCCTTGACAGGGAACAAAGGGCGTTTAAGTCACGTGTTTGAAATTGATGGTAAATGATGGACAAGCATCTACACTTCAACAAACACGCGAGGCACTTTGTGCATTTCAATTAGTTTCCCCATTATAGCGCGTTAAAGTGTGCCCGCGTGACGATTCCGTGTCAGGTGGACCTCTATCAATGAAAATTTGATGAGTTCCGCCTTGACAGGGAACAAAGGGCGTTTAAGTCACGTGTTTGAAATTGATGGTAAATGATGGACAAGCATCTACACTACAACAAACACGCGTGGCACTTTGTGCATTTCAATTAGTTTCCCCATTATAGCGCGTTAAAGTGTGCCCGCGTGACGATTCCGTGTCAGGTCGACCACTATCAATGAAAATTTGATGAGTTCCGCCTTGACATGGAACAAAGGGCGTTTAAGTCACGTGTTTGAAATTGATGGTAAATGATGGACAAGCATCTACACTTCAACAAACACGCGAGGCACTTTGTGCATTTCAATTAGTTTCCCCATTATAGCGCGTTAAAGTGTGCCCGCGTGACGATTCCGTGTCAGGTGGACCTCTATCAATGAAAATTTGATGAGTTCCGCCTTGACAGGGAACAAAGGGCGTTTAAGTCACGTGTTTGAAATTGATGGTAAATGATGGACAAGCATCTACACTACAACAAACACGCGTGGCACTTTGTGCATTTCAATTAGTTTCCCCATTATAGCGCGTTAAAGTGTGCCCGCGTGACGATTCCGTGTCAGGTCGACCACTATCAATGAAAATTTGATGAGTTCCGCCTTGACAGGGAACAAAGGGCGTTTAAGTCACGTGTTTGAAATTGATGGTAAATGATGGACAAGCATCTACACTACAACAAACACGCATGGCACTTTGTGCATTTCAATTAGTTTCCCCATTATAGCGCGTTAAAGTGTGCCCGCGTGACGATTCCGTGTCAGGTGGACCTCTATCAATGAAAATTTGATGAGTTCCGCCTTGACAGGGAACAAAGGGCGTTTAAGTCACGTGTTTGAAATTGATGGTAAATGATGGACAAGCATCTACACTTCAACAAACACGCGAGGCACTTTGTGCATTTCAATTAGTTTCCCCATTATAGCGCGTTAAAGTGTGCCCGCGTGACGATTCCGTGTCAGGTGGACCTCTATCAATGAAAATTTGATGAGTTCCGCCTTGACAGGGAACAAAGGGCGTTTAAGTCACGTGTTTGAAATTGATGGTAAATGATGGACAAGCATCTACACTACAACAAACACGCGTGGCACTTTGTGCATTTCAATTAGTTTCCCCATTATAGCGCGTTAAAGTGTGCCCGCGTGACGATTCCGTGTCAGGTCGACCACTATCAATGAAAATTTGATGAGTTCCGCCTTGACAGGGAACAAAGGGCGTTTAAGTCACGTGTTTGAAATTGATGGTAAATGATGGACAAGCATCTACACTACAACAAACACGCATGGCACTTTGTGCATTTCAATTAGTTTCCCCATTATAGCGCGTTAAAGTGTGCCCGCGTGACGATTCCGTGTCAGGTGGACCTCTATCAATGAAAATTTGATGAGTTCCGCCTTGACAGGGAACAAAGGGCGTTTAAGTCACGTGTTTGAAATTGATGGTAAATGATGGACAAGCATCTACACTACAACAAACACGCGTGGCACTTTGTGCATTTCAATTAGTTTCCCCATTATAGCGCGTTAAAGTGTGCCCGCGTGACGATTCCGTGTCAGGTCGACCACTATCAATGAAAATTTGATGAGTTCCGCCTTGACAGGGAACAAAGGGCGTTTAAGTCACGTGTTTGAAATTGATGGTAAATGATGGACAAGCATCTACACTTCAACAAACACGCGAGGCACTTTGTGCATTTCAATTAGTTTCCCCATTATAGCGCGTTAAAGTGTGCCCGCGTGACGATTCCGTGTCAGGTGGACCTCTATCAATGAAAATTTGATGAGTTCCGCCTTGACAGGGAACAAAGGGCGTTTAAGTCACGTGTTTGAAATTGATGGTAAATGATGGACAAGCATCTACACTACAACAAACACGCGTGGCACTTTGTGCATTTCAATTAGTTTCCCCATTATAGCGCGTTAAAGTGTGCCCGCGTGACGATTCCGTGTCAGGTCGACCACTATCAATGAAAATTTGATGAGTTCCGCCTTGACAGGGAACAAAGGGCGTTTAAGTCACGTGTTTGAAATTGATGGTAAATGATGGACAAGCATCTACACTACAACAAACACGCATGGCACTTTGTGCATTTCAATTAGTTTCCCCATTATAGCGCGTTCAAGTGTACCCGCGTGACGATTCCGTGTCAGGTCGACCTCTATCAATGAAAATTTGATCAGTTCCACCTTGACAAGGAACGAAGGACGTTTAAGCCACATCTTTCAAATTTATGCTAAATGATGGGCAAGCATCTACACTACAACAAACACGCGTGGCTTTGTGCATTTCAATTAGTTTCCCCATTATAGCGCGTTAAAGTGTGCCCGCGTGACGATTCCGTGTCAGGTCGACCACTATCAATGAAAATTTGATGAGTTCCGCTTTGACAGGGAACAAAGGGCGTTTAAGTCACGTGTTTGAAATTGATGGTAAATGATGGACAAGCATCTACACTTCAACAAACACGCGAGGCACTTTGTGCATTTCAATTAGTTTTCCCATTATAGCGCGTTCAAGTGTACCCGCGTGACGATTCCGTGTCTGGTCGACCTCTATCAATGAAAATTTGATCAGTTCCACCTTGACAAGGAACGAAGGACGTTTAAGCCACATCTTTCAAATTTATGCTAAATGATGGACAAGCATCTACACTACAACAAACACGCGTGGCTTTGTGCATTTCAATTAGTTTCCCCATTATAGCGCGTTAAAGTGTGCCCGCGTGACGATTCCGTGTCAGGTCGACCACTATCAATGAAAATTTGATGAGTTCCGCCTTGACAAGGAACGAAGGACGTTTAAGCCACATCTTTCAAATTTATGCTAAATGATGGACAAGCATCTACACTACAACAAACACGCGTGGCTTTGTGCATTTCAATTAGTTTCCCCATTATAGCGCGTTAAAGTGTGCCCGCGTGACGATTCCGTGTCAGGTCGACCACTATCAATGAAAATTTGATGAGTTCCGCCTTGACAGGGAACAAAGGGCGTTTAAGTCACGTGTTTGAAATTGATGGTAAATGATGGACAAGCATCTACACTTCAACAAACACGCGAGGCACTTTGTGCATTTCAATTAGTTTCCCCATTATAGCGCGTTCAAGTGTACCCGCGTGACGATTCCGTGTCAGGTCGACCTCTATCAATGAAAATTTGATCAGTTCCACCTTGACAAGGAACGAAGGACGTTTAAGCCACATCTTTCAAATTTATGCTAAATGATGGACAAGCATCTACACTACAACAAACACGCGTGGCTTTGTGCATTTCAATTAGTTTCCCCATTATAGCGCGTTAAAGCGTGCCCGCGTGACGATTCCGTGTCAGGTCGACCACTATCAATGAAAATTTGATGAGTTCCGCCTTGACAGGGAACAAAGGGCGTTTAAGTCACGTGTTTGAAATTGATGGTAAATGATGGACAAGCATCTACACTTCAACAAACACGCGAGGCACTTTGTGCATTTCAATTAGTTTCCCCATTACAGCGCGTTAAAGTGTGCCCGCGTGACGATTCCGTGTCAGGTGGACCTCTATCAATGAAAATTTGATGAGTTCCGCCTTGACAGGGAACAAAGGGCGTTTAAGCCACATGTTTGAAATTGATGGTAAATGATGGACAAGCATCTACACTTCAACAAACACGCGAGGCACTTTGTGCATTTCAATTAGTTTCCCCATTATAGCGCGTTAACGTGTGCCCGCGTGACGATTCCGTGTCAGGTGGACCTCTATCAATGAAAATTTGATGAGTTCCGCCTTGACAGGGAACAAAGGGCGTTTAAGCCACATGTTTGAAATTGATGGTAAATGATGGACAAGCATCTACACTACAACAAACACGCGAGGCACTTTGTGCATTTCAATTAGTTTCCCCATTATAGCGCGTTAAAGTGTGCCCGCGTGACGATTCCGTGTCAGGTCGACCTCTATCAATGAAAATTTGATGAGTTCAGCCTTGATAGGGAACAAAGGACGCTTAAGCTACAGCTCTTTTCCCTGAGATGTTTGCATTCGTTACAGGTCCGAAATTTATGGTAAATGTATCATGTATCAACGCTACAACAAACACGCGTGGTAATTCGTTCATCTTAAATACCCTCACCATTAGAGCGCGTCAAAGTTGACCCACATAATTGATTCCGTCGTCACATCGACCTGGAGTTTACAGTCAAGAAAGGGCGTTTATGCCACAAGTCCGAAATTTATTTTAAATGATTGACAATAATCTACATTACAACAAACGCACGTGGCATTGTGCAAAACGGGGATTCGTGTAGCGGTGAAGTAAGTGGGAGTGCAAGGGGAAGTCATCTGCTATTCACATATTAACTGCACAGGCGATCGCACAGCATTAGGGCAACTAAATCAAACTGAACGCCATGCAGTGTGGCATAGGTCCAGTACGGCATTATTAAGCCAAAACTCTGACGCTCTCGCCCTGCCGTTACTCTCATACCTACTTCTGTTTAACTACCTCTAAAAAAAAAGAGAAAAGAAAAGGAAGAAAAAAAGAAAGAAACGAAACCGAGCAGACCGCGGATCGAACCACGACCCCCGAAAGAAATGACCAACATCTTTACCACCGAGCCAACGCTATCTGTAACTTCTCCCTCCAGGAATGAAGGTACAGACGCTTCGCAAGCCACACCGACCTTGTCAATACTTCTTTTGTCGTGGGAACAAAATTGCAGCGTCCCACAACAGCGCACAAAGTTGCAAAGCGTACAAATCAAATTCAACTTTCATGTCATGTACTTTTTCTGGAGAACCCACTGTTTTAGCCAAGTACAACAAAAATAGCACACCAGTGCATTCTGCCATGAAGCCAACACGGCGCAAATAAGTCCTCCAGGAACAAAACTGCGACGCTCTTGCGCTTCCATTCCACTAGTACACCATCGATGGGCCTCTCACAGCAATACCCATATGTGGGCTTTTCTTTCTAAAGCTCAGCGTCAACAGATATTCTAACAAAACCAGGTGGAATGCATTGCTTCAATGGAGAGCAGCGAGTACGCCGGTCAAGCCAACTTTAAGAAACCGTGTCCCGGATTTCTGGGAATGGGAATGGAATGGGAATGGAATAGGAATGGTCTGGGTGCCAACACGCTGAGTTCTGCCCTCGCACCCTTTGCACATAAGCACCGTAGCTGCACGAGTTCAAAGCGAAATAACCTTGTCTTTGTGCTTCTTCCGAGCTGGGTAACGTCAATCTCCTCTAGCACAGCTGGTCTAGCCAGTACGGTTGCAGGTCCCTTTTCTTTTATGGATGGAATTAAAGGAAGAGAATGGGATTGCCAAGCCATTCCAGGAGTGGGAATTAACCATATCTTTTCATTCCGAGGAACTGAGAGGAATGGAATTATCATAAACTCCATTCCTCAGAATGGAACTAGAATGGAATGGGCGACCCCATTCCGCAGCCCTGCCTAGGATTCGTTACAATAACTCCCGAGCGGACGGTGTTAAGACGACTCATTCTAACGACGAAGAAAAACACACAGGAACAAACGCACACAAACTAATAACGAAAGGACTAGTAGAGCGTGTTGGTTTATGTGAAACATAGTGCACGAACGCGACAGGAACAAGGACGGACGCTGTGTCTGTGTCGGCTGTCAGTGCTCCAGTCGCGTTCGTGGACCACGTTTCACACAAACTAATGCGTTGCGTCCAACACACGTGGCCGTATCACACAAGCTTCATGCTAATACTCTCGATAAAAAATATATTGGTGCCGAAGTACGTCCAAGTATCTACATGAGCTATAGACATCATACTTCCCACTCGTCATGCTACCTTCTAACCAAGCCCTCGTCTTGCAGTGTCTGACTTGCGGGCTAATGCGTTAATGCTAATTTCAGCTGGGTCATGATGTTCCATTGTGTTTAGCTGACGCAAGCTTCTAAGAAGAATGATATTACAAGGCTACAGTGACTTATAAAATGCCTGATGGTGATGCCTGCTCACCAGGATTTTTCCAGCACCCTACACACTACCCCCTCCCAAAAATACTGCAACACTCCCCTTCCCCCCCAAAATATAGCTCCAAAATACCTCAAAAACTGCCAAGGAAATACGAGTATCACCACACCCCCCTCACGAAATTCTAACACCCCGTCCCACCAGATGAAAAGCACGCGAAAATCCCTGCCTGCTCACACTCGAGTCACAACATTAGGATAGCGACTACCGAACGATAAGGTCGGCCGCTTAAAAGCATTTTTAATGTCATTAAAACCATGCGGGAGCACGCAGGTCGACAAGTAAGCAGCGTTCAAGTAAGGTCGCGTTCCTTCCCTTACCATATCCCGGCCTTTCACACTTCCTCGTTCTGTCATCCTCTTCACGAGAAATGTTTGCCGCACATACACTCTCAAACCAGAACTTCACCGCATAGCGCGGTCTGGGCCAACCATTGTGGCGAATGATACAGCTTTGGAAAATTGAAATATGGCAGTCGTCGAAAAAGCCACAGAGCGGCAGGAGTTGAACCACGCTCCTCTCTCGATCGCCGGTACATTGTGGGAACCGCTGCGCTTACGCGGACTAGAGTCACTAAATAGTGACACTAACGCGGATTGGTTACGGCTACGCTAGTTATGGCTTCTGGATTAAGGAGACCGCGGGGCGTACGCCCTTGTGTGTAAATTAAACGTAACTGCATAAGCGTCACAAAAAGGCGTACGCATCCCGTTTTCAACGAATCAGGGGAGAGAACGATGTCACTCGGGACGATGTTAGGCTAGGAGTATGTTATCCGGCGAAGTTCTGCTTTTATAGTGTAGTATTTGTGCCGCAACAGTAGATTGGAAGCGCGCTTTCCTGCCTTATGCAGTCGAGCCCGTTTATTACGATTTTCGATAGAACGATAACTCCGACATTGCGACCGAATTCCTGGTTCCCGTCAGCTCTTCCATTGAACTACATGTAAACAAAACATCGATATAACGATCGCTGTGAAAGCGCTTGCTCGCATATAGCGATCGGAATTCTCCCGGCGGCCGGTAAAACGCGTGAAAATTAGAAAGCAAGATTGCACGATTTCACTAAAAACAAATTACATTGGCACTTTCAAGAGTCTTCGCCTCCGTGCGCGCTAAAGTGAGAACGCAGTGCGTTTATCTGCGCATGGCTGCCGGAAATCAGATGCGTGCGTTGCAAGGCACGCGACTTCGAAAGGGCAGAAGGGGCTCGCGCAAAGTAGAGACCGTGGTTCCCTCTCCACATCGTTCTCTCGTCTCGAAGCTTTTTTCTTGTCTTGCTGCATGCTTGTTACGATGGTGTCCGCCGTTCCGAGACACTTTATGACGAGGAAAGACGCGTGGCTCGACCCGAAGTTGCATACGCTCTACGTGTTTCACACTGGTGCAAAACCACGTTGTGAAGTACCGCCGCTTCGAAAACGTGTATTGGCAGATAATTGTGTGTCGCCACCCAAACACGCGTCGACAAATTACCCGTGGCGGAGGCGCATCCTGATGGACCACGCAGTCGCGATCATGAGAATTCTGATGACTACGGCATTGTATGACGAGCAATGGACGAGGTCGTCGATCTCAAAAGGTGCGGCGCCTCACACGATATCGGCTACGTTATCAAAAGCTTTCGACACACAGCTGCGTCAATTTAGAGCTAGATAAAATGCTTCTGCGCTCCCAACAAACGCGTATGTTCAGCGGCGTTCTACTTGTGGCGATCTACTTCGTTTATGTGAACCCGAGCGGCCGAGACGAGACAACGCCAACAATAAGGGGCTGGGAGTGAAATTAGCCACGCAAAGGCACTGAGTTTGCAGCTTTTTGTGGATGTGAAACTCTGCCTTGATGTTTGACAGGCATGCTTTACACACGACAAGTTAAGAAAATATGCACCCACATGCATATTAAATGCAAGGTAAGGAACATTATCTGTTGTACTGTACTCTGCACTTCAGATTTTCTATTCTTGGAGTCCTGTGCTTTGCACAGAAGAATATCGAAAAGAAGAAAAAAACAGCATTTGCATAGAGAGCATAGATGCTACAGATAGCAGTTTTGCTTACCATCGGTGAAGCTCGGTGTAGCTGCAAAAAATAAATAAAAATAAATAAATAAACATATTTTAAGGTCGACTTGTACTTGACCAGCTCGAGGTTGTGAAGCAATCCGATCATCCTTTTACAGAACACATGCGACGTACTCCCTTCACATGTAAATACAACACAACACATTGCATGACACGGTTGTGCTGCCTGTACGACTAACATGCATTTTAGTACAGGTTCTTACCAGATAGTAGCATGGTACATGGAACCACAAGGTTCCAAAGTAGCAGAGTGATTGTCAGGGGGTACGACGCCCTCTATCTTGCATTGGATTTCGCCGCAATTTTCGTTTTTTAGTTCAATAGCGCCACGAAGAATTGTTGAGTCTGCGTGAAATGCCTCTGGATACCAGAGATTTCTAGCGGTTAATCGCGATATGTTTACACTTTGAGATTAGAAATTTTTCTACGGTGCTCACCAGAGAAAAAAAAAAAAAAAAGAACGAATTTTCTGCTTCAATCGTTCATTGGTCACTCAGGAAATAAAGACACGTCTCATTCAGCACTAATTCCATTAAGCAACACAATAATATGTCTAAAGTCAACGCGTCCAACCAGAGTAGAGCAAGTTACTCGACAAAAGGAACTCGTTACAAGTTAGTGTGCGCAAAATGTAACTAAGTTACAGGTTAGAAAAATGAGCTTGAAGTTCCTAAGTAATTTCCGGAAAAGTAACGAGTTAATTTCAAGTTACTTGCTACCTCACATACACTTTTTAGTTCTTGACCCTTCTCTAATTAATTCAGATCTTAGTGTCACAATTGGTGGTGCAAGACGTTTTGTAATACTTTTGCGCACCAAAATTGAACTGGTATTTCATGTGACGAGACAAGCATACGTTTATGTGCTTCTGTAGGGTGGCATTTGATGATTTTGATGTCACAATGAAATTATTCAACGCAGCACAAAGCAGAGATCGAAACCTTGCTGCGCAGTGGCCATTATAAATACACAGCTCGCTGTTATGTTTGAACGCCACCTGAGTATGTTAACATATGGCTAGAACACAATTTGCAGAGTTAACCGCGCAACAACAAGGGAGTGGAGTCAGCAGCGCCGTGCACGTATACAACCGGCGCACACTTGAGTGCATTGTCATTAGAGGGGGATGATTATTTGTAGATTTAGAGTTCAACAAAAGGAACTTGGGTGTCATTAGAGGGGCGATGATGCAGCTTGCGTTATTTGTAGATTTAGAGTAGAACAAAAGGAACTTCGAACTTATCTCAAGTTAGTTTGACAAAGTTCCCTCAAAAAGAACAAGTTCCTCAAGGAGTTACGGGAGCTCAAAAGCAAAGAGTTACGTTGAAAGGTATCGAAAAAAAAAGTAGCTTAGTTACAGTAACGCGTTAAACCCAACACTGCCAACAATATTTAATGTGAGTTAAGCCATCTACTTCCAACACAATTTTTATCAGCTATGGTCAACCAATAACACTCGCTAAGACTGTAGTTTCAAGCTAGGTGCAAGGGGCAGTAACATAATCTCCCTGTTAAGATGGTCCGAGAAAGAAGAATGGCGAGTGCACCATCATTTCGAGGAAAGTCGTATCATGCTTCATTAGAAGCAAAATAACGTATCATCCCCGTTGAAAAAAAAATCATAGAACTATCTATGTGTAAAGAAATTAGCAATATGAGAAAACCAATGAGCAGTATGCGCAACGCTATGGGCAGTATAAACAACGTTATGGGCAGTATGAGCAATGTTATGAGCCGCACGGCAAGGCCAACGACGCGCTAAGTGCGCAGATATAAGCAATATGAGAAAAGCAATGCCCCCCCCCCCAAACGTCAGTTTATACATTGGATTTCCCTCTCTCCCCTCCCCCACTACGAGCTTCGACAAAGGAACCGCCCCCCCCCCAAAAAAACTGAGGGTCTGGATCCGCCCCTATCACTGATAGCCTTTACATGCACAGCGTTGGCGCATTATAGCCTTAGTTGCTCATGCGCCAGTAAACCTCTATCCAATCCAATCCTCTACATGTGTGCATAGAGTGTCTAAAATAAAGTCGTGCACTAAATTCTTGTACCAAAATTTTGTGGCTACGTGTTCCAGGGCGCACCGAAATCGCACGTTAGCATGCTCCAAAACAGTGTGTATTTGGATGCCCCAAAGTGAAGCAAGCCACAAACACTCTGTGTCACTAACCTGTTGCTGTAGTGGCCAGCAAACAAGTATATGCACTCAGTTTTGCAAGCACTGCGCAAACATTTCAGAACCGCGTTCATTGGACGTCACCAGCATTAGAGGAAGGTTACGTTCAATTCTAATCGGCAAAATGACCTCGTGCGTTATTCTGGCTGACTAAATACAACTTAATACTTTGAAGGTGTGATCTATGCGCTGGGATGAGAAACAGGCCCTGACCATGTCCATTTCAGCATGAACCCATACGGTTGTATAAGCTGTGGGAACTGGAATACTTCTAGGCGCAGAAATTTAGGGCAGTTCTAATCTTGTTCTTTCTTTTTGAACAGATACCTTCGTCAAATATGCACAACCGTCGGCATCCAAGGTGCCTGTACAGAAACGGAAAAAGCTCATCAAATAGTATTCGGCAAGCTTTTTGAGGGCGTCGCGCCAGTACCTGAATAAACCGGTATTTTGTAATCACGTGTTGTAATTTTAGCTTAATCATGCATGTTACACGTTTGCTCAGATTGTTCATGTGGATTCATGCACATGAATACGCTGTATGATAACGTTCATATGGCTCATAGGCTGTATGAGAGTGCTGGTATAGCTCATCCATGCTCATAGAAGCTCATATGATTGCTCGTACAATAAACACATATATGAGCTCCATGTGATTGCTCATACAGATGGTTCTATGGGTTTTTTCAACAGATGATAGGAAAGGACTTAACTACACTCCAGAAAACGGTCAGCTGATAACGGGCGGATAATTTGCAGCTCCTGCAGATATGGGAGCCACATCCCGAACAGGGGTGACGCTTGATGACACCAATATGACAAAAAAGAAGAAAAAAGCATGCGCTGAGGTATTTCGTCATCAAGACCAAATCTAAGTACGTGCTTGTAGAATGCATTCTGTCGTACTCCATACGTGATTCGGTTTCAGAAGAGAAAGCCAATGAGCATGCAATTATTAAATTGCTTTATTTTCCGCTCGCTCGAGGTGACTTCTCTGTGCGCGTTTTGGGTGGCAAAGTGCTCTTACGTGACCTGCGCACCAAAAGTATTTGAACTGGTTATTCCGAGAATGCGTTTGTGATGGCTGAATTAAGTCATGGACTGTACGCAGCTCCAGGCATCGTCCTCCTCATTTAGTCGCTGCCCTTTGGCTCGCAACGCTTCAGACTTTTCTATTTTGAATTGCAATGCATTAATGTCTGCCTGAAAAGTAAACTAAAACCGACCCGAAGGCCTTATTTCAGTCTCATCTCACCCCATTACAATAGCGCAGCAAGAGCTCACTAAAAGAGCCGGACAGAAACATGTTTGTCGTCTGTTTCTCCTGCGTACAAGTGCGAGTGCAGAGAAAGCACGCTTTACAGGAGACCACCGCCCAGAGACACGCTACGTCTTACTCGTGGAATGCCATTCTGCATTAAACATATACTCGTATCTGTCGCGGCGTGTATACCCGCCACAGCATAATAGATAAGAGAGCGGGGCTTACTTAATTTTCACCTTGAAGATGTCCCCATTATTGGAACGAATTGGACGGCGGACATATTCAGGTGTGCATTCCCGCGTCACCTTTCAAGTTTGAGATAGCGTTGAATACAAATTTAGTGTACACTACTTCCACATTGACCTTTTCATCGAAAGAGCCGTTTTTAGTATTCCTGTACTCAATCACCGTAATGTGACGGGGGTGTTGACGACCGCTGCGTGGCGTTGGAGGCCGTCAGATATGCCTTGCAGCGGAAATACCAAGTTGCAGAGACTGGAGGGAGGGGGGGGGGGGGGCGGCATTCGTTTGTGTTTCACGTCATAACAAAATCAGGTCCCGCGACATCTACCGGTACATAGTGGATTGCTTTCGACCTTCGGTGGCGCAGCAGGGGGCCGATAGCACAGAATGGAGATTCCCACGTTGAGCTTCCATTGAGCTTAAACTTGCTCCACGTGGTGAAGTTTCTTACACGCCTTTCTTTCTTTATTTATTATTTCTCTTGCGCATAGCTTGTTAAATAAAAAGGACAAGAAATATGATACCTGGCACAAGTCGTCGTTCTACACCGAGTTCACTGGAACGCAGCTTAGACTGGCGGAGCGGGAAGAGAGCCACCCCAGCGGCGCTTAGGAGAAATAAAGGAAAAGAGTGTATCGACTGTCCCACTTGTGCTGCGGGGGTGTCCGCTTTGCCCTGAGCTGTTGACTCGGCATTACCCTCAACTATGGTTATCACCGCGACGTTTGTTTGGATTTGCGCCGATTATGTCAAGGTGTATGCTGGCCGATATCGCACGAATGCGATGTTATGCTACACGCGAAGGTGGACAGCAAATCCAATAAATTTGTGACTAGACTCGGTTCGTCATTTGTTTTATCACAATGCTGAAAATGCCCCACACAGCCAAAGCGGCCACCTTCACGTGTATCAGTGTGATAATGGCATCGCATCCGTGCGACATCGGCCACCATATACATCTTTACGTAATCGGCGCAAACCCAAACAAACGTCACGATGACAACCACAGCTAAGGGTAATGCGGCGTTAACAGCTCATGGCAAGGCGAACACCCCTGCAGCAAAAATGGTGACAGTCGAAACACTCTTTCCTTTTATTTCTCCTAAGCGTCGCTAGGGTGGCCCTCTTCCCGCTCCTCCGGTCGGGGCGGCGTTCCAGTTAACTCTGCTGCGAGCTGTACCCGAGCAATGGAGAGAAGACAAAGAAAACGCAACACGAAGCGCTCAAACTAGCGAATGTTTACAAAGACGCACAAATATAAGTAAAACTCAAAAAACTAAAACTACGAAAAGGTGTGAAGCGGTCCAAGATTTTCACTTCGACCGCATCACACCCTTTCCTATAGCTAAATTATACCACAAACCACAGATCCTTGAATTTCGTCCCATGCGCGAAAAATGTTGCGTATTCTATTTCCTTAGAGTGCGATTTGTGTTTGTTGGAACAAACTTCACAGTGTATCAACCAGAGACTAGGTCAACATCGAAATAACCCGGACTCTAATTTAGCGGCCCACTTGTAAGTTTGTCGAAGCTGTACACCACTCAGGGTGGAGACCTCTATTATTGCTAGGGAGCCGGTAACACGGAAGCGTCTTGTTAGAGAGGCCCTTGGCATTCGGAATGTGCGTAATTATGTGTGAGTGTCGCATCTGTCGCTATTCACCGTGCTTTTAAGCGCCATCTTTGACTTTTCGCCTTGTCTTGACCTTTGTTTACTTTTTCATTTTTCGTTTGACCTTGTCGTTCCCACCTTCCGGATTTAGGTTGAATTGCTTTCTTTCCTTTTTTTTTTTTCTTTCTATGCGAGCATTTGGACTTGGAGTTTGCTTTTGCAGAGGGATTTTGATTGAATTATGGTTTTGCATAGAGATTTGGAGTCTGAGTTGGAGTCAGAAGCGATTCTCTTTCTGCAGCCGTTTTTAGCCATATATTTTAGTTTGGGCTGTCTTAGACAATATTCAAAGAAATCCATAAATCCAGCATTTGCTTAAATCTACATGAGATGCATTTGGATTAGATTTAGATATGTTGACAGCCAATTAATGGGTAAGATCTGGATTGGGATTGCTGGATCAAGTTTTCAAAGACGAATTTTGGTTGAATCTCTTTTGTAAACGAGGATTCGGGTTTGGATTGAATCATGCGTTTGCTGATGGATTTGGAATGAACCGGGCTTTTGCATAGGGATTTAGAGTGGATTTGGAGTCGGATTTGGAGTCGGAGCTGGAGTCGGAATCAAATTCTTTCTGCAGACGAACTAGATTTTAGTTGCATCCCTTCCTAGATGTGGACTTCAAATGCAGGCCCTCGATATATATTATAAACTACACTGCGCCATATTGATTGCCTAGAGTTCGCTCCCATAGTTTACTCGACCCCCATAATCACATCTGGGATGTCCACGTATGAGCAACGAACAGGGCTGTGAGGTAATTAGTGTATAGATTACTTTAATTAATTTTAGCGCAATTAATTATTGCGCCTGAAATACCTTCCAAACTGCTTAACTGTAATTTAATTACATTGTGCCTACAACCTGGACACGAGGGATAGTTACTTTCCGCAGTAGCTTAATGTGCTACAATTTGATTTGACTCTGATTTGCGCAGTCAAACCCACCTCACTGACCCCAGTGCTGTTAGTGGGCACATGGATGACTCGAGAAGTGATACGTTGCGCTAGCGCAGCTGTTTGCTGTGCGCGCTCCAATTCAAATTACTGTAAACCTGCCTTTGTTCTTTTCCTTTCCTTTTTTTCTTTTTTTTTTTGCGTGGACAATTTTTCGCGAATTTTCAAATTGTCTGTTGTTACACATATTCGCGAATACTTGATACGACGATTGCCGATCCTTGTTGCAAAGTGGCTTCCAGTTATTTATGGCAAGGGCCGCGATTTTCAAAGGGAGCTTCTGGGAGTGGGAAGCGGACATTACTACTGGTTTGGTAACCTATTTGGGTGACGGCACACTGACTTCTCTCGAGGTCACCAGACAACAGCTGGGCAGTCTGGGAGTGTCCCCACCAATTGTACGAGGGGAGTTTAAGTCAAACCGGGACTTGCTGTCTCCTGAGTGTACAAATGGCTCCCGCTGTTTCTTTTTCATCATTTTCACACGCGACAGGCCTCCGCGTTCACCACGTAATGGTCTAAAGTTTGTGCAAAACAGAAAACACGTGCTAGGCAAGATGGTCGACAACGAGGTGAGCGCGCACATCGAACAGCGAATTGTCATGTTTGTGTCAGTTTCTCGTGAATGAAGGCGTAAAGTCATCTGAAATTCACAGAAGACTTCCGGCTCAGTATGGTCACGATACACTTAATCGCAGCAAAGCGTTTGAGTGGTGCAAACGGCTCCGAGACGGCCGTACATCAGTGCAGGACGATCCCGGCCGGGGCGGCTCAGAGCCCAGTGTCAGAGTTCCTGAGAACATCCAACTTGTGGAGCGCCTGATCCTCAAGGACCGACGGATAACATGTCTCGAAATGCCTCGAAAGACGGACCTTTCTGCGGGAACGTTGAACACTATCATTCATGAACATCTCCAGTTTCGGAAAGCCGGGCCTCATCACCAAAGGAGTCCTCTTCCTACAGGACAATGCACGCCCGCATACCGCGCACCTTACAGGAACTTGGCTGGGAGATGCTGCCACATCCCCCTTACAGTCCAGACCTCGCCCCCAGCGATTTCCATCTCTTCGGGCCACTGAAAGCGTTCCTTGGGGGCCGCCACTTGAGCTGCGACGACGAGGTCAAGAATGCGGTCCGATCATGGCTGCTACGCGTCGGTAAGGATTTCTACGCTGCTGGCATCCAAATCCCGGTAAAACACTGGGACAAGTGCATTAGTGCAGCTGGAGATTACGTTGAAAAATAAAACTAATTTGTCGCCTGTAAGTTCATTTTACTTTTGCGAAAAATGAAAAGTCCCGATTTGACTTGAACGCCCCGCGTAAATCAAACCTCTGAAAGGTGAGTGGTACGTACAAGCCACACCGTCAGATTCGAGCAAGCAGAGCGTTTCAATTGTGAATATATACTTTATCTGTACACACCCTGTACAAGTACCCAGAAGCATACTTAGGTACTTGAGCACTTGGTACTTCAAATACTTCTCATCACCGTACGTGACGAATATGACCCGTGGCGTATAGAGTAGAGTAGAGTATAGTGCACCTAAAGTCTCTAAAGGATAAGTATCGCTGCGGATAGGGGGCGTAGCCGGCAATGCGCAAACAGGCAAGGGACGCGGCGTACGGAATTATCCTGCGGATACATCCGCTGTCATTCTTGAACGCAACAAATTTGCGAAAAATAGCGGTTATTTATGCACTACCGAGCTTTGAACGTAGAACGTAGAACGTAGAAGGTTGCGTAGATTGTGCATAAAGTAGTTCACAAAAAAAGCCAACGTCTTCCGGCCCCAGAGCTCAAGAGTGGGCGCCAGAAATTTCCCGTATATTACCGACGACACCAACCCTGGCATGGTCTTCTCGGCATGGTTTGGAACACTGTCGCAAGTGCAGGCCAGACTACCTACGCGTTCCATCTGCTCGCTCACACATTCCCCCACGCAGCAAGGACGTAACTGGGCTTTTATCCCCAACTACTTCCGTCTTTTAGGTATCTTTTCCTACCTGATTGTTGACGCCCCGACATATGAAAACGGTTAAGACAAGAGGCAGTGCTACCATAGAATTGCTCAAGTTCGTGTAATACATGGAACGTAAGAGTGTAATTTCGCTCACCGGTAGTGTGTCAGCTTCTTCACTAGCCTCTGCAAGAAGATTCGTCTTCTTCACTGGCTTGTTGCCGTCTCTCGTTCTTGCGTTCTCGTGCTTTCGTTATGCAACCAGCTGGAATGGACAAGAGACATGTCATTTGCTAATTACAGTTCAAGAAACTAGGAAAAGAGGTTACGGGATTCATGCAGCGTCAGATATAACTGCTTCAGTGCATAAATGACATGAACATGAGAAACGAACAGGACGCCGCCGATGACGACGGGACAACAAATAGACGGACCGGGGACAAATGCTGATCATAGCGTCATGCAGGTTCGCCGTCTTATCCACGCTCTCCCATGCAATTTCACGCGGTGCATAACACGCACCGTTCTGCGCAGTGAAATGCGCAAGTATGTGGGTCGACCTTGGTGTTGCTAGAAGTCAGCACAGGTCTGAGATGAGGAGACTCCCCGCCAGCACTCCTCCTATTGCTGCTCGGAATCGCTCCTGGGTTTTCTGCTTCTTCATTTCTGTTCTCTCTTTCTTTCTTTTTTTTTTTTAACATAAGGTGCTCAAAAAGGTTGCTTGAAAATGATTGTAAGGTTCGGAGAAACAACAGCAACAAATGACAGCTTGAGACTTTCCTTCTATCGGCAGCTAAGCTAATGATGTTGTAATGTCATCTTCTGATAAGAAAGGCGCCACGCTAAATCTGCAAATTCGCATGCGCAATTTATTTCGCAACGAAACGACGCCGTACGGTTTACTATTTAGAGGAACAGGCGGGGATAAAATAATCCACTTGTACGAGTTTTTTTTCCAACAGTGTTCAACGAAAGTGTCAGAACGAAGCGTCGGAGCATTCTTCCTCGAAGCTACACACACACACTGCGATGCCAAGTGCGGTGAACATTTGGCAGCTCTCGCTCCAGCAAATGTCGCAAATAGCGTCGCCTATTTCCCGCGGTGCTTAAGCTGCTCCGCTTCAAAGACTTTTCCACATTTCCCCGTCACTTTTGACGTGGGTCGCTCCCTAAGAAACCGTTATTCCTGTTGCGGAATGGCTTCCTTTTCTTAAAATGGGCCCGTAGTTATCTTAAGAGACGACTCCCTAGAACATACGGCGACTGGTAGCTTACAAGATCCCCGAGCAGTGTGGCATCCTACACAAGCAATGGAGGGATGACGCGGTGCAGTGGAATGTAGTTAGTCAGAAGTAGAGGAAGTGCTACAGTTGCGGTAAGAGGCTTATGGGAGTGACACGCGTGTCTGTGGTACAGACGGAAGTAAATGACCCAAAAGGGAAGGATAAACAACAAAGTTGATAAGGATGAGCTTGGACTTGACGAACGGAGTTACTGTTCCTTCGTGCTATTGCTACCTTTTATTTGAGGCAATCTGGGACTTTCTCGTTGTTCGTTTGTGAGTCTGTCTCTTGGCTACTCATCTTTATATTGAGAAAGTAAGAACAGTAGTCCTTCTTCAGCGTTCCGGGCATTTGTAGTCCCACGCAATACAACTTGAAACAGTAGACTGAACCAAATCTTTATCGCTTTGCAGCCTCTTATATGACAAGGGCACCGAGGTGCATAGCTAAATAATTCGGAAACTCGGGACACCCTTGCGCGAAATTCAACAATGTTTCACACACACCGATGTTATCTTTCGTCGAATAGGATGTGTCCAATTTTGTGCCAAGATGAATGCTACTCTGACGTTTTTGGATTAAATGCCTTTCACAAATCCAGGGCATCAAAATTGGATGCGGTTACTCAACCCGTTGCCCGATGTGAAATCGGGTGCTAGGATTTGTTGTCGGAGTATACTACGTGCGTGTATGCGGCAGATGGACTTGCCGGTTCAATTATTTCCTCGTTTCTTTCTCTTTATCGTTTTTCTGTGTGTGTTGGTGCCATAATGTATGAAGATCGCTAGGAGAAAAGTAAGTTTTAACGCTCCCACGACCGATTGGGTGGGTACTGGGTTTTACTCGCAAAAGTAAGACACTAATTGTGGTGCATATTTTGTGCCATGTCCCCGTGTAGTACATATGTTTGCCCCACGTGAACTAACTGACCGCTTTTAATCATGATTAACAATCTGTATTGCGGTAACACTTTTCACAGGGACACGAAAGTCAGAACTTGCAGCTCCATTTCAAATTCGAGCATCGCAACAAGGAAATAATAACCAAAAAGCTATGTCACTGCGAAGCGCACTTCCTGTTAAATTTATTTATTTATTTAACATACCTTAAAGGCCCAGGAGGGCATTACATAAGGGGGGGGGGGGAAACAAAATACATAACAGATAACTGCACTCAATGGCACATAGTTACAGATAACAGAGAAGAAATAATCTGTGATAAGAAAGGGGAGATAGGCAAGAGGGTATGTAAAGGCAGCAAACAAAATTCAAATCATATATGCACTCGATACACCGAACTACAAACAATGGGAAAAGAAAATCTGACCCCCCCCCCCCCCCCATGCAAAGAAAAACTACTAAAATGCTACTGAATCGCGCCCCGCACACATATAATGAATAACCACACTAAGCGAAAATAATCAGTTATAGCGGATCTAAACTGATCAGCGTTGGTTATTTTAACAATAGATGTAGGCAGCTTGTTCCATTCTGAAATCGCATGAGGTATGCTTCACTTTAAAAATGCAGTCGTTCTTTCGGAAAAACGATATAACAGGGGTGATGTATACGCGGCAGCGGACGGCCTGGTGGACAGAAAGCGATGTCTATCCAAGGCGCACCCATATAACCAAGCTTCTGCAAAAGATATATTTGGGCAATCTTACGCCTAGTCTCCAATAGCTGGATGTTATTGTCTCTCTTCAATGCGGAAATACTGCAGAACCTTGAATAGTTGGATGTGATGAATCTTACGGCCCTGTTGTGAACAGCCTCAAATTCTCCAATAAGAGTCCGCTGGTAGGGGTTCCATATTGCGGCGGCATATTCAAGCTTGGTACGTATAAAGGTTCCATAAGTCATTAGCTTGAGGCTGGGGGGTGCTGATCTCAAATTACGTCTGAAGTACCCGAGAACTTTGTTATCATCAGAAACCAAGTGTTGAATGTGTGCTTTCCAGCTGAGGTCACTAGTGAAGTATACCCCGTGAAATATACCCTATCACGAAATTAGGCTTTTCCTCTATATCATTAGCTTGAGAATGAACTCAATAAGCTTTCGAGGCTACTTATCACTGAGGAGGCAGCCCGCCACTCTGTCTCTGAAAAGCCCTCTTCATCTTGTACCGCTTGAAGCAGAGTTAACTTGAACGCGTTTCCGACCTGCGAAGAGACAAGAGAGCCACCCTAGTGGTGCTTGGCAGAACTAACTGGAGACGGCGCTTGGACTATCCCAATCGTACTACGGGAGTGCCCAACGTGTTGTGAACCATTGGGCGCGTTAAGCAGACGCTCCGGAGCCTCTGCTAAACCGGTTTTGAAGACAAGAGAGCGTTGCGCGTGCACGTGATGGGTGCACGTTGCGTGTGCAAAGTGCCTCTAGGCCTCTCGGTGTCACTCAATGTTCTCTTCCGGTAGAGCCGTCTTCCGATCCGGCTGCCTGCAGCCTCAAAAAGATTAATTAAGGTGCATGCGGGTCCAACCAGAGAGGAGGATGGGGAGTGCGAGAAGCACACCGACGTATGGGTAGGAGCGCGGGAGCGCCGCACTCCGCAGAAGGAGATGTCCGGTTTAGTAAAAAGAAGCGCGCTCCATGCGCTCAGGAGCCGCTACTTAACGCGCCCATTGACTCCGAATGCGGGAAAGGGTGTTGCCTTCAGCTGTGATTATCAACGTGGCTATGGTGAGCTAGAATGACTGGTGTGATTACCGGCCTATCCAATGCATGGGCGCGCTTGGTCGCGGCCGTGGCACCCGGCCACGTGCGATTGTTTACATGGGTGCGCTGACGCTCGCTGCGCGCCTCGCGGAAGGATTTTTGTGCGGATCCGAGGTACACTCTTCTGTTTCGAGTCACATGCCCTTCCCATGGAATGCAGAGGTTCGCACCGCGCCGGCTAAGAAACGGAACAGTGCCGATGGTGCCGATGGATGGCTTATCAGGGCGTCACGAGCTCTTACTCAGTACAAGGTCGTTGCTTGCTGCAGGGGGGTTCTCTCTCTCTAACTTGCAATTGATAATTTGTTGCTTTATGTCGTGAGACAACCATGATCATAAACGATGCAACAGTGGTCGCTACAGTGGCTGCAACAGTGGTCGCTACAGTGGCTGCAACAGTGGTCGACGTGGTCGATGCAACAGTGGTCGGTCTGTGCATACCGCCGTATTCTCGCTCAGCCCCGAGGAATCCCTGCGCTTCGAGAAACCCTTCCAGCAGCATTGGCAATGCGTTGGGCGCGCGATCGCTGCGCGTGCACAATCTATAAGCAACTTGTACAACTTGTACTTGTGTTCTAGCGTCCTCGGCCGGGATCTAATCCACAACCTGACGCCAAACATTTGAGGGATTTAGTGAGGGGGTCTCGATAAATCACTGATTGTAAAGTACGGGTAGGTTTGGTTAGACGAAGCACAATGGCTATTCCTTGCAATCTAACAGTGCTTGTTTCCTCGCGATCGAAATCGGCTATCGCATAAGGACCGCGTCCAGGCACAAGTATGCCAGGCTTGTGTGTCGAAGGTAAGGGAGGGGCCACTACAGGACCTCACAGTATGACCGAGACAGCACGGTTTCAATAGAGAAATCAGCAGGAACAAATCGTTGGATATTATATTTTCTCATTTCACACAGTTTTCAGAAACCGTTTCTTTCAGTGACTCACAGTTTAGAGTACAGGTCGGACTCGTGCGCAGTGCAAGAATTATCCACCTGGTCAGGGTTTGTGATGCGTATTCTTTCACATTGTATTAGGCCGGGTAGTGGCCGGAATGAGTAGGGAAGCGCACCAACTGTGCGGATAAACAGTTTTCGACGATTTAATCAAGGGTCAGGTAAACCCTCGTTGATTCGGACACTGGCCAGCTGACAAACGTATAGGATCGCGGAGTACTTTACAGACGATTGCCTCATCAAATACGGCGATCATATGTACTACACCGCAATGTATTTGATGCGATATAAATTACATCAAAGCATGCGGCAACATCTCCACTTGTTATCGCTTACCGATAAGCCACCCGACGTTTCCTTGCCTTTCTATTCACCCTGTTCTGAACCCCTTAGCTGGACCTCTGCGCCGTAGAAGACACTATATCTCATCAGCTTCTGCACTGTCAGCGTCACCACCATCAGCGAGCCGTGCTCTGGCAACACCTCTCAGAGCTTGGGTGCACGGACGGACGGACAGACGTTTCTCTCGCAACACTACTTGGCCCTGTGCAGCGAGCTAACCAGTGGAGAGTCACAAAACGTTCTGGACAGATTTCATAGGGAACTGTGCAGACATTTGTCTTAAAGTGTTTGAGGAAAGCCCAGCCTCAGACAGCGCAGCTTGTGCCCAGATTCGCACCCGGGTCACCTCCCAGTCTCGGCATGGTTTGCCAGCATAAAAGGGCACCTCACATTCTAACACATAGTGACCCCCAGGTCCAGGAGGATCACCGCAGGTTCAGCAGCGTTCGCGGAGTGGCCGGGATTTAACCCCGTTTGGGGTTGCTGGTTCTGCCGAAGCTATCTTCCAAAATTTGGACGGCTTTGGTAGGAGGATACCTGTTCCTGAGCACTAAAGTCATGTAAATTCTCTCTCTCTGTCTCTCGCTCTCGTTTTTATTCGCCATGAGGTACTTTGCGAACTTAGCTGCTCTGTGGTGGCGTCCTGAAAAAAAAAGTACAGGTCATTGATCAGCATGGAGCGAACACTAAAAGAGGTGCTGCGTTGAGAGTGCGCCCTCGTTTTGAGAAACGCTCACTTCATCCAGTAGGAAGAGTCTCTTCTGCTGGAACTGTTTTTGTTCTTCCCTTTGGTACCATGGTTTCTAGTCCAGCTGATTCATTCTGATTATGTATCAACTGTGAAATAAAATTTCAGCATCAGTTTCGTGTATTGGTGTTCATATTCTTCAATAGAAAGCTTGTTGCATCGCGAAAAGCCCCGAAAGGGGGAGAGCAGTGACATAGTGTATAAACCTTGTTCCGAAATCGTAAGCAAAAGCGTTCACTTGTACGACGAAGGTATAAAAGAGACAGTGTGTTCCTACCGGATGTGACTTTCTGTCTAAACAGGATGTCACCTTCCGCTACCTTTAGTACGAGGTTCGCGACAAATACATACACCGCGACTTTTGCTTGTCAAACAACGCGATTACATATGTTATGAGGTAAATAAGGAGATGTTCTTCAGCTTGCATAATTTGATGTCAGGAATTGGCTTAGGTATCTGATTCATTTTTCAAATACTCTGCATCTATTAGTACATGTCGCTGTTTTCGGAAATGACGTCTAAAACAAAATTTCAGCATGAGTTTGGAGGATTTTGTGTGACCTTCGGAGCGTGTCTCACGATGGTCAGTCTTTCGCGCCCAAAACTTTATACATTGTGCACCGGTGTATCACTGCATTATGCGACAAGCGCAATTATGTTGGGTTGTACAACAATGGGGTGTAAAAAAATACTGCAGCCAAAATTTTAGCAGCCTTCCACAACGTCCCAAAACGGAAGATAAGCAGAGTGACCTTTCCTTGGAACGCATTGAGACATTGCCTTTACCACAACATTCCAAACGCGAACTCGTCCGTCCGTCGTAATCATATCCACGGAATCATATCTGCGAAGCGTGACGTATCAGCACGCCCACATTTTTTTATGCCCACCCCCCGTATCTGCCATGGATTGCTTCAATTTCGCCCATCGAGGGAACTCCGTGGTGCTCCCCTTTGCTCTTTGCACATGGGGTCACGTGGTCGTGAGGGCGCAAGAAGCGGCAGCGGGCCGAGCCCTTGGTAGCCACCTATCGGCAGGCCCGTCGTCATGACCCGGTTTCTGTCGCCCTTCAGCACACCATTCATTCTAGCTCACCATAACGCGGCGTTTGTGGCGATAATGCAAGCGGCATGGTACCTAATGTCGCCGGGAAGCGATATCGCTGCCCCGTTGGCGCCCATCTGGGGAAAACCTTGCTCGCCCGTATTGATCATCAGTAGCGTTCTATACCAGAATTAAAATGACTGAGAATGGACCCAAGTACGTGCATAGTGTATTAAATTGATAATAACCCACCAAGCAAGCTGGTAGTACTTATCAACAATGATAGCTAGAGGTGTGCGCAGGTGCGGTTTGTATTCGCCTGTCCCCGCGAAGATCTGCGTGAAATCCTCGTTTGTGGATAGCAAAATAACAATTTGAAATCTGCGCGGACAAAATATGGATACACCTATTTCAACTAGCGCGGTCGCGGATCCGTTCGCGAACGTGCATGCGCAGATACCGTGCGCATGCGGTACTGTCCAGAGTGAGTTTTTGTACATCGTACGGCTATCGCCTTTGCGTACGGGATACGTAAGGAATACATAATACGTACATAAGGAGTAGCGTTGGTGGTTCTGCGCACGCGCAAAACACAAAGAGAGTTTCGCGCAGTGCGCAGAACCACCACGCTATCCCTTACGTACGCAAAGCTGCATATGTATACGTATGTACACGTATATATTTATACGTATGCTGCGCTAAAACTCACTAACCTTGTCAGCGTTCACCTCTAACGGCAGCAAAGCTCACCTACTGAGTACCGAAAGAATAGAAGCTCAGAAGAGCCACATAAACACACTAATTCCTTTTCATTCAGTTACACAACGCTACTTATGATCATTTCGGTCGCACTCGGTTCTCCTCAGACGGGGGCCAACGGGGCAACGACATGACTTCCCGTCGATATATCAGCAAGCATGCAGCTTGCATAACCGCCATAAACACCGCGTTGATAACCACAGCTGAAGGTAACATCGGGTAACATCGGTAACATCGTAATATCGTCATTCACATCGCCTGGCTAACGACGGACACCCCTGTAACACGAGTGGGATAGTCGAAACAATTTTCCCTTTATTTCTTCTAAGCGCCGCTCGATTGTCCCTCTCCCTGTTCCGCAGGTCGGAGGCGCGTCTCAGTTAACTCTGCTTCAAGCTGTACCTCCTTGCTGAGCGGCATTATCCAGTGAAGGACAAGTCAGAAGCCGTGGTTACATGAACGTGACAGGAGCGTATCGTATCCGCTTATCGCACCCCGTCGCGCCAGTCCTCTTCAGCGTATTGGTTGGCATGATCTGGTGGGAGAGGATTCGCTGCGATAAGTAGACACAATGCGCTTTTGTCGCATACGTGCAACCGCGATTAGAGAGAGAGTGGTTATCAAAACGGTAGCGAACCATGGAATCGAAAAAGCTGTTGGTATAATAATACTCCTGGTTTCTTTTCGTTTCTGTTTCACTTGATTCAATGAAACTGAACCATACATTCGCAAAGAGCTTTCCGGAAGACACCAGTGCAAATCCTCCTTCACAAGTCTATTTTTTGGCAGCGGCGTGTTGTGCGACAAATAGTTTGTGTTCTTGCACAATAACAATCGATCGCAGCTCACCTGTAGCCCTCAAGAGATGTCTCTGACCTGTACGCACTTTACCTTCCCTCGCATTCCTTCCGAAGAACCCTTCTCAGAATGAGTAGAGCGACGTCATTCCATGACGGGGGTGGTAGTGCCAATCAGTGGCGTGATGTGATTTCAACCAGCTCGGCCGCAAGATAAAGTCACTGGAACGGGGAAAGCACCCAATTGTTTTCCTCGTACCAAGTATCGCGTATGATGCACTGTGTCCTTGGACCAAGTACGGTGGCCGCAGCATGGGTTAACGCTGGTTCACGGTTTTACGCTTCTAAAGCTTGACGGCTTTATGTTGCCCCTCTCGTAGTCCCCGCTCACATAATTGCGTTGTAGCCCTATGCCACTCCAATGAACTAGCGCCGTTCACAGCGTACCACCTAGGGAGAAAAAGGAAACGGGCAGCTCCCGTGTGCTCCCCGCGCACACACTGCGCATGCGCTATATCCTTAGGGAATGACTTCGGATTAAATGCCGTTCTCATATTCGGGGGGGGGGGGGGATCAGGCACTACTTGTAAATCTAATTCGGGGAGAAATCGGGCGACAATTTTGGTGTTTTTGTTTCTCCTCTTGTCTATTAAGTCATTTCCTAATCTTTCTTTTTCTTTTTTGTGACCTACGAGCTCTAATCCCCGAAGGCATAGACAGTGCTGACACACATGGCTGTATTTCTGAAAATGTAAGTGACCCATTCTTACATGTGTTACACGTGGCGACCTTTATTCGCCCTCAGTGGAAACGTCAGTTGAGGCTTTCATAGTGAATGGAATTCGGGGAGAAGACGGGTCTAACCCGATTTCGTCGGAGGTCAGTTCCGGGGGGGGGGGGGGGCGAATAACCCTGCGGAGTCGGGTTTAACCCGAAAAAGTCACTCCAGCTATATATCCTCTCCTATTAGGCACTTGACTTGCGGTGCTTGCGTAGAGAAAGTTGGCTCAACTCATTCCGTTCGCTTACGTACTGCGTTTGCGGAGAACGGGGATCGGTTGCCATGTCGACGATTCGCTGTAAGCGCAAGCGCACCTGGTAGCAAAACCCTAGCAAAAACCTAGTAAGGACAAATGCCGTTGACCGCGTGACTCTAGGTGGGGTAATTTTCTACTTATGACACGTTATTATAATGACACGTTTTCTGGGACACCCTGTATATACAGGGTTTCTTTTTAGCTGCAACAAATTTTCATAAAAGGGAGTTGCCTTAGGGTCTGAAGGCAGCCTCGTCGATGGCACCGCTGACTGCCGAAACGTCGACCCCTATCCCTATATGTGTTAATAAACTCCCATTTGTGATTTCCTGCGTATATATACAGGGTGTCTTTTTTTAGGCGATACAGATTTTTCATAAAAAACTATAAGGGCTATAGACATGCTGTTTTCACTTTTCACTTTCACTATCATCTCTGGGCCGGCGGACGTTCTTGGCCATATGTTGCTCGACCATCAAATGACAAACTACCTAAAAATCGTTAATTAACTTTTTAATTATAAAAGCTACGAAGTTGTCCCAATGAATTGTTGTCCCAATGTCCGCAAAAAATTCGTGAAGGAACACAATTTTTTTTATTTATTTTGTTCATTGCGCATCTTCGGAGATCCGTCTTTCCTTTGCCTCCAGTGTGAGAAGGTGAAAGAGCACACTGTCGCCTCTTGCGTCCTGGAAAAAGATTAACTGAAAATTCAACACAAGATAAGGGCAGTTCCGACAGCGCCACTTGATACACGTGTTTTTGTTTTGTTTCCGCAAGCTAAAGCTCATCTTCGATGCATGAGGCGGCACTGTGGCGGCATCTTCGACGCATGAGGCTCCTTCACCATCTCACATTGGGGGTGAAGGAAAGACGCGTCTCCGAAGATGCGCAATGAACAAAGTAAAAAAAAAAAAAGGCGTTCCTCCACGAATTTTTTGCGGACGATCTACCGAACAGATTTTTGTTCTGAAAACGGCTACGATATCAGGTTACCGAAAGGAACAGATGTTCTCATTGGGACAACTTCATAGCTTTTATAATTAAAAAGTTAATTAACGATTTTTAGGTAGTTAGTCATTTGACGGTCGAGCAACATATGGCCAAGAACGTCCGCCGGCCCAGAGATGATAGAAGTGAAAACAGCATGTCTATAGCCCTTATAGTTTTTTATGAAAAATCTGTATCGCCTAAAAAAAAAGACACCCTGTATATATAAGCAGGAAATCACAAATGGGAGTTTATTAACACATATAGGGATAGGGGTCGACGTTTCGGCAGTCAGCGGTGCCATCAACGAGGCTGCCTTCAGTCCCTAAGGCAACTCCCCGTTTATGAAAATTTGTTGCAGCTAAAAAGAAACCCTGTATATACAGGGTGTCCCAGAAAACGTGCCATTATAATAACGTGTCATAATAAGAAAATTACCCCAGCTAGAGTCACGCGGTCAACGGCATTTGTTCTAACTAGGTTTTTGCCACCTCCTGATGTGAGTCAGGGGCTGACCCCTGCCGTTTGTCCGGTACTGCAAGTATCTGGGCGTGGTACTCGACCGTGACCTTTCCTGGTCTCGCCACATTAAGACCCTCACCACCAAGATCAACAGGTACGTGGCGGTTCTTCGTTGCCCCGCTGGTTCGCGATGGGGTCCGTCCTTCTGTGACCTCCGCCGTGTCCACCAATCCCTCGTGCTGGGTTCTATCCCGTATAGCCTTCCCATCTTGCATGGCCTCAGCCGAAGCAGAAACCGAGATCTCCTCTTTAGCCAAGCCAGGAGCCTCCTCCTCTGCTTGGGAGACCATTCGACCACCGAGACATACTCTGTCCTAGCCGAGGCACGCGTACCGCCGATCGATGTCCTGCAGGACGGCGCAACCCTCCGCGTTCTCGCACGGTACCTTACTCGGCACCCTCTTCACTACCTTCGCCACGTCGACGAAGACCGCCCGGTCTCTGACTTCGGTCGTGCTCTCGTTTGCCTCAAAGGGTCCGTCCCTGCACAGTTCTCCCTGCCCTTGCACGCCCCGGCGACTCGGACGCTTGCCAGACCCGAGGTCTGTGCCAGTATTCCCAGCCTTCAGAGGAAGAACGATGTACCTGTGGCAGTAGCCCTCCAGCTCGCGGGCACAGCTGATATTGCCTTGAACGGGCTCAGTGCAGCGCTGCTTGCGAGAAGGCTGGAAGCGTCGCCAGAGAAGTCAAAATGCATCGTTTGCATTCCACGTGGAAAGTACGTGGGCAAAGACTTCCCAAGCCTCAGCATTATTAACACTCCCATCCCAACATGCGCGTCATGTAAATATCTTGGTGTCACCATCGATAGCGCATTACGCTGGTCTAAGCAAGTGAACGAAATTATCTGCAAGGGAAAGAAAACGCTCAACCTGCTTCGCAGAATCAGCGGTAAATCATGGGGCTGCAATGTGCGGTCATTGCTCACTCTGCACAAAGCCCATATCTTGTCACACATTCTCTACGTGGCGACGTACGTATACCTTGCGCCTACACAGTGGCAGGCCCTTGAGCGCCTTCATCGTGCCGGAATAAGAACTGCCCTTGGTCTCCCTACCTTTTCTAGCGTCACCCAAACGTACCAGGAAGCTAAGGAAAAGCCTGTCAGTGTCCACTCTGAGCTCAAAGGACGCCAGTTTCTGGATAACGCTGCAACATTTATCAACAAGCATTCCCTCTTCACAGACCTCGAACAAAGAACACACACATCCCTAGGACGCCTGGCTAGTGCCACCAGCTCTCTAGCCAACAGGGGGGCTCTTCCTCGGCTCCCAGCTAGTCCACCTGCGCCGCCATGGCGTGAGTTCATGCCCGCAACAACGCTTCACGTCCTGGGTTTACCGAAGAAGAGCCCCCTGGTGGCCAGGACGGCGGCTGCGAACCTGATAAGTGACGTCTACCACACGCATACTCTGGTGTTCACGGATGGCTCCATTGACCACCGTTCCGAGAGCGCTACTAGTGCGTACTACATCCCGTCAATGAACATGGCTTGGTAAGGGAAATCAGTTCGTTACCCTGTCTCATCTACGACGGCCGAACTCCTGGCCTTGTTACACGCAGCTGCTGCGGTTCAAGTCACTAGAATAGCTAAGGCTGTTTTGCTTACGGACTCCAGAAGTGCCCTCTGTAACGTGATGAACCCCATGTGTGGTAGCATCCTAGCCCGCTGTATAAGGAGGTCGTGTGCCCAGCATAGGCTAACCGGAGGTGAGCTTACTCTTCAATGGATCCCGTCTCATGTCGGCATCAGAGGCAACGAACGAACGGACCAGCTAGCATCCTCAGCTGCAGCCCATCCTTACCAGCTCCGGCCGACACCGACAGGCACATGGCCGTCAAACAGCTAGTTGAAGTGCGTCAACCTGGCATACAGGACATCATGCAGAATCATCGACCCTCTCTTCCCACGAAAGATCTTCCCCGTGTTATGCAGACAATGCTCCATCGGTTACGTACGGGATCTGCGTTCACGAACTCGCAACTGTTCAAGATCGGCTCCAGGGAGGACTCCAGTTGCGGTCCCTGTAATCATCCGGAGACTATCGCATATATCCTGACAGAATGCCGCGCATACCATACTATGCGGGAAACTCACCTTCCCCACGCCAGGCCTGGCATACTGACGGACGTCCTCTTCCCCGAAGGCTCTTATGCAGAACGACTTTCAAAAACTCGCGGCCTCGTGCGTTTTCTTCAAGAAACGGGCCTCGCGGAAAGACCACTCTCGCGCACCTCTCATCTACAGTGTGCCTCCGTCCCATCAGTATCGGTCATCCTGCCTATGCCTCACTTTGAAATCGCCAACTCTCCTCTCCCCCTCTTTTTTGGCTATAGTCGTGGCGATGCCCACTTGAGTGCGGTCAACAACGGCAAGCTACTTGGACCCCCCCGCCAGCTCGCGCTCGAGCATCTCAGTTCGGCCTATCCAGTGCCGTGTATGCCAAAGGGAGTCTGGCCATTAATGGGACCTGCCTATACCTGAGGCTCCACCCACTTTTTGAAGTATCTAGCCAATCACAGGTCGAAATACAGTTGTCTATTGTTACATCCATCCAGTACTTATACCTTACCCTTATTTACTGGGCGCTACCATTTTGGAGAAAATTGATGGATTTGGATTGAAACGGATATCACTGGTGACAGACCAAAACGACGGATTTTGCGCCCACTTTTACAACGCCATCTGCACGGAGAGAGGCATGTTAGGAAGGCTCAGAAATGCAGAAATGGTTGCTGGCAGAAGCGATTGGCCAGGATGGCGGTACAACCGCTTCTTCGTAGCAGACGACAGCCGGTATGAAGTTTTATATCACGTAATGTAAGTACATTGAATCAAAAAGAAGCAAAGATGTATGTATAAATAAAATGCAATTATATAATGCAAAATCCTACGTATAAAGGTCGTCCTTCTTGCTATTTTCCTGGTATCACGATCTTAACTAGGCCTAACGTTAGCGACGAAACATCCCATTTTCACGTAAATAATGATGGCGGAGCGAAAGTTGAAGCTGATTTTGCAGATGCGTACATGAGGATATATACTCACAGTATGAAACTAAAGTAGTCCGTGAAAATTTTTTGTCACGAAATCTCCGCTTCGCCGTTCCAAGCACCATCCTCCATCTTGGAGAAAATTTGGTGTCATGGCAGCTCCCATAGAAAACGGTAACCAATGAAATGAAGTTTGATTGACAGGTCGAGCCTCTTGTTTAGGCTCCTCCTAATGGCCAGACTCCCTTTGGCATACACGGCACTGGGCCTATCCGCAGAGCCGCGCCATCTATACTGATGGGTCGGAACCGAATGAATCATCAGCAGCGGCCTTCTACGTCTCGCAGGAAAACCGTGACCTGGCCCTCCGACTTCCCTACACAGTGTCCTCCACGGATGCGGAGCTGCGCGGTCTGCTCGCCGCTCTGCGGCATATCGCTGGATCTGTGCCTAATGCGAGTCGTCCTCACAGAGAGCAAGGCGTCTTTGGCACTCTTGTCAGCACACCACCCGAGTGTCGTGAGTGATCTGCGTGCCATGGTACTTCAGGAGTACGCCCACCTCTCCTCGGTCGGCCACCGTAACTGCCTTCAGTGGGTACCCGGGCATACAGGGCCACACCTGTGCTGACGCGGCTGCGAGACGCGCCGCGCTTAATGCGGCCACGCCGGTGCCCCTACTGCCTCTCCCGGTGTCTGCGTGTCGCCTGCTAATACGGCGTCTCTGCGGCGACGGCACCCGCCAGTTGCTTGTAGACGCTATCCGACCTCATGCATTCCTGCAATCCATCGACCCCTCACTAGAGCTTGTCATCGGCTGCCGCTGTACCCGCGAAGAAGAGTCCCTTCTACATCGTCTTCCTCTGAACGTTGCCCTCACCCGATCACTCCTGTTCAAAACGGGCCGCGTCCCATCTCCCACTTGCCCCAGCTGCGTCGTAGAAGACAATATCTCCCATCAGCTCCTCCATCCTGATCATCATCGGGTCGTGCTCTGGCAACACCTCTCAGAGCTTGGGTGCACGGACGGACGGACGGACGGACGTTTCCCTCGCAACACTCCTTGGCCCAGTGCAGCGAGCTAGCCAGTGGAGTGTCACAAAAGCGGTGCTCCGCTTTCTGCGTGATACGGGCCTCCTGGGCTCCCTGTGAGCCGGGTTTCTTTCTTTTTTACTTATTTATTTATGTCTTTTTGTACGTTTTATTTGTTTTTGTTTAGGGAATAGCAAGCCGGCGTGCTGCATGGCTGACCTTTCCCCTTTTATCTTTCCTTTTCCTTTTTTTGTTGCCAATAAATTTCATCATGCTTTCCCTCTCCCAATTTCAGGAACTGTCACTTTGTTTACTATCACTCTGTGGGCTGGGTTTTAGAACCTCCTTTCGTCGGACTGACAGCGATAGGGCTCAAAAAGTCGTAGCGCGTTATGGTTCGGTGCTCCGAAAAGCATGATGTTCTGCTATTTTTTCCGATGGGATAGCTCGTGAGTATCACTGTCAATTACCGTGAATTTGACTGAATCTACACACTCTTCATATTGGTGGGGTAAAAAAGTGACCTTTACTTGGCAAATTTCCGAGTTCAGTTCGCAAATATTTAGATAATTACGATACTTACGACACAAGACATACACATCAGGAAGTGGCAAAACCCCAGTAAGAAGAAATGTCGTTGACCGCATGATTCTAGATGGCGTAGTTTTTTCTATTATAATTCAATGACACATTTTCTGGGACACCCTGTATAGTGTGCACCATTTACTCGAGGAGTTTGCCACCGGCAACGGCACGACAATCGACTTTGGGGTTGATTGTGGATGTGACATGCTGAAACGTACCGATTCTGTAAATCATCAGAAATAGTATGCAATTGTATTACTCCGGCACGAGCACAGGTCCTCGTGGCTGCTGTAAGGGGAAAAAAGAAGCTTCAGTAGTCGTATAGCGTTCACAGGTCCCGCGCAGGAAGCTCGTTTATGGCCTCATAAAGGGATATTCAGGGGGAAGGTGGACGGTGTCCGTGTTGTGAGACCTTCAAACGCATTAAGGGATCAAACTGCGGCTCGCAGTTCCTTCAGTTTTACATCGGGCAACTACCTTTGAGATGGTTATGTGCGCTACGTAAGGTACATGGTGCGACCAAAAAAGTTCTTCACGCCAAACCCCACAACGCGTTATCCTCTCTAGCATTACATTATAGCTCATTGCAGTTGTACTCCTACACTCTTAAAAATGAACTTCACCGCATAGCACACTCCTAGCAAACCATCATCACGAATGATATGGTTATCTGACCGGATTTGTTGAAAACGGGAGGCGTACGCCTTTCTGTGACAGTGGCACTTATGCTGTTCATAATTGTCACAAAAAAGGTTAAGGTACGGTTAAGCTATACAGTGGTTAAGATACGGACCTATCGGATTCATCTATACAAAAGGTGTCACAGCCAACAAGATAAAATCGCCGTCTGGAGGCGACACAGTCGGCGGGCTGGCTTGGTAGAGTTCATAGCTTCTTTAAGTGTCACGCCAAAGCGTGCGCCCCTCGCTTTGCACAAATCAGGAGTGATAACGTTGACATTCTCTGCAGTGGTTGGCCTTCGGCATGTTATGCGACCGAGTTCTATTTTATGGTGATGATGATGACAGAGTTCTATTTTATGGTGATGATGATTGGAGCTTTAATGGCTCACGGACCACCAAGGTCATAGTGCGCCAGTTCTGTTTTAAGAGTGTACACCAAAGAGGGAAAGCATTCTACGGGGTCGCTCCTGTTACACAGCTTGACGAATTAAGCAGGTTTCGAGCAATCCGAAATTAAATTTACTTGCTTCTTTAAAGGTGGTGTCCGGACAAAAAACGCAGTTGAACTGAAGGTGCGATCGGAATAGTGGGCGCATGAAATGCATGTAACCGGAATATTTCGTTTTGAAATAGTCGGAAACATTAGAAGATGATTTTAATCGGATTTTGCAACCGGCTGCGCGCTCCCGGCTGAAGTCAGGCAACAGGGTGCGGACCGACGTTATGAAGGCACGTTATGAAGGCAAGCTGTCCGTCACAAGATGCGGTCTTCCGACTAGCAATCTGCTGCCGAACAGTCGCTAGAAACATCTGCGTTCATGCTTTCGGTTGTATCCGATAGCAACCAGCCTGGCGAAGCCGTCAGTTGAGCGACTGGGAATCTCGCCGGCAGTGCCAATTACGTCACCGGAAGAGGCGAAGCAGGGAAGGGCCGTTTCAACCGGAAGCTGGTAATTGGTTCCGATATTTTTAGTGGTTTATAAAAAACACGAAACAATTTTGCGAACCTTTTTTTTTGTGTGTGTGTGGGGGGGGGGGGGGCTCTTTTTGGAAGGTATCTCCAAGTGGACATCACATTAACCTTATAATTCCGCATTCCTCGCCGACACCACCTTTAAAAGAACCATAAGACATCAAGGGAAGCCAGTTCTGTCGACGTTTGCAGAGACGCCAACAGAACATCACGCAAGGCCAACAGACTTTATCTGCATTCGTGTCAGTATATCACATATAGCGATGAAAACACCGACTTATTCCTCGAGAAATCTCTCCCGCACGTCAACGGGTTGTGAACACCTTACACTCCTTTTCCCTTATATCAGAGTTCCACGCACGAGATATCGACAGATTGAAACCAGTATTTTTGAGCAAACTACACGAAGCACAGCCCCGTCGAGATTACATCGGAGATTGTGAAAGAAGGAGGCGCCATCATGTAAGTTTGATCGATGAAAATGACTTGGCCTCCTGCAGCGAACTAATAAGCCTCTTATACGACGCTGCCAAAAAAAAATGTAAATAACAGCCCACGTTCCTCCACGGTTGATCCGCGGCAGAAATGCAAATCTTTAGACTATTCAATATCTGGTCATGGAAAATTGTGGGCAAAAAGAAAGAGACAAGAACATTTGCCTCGAGAAAACGGCTTTGATCGCGATAGAGCTCGGAGCCGCTGCGCGCGGTATTTCTCGGCTCTCCTTCTCGCCATTTGTGTGGGAGTTTCGGGTTACAGATAAATGTAAAGCTTTGATGAATATTGAAGATGTAGGCTGGAAATATTTTCTCATTTATCAATAGCCCAGTGCGTTAGAAAAATGATGGGCATCCAAGCGCTTTCTCTGGAGAACATTCCTTTGGGCGCTGCTGGTCGTATTTGTTGCCGCGTTGCTGGCCGTATATCCAGTCTTCTGATCTCCCGTACTGGACGTTGTGAAGAAGGGGAAGCGAGTAACGCTGTAGACGCCTTTGATTGAATGAATGGCATGTATTTTCAAAAACGGGACTTTGGAATTTTTGCTAAATTGCTCGAAGTGAATTTTGCACGATGGCGCTTCTGACCATTAAAGACAAATCATTCGTCAGAACCAGCCTTGTATGCTGAACACTCAAAAGAAGTATTTAAGTTAAGTTACTGAAAGTAACTGAGTAGAGCACTCAATGTTTTACCTTGAAAAGTATTTTGAGTAGAATACTCTACTTTATACTCATACGGTACTTTATACTCGGAAAACTAGCTCGTTACTTTCAAGATACTATTAAGACACAATTTGTGAAGTCTAAAACACAACCGAAAATAAAAACACGCATAGCGTTCGAATGTGCTCGGTTTCCCGCGATATTTTCTTTGTACAGTGCTGGACAAAAGTTTACGGAACACGCTCCGGTGCATTCCTTCCTGAGAGTGACATGCTAGCAGCGAATGGGACCGTTCGGATTTACAGACATGTGCCCAGGTACACCAGTCACCTGTTTACAAGTCTGTATGGTACCGTTCGCTGCTAGCGTGTCACTCTGAGGAAGGAATGCGCCCGAGCGTGTTCCGTAAACAGAGGATGCCGTGCTTGTTATTACTCCGCGAAACACTGATCCGCTTTCCTGGCTTGGACAGACCCGAGGCATTCATCAGCATGCCCAACCATCGTCTCGCGTACACACGAAACTTAAGGCGCCGCCTAATACCAGAACGTATTTAAGTTAAGATACTAAATACCAGAGTTCGTGGTAACTCGTTACTGTAACTAAGTTCCTTTTTATTGGTAACTTGAACTTAACTGGGTACTTCTGCGCCGTGGTAACTTTCAGAGGAACTCGTTTCTTTTTCAGGTAACTTTGTCAAAGTAACTTAAGCTAAGTTCCAAGTTACTTTTAATTCGCTTTTCACTCACGTCCGCATATTTTCTTGCTTTCGCTCTGGTTCTTTCATGGCATTTTATGTCATAAAACGTGATATTCAGTCAATGACAATATTCTATTCAGGAAGTAAGAACCGCTGCAATTGAAAAGTAAACCATTGTGCGCCCACAGGGAGTAAGATGCAAAGCGTGTGAATTGTTGGACATAAACGAAAACGATCTAAGCCTGTTGCACTCCTCCGCAGGCAACTCAAGGTCTAACTCAACTGCTCGCGCGCGCTGCACCTGTGTCGTGCTATTTTGTGTCCGAAGTAACTTGGAACTAACGCGTTCTTTTTTTTTAAGGAAATCTGTAACTGCAAGTTACATTTCAGGCTTCGACATTAACTTAGTTTCACACGGTAACTTAACTCGTAACCAGTTCTTTTCGACGGGTAACTTCTCGATCTATGCTAAATACAGCCTTTTGAAAGTATTTGTAAGATACCAAGTTACTTCAAGGAATATTTAAGAGAGAGTAACTTGGGTTTTTTAAAGTTGCGTACAAGGCTGGTCAGAACATGGCCAAATAGTAAATGCGGAAAGGGGAAGAAAGAACCGCGTTGCGACGCTCACTGCACGTTGGTGACAGCTGGCGTCAGCGAGTTTTCCCTGTGGTGCTTTGATTCAGGTACGGCTGCATGTCTGAGGCTAATTGCTTGAGCGTACCTGGGCTGAACCACTGCATGACGGTTTATTTTCTCGTGCCGAATTGCAGTTACGAATCCTCGGAAGACGTTAGATTGCTTCGTACAACGTTTGGCACTTTAAAGACGCACGGTAAATTGACAGATGAAAAACACTGCGCATCACAACGACACAAAAAAAGAAGGAAGATACAAGAAAAGTCTTTCGAAACCTCAAATTAGTGACACGCACCTCAAGGTTGCTCGTCAGCGGTACAGATAAAAGGGGGAAAGCTGTTGAACGTTCCTAGTTAACGACATGTCACGACGGGATATGGATTCCTTGTAGGGTGCTACGATTCGATGTGTCTGGCAAACGTTCTGTGTCGTCCTTGAAGCGTGTCCACGAACACTTAAGGGTGCAGGATACTCGGAAAGAACGGGAAACCAGCATAACATAGGTATACAGTTGGCATTCGACACAGATTCTGGAACTTGGAGTGTTGTGAAGATAATAATGCTTCAGATGAACCACATCATTGCTAAATATTGTCAGTTGTTGCCAGTACTCTTCCCATCATCACCCCTCACCCGTTCCCAATGAGCAATTCGCTGCAATGAGTATAATTGCAATGAGCAACGAGCAGATCGACCTATAGGGGGCGACACCGTAACACTTCTAGAGTGGATAACACGCACCCGATGTTCGGAGTTGATGGTTCTTTTCCCTAATTCTTGTGTATATTCACCAGAAGATCACTTGCGCCGCGGTGGTACGATACTGTTCGGTTCCCCAATGCTCCACCTGCTGGACTGAACGCGGAAAGTAAACGTGTAAACGCAGACGACGCGAGAAAGCTACCCACACTACGGTAGTTCGTCGTTTCCCCGCTGTGCGCAGACACCGTTCACATCTCAGGGCGAATAGGACAGTGTACCGCCGCAGCGACGGTGAATCGCCCACCTCATCATCATACAATGGATGTATACGTGTGTCTGCGTGCGTGCGTGCCAGTTGCGGAATTGCAATTCCTTTGTGAGTTTTATTTCGCAGGGCTGCTTCCCAACTAAGCTCTCTCATCTTCTCATCAGATTGATGCATATACCGGAAACCGGATGATAAGTTTACGCTACTTGTGTAAGAAACAGGTGCTGCTAATTATGTAGCACCTGTTTCTTACTCAAGGAACAGAAAAATAGCACCAGTTTTCTTTTGTTCGCCTATTTATAAAGTGGTAGTGAAAGCTTAATTTTGAACACCCTGTACAATGCTTATACTCACAAATTGTACGTTTATTGTACGTTGTTATACGTCTAACTTGCATGTTATGTTCATGGATATTTCAAATCCCTGTTTCCAGGTGAAAATTAAAACATATATTCTAGTTCTTTGTCCTTCCAAACCGACCAGTTAGTTTGCACAAAGACAGAGAAAGACCGGCAAGCCTTCTAGGAGGAGGACGGTGGTGTTGGTGGTTGTGGTGGTACAGAAAAATATGGAGATGCAGGTCCTGATTTGCGTGAGACTGGCTACTACAGAGCGATTACGTAATAGCGTATCGCTAATAAAGTGCTAAAATGATGTGCTCTCCTCCATGACCTTAAGAGGAGATGGTCGATGAAGATCAGGCGAATCACTCAACACTTGCGCGACGTTCAGAGGGCCTTCTATTCTGTCAGCGTTCCTTGGAACGGCTGCCGGCTGATATGGTCGCTTTCTACCAATATATATCTTGGGACTCTTCCCTTACGCCACAGTTTGAAGCACCCATTTTATGAAGAAACACATTTGCGAATGGGGGATTTCACTCAGAGCCGATGACATAACGCTTGTAATGGTCGGGGCATCCGTGGCGGTAATCGTTCTCCCGTATCACATTTGGTGGCGTGGGAGAGCTGTTTATATGAGCTTAGGAATGGGGTCATTCATTTTCTCTGCAATAACATTTTCTGTTGAAAACAAAGGGACACTAGTCATCGGTACATTATCGTCAGGAGAGGAAGTAAGGTGTATTTGAGATACCGGTGTTCCTGTTCAACGTGCTCAACAAATGAGTTCGTGCCCGGTAGGTGGTAACGCCGAGCAGTATTATGGAATGTGCACTGCCAAACGTTGCGCAGAGGAGAAACAAGCTGATTTCCAGGAGAAATTAGTCAAGTAGAAACACAACAACAACAACAACTTTATTTTAAGATAATGGCCACTATACGAACTAAGCCTTTTTTTTTCATTTTCATTCATCATAAAGCCATTTCTTCATTTAAGCCATTGCAAATCCACGTGTCCCACCCGGTATTCTTCCAAAATATTGCTTCTCTATGTAAAGCGAAAGGATCGTAACATCAATGTCTAGTTTCGTGAGGTATGACCTCATAGGGTCCACAATCTGCCAGACAAACATTGCTCCTCGAAGATTGATTATTCTGTCTCCTCACCAGAGCTGCCGGCAGACTTCCAACGTTCTGTGAAGAGCGGAGACGCTCCAACTGTTGCTAGGAGAGAGACGCCAACTGTCTCGATGACGTCAACCAACTCTTGGCGAATCCGAAACTATGAAGTTTTTGCGGCTTCTTTTGAAAATTCGTGGAAGCGCGTAATGTTCACTGACGCCTATTGGAACACCTGCGCCGAGGCGACGAACGCGATCGCGGAGGAGGACGGATAAACTTCCGAAAAGTTTACCGTCATATTTCGGTTAGCACAACGATATCAACAGAAGCGGAATCAATGATTGTTCCCCCTATCCCCAACTCCTTCCTGCTGTCGTCTCTCCATCTGTCCAGGTCTGTACGGCACTCATCCCATTGGTCTCGGAGACAGCTCTACTAGATACACCAAGCGCGTAGCATTTATTCTCAATGGACAGTTTATCATATTAATAACAAAATGAAGAACAGCAGCTCTCTCTGTAACTCTCATCACTGCCATAAAGCGAAAGTATCACTTGTTCGGCGGCAGGCTTCTTTCTTTTAGTTTGATTATAAGCGACTGAAAAAATCGGTGCCTTGGTTTTATGGGACGAGAACTTAGCTATGATCGGACGCTATTTGTGTACTTGGCTATGGACCCCGTCTTCAGCGTCTATGCCAGTGTCAGTGTTTCATTGTTCATTCCCACTTTACATATATTAAGGATTTTGTTTCCGGATTCTGAGTGCGTTACACTCAGACATTTGACACGTTGCAGAAGACGAGGGTGCTCCCGCCCGTGGCGAGCGGCCGTGGCCGAGAGGAATAAGGCGTCCCACTCGTTGGTGGTAGCCAAGGTCGTGCTGAAAACTGGGAGGCGGTGGGTTCGAATCCTACCACCGGCTGTGCTGTCTGAGGCTTTCCCTGGGTTTTCCGAGGACTTTCCAGATGAATTTGTGGCGGCTTTGTCATCGGCATCGCGGCGCCGCTGTTGTTGAGGCGCGAGCAAAATAAACGTTCGTTCACTTGCTCCCTTGGGAGCTACCAGGAAGGTTGTCCCTTACTTGTGTCACCTGCCGCTACAACTGGTGACCCGGACGCAGAACCCTAACGTTCCATCCGCCATTATGTCTACTGGCGATGCTCCCCCAACTGCACTCTAAATCTTTTCACACCTTTAAAGGTGTAATAGCGTGCATGGCGCACGCCTTTTTAGGTGTAATTTTGGTAACATCATAATGGAGCACGGTTTCGCACAAATTTTCTTTACTCGAGTGTTGTCTGTTCTCCAAAAATTCAGTCTTGCAACATCTCAACATTGTTCAACAGTATTGTAGACACTTGCGCGTGCTCGATTATCGATAGCGATGCATATAGGCATTAGCTCGTACCTACGACATCCAAGACATAATGAAAGCAAGATCTGCACTGACACTTGATCTTTAGTAATGCTTTCCGAATTTTGTAAAATATCATCATGGAGATGCAATGTTACGCAACGAGATTGAATGTGCATAGCGCACACCTTTAAAGGTGTGAAAAAGTTTACAGTGTGGACAAGCCTTAGCGACAACCTCAGTTACACCGGTATCCTCCATCGCCGTCAGACTTCCTCCGTATTGGGATCGCAACCCCGCGACGTGGTTTATTCAAGCGGAAGCACAGTTTCACCTCGCCGGCATCTCGGCCGAACGTACCAAGTATTACCACGTCATCGCGGCCCTTTCACCATCAGCGGCAGAAGAAGTGTTTGATATCATTGCCAACCCTCCCGCCGATACCCCGTACCAAGCCCTGAAAGCGGCACTCTTGAAGCGTACATCGCCGTCCGACCGCGCCCGTCTGCAATAGCTGTTGTCAGCTGAAGAACTAGGCGACCGGCGCCCAACCCAACTGCTGCGCCGGATGAAACAGTTACTCGGCGAAGGAAGCAATGCCAGTACCGACAGTTTCCTCCGCGAGCTTTTCCTCCAACGGCTCCCTAAAAATGTCCAGATGGTTCTTGCCAGCACTCACAACCTCGGCATTGAAGAGCTAGCGAGTTCGGCAAATGTCGGCACAGTTCCCCCTGAAGTCGGCCCAGGACGCATACTAACCCCCTGTCCCTCACTCCTTCCTACTGTACTCTCTCCATCTGTCCACATCTGTACGCTGCTCATAGCCACAGTTGCTTCGCGGCGCTAACACCGAATAAAAAAAATCACCTATCTGTTGTTGTAATGTATACAAGCGCCTTGAAAACGTACGACGCAGAAATATAATCGATATACGTAAGTTTCTCTCGGGCCTTCAGATACTGTGCACAGGAACTCCACACAACTAAACTGCACTCTTTGGCGTCCCGCACCCTTCAAAACAAATCCAGACACGTCCGCACAAAACGCGTTTGCACTCTTTAGCCGTGCAAGCTGCTGCTTTCATCCACTTACCCCAACACACGAGTGCATTGCTGCATGCGAACACTTCGTAAAACTGCCTGACCGAAAACTACACTCCTTAGCGAACAAAGCGTGGTGCGGAGAGAGCTCCCTCGCATTTCCCCCGGAGACTGGGCCGGAAGGAGGGGTGTATTTCAAACGAGATTTCATCGTATCAGATACAATGAACGAATTTACTTCTCTGGCGCGATTCGCTGACAGGCTGTGCATTTAAAGCAGCGCCCTACGCGTTTTCTTTGCTTTCCGCGCGCTCGGTTGACGGTTTGAAACGTGCCTGCTACGAAGGCGTGGGATTGTGCAAACGTTGCGAACCTTGATACGCGAGATTTATTGTGCGCGCTGCCGCCGTTTTTACGGTTTCCTTTTCCTTACGTAGAATATGTTTTCGAGATAAAAACAAGAAACTCTACGGGGTTATCAGTGTGTGTGTGCGTGTGTGTGTGCGCGCAAGAAGGTACTCAAACAAGTTGTCTCGAGGTTCCATAATAGCTACAGATGCTGATCTCCCAAGTTGCCAATTTCAAATTGTAAATGACAATTCGGGGCTTTACGTCGCGAGACAACTCTGTCCATCAGCGACGCCACAGCAGTCAATCTCGAGTAAATATGTCCACCAATTTGAAATTACGTAATTGGATCAGAATATTTCTCGCAGTACAGTACAGTTCACAGAACAGTTATATTCGGTGACTCTCTACACGGCACATTTTCCCACGGTGGCGTGTGGTTACGTGCGCGCACGAATTCCCATAGAGATATGTGCCTTTTTGCAGATGATTCATTTGATAAGATACCGCATACTACATCAATTGGAGCAATTTAAAGGGACTCTGACCAGAAGTTCGACAAATATTTCGTTTGCATCTATTACGAAGGTATAATATGCCTCCAAGCCACACGCGAAATATTTTGGCTGTGCGCGGAGGCAAAGTTTGCCAAACAGGGAGCTGAAAACCGGCTTCGCTTTTCCCCCTCAACTCGCGCAATCGGGGCCGAAATCTAGCCTCTTTGCAGTGGACATCCGCCAATTTCCGTGTGTGTGACGAAGTCACGAGGGCCACGTTTCATTGGGCGCCCGGACCGGAAGTTCTGTTGTTAGTGAGTTTGTGAGAGCGCCGGCAGTCCTCCTCAGGTACCCCCGGACGCGGCTGTAGAGTATGTACCACTGCGCCCATACACCATGTTGCAAGCCCATTGGCCTAGACTGTGCGCGCGCTCCGATTGGTCGAGAACGTTTTGAACTCGCATTTTGTAGCGCGCATGTGCGTACAGCGTCTCGGCCGTTTCAGCCTGGTTTCAGCATAGTTTCGAAATAGCATGGCCGGTATGTCGTCCTCCTGTGTTCGGTGGTCTCAATCGAGAGAACAGTTTGCAGAAATATGTTCGCGGGTTTATTAGTTCGTCCTTGTGAGTCTACGCGTGTTGTGCTGTTTCTGGACACAACTGTTATCCCACGAACAATTTGTCAACTGCGGTACCGGAATGCTTCATGAGTTGGAGCGCCGTTGGACTTCGAGGACTGTCAACAAAGACAGGATTACGTGCCACACAAGCGCTTTTCGCTTCGCTATAATGGATGCACCGCAGGCAGCGAAAGAAGATGCTCATCATGAAATGGTACGCACTCATGAGACTGGCTCGGTATTAGGAGTTGAACGGTATGTTCGTTCTGCTTCGAACTTTGTCCCAGTGTGTCAGCAACGCAGTGGGCTTTGTACGCACAGTGCACCCATGTATCAGATCTTTGAATTAGTGCTTTGTATCAAATAAATCTTTATTTTACCCCAAAATCGCTTTAGTTATTTTGAATACCGAGTAACGGCGGCAAGCCTGAAATCCAGTAGAAGTCGATGGTAGCCAGGACCGACCGAAAAGCCAGCCAGACATGGAGGCTCCTGATTGGCCGACTGGTTGTGCATAATATCCACCACGTCGCAATTTCATTGGTCGTGTGCCCAGTGTTGTGTGAATTATCTCAAACTATGGGCTCTATGGGGAGCTGTTGGAGCCTGGCGCCGGCATCCGTCCGGAAAGCGATCTTCAATATGGACGTCGAAGGCAGAAATGCGGAGACTTCGAGCCCGGAACTTCTTTCTGACCTTTCTGCGATCGAGACATCGAGAAGAAAATTCTGCGTGCTGAACAGCTCGGTAGGCTTTGGAAACGTCGCCGATGCCGCGAATGCGAGACGAAGTTAGAGCTCTACGAACATCAGTTACAGATGAAGCAAACAGCATGAGTCGACTGTCTTCAGGTAAGCGATGAGCTTTTTAACGCACACTGTGATCGAACATGTAAACGTTCTCAGAAATTTCGTGTTCTGATATCTAATGCGCACTTGCTGTTCATGGTGCCGGTGTGGCTGGTGTGTCATAATGCCGAAGGAGATCGAATGCTTGTGCTGCAAGGAGCTCGAAAACACTGCCGAATGACTGCAGTATGAGTGCATTACAACCCACAAAGATTTCCAACTTCTATTCTTCAATATGACTGTCCTGAAGGTCGCATATTGAACTCCGTGGGCAGCGCGAACCTATGAGCGACTGTATTCACAAGTAAGTCACATGTGTCCTTGTCGAACGATGTTAAAATTTGGGCGCCCAAAACTGGTTTGGTCCTGCAATAGAGTCGTTAAAAACTCCAGTACAGGGCGCAGCACATAAAAAGGCTATACAGTACACGACTCTGAACTGGAGAAAATCAATATAGGCAGTTTTGTAATTGTCAGTGTGCTGTGTCCAGAGTCACGTTTTTATGTATTGCCCTGTGCATAAGGTTTTAGCGTAGGTTTTTAGCGATATTGAGTGTTCTTGATTGTCGATTCAGTGAAAAGCAAAACAATTTTGGGTTCTAAAAGAACACAGCATGTGTAGTAATGTACAAGGTGTGGGCAGGTAAACTGCAGTTACTCTCAGGCACATGTAGAAATGACAATGCACACACACTGTACTGTAACCGGTTACCTATTTGCCTAAACTATATTTTATGTACATCTGTGTAGACGATGCAGATACACTGCGTATCGCCAGTTTGCAAGGTGAGTATGGCACAAGCTTGGAAAAAACAAGATCATGGTCATCCCAGCCTGTGCAGTGAAGAGGGTCTGGCAAGCCTTTCCCACAGAAAATGCCACAGGCTTCAAGTATCCAAGATCCTAACTGGGGGTACCTCTTCGCACAGCTCGTCTATCACATTTAAAATAATTCAGCATCTGTATTTAGGATGATCTATAGCTCTCAGGATGATGCATGGTTCATGAGTTCAACATGTTGTGTTGAAACACAACACTAGTCCTTTTTAATGAGTCTTGCGGAACGATAGATGAGCACTCTTTTCGTGACATTGTGTACCATTGCTACAGTGAACAATTTCTTGAGCAAGACTGATGAACGAACAAAAAATAGTCTTGTCTTCCAAATATGTATGTTCCTTGTAACTTCCGTATTTGTTAAGTGACCCATGTTGATGTCCCCCCTCATGTAATGCCTGCAATGGCCTTTGAGACATATTCATAAATAAATAAATATCAAAACCGGAAAAAGATGTAACACGTATCCTCTCTTTGTGTGAATGATACATAGACATTCTCAGAAGATTTGTACATAGTCACACTTTGCCTCATTTTGCATAAAGCCTAGTTCCACCTCTTACATCATCTCCACAATCTCCAAAGCAGTACAAGGCTAAAGTAATCAGCTACTACATAAAAAGAAGGAGGGGAGGAAAACAAATGCTGGCACATCTAAAATTCAAAGAAACCCTGGTACTTTCACGGGGCTACTCACGGCTCAGTGCTGGATCAGATCCCGATGGAAAACAGCTTTTCTGAGCCTCAGTGATTGATTCCCTTGATTGCACTGACTGTGAGGCACATCTCATTGGCTTGGTGGCAAGTGGGCTTGCGTATGATAGTAAGATTTGGAAGAAAGGGAGCAAGGAACATCTCTCTACGGTCTTAAGAAGGATATCAACGTTACCTGTCAAGGTACAGCATTTCATGTTGCTTTCAGTAAGTACAACACTCCTCATAGCAGTTACCATTCGTGTTGGGAAAGCATGCTGAAGTTAGCTCAGGCAGTGCATCCAGAACTGTGAATCGGGTTCATAGAGAGCACCTGGTGAGAGGGACAGCAACAATGTCCAGTAAAGACTCTCCAGGAATTTTGTGTAGGTTTGGGGGTCACACCTTTTAATAGTGTTGATGGAAAGCAGGGTGTGTGAAACACTGACTTCTGGTAGATGAATTCTTGTTATTTATAACCAGGTACCCATGTTCTAGTAATCTAGAAAAAGCCTTTGCTCTCTTAGAGGAAATTGCTAATGAATCTGAGTGTCTTTTGTGGAAACAGGTTGTAACTGCCTTTCTATCCACCCTTCTTAGTTGCCCTAGCAAAAGCAAATATGTAATGCTGTACACCATATCTGATGCTAGCACACTAATTGCTTTGAGTGTTCTCAGGCTTCTGAAATGGAACTACCTCGTACATACGCTGTGCCATGTCGGCAAGAACATAAATCAGACTGCCTTTACTTTTTAAATTGGCCCTTCAGTGCTTCATGTGACTGCTAGAATGGCACCCCCAAAACAATAGGCAACAAGAATGATTTCTGCAATGTATTGAGCTTTGTAAAACAACAACTTTATTGGAAAATATATTCCAAAAGCCGGGTGACAACCTCATAATGTAGCGTCCTTTACTGCAAACACCGCTCAACACAACGAATAAAAACAGAGCGTAAACGTTTTGTCGCCTATCCAGGTGGCATCATCAGTACAACAGAGGCCAAAGATGAGCACATCAGCCTATCTAAGAAGGAATCTTACACATCCGATAGGGGGCCACGGTATGTATTACAGGCTGAAGCATCACGCCTGATAAAGCAGGATTCTAAGAACTTTCTAGGGTCCCATCGCTAGTCATGAGCAAAAGTTACTGCACCATCAAAATATATGTCCCTTAGGACAGCAGTGGTAGACTGATTCGGTCCTGTTTAGTTAAGCTAAGCATTAGTAGCCCTGGCAACTGGCTCTTTTAGTCTTGTCCCACGTCTTTTGTCTATCTCGCCAATGTAGGTTGCATCAGATTCTATGCACTCAACTTGATATGCACAGTCAAAATGCCTGATGGGCACAGTGCCCTCCAAATAGCGTATGAAATACATTGGATGAAAGGAATGCGGACCACCGATTTGACTCCTTTGATGTTGTTTTTGATTGTTCTCTGTTGGAGGGATGATGCCACCTGGATAGGCAATGAAACGTTTACTCTCTTTCTTCTTAATTGTTGTGTTAAGCCAGTGTTCTGAGTAAAGCATTTTACATTATGAACTTTGTTTGAATGATGATTAGTGGCGAGCTTCATACCCTGGGCCACTACTCTAACAATTGCTTGTGGTAGTGTGGCGAAATGGAATAACGAGCCTTGTAGACAATTTACTTGGCAATATATTTATTTCTCTCTCATAGGTTGAAGAACCCAGTGTGGTGTTACATAACGGAGGGGCACGTAATTATACAAGACCGATCACCAAAAGGCCTTGCTTTTGACTAGATTAAAATGTGAAGTGATTGTAATATAACAAATGCTGCATGGTGGCGATATGATAGGTTCTCCTCACGAGTTGTCGCCACAGTTACGGTTAGTTGAGAAACTGCATATCCAGGTAGCAGGATCAAATTTTAATTAGGCTACTTTGGCCAACACGCGAGCGTAGAGCACAGTGTCAAAAGCCCTTACAAAATAAAAAGAATACTACATCTACATGGACCCAGAAATCAAGACGGTTTGAAATGCTGTGAACGAATTCCACTACGTTAGTTTTGCCTGAATACCCTTTTCTAAAGCCATGCTGGAATTTAAAAAAAGAAATTGACAGAGTCAACTTAGTTGACAACGTGGTAGTACATGATGTGCTCCATTAGTTTACAGGGAACCCTAAAAAGTGGAGCTGGTTAATAGATAGAAGGAGCATAGTTGTCACCTCTTCTGAAGACAGGAATAAGCTTGAGACCTATGTCCTCGACTCGCACACATACTAAGAACCTTTGACACAGATTAACGTATCTTCATTCCAGCTCTTTCACTTTCAGATGTTCATCTCTGTTGAGTGGTCTGTCATTCTTGTAATACAGATTGGAATTGAAATGCAGGTGCATAAGGGATGCTCTGAAAGAAAAGTGTTTGGTTTTAGTCCTCTTAATGTTTCTGAAAACGAAAACAAACTTCACGGTGACTATTCTTCTGAAATGAGCAATTCCAGGATGACAGCAAAAAAATATATCTTGCCATATCATTATATCCACCTGGCACTTCAATTGAATAATGGCAGTTGAAGATGACGATGATTCAATTTAATGACGCATAAGCAACTCGGGCTATAGTGTGCCAAAACCATGGTAAAACTGTGACTTGTTAAATATCAGACGATTATACTAAAATAATATACTTTGTTGGTTGGTAAATTGAGATATAGACAAAAACATATTATGATAAAAATAAGCAATTGAAGAAAAGGCAATTGTTGGCTTTGTGTGACTGATGTCGAGTTTGCCACACTACGTGTTGAATAATAATGTACGCTGATACGCTGTAGCATATAAAGTACAATCATACACACGCTCAATATGTGGTGGATATGTGAAACCAATATACACATACTTACATTTCAAACTTTCTTGAAAAAGGCAGTCCAAGTCTGTCGGATTTGCCAGACTCTGCACAAAGCCAGTAAGCACAGTGTGGAATGACTGATTTATCTTTCGAAGGCAGAGGTGCAGCTACCACGACGCTTCGTTATCTGAATGCTTCGGAGCGGCATAGCCTAGTAAGAAGCCATCAGAAGGATCTCATAACGATAACTTGGTCGAAAAAGTGGAGGGTTCTGTGGGATATGTAAGAAAGCATACGCGTTACACAACAGCTACGAGAATGATCGACTGCACCTGCATGGTTTTCAGTACGTAGACTTGGAACTGAAAAATAAATGTGCTAACCTTGTTGATACTACTTTTCCGTCAGGACCACACGAGAGCACATTTGGTTTCTTTAGTTGAAGGTATCATCAGGTCCCCATGCTCCTTTGAGATGCAGCAGACAGAAGTTCGCTGAGGCGAGTGACTGCCGTTGCGGTTCGTCGCTTCGCAGCAGATCAAGAACAGTACACCGCAACGATAGGTGAAACGTTCAGAATATGGTGACCAACTCTAACACCAACCCAATGACCCGAACAAAGAGGATGAACCGGGAGTCACACAAGTTCGCAGTTCGCAAGCTCGGCATACGGCATCCATTACAGCTGACCGGATACGGAAGCATATATCGAACGCCGTGTACAGATTGAAAAGAAAATCGTAGAAACTGTTGCAGGTGATAAATGCAGGGTATATTTTTCTTTTTGAGGCTCTGTAACAAAAACATATTAACGTAGAAATGCCATTTCATGAAGGAAATTGACAGATATTGCGTGACCACGTGACGCGTTTGAGCCAATTGTGGGTGTTGCGAGTGGCCCCCGTGTTGACGTCATCTTGATGGTGGACCGGGGTGGATATACTATATAAACGTATGTTTTCTCGGTTTGACGCTAGGCGTGCTGCACTCGGATGAAGTCGAATGTTTAAAATTCGAGTTTAGAGAAACCGTGGGGTTTTAATGCGTGAATTTTCGCATGGAGAGTCCTTGTTGGGTGCTTTATCGGTACGAAAGAGCTCCCACAGTTTCTGGTCAGAGTCCCTTTAAAGTATCAGTTCACATGTATCAAACCTGAGAACGCTGCTTGAGGTACCGTATTTGAAATCATTAACTAAAAATTAACTCGTTCAATCTAAAACCGAAACATTTAGCGAGGGGCCTTTCACTGCTCCTTTACATACTCTCTTTGGTATTTTGGATATGGTAAGGTAGACCCCCATGGTGCGCAATTCACTGCGTGAGACGATGCTTGTTCGCGCTCCGTACGATTTCAGGCAAGGACCAGGGGTCGGATTCACAAACGCGATCGTAAGTTACGCTAAGATGCGCTAATACGTCGTAGCCTGCGATGCGCGTACGACGCCGCCGTAAGCGCGATTCACAAAGCTATCGTAGTGGAGAGGGTACCCCCTTTGACGAGGAAGAGGAAGTTGCTCGCTTCCTGTCACGTGCACCTCGGAGAGAAACAGCCAAAGGGTGCGAGACTATGTTTTCGCTATGGTAACGATGACGAAAATTTGTAATCGCACCAATAAGAGTCGTCCCGTTAAACTCCCCACTCCAAGGTCCACTCTCCAAGGTTGCAAATAAAGTTGTTGTTTGTCGTCCCGTTAGAAGACGAAGTTGTTCGTCCCCAAATATTTTGTTGCTGCACGTGCTCTCGGTCTTTCGGTAGCCATAATGGATGCCATGCAATCACAGGCGAAACGCGTTCGATGACACAGCAAATATATTCCCAGTATGTTCGTCTCGGGAAGGGGGTGGGTGAGGGTGTTTTGTAAGCGGTGTGTGGCACACAGTTTTGCAGCTTTTATGGCTTCTTTTGCCTTTCTTGCAGACAATTTGGAAGGGTGTTGGGTGTGTCTTAGCGGGGGTGTAGGGGATGCTTGAAAAATCCCTGCGACCCGATTTTACGGAGCACAAAGGTGAAGCATTTGTTGAAGGTTACCAAGCAAAAAAGTGCCTCAATGTCACTTCGATGATGGTCTCGAAGGTTCTGTTGCAAAGTGCAATGCGTTGACGCGTATTACGAAGTCTTTGTTTGCCGTCTCCAAATCCACCGCTGCCAAATACGCCGCCATCTTTCTTCGTAAGACTGTTCGGGAGCTCTCGCAGGATTCCACCGTAAGCTGCGAATATTTTGCGACGCGCGCCCTTCGTGAATCTACACTTCGTCGTAACTTTCCCGTACGACGGAGATATGACAGATTCCGTCGCACGAGCTCTTCGTGAATCCGACCCCTGCTCCCGTGGCATAGTGCTTAGGATGATAGCTTTCCACGGCGGGACTGGGAGGTGGCACGGGTTCGAATCCTGTCACCGGTTGTGCTGTCTGAGGTTTTCCCTGGGTTTTCCGAAGACTTTCCAGACGAATGTCGGCATTGTTCCCCCTGAAGTCGGCCCTGGACGTATACTAACCCCCGCTGTCCCCCACTCCTTCTTGCTGTGTCTCTCTCGACGTCTGTACACCGCTCATAGCCACAGTTGCTTCGCGGCGCTAACACGAAATTAAAAAAAAACAATCAGGCAAGGACTGGTTTCTCGAGCGCAGAAGAGCGCGTCAAGAATATTCTGAATTTCACGCATCGCGAAGCGCCACTAGAAAGCAACAACGACAACAGCAGCATTTCCGTTTTCAGCCGGCCTCGATATTCCCTTGACAACACTTTTATGAAGGGCAAAAGATTTGCGCGATCACGAGGTTTGCTCTGGGCATGTGGGCTCTAGGTGGTTACCCACGCTGCTTTCGCGCACTGTTTTAAGAACTGCAGTACGCACCATGTGGGCCAGCTTTTATACAAAACCTTTCCTGGTTGTCACTTGTACTCCATCTTAAATCCAGTTATTGGTATTTTGTCTCCCGCAATAATTATACTTACGTACCTATTAATACATGCAATGCAATTTCAAAAGTTTAAAAAGGTAAACGGCCGCAATGTCCGCTGGAGTTCCTTCAGGCATTCCCATTTCAGGAGCAGCTGGCTTTATAGTGCTGCAAAAACACCACTGCCGGCAGCCTGCAACAGCGGTGCCAGTCAGGGACATTTTTTACACGGATGTTTTTGAGGACATCTCCGGACTTTTTTGGGGGGACATTGATTGAGAAAGTAGCACTTCAACGCAACTGCAACACCGCTTCAACGAAATCGAATCTTCCGCGTATTTAAAATTGCACCACAATCTTATGAAAATATACCCTGAAGGTGTAGATGTCTATACCCTCGCAAATGATATCCCTTGAGAGAGAGATGAAATTGCTATACCTTGAGAGATGTACATCATTTATACCTCTAGAGCTATGCGCCATGAGACAAGCAGTTTATACCCACACTATATCAATTGCCCACACTATATCAGTGGTCGGCAACTGCAATTCTTCGCGGAACGCGTGAGAAAACACGTCGGCAAACAGTTTTCGCCGGTTTTCGCTGAGAACAGAAAACCCTGTTTGAAGACAACATTTGCAAAGAAAAAGGCGGCCTATTTAATGGCGGAGCTCGCACCTCCCTTGGCTGCTATAGCTGAGACAATCGAGGACGAACTGGGCATTTCGGCTTACATAATTGTAGCGGCGTCCGCGTCTTCGGCAACGGAAGCCGCTCTACAGCAGACGCGAGTAGACCGCGTCGACAATGCAGAAGTGCGTAGAGACGACGAGTTTAGTGAAGAACGGTAGGTCGTCGGGTCGATAGCTATGGATTGTTCCCGTCGATGTGTAGATATCGTCGTTCGATAGCTGTTCTGTAGGTTCCGTGTGGCTACATTGTGTCACTACGCTATCGCCATTAACAAACCGTTGTTCATTGATCGTCGTGCTGGTCGAGCTGGGTGATGGCCAACAGACCAATGCAGAATTCAGGTAGCGCTATGACTCCAGGTGTGAGGCGCTACCACACTCTTAAAAATGAGGGGGGGGGGGGTAATAGCAGGACCGGCTCGCCGTTGTTGGCCACAAAGAAGTGGGCGTCGTCACGACTATAGCAAAAAACAAAAAAAAAACGGATGGAGGATAGAGGATGAAGGGTGGAGATGCGTAGAGGGTGCATGAGTTCGTCAGGGAGAGCAAACTGTTAGATGGGTCGTTGAGCAAGACCTGCCTTCTGCAGAAAGAGATTAAGAATACTCTTAAAAATGAACTTCATCGCATAGCACGCTTCTAGCCAACCACCATCTCGAACAAGCATCTCGAATGATGTCGTTATGTGCCCTGATTTGTTTAGAATGGGAGGTGTACGCCTTTTCTGTGACACATATGCTGTTCATATTTGTCACAAAAAGGCGTACGCCTCCAGTTTTCATCAAACCTGGGCAGATAACGTTATCATTCCAGATGATGGTTGGCTAGGAGTGTGCTATGAGGTGAAGTTCATTTTTAAGAGTGTGGTGTAGAGCTGGCAGAAATTTGGCTCACGGCTAGAGAGCAGGAGCCTGCCGCGGAGCAGTGACCGGTACTACAAGGAGAGCGCTAAGATGGAAGTTGCCATCGCTGCGAAGAGTGCCGAGGTGCACCAGTACGAAGCAGGTGGGTGCCCGCATACGGATGTGACACCAGGGCGTACCGGTAGTGTGCGTCGTAGCCATAGGATGCCGAGTCAATGAGAGAAATGCACCCGCGCCCCGAAAAGACAGTATACCCTGCTGTCTCATCAGTGGTATTTTTTTATCAGCTGGATCCCTGTTATATGGTGTGTCGAAAACTCTTGTTTTCTGAACTGCAGAAATTACACCACGTTCAAGCGCGTACCTTAAAGGGGCACCAATGTGCAAAAATCTCTTTGCGATATGAAAGATTCCGTCACTCATGAGAATAATGCAAAAGGAACGAGATTTACCCGTTGCACAGTTTGTAATTAAAACATGGATAAAGGTGCCAATTTGGAGGTTCCTCTTTCCTTCCTCCGAATCCGCGCTAAACGTCAAGGGTACGTCACCCACAGCGAATCTAAGTGTCAAAGGAAATATATTGCGGGAATTGCCCCTTCCTGCATTTCTTCGTCCAATCAACGCGGTGCGAGGGGAGCTCTGACTTGGCTGTTTGGCTGTGATGCGTAGGGATACACCTCGCCGGGATGCATCTATAGATGCGGGAGCTTTCGCTGATACCGCCATACAAGGCAACAGGAATAGAATTAGCGCATCAACGTGATCAAACAAGAATTATATTTATAGTTAACGCAAGGTATATCTAAACAGGGAGCGCAACTCCCATAGGCCCCTGTGTCTTCAGAATGACGCCATGATAGAGACGGTCAGCGCCATCCATCCATTGCGCGGGCTACTACGATTGTAAATAAATGGCGTCAGAGGTGACGTCAGCAGTATGAATAATAAGTAGCGCATAATTGGCTATGGCACGTTTTCGTTCGCGCACTTCGTTTGCGTTGTATTCCCTTTTCCTCACCCGTGCAACAGTACCAGACGAGAACACAGAAATAATAAATCGTATCAGGTTTAATGAAACATATCAATACGAAATACATATAGTAATCACATATCTTGACAACTCCAAACAGAAGGGCACCGTGATATCACACAGAAACGAGGAAGGTTCACTTAAGCTCCATTTCTTACCTAGAGCAATACGCACACGCAGTGATTAGACGTTTGCATTTATTCAATGAGTGGCCATTGCAACAAAACATGACATCGTTGGTGCACAGCTGATTCCTGCTAACACTCACGCTATCATGGCCGCTCGTCCCATGAAATTTTGTTTTCGCGGGGCCAGCAACAGGGGATGCATTGTATTCCTCAGTTCACACGTGTTAATATTGGCCTACAGCTCCGAGGTGGTTAATTAATTGCCTACATTGCCTGGTTAATATTGGCCTACAGCAACGTGACAACCGACACTTTACGAAACGGAGACTACGCGTTGACCGCGAGAAGCCATACACTCTTAAAAATGAGTTTCACCACATAGCACTCTCCTAGCCAACTATCATCCCGAATGACAACGTTGTCGCCCCTCATTTGTTGAAAATGGGAGGCGGAGCCTATTTTGTACCATTATGCACGTGCATAATGGCTGCCTGTGCGAGGTTGGGGATATAAATTCACACTTTGTACCATACCCTCCAAAGGTATAGATTTGCAGAAGAAGGTATAAAAAAAGATACAAGGGCCCATTATTATACCTGGTTTATAACTCTTTTTCTAACACTGTTTAGTGATGGCCATCGGACATGCACTTGAAATGGAGGACGACTAGAGTGCTTTTATTTGTTCCCCACACTTGAGCGTATGCATGCGCATATATATGCACGCAAGGGCATTCGAAGGCATTCGAACATGCCAAAAGAAGTGACAATGGCCGCTTTCGGAATGTGATCGGAATCGCTGGTGGACTGCGGCTGACGATGCGACTGGTACAGCTCTATACCTGGTCTTAATTAAAGGGACTATCGCATCCGGAAACATGTGTATGAGACTGACACGGTAATGTTCGGCACCGCTTCACAGTCTACTTGGCCAAGTTTCTGTTCCGAAAACAGCTTACATATTAAATGAAATAATTTTAAAGAATCACATTCCCTCTGCAACTAAGGAAGCCTCAGCCATATTAACATCATGACGACGTAAGCCCGTACACCAATGGGAGCGCAGCGCAGGCGATTGTCTCAGAGTTCGCTTTTCACGTTCGCACCGCAATACACTAATTGAAAAGTCCTCAGTAAATACGCCGACTTTCTTTTACCTGTGGGAGCTCTAACGCGACCTTCTCGCGTGGAGCACGGTGTTACGCTCCTGGCTATACCAACACGTCCGACGCTAACCCAGACACGACACATTCCACAACTGATCACAGAAAGTCCGCGACAGCGCGACCTGCAGACGCCGTCCCAACCGCCCGCCGGTTCGTGGTCAGGCTCTCCGACCATTCCCTGATTGGACCTCTCAGTGCCAAAGGGCGCTGGCGCAGTGCCCTGATTGGACTTGTCCAAGTGACGTTTTCTCTGATTTCCAGAGAGGGAATAGGTCACCGGTAAGGTCGTGCGGAAATGACGACAGTGTCTATGTGACTCCTCGCTTCCGTGTCGAGCGCCTCCTAGGTTCCGATAGGTGTGTGCCTGTGACGCTTGTGTTTGTGTGTGCGAACGTATGTGTGAGCGAGCGTGTGGGTGTGCGCGCGTTTGTGTGCTGTGTGCGCACGTGCATGCCTTTGTGTGAAGGAGTGTGTGTGAGCGTACATGCGCACGTGTGTGTGTGTGAGTGAGCGTGTGTGTCCGTGTCTGAGCTTGTGCACATGTCTTTGTGTGTGAGAGAGCGCTCGTGTGTGAGCATGCGTGCGTGTGTGTGCCACAGTTGGTTTTGTGCCATGGACGCGCCGATCTCCTAACATCTCCCCCTTAACAGCAGCCGCTGTAAAAAAATCGGAAAGGTCAGCCAAACGGTTAGTCAACTCTGTATGTGGTATTTCGAGAGGTTGTGTGTGCACCTTGTTTACATACAGCTTCTATGTCTCTACTCAAAAGGAATCAGCACATAACTGAGAGGCCACATCTATGCATACACACGTGACGCACGCTCGACGTTTGCTTGTTGCAGCCGTTTTACTCAATCTCGCATTCCGTGCGTGCTTACCGTTTGTAAATTAGTTTGTGTACAAACACACACACACAGGAAAACACAGTCGATTACACAGGTTCTGACAGCCAGCTTTACCGTTTCTTAAAGATGTTTCTAGAGTCAAGCACGTCCACCTCCAGCAGCCATAGCACGCGTCGTATGCTAGGGTAGACACGAAAGTCGACCTTTCCCATGATTCTTAGATAGTACCGGTCATCTATTCCGGAATACTCTCAACGAACGTCGTCTGCTCTTGCCATGCATTACATTAAACTGAACAGCAACTATTCCACTAATTCGCGTCCGATTTTCGGCGTTGTCGGTGACGAACCAAGAGTAAAACGGCGATACACTCTTAGAAAAAAAGGGTGGAGCAGTTACAACTTTTAAGAGGTAATAGTTGTCGCATATATGTTGTGCCTCAAAGTTTGCAAAGTTCCACCTGCTACACTCTTAAAAATGAACTTCACCGCATAGCACGCTCCTAGCCAACCATCAGCTCGAATGATATCGTAATCTGCCGTGATTTGTTGAAAACGGGAAGCGTACGCCATTTTTGTGACACTTATGCTGTTCATAATTGTCACAGAAAAGGCGTACGCCTCCCGTTTTCAACAAATCAGGGCAGATAACGTTATCATTCGAGATGATGGTTGGCTTGGAGCGTGCTATGCGGTGAAGTTCATTTTTAAGAGTGTACATCACTCTCTGCCACGAATGATAGCGTTACCGATTCTAATTCGGTGAGACAGGGGGGCGTACGCCTTTTTGTAGCAATATGATAATTGCCTTTACCACCGTTTTACACCCTTTATCAGAAGCGATGTTGACGTAGGTGGTAACTATAGAAGTTGCCACCTTTTCACACCCTTTTTTTGAGAGTGCATACATGTATACGAGAGTGTACATACATGTATATACAGGGTGTTTCAAAAAACGTGTCATTCGGACTTTATAAAAAAAACGGAGCGACGGAAAAATACGGGGTAAACGGCATTTGTGTGGCAACTGAATTTGCCACCTTGTGAAAATATTTTCATTTAATTTTAATTAAAAGAAATTGAATTTCTTTAATTGAACTCGAAAATTTCCCAAGTCAACCTAACCTGTTTTTTTACAGAATTAGCTAGCCCGTAGCGAACTTAGTCAGATCCACCAAGAAATCCGCTCGATATTGCAAATGGAACTGCCCAAAAAAATTCCCGAAATTGAGGCTTCAAGGTTTTCGGGTATTCAACGGCGCACGAAATCAGACGCAAAGATTCGGGGAGAGGAGGACTTGCTCCTGCCCCCATGAAAGATAGAAGGTCAAAAAAAAAAAACAGGACAGGAAAACAGAGGCGGAATCATCTTTGTTTGCCGCTTATCAACGTATGGTGGAATGTCACCCGCCTTGTTATCGGCGCGTCTTGTGCTACACGCCGGTCCTGCGATAAACTGTTCTAGCTTCATGGAGGCAGGAACATGTCCTGCCCTCCGCGCATCTTTGCGGCTGATTTGGTGCGCGGTTGAATACCCGAAACTCTGAAGCCTCAACTTTGGGACTTTTTTTGGGCAGTTCCCTTTGCAATATCGAGCGGATTTCTTGGTGGTTCTGGCTAAGTTCGCTACGGGCTCTCTAATTCGGTAAAAAAAAAACGTGAGGTTGACTTGGGAAATTTTGAAGTTCAATTAAAGAAATTCAATTTCTTTTAATTAAAATCAAATGAAAATATTTTTGCAAGGTGGCAAATTCAGTTGCCACACAAATGCCGTTTACCCCGTATTTTTCCGTCGCCCCGGTTTTTTTATAAAGTCCGAATGACACGTTTTTTGAAACACCCTGTATGTATACGAGAGTGTATACAGAAAGAAAAAAATGGTGTTCCTTCACGAATTTTTTGTGAACGATCTATCGAACGGATTTTTGTCCTGAAAACGGCTTTGATATCAGGCGACCGAAGAGATCAGATGTTCTCATTGAGACAACTTCGTAGCTTTTATAATTGAAAAGTTACAAAATTAATTACCGCTAATTAATTAACAAGGGGCGATGAAAAAAATATTTTTGGATAGACCACACAACTGCTAAACACGTACAATTGGTTCCATTTGTGTCCAGCACTCCGTCTTTTTTTTAGCCCCTGGCCCTTTTTCGGTGGGACACCTTGTATACAGGGTGTCCCAGAAAACGTGTCATTGAATTATATTTAAAAAACTACGCCACCTAGAATCATGCGGTCAAGAGGATTTGTTCTTATTAGGTTTTTGCCACCTCCTAATGTGAATGTCATGTGCTCCATGTTTGAACTCAGAAATTTGCCAAGTAAGGGTCACTTTTTTACCCCACCAATATGAAATGCGTGCCGAATTCACTCAAATTCATGATAATTCACAGTGATATTCACGAGCTATTCCATCGGAAAAAACAGCCGAATATCATGCTTTTAGGAGCACCGGACCATAGCGCGCGATGACTTTTTGAGCGCAATCGCTCTCAGTGCGACGAAAGGAGGTTCCGAAGCCAGCCCACAGAGTGATAGTAGAAAAAGTAACAGTTCCTAAAATGGGGAGAGGGAAAGCATTGTCCTAGTCAAAGTCGGACATGATAAGCCGTGCCTGTTTTATCTCTTTCTGCGATATCGGGGAGGGCTGGGTTTCCAACCTCCTTTCGTCGGACTGACGAAGGTTGCGCTGAGACATTCATCGTGCGCTATTCGGTGCGACCTCCGTAGAGCATGATGTTCGGCTATTTTTTCCGATGGGATAGCTGCTGAATATCCCTGTCAATTATCATTAATTTGACTAAATTAGACACGCTCTTCACATTGGTGGGGTAAAAAAGTGACCTTTACTAGACAAATTTCCGACTTAAGCTCGGAAAAATTTACATAATTAAACTTACGTTGCACGACATTCACATGAGGAGGTGGCAAAAACCCAGTAAGAACAAATGCCATTGACCGCATGACTCTATGTGGTGTAGTTTTTTTATTATAATTCAATGACACGTTTTCTTGGACACCCTGTATGTAGTTTCGGAATAGACCGTGACGGATGGGATAGTCCCTATTTAAGCAAACATTACGAGACGATCAATTCATTTACAGACTGCAATCACTGCACCGCGTGTTGGCAGGCGAACCCGCTACAACTGCGCACTCTGCTCCCGTCACGGCTCCTGCCGACATTTATTATCTATCGCGCAATTCATGTTCGGAAATGGCCTGCTGAATGCAAATCTCATCTCATATCCCCGGCGGCGGCGGCGGTGGCGTGTGTGACAGGTATCTACAGATGGCCACAGTCGTGTACCACTCTAAAGCGCGTGCTAGTTTACATTTAGTAATGAATGCGGGTGTCCAGTGCAGCGTCAACACCAGGCGCAAATAGGAATTAAAGAGTCGACTAATTTAAGCTGCGCAGGGTTTGGGGATTTAGGCTGCGGTCAGAGTTATCTGACGCAACATAATATTCACACAGATTGATTAGCATTGCATCCTTAAGTGAAATCACGAAGGATTAACTTCTGTGTTAAGTTCTGTGATAAGTTCTCCTCTTTCTTTCTTACCTCTGTGTATCCGTAATGTTGATCTTTTGTGTTTGCATAATCAATCTTTGGAGGGATACGAAAAAAAAAAAGATTATATGGAGAGGCTGGACATTAATTTTGCACACTAGCTCCACAACTGAACTAGCGCTACGAATACTGTTTGTGGTTACATCCTAAGTCGAAAAGATTAATAATTATGATTAAGCATTTGCTGAAGCTCAAAATATTTTGGATATTTTGTTGTTCTTCATCTATTGTTGTACTTCTTTCCTTCTGTTGTTCACAATAGAACAAAAGTTATAACTGTCATGGCCGTATGTGTCGTCGCGTCTAGGAAGTGATTCACTGTAAGCAGTTCACGTGTGTGAAATTGAGTTACCGGACTTACATTCAAACTTGACACCAACAGATTCATCAGATACCTTGTGGGTTTCCCACTGCTAAGTACTTTCGTTATTGTGTAGTTTTCGTTTATATATTTTCGTTTCATGGAAACCCGTTTTCGTTTGAAATACAGCATAGTTTTCATGCGTGTTGGCTAATCAGTTGAAAGAGAATAGCCGCATGTCACAACGCAGAAATGCGAGAAATTAAAGAATCTAGTTCCGAATAGATTTTCTCCTGCACAGAGCTATATTAGGGCTATTTAATTAATCAAGTGATTTCATAATTAGCGATACAATAGTTTAATTAGAGCAAAGTACGCATTTCCAAAAGTAAAGTACTATTCAAAAGAACTGTACCCACCCCACCATCCCTCTGCCCTCAAAGCACTATACTAACCGTTCTGGACAACGTAGGACTTCGATTCTCACCGTGAGGCTCATGGTCATTTTTTTCCACCAAATTACCGCTACAGGTAGCACAGAGCATCGCGTCTGGCGATGAAACACTCCAATCATCATCATCAAAATAAAGTTGTTATTGTTGTAGTAGAACTGCAGAAATTTTCTATATTGAAACTTATTTCCGTTGTATGTTCTGCTTGGTGCATTGTCGCGCGGAAGTTTTTGTATAAACTGCAGGCAGTTTTCTTTCTCTTTTTTTTCTGGCACTTTGCGATCGTCACCCGCTGAAAGTAAAAGAAAAAGGCCACAATGGACCACGGAAAAAAGAGAGAGAGAGAGAGAGAGAGAAGTGATAGTTTTACCAAGAGCAAGTGGCTTTAACCAAACATTAGGACGCTGGAGTATTTTTCTTGCTTTCTTTGTTCAATCTTTACTACTTTTTCGGCTTTTCAGACCGTCCCTCCAAATAGAAAAACAAGCCGATTGAATGGGTTAGGGCAGTGGTTCCCAAACTGTGGGTCGCGATCGCCAGGGGGGTCGCGAAGCGGCCCACGAATTAAAAAATATGCCAGGCCGTGCCCGCTCTTCTGCAGGAAGTCCGTGGCAGCAGACCCGCAGGTTTCTCATAGGGAAATTTATGTGTTCTCACATAAATTTCAGTCCCTATTCACTAAACTGGAAAAAGTGATCCAGTTCCAAATGTCTTAATTTGGAAGGACACAAGTCGTTGACCCCTTCCTTCTGTCTGTCTGTCCGTCTGTCTCTGTCCGTCTGTCTCTGTCCGTCTGTCTCTGTCCGTCTGTCTCTGTCCGTCTGTCTCCGTCCGTCTGTCTCCGTCCGTCTGTCTCCGTCCGTCTGTCTCCGTCCGTCTGTCTGTCTCCGTCCGTCTGTCCGTCTCTGTCCGTCCGTCCGTCTGTCTCTGTCCGTCCGTCCGTCTGTCTCTGTCCGTCCGTCCGTCTGTCTCTGTCCGTCCGTCCGTCTGTCTCTGTCCGTCCGTCCGTCTGTCTCTGTCCGTCCGTCCGTCTGTCTCTGTCCGTCCGTCTCTCCGTCTCTCTCTCCGTCCGTCCGTCTGTCTCTATGTCTCTGTCTCTATGTCTGCGTGCGTGCGTGCGTGCGTGCGTGCGTGCATGTGTGTGTGTGTGTGTGTGTGGTGAACTTTTGTGAACTCAAACCTCGAAAGGTTCGTGCACCACTACCAAAAACCTACGGAAACCCTATCGCGTGCGTCATGGGTGAGTGAAGCACGCAGTTACGCAGCATGCCGCTGTGCAAGACTTTTTGGCCCAGAGAACTCGCTCTGAATGTAGCTCCAATAAAATGTCACACAGGTCGCGCCGGGGTCGTTTATATTTTTATGGGCGGCGTGTCGCGAAGTTTGGGTACCACTGGGTTAGGGAAATGCGATGAAACGTCATGCTTCTATAGCAGCCGTTCGGGACCGCAAGCGCTACGACAGCGTCATCTGTTGTAAACTTCCTATCCACTGTTCGAATTTCCTGGCAGAGGTAGTGCGCGTGAGCAAACAGAAACTTTGATTTTCGGACTCTTTTCAAATATTGTCCTTCTTGAAGTCGCCTCCTATGACATCTTGAGCCTCAGTTTGTAACTAAATTCCCATACCCACTTACCTCGAAGGTTTTCCAAATACGTGATGCTTACATATATTCGTCTTCCTCGAATTTCAGCACCTGACACCCAATGAAACTATGTGCATAGCTCGCGTTATATGTTTTCTTCCTGTAGAAGTCACGAAAAATATTTCGCGTTCGCAGTCTGAAGTAAGTGTTTTGCTTCGAAGAAAGATGTTTGGAATTTCATCGACAGTCCCGTTTATAAAACCATATATAGAACCACGTGTTCTAGCAATGTTGCGATCGCTTTTACCTGTGTGGTGTGCCCAACATCCCAGCAGTGTAATTTACCGTAAACTCCAGTAGGATCTGGTACCAATGATGATGTCAAAGAGGGAGGTCGCATGCATGCGCAAGCAAATGTCAAGCAACCGGGGAAAGGACTCACCGTTGTCTTCGAGCCGTTGTTTCAAGTGAGTAATCAACCAGTAATGGAGGCGCGTAAAAAAATAAAATTCCCTTTGAAGAATTTATTGCCAAGGGGCTCTTTTATATAACCCTTGTCATTTATTTCTGAACTATCATGTAAAAAACAGAGATGAAGTTGGTTAGCTAAGAACAATCTTTATATGAACGGTATTTTTTTTTTACTGTGATTTTTCGAGGTCTATGTGCACTCTGAATTTGAGAAGCTTGAAAAATGTGGTTAGTTATAAAAAGGTTTCTCACAAACTCCGCCGAGAGCTCTACGTCTAAGCCTCTGACTACGACATAATATCCATTGTACTGCATGAAGGACAGTGACACCGTAGGACTCCTGTAATGGCAAGGGCCCCTGACCAACATGAAAGCATTGTGAATGTTGTACTGCCCTGCACAGTACCTTTCCGTGTGTGTTGCATGTTATCACTGTTATGCGTGTTTCCTTGCAGTGTTCCCTTTTATTTTTACTTATTACTTTTATTTATTTATTTATTTTTTGCACTGTGCCTCCCTCTCTGACCCCTTCCTTCTGAACCACCCTTCCTGAAACGATACGATACGAGTAGGATACGACATGACTAGAGACCGGATTTATATGTGCTAAAAAGTAATGCAATATGCATGCAACCATGCACTAAACCTGGTCACAACATGCAGTAAAAATGTGTCATATATGCGGTAAAAACTCGAGCCGTATATGAAACGATCTTGCACACCGCCGCCGAGACGAGTGGTTTCTAAATGTCCTTTTTATTTAACCGGATATGTTGGGGTTACAGTGAAAGATAACCAAAGCGGGATGTTCAGAAAAAATAATACAAGGCCGTGTCTCAATGATTGGAGCTGTTGAAGAAAATGTTGGAGTGAAGCTCTGGCGCCTGTCAGTCAAAACGTTCTTATAGTTGGAAAATGACCTCTCTACGTCGCACGTTGTGAGTGGAGCATACTTAAAGGCGGAAAGTAGCTGTGCCGGCACAACCTCCGGTAGGGTGGCGTTAGGAACCGAAGCAGATCGCACACTACTCGGAGGACGGCAAATTCAGGATACTTTTGTAGCACGGCGAAAAAATTTTCTAGCAACCTTTGCGCCGACTGGACTGGTAATCTTTGCGAGCTCCTCGCGTACACCTTTCATCACATCCAATGATTCCACGAGCAGGAGGCCTCCCGTTTCAAGCTTCCGGATGGCTCGCGCCAGGAAGACTAAGTGCGTTTTCATTAACTGTACCTCCACAGCTAACACTGGGCTTTTAAAGGGCGCTTGTGCTTCTCTGACAGCGCTGCTGTCCTCGGAACTGAACGTGTTCACCACGTCCTTCAAGTTGTCGAAGTGAGTTGCATAGAAATCGACTGCCTCCAACCAGTTGCCCCATCTTGTGACAAGAGGTTCAGGGGGAAAGCGAACGTCTGGCATCATTGCTCGGCATGTTTCTCTTCGACTTGGCGCCTTCACAAAAATTTTCTTCAGGACTGACACCATCTTGTTGATGAGTGGTTAGAGACCCCTAAGTTCCTCTGCCACACGGTTGAGGCTGTGCGCCAAACACGTTACGTGCACGAGGTTTGGATAGAAGACCTTAAGGCTGTCAGCAGCCTTTATTATGTACGCAGCTGCATCTGTGTAAAATATCCAGAAGTTTATTCCGCCCCCATCTGGCCAGAGTAGCTTGAGAGCATCGTTTACGAATCTAGCTACAGTGCCATGGTTTGTTTTCTCAAGTGTTAGACTCGCAAGCAGATAAGGCCTGGACCTGTGATTTTCATCAAGTTTTCCAACAAGATGCGCTACGTAGCGACTGCAAGCGTCCGTCGTCTCATCTGCAGCAGCCCACATTGGGTCGTTTCCAACAGAAGACCTTATTTCGTTCACGGCTTTCTCGTACAAAAGAGGCAGGTAATTCTTGCGGAGAGTTGACTCTGCTCGTATCTTCCTGTGAGTATACGTCTCAAGGCATTTTCTTAGCGTCGGGTTTTCGAGTTTGCACAACGGAATATTAGCCGCGCTTCAGAGAAGGCTTCAGAGAGGTCCGCACAAAATTCGTCAAACTCGGGGCGAGTGCTCGCAGCGTGGCCAAGTAGGGACGGTGAAGTCCTGCTTCTCTTTGCCTTTTCATAAATGTGGCACTGCGACCTCACATGCTGGTCCACTTGGTACTTCCTCTCTGCGTTGACATATAAGAGACAGCAAAAAATAAAAATTGTGTCAGGAAACAAACAGCCGTGGCAATGAATTTGTGAAGTAAATACTTAAAGGGACCGAAAAGTGAATATAAACCTATCGAAACTTTATGTTCAGCGAAAAGCTTGAACCTTCAAAAGTTCAAATGTCAAAGAACTCCGCTGAAATCGCTGTAGTTTTTCTGTAATCGAATTTTCCATAATCGCATGTCCAGGGACCTAGTAGGAAACCGAGCAGTCTGTCAACAATGGCATGACCCCGCGCCATCTGTCGAGGACGCATGTAATACGCGCACTTCCGGGCGCTAATCCGGCGAAAACGAAAATGGCAGTGGGCATTTGTGACCGCTTTCTATGTCGAGAATGTCGACCCTCTTGGACATAAGTGCGCTGGAATTCCGCATTCGAGAACTATCACTCACACAGAACTGTTGTTCGTGCGTTAGCGTGCTGGAAAGTGTGTTCTTCGCAGCAGAAGATTCCTCGTCCAGAGATTAATCGGAGTCACATTCGTCCTCAGGAGTAGCTCACCGTGCAGTGAACATGGACTGCTTTGTGAAATTTCCATGTATCAGGGAGAAGCACTTATGTAAGCCGAAACAAGCGCTGTTTTTTCGTCGTGCAGGTGTTCATGTGTGAAATGCAAACCGACGGATACTACGGTGGATACTACGGTTTTTGCTGCCGAGAGGTAGAGAATGCGTGTGAAAAGCAGACAGACGATTGCATCAGAACTAACGAATATTCCGAAATACTGTGCTTTGACACCGAAGTACTGCCAGTGTCTTTTACATACATCCGAGAAACCGAAGAGCATGACAACGTACACGGCAGCGCCATGTGGTCTTTACGCGCTACTTGAACGGCAAACTGGACGGAAAACCCTTACTTCTGCAGGAAATTCCGTTTTACCACCCGTTGGCGATTCAAAAGGATATGGGGTGCTCCGTGAAAATACAATAGAAAATACTCCACTGGATCTCGATCTGCGTCATGCATGCTATTAGGGATGCTTTCCCATCAGTGCGCTGACCTGTAGAACTGTTGTCAGCACAATTTCATTTCTTGTTTGCTGCAAGTTTTTCTCATTGCTTTTTCTTTGCTGTCACAGCATATTATAATTACTAGTTTGTACCTGGAAGTTTAAGTAACCTGTGGGCATAGATGTATTTGTAGGTTATACTCATGTCTCACTTGTATATGTGAGGAGTAAGTAAGACAATTTTCATCAGTGTCATTCAGCTGAATTGTGTTCATAACCTTTTAGTATACTTCTTAGTGACCACGTTTCCAAATGTCAACTAATAAGTGAACCAAGATTGGGATTTAACACTTAATTGACTCTGTTTTGCTAAACGGAGTACTTGTAACTGATTCATTATCACGTCGCCAACTAACATTTGTAAAGAAGGACTTGAGGGCTGACTTCAACTATTATTAACCCTTGATCTGGGTTCAAAGTTAACAATGCACCATTGGTGTGCATAGTACTCCAAAATGGCTAAATAATTTATTGCATAAGTTCTCTGTTACTGTAATTGAGATGTACTTTTGTAAAGTACTTTTGACAGCCCTGCAGATTGAAACGGGCTTCACTGTACACTACAAATGCATCGTAACATTTAATTGAAATATAATATAAGAGCAGAAGCAACGTTTTATCCCAATTCAAACTATATCTTTCTTTTTTATTGTCCAGGGATTTAGGAAATAGAGTAGGACTTCCTGCCCTCTGATGTTTTGACGTACTTGAGTTGTAAAACCTACAACAAAATAAACAAGAGAAGTATAAACAGTTTCGTCTTTCCCTTTTGAATTTAACAAGCTAGTTATATTTTACCATTTGTTCACTTTTGTATTCTCTGTTGGTGAAAAGATTACAGGAAAAATGATGCTGCAGATCAAACAATGACCTGTCATCTTGATGAAGATCAGAACATTTCTTCAGGCATGCTAAGTGAGACAAAAGAAATGTACAATGAAGGTTGTACAAAAACAGCAAATCTCCGTCGACTATAACTTTATATATGTGGATGTTACCACATTGTGTAGTTCCCACCCAAAAGTAGGACTAGGCAAGGTTGTTTGGAAGGTTGTTGGGATGTTGATGCGCTATACCGTTAGAGCACATCAATATAGATAAGGGGCAAACACAGTAGACAGCGTAATGACTGCAAACTCAAGTGAAGATTTATTCAACAGAATAAGAAACCGAAAGCATGAGCAGAGAAAGGCAGTGCCCATGCAGTGTATGGTGAACCATATTCATTTCTGAGAAGGTAGGATCGGAAGAGCAATAAAGAGAAATGACAGTTGCGTCCGAGATAGGGGAACTCTGCAAATTTTGGGACCAATATGATGTGGTAACCTTGCATGGCTCACTGCAGCTCTGACACACACTGAACAATTCCAGTAGTTGCGGCTTCAAAGACAATGAACGTTTGCTGTTGCACTGGGTATTCAAGTGTAGAGGATGCATCTCTAGAAAATTAATTAGTGTTCCTTAGTCATAAAGTCATAACTCCATCTCAACAGGAACTATTCTCGTACCCTTCAAACAAGCTAGTAGTTCTCATCGGTTTCTTCTCCTCTTGTTGACGTCATACTAATGTTCTGCACCTGTCCAAAGACTAAAAAAAAGAAAAAAATGTCACAAAGTCTGCACCACGTAACAAATCTAGTGCTTCTATCTGTGGACCTTGCATACCTGCTTTCAGTTATATCTGTCATGTCAACTTGAGTGCCTGGATCACACATACGAAGCAGTCTTGCGCCACTTCAACACTGGAAGGCCCCTAAAATTAAATTTGTTGATGTTGACAAAGTTGAGTACGGGACAAGTAGGATAACATAAGTTAAATGGAATACGTCGTCGCTATATTATGTGACGCCTGCACATACCTAAGACGTTGTGTTGAACTCGTCACCTCGGTGAAGCAAAATCACTGGATACTGAGCATCAGTGTGCTTCGGACGTCTTCGCAATTCGCCTTCTACGGCATCTTCGTAGTCATCGGCAGCAAAATGAGCTCAGCACATACCACACGACTGCTACATCTAATAACCGAGTGCTTTGAACCACATTCGTCTTCGCGCACTCTCCTGTTGAATCTTGTGGTAGAAACGCCTGCCGCCGATGGTGAACGAACATGATTTTTGCATCCCCGAACACAAAAACCACACCACTCATATGTAGGTCTCTCGAATAATTGACACAACAACCACGAACATGTCATTCACTTCTCTTCGCGCGACCAACACGACCGCCCACGACGTAAACAATAAACGCGATAACACAGACGACCTTGCAGATGGCGCGGCGGATCGTAGCTCGTAGCGGCGAAGTAGCTGAATGCTTTATTAACGTAAAAGCTATGGAAGTGAGCGTCATTTTTAAAATAGTGTTTAGCTGTAAGATAATGTGCGCCAGCTTCGTTCTCTACAAAATTAGCTCTCACGTGGTAAGGGTTGACCAATCCCTGGGAGCCCTGGACCTGAAACCCAAGTTGCTCTTTTTCGCTGTTCGCTGGCAGCACCGTCCATGTTCCGGCAACCTTCAAAATATTTATACGTAAAAAATATGCCGAATTGAGAAGTAATGCTTTCTGTGTCTTATCAAACAACTATATTGTGCACGACAGTGGGCAAAAATATGGGGGTTATTTTTCACTTTTCGGTCCCTTTAAGAACGACCTTGATTTTGCGTCGTTAATAAGCGTCTTTGCGCGTACATTGTGTCGCAAAGCGAGCCCCATTTACGCATCTTTGCTTGAGAGATTCTCGTTCGTAATCCTCCCCAATGCATGAAAGCCCATGCCTTGTAAACGTCAAGGGATGAAACTTAAGTGTTGTTCGTCTATCGTTGAACGTTCCATGCACGCTCCTTTCTTACCTTCTTCTCGCAAATCCTGCAGAATGATATCTTTCCGTCGGTGCACAAATAGAGGCATGGAATTGATCGCTTAGGTCTCGGCATCGTAAAGAAACGAGGTAAAAGCGGCAGACGCACGGTAGGCGCCAGAGAAGAGAACGCGTCATACTCTCTGTGGCAGCCAGAGAGGGCACAAGCTGCGTTCAGCGCAGCCAGAGTGGCGTCGACGCAAGCAGGGAAGGAATCACAGCAGACGGCACGATGCCGAGTGTCTAATCGGCGGCTTGCAATGCGAAATATAGTTCAGATCGATATGTCATATCTGACGAGCAGGGAAATATGCAGCAAAAACGCAAAATATGCAGCAACGTATGAAATATGCATTTACATGCACTTAAAACATACCGCAAATCGTTTGGGACAAGGCTCAAATGTGCTTTCATATCACCTCCAGTGTAAACCATCTTGAGGAAAAAATATGCATTTCCATGAAAATCCGTTCTCTAGACATGGCATCAGTAAACTGTTGGTGTGGACTTCAAAGGTTACCGTGCGTCAACAATGCCTTGCCTGACACCCTGCACATGCGACTGATGTATTGGCTCAAAGGAACAGTGACACCGTAAAGTCCCGTAGTAGGGTTCTGCACTATGGTCCACAACCATCATCATCGCAGTCGTCGCCGTCATCATCATCAACAGTAGCGCTTGCGACAAGCTACCGCGATCCCTATGCCCTGGTTCTTTTGTGGTGGTGGTGGTGGTGGTTGTAGCGTGCTGTTTCCGAGCGATCTGCCTGCATGCGTGGCGGTATGTTGCTCTGGGGATCGTGCGTCATGGGCCGACTTCACAGGGAACTTTTGCCGACATTTGTCTTAAAGCGTCGGAGGAAAACCCAGCTGTCTGGGTGTGGTGGCTGATTTGTGTAGCATATTTCAACGGCTTATGCAGCTGGTCCTCGGTGTAGCGGAGGTCCTGCATTGCAGAGCATTCTCATTGCCGATGAGTTTGATCATCATCAACAACTACAACAATAGATGATGACGATGAGATGGGGTGTGTTCACCGCGGTGGTGCGGTACCCTGCCCCATTGCACGTGGAACATTATATGAAGATGATGAAAAAAGGATGAAAATACGAGAGAGAATTAAAGCGTCTGGATCAATCCAGTGGACGACAGGAAGTCCATGAGTTTGATCAAGGTTATAACAGACCGTACGTGTATCTCAAACTTTTATATGCTAAACACTGCGAGAGTCTGTTCGATGTTGCGACATGTATACTTCGTCTGAAATTGATTAGGAAGAGCGTGTTGCTATCGCATTAGCGTGCTTCGTCACGATCTGCAATTAATATCTGAGGCATAGAATATGATTGTTTAGTTTGTCGCTATTCAAGGACCGGAGTAAGTTTAGCTATTGATCCGCGTGATCAAGCCATGTATCTAAGGCAGTGCACACAAACACACAATGTGGATGTTCATGCGAAGACTTAAGACATGACAAATGCATCCGAATGGTTATTAAATATATTCTGAGCTGAACTGAAATTTATTCGTGTGTATAATTAGGCTGGGTAGTACGTATTGTATTCAAACATTGTTGCAAGTGCACATTATTCTGTGTCATTGTTTTTCGTCCCGTATTTAGCGCTTTTCAACTCCAGCATTAAGACGTGGCAATGCACCCCGTTTACTATACCGCAGTGTCGCCACTTCAGCGACATTGGTGCATTCAACCTCGTGTAAATAAAGTTGCTGTATACATTTAGCGAAAGGAAATGAGTGAACTGACAAATTTCGCAGGTATAGGATTTGTGAAGTGACTACTGCGCTCTCGAAATGGCAACACTGGATGAGACTAACGTTCCACTGATCTAAACAAGTTTTGACTTTCTGTTGTTTTTCTTTACACAAATCCTGGCTCTTGTGAAGTTGCGTCATTGAACTGCACCACAACGCGGTCCGACGAAAAAAATAAATCAAAGCTATGAAAGTTCCGCGCTTAGCCTAATTAGGCGTTTGTTCAGGTAGATCAGCTCAATGAAGGGACCACCTATAAGTAACACATTATTCTTTTAGCAATATGAAATGCTCCATGCCGTAATTACAGCGCAATGTAAGTTATTTTGACCAGCATCAGGCAACCTCTGCACCGCAACCTTTGTGGCACGCCCTGAAGATATGACAAAAAGAAAAAAACAAAAAAGAAGATCACCAGATGGCGTCATTCTACAAAATGATACCTCCATGGTGAAGAAAGCAACCATCGCCGCCTACGGCGTTAATGAAATTGATGAATAGATATCGCAGCCATTAGCTGAAGGTAGGCGTCGATAATTTTGGCAAAATAACACATCTATATTAGTTTTAGCGACATTTTCACCCGCATTTGGCTACTTCGGGTCGAGAACAAGTGGCAACACTGTTAGACCAATACAATTTCTGCTTTTTAAAAATTCCGTGTTGGCGCCGCGAAGCAACTGTGGCTATGAGCGGCGTAGAGACGTGGACAGATGGAGAGAGGACAGCAGAAAAGTGAGGGGGACAGGGGCTTAGTATGTGTCCTGGGGCCAACTTCAGGGGGAATTGTGCCTACCAGAGAGTCGAACCGAACCTGAACCGAAAACCGTTATTAACCGTTATTTTTGGCCGAACCGGAACTGAACCGAACCGAAACAGTCGACGCCATCTTGGAGCTCAACCGGAACTGAACCGTTAAAAACTACCGGTAACCGGTTCAAATAACGGTTCATGCGGAACTAAGGGTGAAACTTTGCATGTTGTTCCTGAACATAAAAACTGCTTTTTTCGTCTTTTTTCTTCTTCTGTTATTAGCTTTTTAGCCTTCCTGTTCGAAAAGGTCGTGCCCTGCAGGAATGCTCTGGATTTTCTGGAGTCGCGAAATAAAAACAAAAAGATAATCACAAAGATAATAACTTAACTGGTATGACTACTTTCCCCCCTCGTGTGGCGTGTCAATGTAACCTCCTTTCTTCGCAGGTTTCTGCTCAAACTACGAGCCGTCAAAAAAGAGGCGGAGCCAAGGGCCCATTTCCACGGATTTTCTGCGAATTTATTTCGGCAATTGCCATTGCATTACGAGTGGGATTATGTGCTATACTGAGTAAAATGACCACGGGGAACCTATTTCGGCAAAGAAAACGTTAGGTTGCCTTGGTAATTTCGGAGTTCAATTCAAGAAATTAACTTTCCATCAATTGAAATGAAATAAAAATGTTACCAATATGTGGCAAAAGTTGACAGAAAAAAATCCCTTGACCGCATGTCTCTCCGGGGCCTACGTTTTTTACTATGAATTTCTATCATGGTTAGTGGACCACCCTGTATATGTTTGTAAGTGCTCAAACGTCGCCACGCCAGTACTGGATAGCTGTTTCGGCCTTCTTGGCCCTTATCAGCAGTACGCAGGCAGGCAACGTTTGAGTGGATGGCGTCAGAAGGTCACGTAGCACGTGATTCCTCCCGTCAGGGTGAGGTAACTCACCACTAAAAGCCCAGTGCAAAGCCAGTGAAGTATATTAGGGAAAAATAGCCGGAGCTCTTTGGCTGCACGCATAGCACTTACAAACATATGCTATGCGTGCAGCCAAAGAGCTCCGGCTATTTTTTCCCGATGGTCACATACTATGGTCACGATGGTCTCGATGATCACCATGTGACCGAAGGGGCCAGATGTTCTCATTGGGACACCTTCGTAGCTTTTATAATTAAAAAGTTAATTATCGAAAGTTAATTAAGACATTGCCTTAGGAGTTTGCTAATGCCCTCCTAAGGAGTGCCTTTCAGCATATGCTATATTGCAATTGATTTCACCTCGGAAAAAGTGATGTATATATCTTAAAAATATATGTTCGCATTTAGCTGGGACGCTGCTCTAACGTGTCCGGAAATTATATTTAAAGCGAGCGATACAAGAAAAGCGAGTGGTACTTTTCTGCTACTTGAGTAAGTATAGCTTGTTTCACTAGTAGCACCTGTTTCTTAGTCAAGTAGCTGAAAACTAGCGCTCGTTTCTCTTTTATTGCTCGCTTTGAATAAAATTTCTGGACACGTTAGAGCAACACGTCCCAGCGGTCACGCTGACACGTGTCCCAGAAAACGTGTCATTGAATTATAATAAAAAAACTACACCACCTAGAGTCATGCGGTCAATGGCATTTGTTCTTACTGGGTTTTTGCCACCTCCTCATGTGAATGTCGTGCAACGTAAGTTTAATTATGTAAATTTTTGCGAGCTTAAGTCGGAAATTTGCCTAGTAAAGGTCACTTTTTTACCACACCAATGTGAAGAGCGTGTCTAATTTACTCAAATTAATGATAATTGACAGGGATATTCAGGAGCTATCCCATTCGAAAAAATAGCCGAACATCATGCTCTACGGAGGTCGCACAGAATAGCGCACGATGAATTTTTCAGCGCAATCTTTGTCAGTCCGACGAAAGGAGGTTGGAAACCCAGCCCTCCCCGACATCGCAGAAAGGGATAAAACAGGAACGGCTTATCACGTCCGACTTTCGCTGGGATAATGCTTTCCCTCTCCCCATTTTAGGAACTGTTACTTTTTCTACTATCACTCTGTGGGCTGGCTTCGGAACCTCCTTTCGTCGCACTGAGAGCGATTGCGCTCAAAAAGTCATCGCGCGCTATGGTCCGGTGCTCCGAAAAGCATCATATTCGGCTATTTTTTCCGATGGGATAGCTCGTGAATATCACTGTGAATTATCATGAATTTGAGTGAATTCAGCACGCTCTTCATATTGGTGGGGTAAAAAAGTGACATTTACTTGGCAAATTTCCGAGTTCAGTTCGCAAATATTTACATAATTAAACTTGGAGTACATGACATTCACATTAGGAGATGGCAAAAACCTAATAAGAACAAATGCTGTTGACCGCATGATTCTAGGTGGCGTAGTTTTTTTATTATAATTCAATGACACGTTTTCTGGGACACCCTGTATAACATTCGTGGATAATAATAGTTGGGAGTATATGTTGTGAAGTAAGACCCGAGATAAAGAGTTCAGACAAATGTCTCTCCTTGTCTCGGGTCTTACTTCACAGTCATGCACCACCAGCCTGTCAGCGCCATTTCGCTTCTATTGAGGATATGTTTTTGAAGAATGCCATCAGAATATCCGTGAATGATTTCCAAGGCGAATTCCACGGTGGCAGAGCCTTCTCGCTTCTGCTTTATGGAATTCTTGTCTCTCAGCAAGACCATGTGAATCAAAGAAAAACTTTCGCCACGAGGTCACAAAAAAAAAAAAAAAACGTAGATCACGTCTTATCGCGCCACCCCTCATCTCGAGACACTCGGCCACACGGCAAGAGACTAACCTTTCCTACCCCTCTCTTCTATCCGAAAACTTGCGTTCAGACAACACCTCCTAGGTAGTAGAAGGCCTGCGCACTGCCTAACTCACGCAGGCCTGCGTCAGCTTTGCGAGCGTCACACCACTGGCTTCGAGCTTTTCTCTTGTTCGCTCTTTCATTGACGGCATAGTAGCATCCACAGCAGGCCTTCCTGTGTGACGCTATGTAACGTGGGGCGCAGGCCTTCCGCTATCTAGGAGGTGTTGGCTGAGATCGGGTCATGTCAACACCACCTAGATAGAGAAAGCCTGCTTACTCGTCAAGGTGACGTAACAACTAATAGTCAGCCCATAAGGATCGTGTGTTCAACGGCGCCAGCCAATCACGAACGTGCTTTCACCGGTCGTGGCCATGAAGACGAACCACCGTCGTCTGCGAGTGTTGATTGTACGTCCCCGCTTACTAAATAGGAAAACCTGGAAATAAAGCGCAAAACGGTCCCAATCTTTCTCAAAAATGATTTTCTGGAAACCGTATTGCACTTTTTGTCTAAATATTCAGGTCTGCAATATTCAGGTTCCAAGTAAGCTGCAATCATTTGCCGGTTCGTGAATTCGCAGAACGGCGAATTGCAGTAGCAGACGAATTCTGACTATATATGTCCACGTAGCGGAGGAGGGAGAGGAGGCAATAAGCAGGCGTTCTGTATCTAGCTGGCGTTGGTCATGTTCATTGCGGTGAACGGTAGGAGGCGAGAGGCACAACGCTGGGTGGGGGGGGGGGGGGGATATGTTTAATAGAGTGAAAGAAAAAGGAAGAAAAGGAAAACGCTGGGCGATGGCGAATTCCAATGACCGTCGTCGTAGTTGTAGCGCAGAAAAAGGTACACTCGCTCGAGCATGCATGCCTCTCACATGGCCGATTCAATCCAACGTGCGTCGCGTTACATTGGTCCTTCTGTTCGCTCTTCGTTCGTTTCTAGGCTGAGCCCACATCGGCGCACTACAGTGCGCTGTACGAAGAAGACCACCTGAATAAGCCATTCATCCACAAGGTTTCAAAAGGGCCTCAAAAACAACAACAACAAATAAATTGTGACTATGACCTGGGGTGATTCACCACTGGAGAGCAGGACACTACCCCATTACACGCGAAACATTAGATGTGAGATACGAAAATGAAGCTAAAGTTATGTGCAAGTACAACAACTGAGCTCTCCTCCACTGGCTGCGCTGCGCTACGTCACAAAAAGGAAGGTGAAGAAAAAAAAAACATGAAAGAAGCACCAATGGTCATTGAGAGACAGGGGAGGACCCTACAGAGTCTGGAGCAAAGAAGACAAGAGGAACTCCAAGAACATCAGAAGACCTCGACGGTGTTGCACATGGCTTTGACATGGGCCAAGAACTGCAGCCAAGTTGAACGCCTGTCAGCTAGCAGCTGAGCACAGAGTTGCCGCCTCTCCGTTTCGTAGAGCTCACATTCTGTTAGGACGTGCTCAATGTTCGTTACGACGCCACATTTGGAGCATAGGCTGCTGTCACAGTATCCGATCGGATACTTGAATTGGGGAGTGAAGGCTACATTGAGACGAAGCCTGTGCAGGAGGGACGTAAAATAGCGTGGTAAACGGTCTGGAACTGAGAATGACACAGTTGGATCCACCGAATACATGAGAGACCTGTCAGTGATGTGCTAGTGGCTGGATGAGCTCAGTCAGAAGTTATCTCCTGTCTCCTCTTCATAACACTATCGGTACAACCGTCCAAGACTGTTGGGCAGCCGATGCCACTCTGCCGGCCTCTTCGTTTCCGCTCAAACCACAGTGACCGACTGCAGGGATATACGATGACCGTGATCGCTTAGACGCTGAACTTGATGGAGTATATCAGTGACTACTGGGGCGAGCGGTCCACGTATCCCCATGTTGGCTATACATTGAAGAGCAGCCTTTGAATCTGAGTAAACGACCCAGGTCCGCTGGTCGTCACACGATGTCTACGCAAAAACAACAGGATAGCATATAGCTCAGCCGACGTTGATGATGTGCGCTGTGAGAGACGGTATCCATGCGACACACCGTCCGTTGGGATAAGAAACGCAGACGATGAACATTCATGACTGGTGGATCCGTCAGGGAAAACTGCAGTGTGGTCAACATATCGACTATGCATCACCGCTGCCAGCTGTTTGAGAACTGATGTATGCACTTGGTTTCTTTTCACGTTAAGACCAGGGATTGACAGTGAGATTGATGGTAATGGAAGCGACCACGGAGGCGTCGTGGACACCGCTGATTTTGCAGAAAACGGGGGAACCTTAGGTTTCACTTCCATGAAGCAGTTGTATGCATTACTTTGCTTCCGGCGGCACACTTTGAGTACGCAAAGCATGCTTAGTAGACCACAGGGCTGGGCAAGATACTTCAAAAAAGTATCTTCGATGCCGATACTCGATACCCTCAAAAATTGTATTTCCGATACCGATACAAGATACAGAACCGAAATTGATTTTCGATACAGATACTCGGTACTGTATCGTCGATACTTCGATACATAACTGAAATCCCGAATATAATACAGCTGGTGTTATGATTAGCGAAGTTTATATTACTGAAATCGCAATATAATAAAGCTGGTAATATAATTAGGGAAGTAAAAATATTTATTCGTTATTTCTAGAGCCTTTAGTGTATTTTTATAGCGCACTTTTTCTGACAGGGCTTGAACGTATCCGACCGCACGGATTTAATGAAGCTGCACTGTCTAAGCAGCTAGTCTTGTTAGAACTTTAGACTGAAGCCATAGGTACGTTGAAACGATCGCATCAATAAGCAGCCTAGCAAAAAAACAATTCTTTAAGACAATGTTCTTCGTGCGTACCGGTCTGTGAGCACTTGACTATACATACGAATAAACCTGAGACTTTTTTTCTGCTGCTTTTATCGCTTGGTACTGCAGTACTTACCCGGTAGCCTCTGACTTTGCCTCTGACTTGATTTTCTTAGTTGGCCGTTGTGAATTGTGAGCTATAGAACGGGTTACAGTACTCAAGCTAAGCCGGCGGTTATTCTTTCCGCATGGCAGACGCGGAATCCACACTTCAAGTCAAGTGGACGTGCTCTTGCGCACTGAGGAGGGGGACATCGGGCAGCGCAGTTCCAGAAGCCGTGAGGTTGGTCCTGTGTAAGGCGTTTTCGGCGCGCCCGCCGTAGAAAGAGACGGAAGAGATTCTTCTGGAACCAACTAGAAGCCGCGCGCGCCCACGAGCGCGTCCCAGGGCTGGGCCCAGGGCCTCCTCTCCGGGCGACCTTGACGATGGAGCGCGCGCGCGGACGTAAGCTTCGAACGAATTTATGGTCGACATGTCTACGCCGCTGCGGCCTGGCTTGTACTACCGCCTGAGCGAGCGCCGCCGACCCTAAGTCTCACAACAGCCTCAACATTTGCGTCTTTTTTTAGGAGTATCGTTAAAATACACGATACACTAAAAATGTATTTTCGATACCGATACTCCGATACTCTCATTTTTGGCACGCGATACCTAATACCGATACACAAAATGTATCGAAAGATTGTATCGAAGATACATGTATCTGCGATACTGCCCACCACTGGTAGACCAGCATGACGTAACTAAGTGGCTGACCCATTAGGCCTCTGCTGAGCATGACCACGGGGTGCAGCGACAATGTCACTCTGCGACAGCACAGCAGAAAGGTGGCCATTAACACAGTCCTCTTCGTTTTTTAAATGTCAGTTTCAATCGCGACAATTAACTCGTCCCAACGGCAGGGATTTGTTTGTTTGTTTTGTATTCTTTTATATGGCACAAGGGCAACTATTTGCCAGATAGTGCCATCACACATGTCCAGTTATTTTCATTGTTCGCATGTAGTGTCATTGTATATGTATGTCTGTGTGTTTGATCGTTGTTTTACATTCTAGGGCAAGTAAGCGTTTTAGGAGCTAGATACTTTACAACGGCACTGCTGTAATGGCGTGGACCTGGAGCGGATAATTTTCCAACATCATCATTTCGTTGTTGTTGTTATCGTTGTCAGGCGGCAAAAACGTATTCGACGTACACAGATTTTGCAAAGAATCGATCAGGACTGGCCGCAATTTTCTTAAATCCATTCGTTCAACTCACCCGATACGACGCCCAAGAGAACATCGTCATTCCATGACAGTTGAAAACTTATTTTGTATGGTTGGATGCGGACAAAGTGTTACACGAAGCAACGCAAGACAACGATGTCGGCAGGAAGTTATTGGCACGACCAATAACATATGACAAGGATAGCCCATGAAGCCCGACAGTGACAAATGTACACTCCTCCCGTCCGCACACAAAGGAACGGGTGGAGCTGAACAGGGAAAATTACTGCCACACTCATTTGGACGCGCCACGGAAAATTTCCTTCACTTGACGTCCCCTAATTTAGTCTTCTGTGCACGCGATACTTATTCTACACGACCGCTCCACTAATAGCAGACCTGGTAAATCGAGGCAGGAAAAGTGCATTTTTCAAGCTGCGTCGTTCATTGTACAGGAACACTGTTGCCCCAGTTGGCTTCAGTTAGGAATAAGATATGGATGGAACTGATTGTTTCGTGGGAGGTGGTCATTTTTCAAATAAAGTATGCAAGCAACGGCGTTACATCGTCGTGGCATACATTTATATAGCGGATTGTACACAGACGCCAGTGGTGCGAAAGGGTGTCTCCGATAGTTAACGCTACTAACCACGGCACTCGACAAAGCGAATACAGTTCGGAGATTCATTCCCGCAGTGGAAGAAGTCGTTTCAATTTGATTCGTACGCACACTAATGACGTCACTCACGTACGTGCGATCCCGTAGATCCCCTTCCATCTGTAAATCCTCGGCATCCCTACATCCTGTAAATCCCCTCATCGAAAATCACGCATCCAAGTGGTTGAAGTATATACCCCCCCCCCCCCTTGCCCCCGCAAAAAAAAAAAAAAAAAGGACAAAAAAAAATGATTTTTCGGTTCTGAGGTTTTCTGTGCTCTGTCACAGAACCCCAATAGACGAGTTCAGGAAATCCCAGTGCTCCTTGCGCACGCATTGCACCCTGGGCGGTTGCTGAGCGAGTGAACGCAGAATAATCATTCACGTTTCACTTTCGCTCACCGTGACACTTCGTGGACAATGGACCGGTAGGGGAGAAATCGAAACAGTTTGGAGGCCACCCGTTCCTCCTTTCGTATTAGTAAGCTGCCACAGTTTAATTCGGCGCACACTTGGATTGTCTGAACTGGTGTATTAAGGAGAAATGGATGGATGCTTTAAAAAGTATTATAATATAGGTGGTAGTTCAAGAGGTATGTACCCTGCTATACTCCATAACACTTAAAGGTTACTGCTCAGAAGGCCGCTTGGGATTGAAGGGGAAATGACGCAGAAAAACTGGAATGTGAAGAAGAAACAAGGTGAAAAGAAAGGGGAAGACAAGAGCGAAATTACTGTCGCAAGAGTGTTCGCAACGATAAAGCGACGAAGCCGGACAAGGCGAAATGATCTCTCACAGCTGGGTTAGTAGCGTGTTTAATAAGTGGAGATGTGCATTACGTATAGGGCTACTGCACTTGGCCACTGACTCCCTCTCGAGGCGTTGCTACAGTGGGGATTAGTCACTCGCAGAGACACATTCTAGGAAAGCTTTAGAATAGGCTATCCGAGCGTTTTGGAGCCCCAAAGCAGCAAGAAGCGCTTGTTTCGTTCGGTGCTGGATATCCCGAAATCCCGGGATTTTGGGATATCCATGATTTTCGGATCGCACAACTGTGGAATAACTATATCACGACTTGTTGGTTTGCATGGTTTAAGATCCTTCGTCCTTAGCTGTTTCTCAAGCACCCTAATAGCGCAAGGATGTTTCTTTCTTTGCGCGCCGTGTCGATGAGCAGGCTTCGATTGTTAACGCCTGTGAGTTGACACGCGCCCCGGAGCTCCATGCGTATAGCTTTGGTCTATCGACGCGTTGAATTGGTTGGGGCCGTGTAGAGGGTGCACCTAGCTTCGTAAACGAGTAGCTGAAGATCGGAGTGGCTTGTTCAATTTCTACGATGAGGAGAAAAGCGAAGTATAGAGACTTCCCGCAGACGTGAGTCGGTTCACCAGGCAGTGGTTCACCGCAGTAGTTCACCCAGTGTGTGGTTTTACTTCTAGCGTGCTAAAGATGGACTGAACGCTAAGTGCAAGACGTGTGTCAAATACTGGAAACTCTTGGGGCCCCTCTACGAACGGTCTCCGCAATCTCTTTCAACACAGCGTGAACCATTCGTTTGGCAAATAAACCATATGGAGCTTCGAAGGCCAGCCGTTTCTTCGACCTCGAGCAGTCTGGGGAATTCACTTCTTGTGGCTTCCAGGTTTTGATACTTCGGTATTTTAAGCCGAAGCGTAAATAGAATACTATATTAATCGATGGGCGCTATACGGTGACGACTACAAATCAAACTAAGCCTTTACATGAGCAGAACATTAAAAAAAAGGCCTCGTCAGTCTTTTTATAAAAGGCGTCTAAGATTTAAAGAGAATGGAAAGCATTATTTATGAAGAACGTTTTGATCGACATGCAGAGACAGAGCGCTGAGGTGACACACACACAATGCACACAGGTAACGTTAGAGTTCCTACTTTGCAGTTCTGACTTTCTTGAGAGATTCAGGTCTTATGAATAGCCTGTGAACTCAGTCGTGCAACCTCATTCTTCTGTGCCCCACTCTCACCCTCAACGCATTAACCTCATGCTTTCCTTTTAAAGTCATCTTCTGTGATCCATCTCATCATTCTTCCACCGTTTGTTAGTCATCTTTTTTTTTGTCATCTTTGTCCTTAATCTATCTCACCCTTCTTTCATCATTTGTTAGTTTATCATTTATTTCCTAATTCTTTTTTTTATTTATTTCCTATTTCTTAATTTTATTTATTTATTTATTTATTTCTGGAATAACAAGCCGACATCTCGTTTGGCTGACCTTTCCCCCGTTTTCCCCCCCTTTTCCTCTAATAAATATATCCCCCCCTACTTTGTTGTGTTGCTTTGATTCATCTCAATCTCGAAATCCCGTCGAGGATTCCGGGATTCGTCGTGAACAATCCCGAAATTTCACTCAGACTCAGAAAATGACCCGGGTTACCAATACTAAGTCTCGTCCGCTCCTCCTCCGTAGTTGTCCTCGTATGCGCTCTTCTTCCCTGGTAAACCGAATGTACCAACCATGCCCAACAGAGTGCTGTGATAGTGCTGGTGAAGAGCTTGCCATGCTGGGATAGTGGGGGGCGGGATATGTTTATTGCAAAAAGAAAGGGAGGAAAGGTTATAGTGTCAGGCGTAAAGGCAGACTCGGATTGGGGGTGTCGAAGTAGCTTGCCGTTGTTGGCTTGGATAGTGGTGGTGGTGGTGGTGGTGGTGGTGGTGAGAGGGCTCGCCGTTGTCGGCCTCACAGAGGTGGGCAACGTCACGACTGACGCCCTGGGGAATGTGCGTCCTGGGCCGACTTCTAAGGGGACTGTGCCGACATATGTCTGAAAGCGTTTGAGGGAAACCCAGGAAAAACCCCAGACAGCACAGCAGGCACCGGGATTCGAACCCAGGTACCTCCGGGGTGGTATGCTTCATAAGCAAACACACACAGCCAATGAGCTTCATCTTTTGCTTTCCCCGAGGTACATATATTGCCCCCTTGGAAAATCGCAGAAGTTCCGGAAGTGGACAGCAGACAGTGATGGCGTCACGTCACCTAAATTTGTTTACACATACAATACATATAAACACAACTTTCTTTGCCGTAACGGAAAGCCGTTCCAAAAGTGTGTGTAGAGGTACAGCTGTTCATGTATTCACGGAGAGTGACTTCATTAATTGGAAATAGCAAAGAGGGAAAATTCAATTAAACCGCGCTTCGTGACTGGCAGGAATTTTGGATGTTTCGGCGTTTTCTGCTTTTTCTTCAATCCTGAACAGAAGGAATTTGCATTGATTTTGTCGGAGGCCTTCTTTGTCCCTCCGGCTTCATCGCGACTCTGTTTCTCTTGTGTTTCGTCCCGGAAAGGTCGCCTTATAGACGCGTATTGGTGTGCTGTCCACTGCCACGTCTTTTTAATGAGAACCAAGGGGGTGGGCATTGGAACTTTTACAAATATCAAGTACACGGTAAGAAAAAAAAGGTTATTGATGAAAAGCAAATTAGATTTCGTCCTCGTGCGCAAAAACTCGAGAGGAAATTTGCATTTCTAACGACCTGCTAGCGTACGATCGTGCTTTATTTTAGATTTTTTTACGCACATTGGCGCAAAATTTGCGTAATTGTCGTTCGTGGACCTGTTCATAATGGAGATTGAGAATAAAAATTGCGCTGCAGACGTCTGTGCGAATAGTGTATTCGAAATTTTGCAATGTAACGGAATTACAATACATGCATTTGACAGCGTATAGTAAAATAATTTTTGCAACTTTGCATTGCATGTTTAAAACACCTTTAGGACTTTAAGGGCATTATGTACAAATGAGACAACCTTCCGAACCACCTTTCAACAAACCTCTACCGAGCAGTGTCCGTGTTGCGTGTACACCTTGTAAGAGAGAGAGAGAAGTCGATGGGGCCCAAGAAAGTTGTTAGAATCCTGGTTTATTAGACGTGATGTACGTATCAGCCTGTAACACAAACCGGGGGCCCCTAAAGGAAGTGTACAGCGCACTCCTGGACAAATAGGTTGACGTGCCCCCTTGTTTGGCCATTTGTATTGATGATGCCGCCTGCATAGGCGGCGAAACGTCTACTGTTTTGTTTTATATTGTCATGTAAACCGGAGCAGTAAAGTATTTTACATTATGTCTTCATCTCCCGGCTTTCGGAGTATATTTTCACATTTTAAGATACTTAAAATTATAGTTAACGCGTGTATGCATTATGGTAACGCGGCGTTTGCGGTTGGAAACGGCTCCCCATCGTTTTGCCGAGCTTCATTGTAGAAAAGTGCAAATGACAGGACATTTCGCGTTTTCGCAGCTGATATTTCGGAGATACGGGAAAAATGTGAACCAACATAATTAAGTACATTGCTGCTCTCAACACTACAGGAAATGGACTCCGCAATTTTCTGGTTGGCATACTTTCCATCGGGGCTCCGTCACAAGACCGTGAAAGCTTAATTCATGATCCCTCTTGGCCCCTCGTCCAAGTTACCAGTTACGATAAGAGGTGTTCGTTCAGAGGTAAATGTGAGTGCCCTCTGACAGAACTTCAACCTGCATCGACCACCACCGGCCTCGATAAACAAGTTAACAAGATGTCCGCAAAAATATATCAGATTTGCGGGTTCGAATCCAGCAGAGGAAGCTAGCATCTGCAAGGGTTTTACTGCCACATGCTTCTTAGTCACGTATACCTTCGCGACACATGCGAAATACGTCCCACTGTGTGCTGCGATTTGAAGCAGCTCAAATTATTCCACAGAACGACCAGAGTGGTGTCGTTTATGATCTTGATCTCGAGATGAAGGAAAGAAAGGAAGGGAATGAAATGATGATGATGATGATGATGATTCAGGTTCTCTTGGCGGATAAGCGACGAAGGCCATAATGCGCCAAGACAATGGTCAGGAAGGTACTAGTTAAAAGTATAGTGATTCAGTTAAGATAAAACCGTACAGTTAGAGTATCAAATGACATAAAAATCAAATAAATAAAACTACAATGCATTTAAAAGACCCATGTCTCGAAAGAAGGCAAAAACCTGCTCAAATCCTAGAAGAGCCTCATCCCCTAGCAAAAGGGAGGGATGTAGAGGTGTATGGTATGTGAAGAGCTCGTGAAAATGGTGAAGTCGGTGTATTTCATATGATGGGCACGTGATGAGCATGAGGACAGATTTCGTCTCGTCGCATCGAGTGCAATGCGGAGCCTGTTCATTGCGGAGGAGGTGACTCTGGGTCAAATGAGTGTGCCCAATCCTCAACCTGGCGGAAACAACTTCATGAAGACGACTGTTAAAAGTCTGTGTCGGGTTTACAATGGTGGGCTTAACCAGGTGAATTTTGTTGCTGTGCAGTGTATCCCAGTGCTGCTGCCATTTGCTATTTATAGTCCTCATAAGTGTAGTTCGGAGGTCTTGGGAGGGCACATCAAAAGGATTGACCCGAGATGAAAGAGCAGCTGTATATAGCAGCTGCATCAGCAAGTTCATACCCGGGTATACCCACATGACTGGGTACCCAGCAGAATGTTAAAGACAGACTTTTTAATTACCTTACCAGCAAAGGCACTGTGCCTTCTGTACGAGGTTTTTGGACATGACTATGTTGCCTACTGCTTGAAAAGAGCTCAGAGAATCTGTGTAAATGACCGATGACTTGGTGTGACTTTCTAAGATGTAGTTCAGTGAGAATATTATTCCGTATACTTCGGCATTAAAAACTGAGAGCATGTGAAGTAGACGATATGGTTGTGTGAGTCCATTGGTTGCCATTGCACATGATACTGAGGTGCGTGTTTCGGAACCGTCAGTGTAAAAAGCTCTGTGTTGCCCAATACTTTGTTTAGGGGACTCAAACTCCTGCTGGAGCACAACAGGCGGTGTGTCCTGTTTCTTGAGCATAGTCAGGGAACCATTAAAACACGGAGGAGATTGCCACGGCGGGACCCGTGTGCTAGCCTGTACTACGGTAAAATCATCATGTGGGAAATTGTAATCCTCGCATACCTGAAGAATACGCATACTAAATGGGGAAATAACGCTGGGTTTATTCAGAAAGAGCTGCTTGAAGCGTATGCCTTCAACGCAGGAAATGGCTGGGTTATTGGATAGCCTATTACCCTCAAAGAGTACAAAACAGCGACCATTCATTGCTCTCAACATAGAGGCTTTCCACTGGCGACGTGCGGAAAGCACCAGTTATCAAACGCAATCCCAGTCTACTGGGTCTAAAATCTTCAGGACAGATTTCCGAGCAGACCCAAAAACAACACATCCATAGTCCAGTCTAGACCTCACTGTGGACACATAAACCCTAAAGGGAAAGAAAGAAAGAAAGAAAATCTGTGTTCCCCTGGCGAACACAGTGAACAGCAGCTTTCAGGACGCTGCCTATTTATTTCTTGCGCATCTTTTATTTACGCACTTTATATCTGCCGTTCCGTGCGGCTATTGGCAGTCTGGAACACGAACAAAACAATCCGAACGATCACAGGCAGACTATATTGAAACTCTCGGTTACAGGATTTGCACATGAGAACCAATCGAAACATTCTCTCTTCGCTTGGATAAATCGAAAAAAAAAAAAAAATAACAGAGGGAGATTGAATTCATAACGCGACAAACTCGACTATTCCCATAAACAGACCCCCCCCCCCACCCACTCAAAGGGGAAAAATTGATAAGAAAAACCCACCGCTTTCGCGATAACTATCGGCATAAGGCCAAGTCACCGGTTAAGGTAGCGCACAACGAATCACACGATCCTAATAGACTGACTCCAACGCACTGCTGTGAATAAATGTCACAAAAGCGCTGACAAGGCAGCATCCCTCTTGTCAGGTGGTCAAGAACCCAGAACTTTTACGAGGTCAAAGTTGCGGTTGTCCAGTCGGTCGGGAGCAGATTTCATAGCAGCCCTTTGAGGTGTGTATCTGTAGAACAGCACACGAGAGCGCGCTCAGTGTCCTTCACGGTTGCACAAAGTGTACAGTTCGCTGAATCACCCATCCCAATTTTATCGAGGAATTGGCTCCCGTAATCGGCTCCCCAAGGAATTGGCACGTTAAGACGGAGCATGTGCAAGAGCGTCTGGATAGACCGAGGTAACGTGGACGGAATTCTAAATTTCAGATCCGGGTCAACTAGATGGAGCAACAATGAGTTCCCGTTGCCTTGTACCCATTGCTGTCTAGTCATACACTGTTAAAACAGAACTTCACGACATAGCACGCTCCTAGCCAACCATCATTCCGAATGATATCATTGTGTGTCCAGATTCGTTCAAAACAGGGGGCGAGGCGCTAATCTGGGACATCCATAATGTGTCCCAGATAGGCGCCTCCTCCTATTTTCAACAAATCAATACATAGAATGATATCATTCGGAATGATGGTTGGCTATGAGCGTGCTATGTGGTGAAGTTCTGTTCAACAGTGTAGTGTGTGTAAAGGACTGTTCCGACAATAGCAGCGCGGTAATATAGCGCTACGAAACAGCGCACAAAAAAGCGCTCACTGTTATTGGGCGTTTCACACTTCCAAAGCGGCGCTAGCGCTCTAATTTAGCGGAAGTTCAATGGTCGTTTCCGGTTTCTCCCATCATAGCACCTCCGGGGTTCGACAGCATGCGGATGAACAAGAGTGAACGAAAAATTGCCAGACATTTTGGATGACAGATTCGCCGGTTCCAATGCTGTCGCCGTGCCGTGAAATGCGGAAGCAAAACAGCTCCACGACTTCCGCGACGTCATCGCTGAAGGGCCTCTTCATTGGCCAACACGAAGGTAGTGCGAATATTAGCGCTGAAAAAGTTGTCATGTGCTGAACTCCCGCAAGCGCTTATTTTTAGTGGTTTGGAGCACTGCGAGGAGAAAAATATCGCGCTATTTGCTAGCGCTATATCGCAAATCGCTATATATCGGAACAGGCCTTAAGAGACCTCAGTATGTATTGCACATCTGCGTTGGCGTAGGGCACTAGATGTTTTGATGAGGAAAGATGTGTTAGGTCCGCTACTTCATCAGCCGCTTCTTTCCCCTGTATGCCTGCGTGTCCAGGAATCCACTGTAGTATGATGTCATGGGTATTATCCCTGGATTGCATGTACACGGTCAGAATGTTCAGGACTACGGGTACCATACACCCATTATGTAGGAATGATATTACTGCTTGTAGTCCAACCTTTGAATCACTATACGTATATGACGCATTGCGCTGCAGACGGGTATGCGATCACATATTGAAGAGCGAGTAGTATGGCGACTAGTTCTGCGGTTGTTGAGGATGATCTGTGGGATAGACGTGTCATTCCTTCCCTGTTGTGTTCGGGGAAAACAAAGCCAGACACAGACCCAGCTGCTGTCGTCGATCCATCGGTGTCCTGTTATGCAGGGCGTCCCAGAAAACGTATCATTGAATTATCATTAAAAAAACTACGCTACCTAGAATCATGCGGTCAACAGAATTTGTTCTTACTAGGTTTTTGTCACCTCTTGATGTGAATGTCATGTATCGTAAGTTTATTATGCAAATATTTGCGAACTGAACTCTGAGATTTGCCTAATAAAGGTCACTTTTTTACCCCAGTAATATGAAGAGCATGCCGAACTCACTCAAATTGATGAAAATTGACAAGGATATTCACGAGCTATCCTATAGGGAAAAATAGCCGAACATCATGCTTTTCGGATCATCGGACTATAACGCGCTACGACTTTTTTGAGCGCAATCGCTCTCAGTCCGACGAAAGGAGGTTCCAAACCCAGCCCACAGAGTGATAGTAAAAAAAGTGACAGTTCCTGAAATTGGGAGAGGGAAAGCATGATCCCAGCGAAAGCCGGACGCGATAAGCCATGCCTGTGTCATCTCTTTCTGCTATGCCGGTGTGGGCTAGGTTTCCAACATCCTTTCGTCGGACTGAGAACGATTGCGCTGAAAAATTCTTCGCGCCCTATCCTCTGGGAGCCCCGTACAGCATGATGTTCGGCTATTGTTTCCGATGGGATAACTCCTGAATATCCCCGTAAATTATCATTAATTTGAGTAAATTAGGCACGCTCTTCACATTGGTGGGGTAAAAAAGTGACCTTTATTTGGCAAATTTCCGACTTCAGTTCGCAAAAATTAACATAATGAAACTGAAGTGGTTTGTCGCGGGCATAGTTTCTGTACCAGTCGCTCTCCTAGTTCAGAGGGCGTGGCAACTTACCCCACAAGAAATAGGACGACTTACCGCTACATGACCCACAGTGTTTTCACCTCGGGGGCTAACTATTTCCAATGTATTCAGCGGATAATCCGTAAAAACATTCTCACGAGAAGAACAAATACGAGGGGTGTTCAAGTCAAACCGGGACGTTTCATTTTTCGCAAAAGTAAAATGAACTTGTAGGCGAGAAATTAGTTTTATTTCTCAACGTAATCTCCAGCTGCACGAATACACTTGTCCCAGCGTTTCACGAGGGTTTGGATGCCAGCAGCGTAGAAATCCTTACCGGCACGAAGCAGCCATGGTCGTACCGCATCCTTGACCTCGTCGTCGCAGCTGAAGTGGCGCCCCCCAAGGAACGCCTTCAGTGGCCCGAAGAGATGGAAATCGCTGGGGGCGAGGTCTGGACTGTAAGGGGGATGTGGCAGCAACTCCCAGTAGAGTTCCTGTAAGGTGCGTGTCGTGAGATGCGTGCTATGCGGGCGTGCATTGTCCTGTAGGAGGAGGACTCCTTTGGTGATGAGGCCGGGCCGATTTTGCTTCAGCGCCTTATGCACATCCCTGAGAACCTGGTAGTTATAGACACAGATCCTGGTAACCTGTTTGTAAAGGCAGGCGCCAACCGCGAATAGTTGCACCATCGGAATGAGTACTCTCACAAGTCGGCACAAGCACAAGGTGAGTCGGGTCAGTCGGTATACCCTCGCGACATTGCCTTTTTGTGTATGTGTGTGTGTGTATGGTGCACCAAATTACTAGTGGTGTGAAGAAAATACGTTAAGGCATTGAGCACTGCCATACGCCCTAACTCTTCAAACTCCACATTTGTAAAAACACTATTTCTAATTGACAACATGTGCTCTGGTACTTCTTTTGCGTCTGCATAGTGTGCAACCACATGGCTTCTGGAGCTTTTGTGTTCATGTTTTTGTGCTACGGTGCTCATTACAAACAAGTCAGGTGCAGGGGCAGACGATGTGTACAGACCAAAGTGGATCCATTACAAAGACCTACTCTTCCTCACCTCGGCATGCAAAGAGAGACAAAGGCGGACGTTTCCCGCTTTCAACAAATCAAGGGCGAGAAGGCTGTCATTCTGGATCCTGATTGGTCAGGATCGTGTAAGTTCCGTTTGAAGATTGTAGGACATCGAAAACTGTCCCCTCGAAAGCGCCACCCAGCGCCGCGTTTAATAACTTTAATAGCTGCTCTGAAGGAACAAAGGAAAAGGTGGTGAGCGCTGGCTATTTAAGATCTCCACAACAAATAAGAGAGATTTTGTACGGGATATTTGCTTATTGGGTGACGCGTTGGACCATCCAACTGTACATATCCCGCGTTTGCGTCTTTCTCCCGGTCCTGTACAACAGATACTCCACACTGTCAGGTACAACACTATGGGTACTACACAACAGTCACTACACTATCCCACTCTACAGATGGTTCCACACTAATCCACAAACTCCTTCTCCCAGTCCATACCCGTCTCACCGAGCTTTGCCAAGTGATTGTGAAATACGTGAGGAGTGAGGAGCAATGTAAAGTGGCTTTCAGAATGTTCTAGAGGGTCGAATCATATGCCTAATGCAATACCCCTTGCAGCTGCTCTCCAAAATCACATCACGCCTTTCGAGATGTCCGTGCAAGACATGAGATCGGCACTCAAGAAATCACTGCACAGATTCTGGCAAGCCTTTTGGAACACACAGATGAGAAGCCGTCGGGCTTCTGTCGCGAGAACGTGGTTTGTGACTCGAATCAAGCTCCGATTTTCTGGAGCTGGGTTGTCTTGTCTTGTCTCCAACCGTACACTTCAAACAGCAGAGGATGAGGCTGCTTCGCATTCGCGCTGCGTTTGGAACGTGTCGACGCTTCACTTGTCGGGTTGCGACAGGGACCTGTGGAAACCTGTTATGTGACAAACTTGCGTTGCAAGTCCTGCACTATTGATGGTGGTACCACTGGGCAGAAAATCAACACGAACAACGCCAGCTTTGTCCCAGAAAACCGTGGCCATGACCTAACCCGCAGACGCGGTGTTTCTGAACTTCTTGGGAGCTGGCGAGCCCGAATGCTTCCACTGGATGAGTGAAATGGTGCACCCACGTTTCATCGCACGTGATGATCCGATCAAGGAACGGCTGTCCTTCAGTGTCGAAACGGTACCTTAGCTCTTGGGAGATTTCCAGTCTTCTCTGCCGGTCAAAGACGGACAGCTGCCTCGCGACCCAACGGGCACTAACTTTCCGAAACTGGAGGTGTTCATGAATGATAGTGTTCAACGTTCCCACAGAAAGGTCCTTCTTTCGACCCAGTTCGAGACACGTTATCCGTCGGTCCTTGAGGATCTGGCGCTCCACAAGTTGGATGTTCTCAGGAACTCTGACATTGGGCTCTGAGCCGCCCCGGCCGGGATCGTCCTGCACTGATAAACGGCCGTCTCGCAAACGTTTGCACCACTCAAACGCTTTGCTACGGCTAAGTGCATCGTGGCCATACTGAGCCTGAAGTCTTCTGTGAATTTCTGATGACTTTACGCCTTCATTCACGAGAAACTTCATGACAATTCGCTATGCGATGTGCGGGCTCATCTCGTTGTCGGCCATCTTGTCCAGCACGTGTCCTCTGTTTTGCACAAACTTTGGACCACCACGTGGTGAATGCGGAGGCCTGTCACGTGTGAAAATGACGAAAAAGAAGTAGTGCGAGCCATTTGTATACTCAGGAGACAAAAAGTCCCGGTTTGACTTGAACACCCCTCGTATTATGGACATGCGCATCTCTTATAGAGCTCTTGTACGAGTTCTGGAAAATTTTAAATTCGCAGAAATTGAAAGTCTTACTTGCTCGCCTCTGAAACACGTTGTGTGTTCTGTACTCGCAGCCAGGCTTTCCATGATGGCGAAAGTTTGTTCAGTCAGTTGTTATTCGTGTCGCTAGCAAATAGCAAGAAAAAGAAATTGCGGCAGAGATCGCTGTGCAGATTGTCATTGAAATGCAATAGCATTTATGAGATCATCGCGAGCATTCTCCGACGATGGACAGTACAGGCCTGTGGAAATTGAAGTAGCTTATACGTACTTGGCTTGTCTATGCTCCTTACGAAGACACAAAACACTATAACGCTTCCCGTACGGGTTGTGGGAATTTTATGGTCACTAGCCGGCTAGAAGCAAATCGTAGACTTCCTTCATGAAGACCGCGAACCAGTTGTTCTAGGGCTTCTTAATGTCCATATTGCAGTTTCCCATGACGACCATGGACATGTTGTGTTCCTTCGAGTTATCTACGAACTGTGATGCTTGCAGAGTAATTGAAGCGTTTGGCTAGAAGGAACCTCTTGATCTTGCCTTAGAGGATCCCGCTGTAATGTATACGAGCACGATCAGGGTGGGGGTATCCTTGTAGTCCACTTCTACGACGCATAGGTGAGGTAACTTCGCCAATCATCCTGGCGGTTACCGTGGTACAGAGGCTACTGAGGGATGCTCGTGTATTTTCTGTGGTGGGTAGTTCTCCGCGACTAACCCACTTCCCAGAAGCCGCGGTTACACGAACCCGACAGAAACGGGTCGAGTTGAATTGTCGCACCTCCTCACATGAATCCTCCCTAGAAGATTGGTTGACACGGCCTGATGGGAGAGGATTTGCTGCGATAAACCAACTCGACCCGCTTTTGTCGAGTTCATGAAAACGCGGCTAGAGCAAGAGGGACTGCACACCACTTCCTCTTTCATCCAGACAGCACAGCCGCCGCAGGGATTCTAACCTGGGTCACCTCCCAGTCTCGGCGTGGAATGCAGTCATCCTAGGCCACGTGAGCTGGCTGTGGTAGCCCTCACGGCGGCTTTCTAGACGCGCTTGAACATGTCATTTCGAAGCAATAGCCAATGAGTGTAGGGCTTACGATGGGACATACTCCACCTCAAGAAAACTCACAGACTTCGCTCATAAATGCTATCGCATTTAACAACCTATAGCTCAGGGGTGCCGAACTCATTCGTGTCCGCGGGCCGCATTGAGCCATGGAGGAACCACGCGGGCCGTACACCACGGGCTTGGGGTAGCCGGTTTCTGATATAGATGACACAACACAGGACTTAAAACGGCCTCCAAACGTATATATTTTCGTTACGCAGCGGGGTCAGCAATCCTTTTGATTTGCTGTGTATACCGAGGACACTTCGCATCTCTTGTTTTCAACTATTGCGTCGACAACGGGCTAAAATGATTGTGCAGTTGTAATCTTAAGGACTGCGTCGAGGTGTTCGTTAGTGAGTTGAGTTGTGAACTACAGGCAGACAAACCTTACGTGGAACATCATGGCACCATTATTATTTTTATTGTGAGTTGTGAGCGTAACGCTGACTTATTCAGGTTCATCACAGAAAACACCTGCTCGCAGACGTATGTTGACACAGCTTTCTCGCGACGAATAGCCACGAATTATTATCGTTAGACGTATGTTGTACAGAACATGGACAGGTTTCTCTCCGACAACAAACGTGTCTTCAGACGTCTAACGTAAGAACTCAGCGCACTTGTTCTTATCGGTGTGCGTCGCACTCCAAGTCAATCAGTTCCATTTGTAAGTCATCAGGAACGTTGTCCACAGCTGCGGAAAACGACGAACCAAAAAACATAATGACAAACTGCAGTAAGAGACGGGACCAAGGTTAGAACACGGGATCGGAACCGAAATTGAACCCGAACCGAAAACCGCTAAAAACCCGTATTTTTCGCTGAACCGGAACCGAATCGAACCAAAATATTTTTCTCGCGTTGAACCGAACGGGAACTGAACCGAAATAAATTTAAGCGGTTACCGGTTCGGGAAGCGGCTCAGACGTAATGTGCGTTGTGAGAGATCGGAAGTACGATTTACACAACGGATTGAGCGGCGTTGCCAAACAAATACGAAACCGAAACTGAAGAAAACAAAACTGCAACCCAAGTGCGCGAGGTATTTCCTCCTCGCAGCTATTGCGTTCATTCAGTTCCTTCTTTTTCCTTTATTTTCAGTTCCTTCCTTTTGGCAGTTGTAGACTTCCTTCCGTCATCACTTTTCCTGGGTTTTCGGCACAGTTCCCTTAGAAGTCGGCCCAGGACGCACATTCCCCCAAGGCGTCAGTCGTGACGTTGCCCACCTCTGTGAGGCCGACAACGGAGAGCCCTTTCACCACCACCATCACTACCACCTTCCGTCATCACCATCACCACCTTGTACGCGAATTTTGTCATCCAGCAACCCCAAGTTTTCATTTTGGGCTGTGAAGATAACGGCCAGTCCGTGAGCAAGTTGTAACAGGGTACATAGAGAGTACAGTATGCTACCGTAACGTTGCACCTGAAATGCAGATCTGTAACACAGTGTTGAGATGAACCACCGCTGTGTCGGCAACGACAACAACAAAAGTACATTTGTGTTATTTGAGAATCGTAAGGATGTGCTTGCTTTTGACCCATGGCAATTTGCACAAGATTCACTGTCGTCAACCTGTTCCAACCGGTTCGAACCGATATTTTGCGCTGCTGTTTAGTTGAACCCGAACCGAACCAATATGCCTGAACCTAACCCCGAACCGAAAAAAATTACGGTTCCTATCCCTGGTTTTAGAACATGGAACACGGAAAATGACTGCAGACTCACAACTAACGTTTATTGAAAAAACGGAAGGTGTAAGAAAACAAAAGCTGCTCAGGAGTACATCAACAGCCAATAGCACACCAGATGAACATGTGGCATGTGCACGAGGCAAACGGGAGTGGAATCAATTATGTACATCAGAGCCAAGGTACTCATGCTCAAGCTGGGTCAAAGATAAGAAGGGGGCGCTCATACATTGGTTGCCCTGTGACGCAATATGGAAGGCTTCAATAATTTCTCGCACTCAGCACTTTTGGCGATTACTGCGGTTTGCTTAAATAATGGGACACATGAGCAATCCTTGGCACGCAGGGAAAGATGCCCTGAAGGAGTGCGTTGGGTTGAGGAAGCATGTTCCAGCAATTTAATGTTAAGGCAACGACCAGACTGGCAGATATAAACTGCCCGCAGTTGAAGGGAATACAGTAGACTGACCCTATGCTGCACCCCACAAACGGACTTCACATCCTAGAGGCGGTCTAGGGTTATTTACTCGCGAGCAGAGGGGCTGTATAGTTTGAGGGGAGCTGGAAAAACCACATCCACTCCAAAACTATAGCTCCCACCTTTCTGACGTCATGGGAAATTTTGTGTATGCTATATGGTATAACCACAGGTCTCCCGCTTCGTAGGCGGCGCTGCAATTTTCTAATTTTAGCTGCCTCAACAAAGGCTCTGCCAGGCTCACCAAGCAGGATTCCGGAAACCCAGCATTTCTAAGCCCGGTTAATTGGGCCTCAAAACTCCCTTGTGCGGTGCGCTGACACGATCTAGTTACAGTTGAACGCATCGCGGCACGTGCCACTCCTCTTTTTACATGTTTTGAATGCGCAGAAGAAAAGGGGACAACTCCCTTCTTTGCTCTGGGGCGATACTTGTAACAAATGTGATGTTGGGACTTAAATAGGCAGATATTTAGAAACTGCCATGCCCCCCCCCCCTCCATTATGCTTGTGAAAACATCCATAATACCATGAAGCCCGCCCTTCATAATGAATTAGAAAATCATCGGCATAGCGGCAAATGCGATGCTGGGGTTTTCCTTCTACAGCTTCGTTGATTAAAGTGTCACATTTTCCAAGGAAGATATCATAAAGCGCAGAGGAGAAACACTAGAACCAATAGGCGTGCCCTATTTTTGTATATAGTGATTTTTTTCATGTTCAACCACTGTAGCATGCAAATAAGCAGAAAGGAGTTCCGTGAATGTCTGGATGCTCATGGCCGCTGAATTTGGGAAGGAATTCAGAATCACTCCCTTCAATAAGTTCCTGCACAGCTTGTAGAAGAGCAGGACCGGGAACAGAATAGAAAAGGTCGACCACATCGATGGAGATAAACTGTAGGTTCATTATGCCATCTTCTTGGAGGTGTTCTATAACCGCCTCCAAATTCTGGGTAACGTTGGGATCTCTAATAGGAAGAGATTGAAACTGCCGTAAAAGAAACTTGGAAATGCTTTGCTGCCATATGTATGCCTTTCAGTGACTATCGTGCAGAAAAGAACATCTGACAAAATGGCGGAACATCCTTCTTGTGCGTTTTGGCAGTGAAGGCTGATAAGCAATCACTCGATCTCCCTTTGGTAACCTTCAGAAGTCTATCAGCTTTGGCCGATTGGCAAACCTTAACAACAGCGGCGTCGGCCTGCTTTGCATAATGCAAATCCGTGATCTTGAAGTTCTTCTCAAGAGCCTGGGAAGTTTTTTGGTCATAAACAAGGTTTTCGGCAAAATCACAAAACCACCTTCTTCGTCCGCAGTAACAAAGTTGCAGCTTGAAAGTTTGAAGAAGTCGTGCACGTTGCGCAAAGTCTTGGAGTTGCTGCTACGCAACGGGACCAGTCTGGCTGATGTTAGCATAAGGTCTATGGTCTAAGGTCTTCTGGTAGAGCGTTAGCCACCTTTCTGATTAACGCCAGTAGTTCGGGTTTTTTCAGGTACAGGTGGATGCTGAGCTTTGGGCCCAGCTCAAGCGTGCTGGCTACATCTTGGGGACCTTGTACATTTTCCAGCACTGTGACTTGTTACGGGGTATCAAGGTGCTTCGGCTTCCTGAAGGTGCGGAAGAGCTGTCCAAGTCTGCACTGCTAGAAGGCTTGGTTGTGTCTTTCTCCCTCCCGACTATACCATGCAATTTGTTGATATATGATGATTCGGTGTCGCCATGGCTGTGGCACAGAACTCTGAGGAGATCCCGTTTGCGTCGGATGTGCCTCCAACACTCTCCCCTCATAACCCGTCGAAGCAATAAGGGGATAAGTCGACTTATCCCCCTTTTTAGTATTTTTATTGCAGTGACATCTACGTATCAGTATGTACCTGCTAAAGGAAATTTAGGACCGTATTGCAATTTATTGGCCCGCCACAGGAGGGTAAGAAACGGGAAATGCATGTGTGTCAATGGGATGGACAGTCAGATCAGGCCCCTTTTCTACACATGCATACAACTGGTGTAGCTTAAATTTTGCTACGATGCGGAAATGAACTTCGGCTTCCACTCGAAAAACACGTTCTTCCTACTTCACGTGACTGTGTCAACAGTGCTACTGAGCATTGTAATCGGAAAAACGCGTGCACTATGCTAATAAGTCGTATGCTGGTCATCTTAGGTCATCATTTTGAAGAGTGTGCTCGTTTAGCACCACAGTCAGCCCGATCATGGCTGCTCCACTACACGAGTCACTTCATCCTACCCCGCTCACCATTGTTCAGCCACCAAGGCCTGAATCCTGAGATTTTTTTTTCCTGCACCATAGTAGGGTTTGTGGTTTTCGGCATTTATTTTCAACCCAATTCGGGGGGTGTTTATCGGCATTTATATGGGGGACTATAAATCGGATTTTTTCGGCATCTATATTCCGCCCAAAAAATAAATGCCCGAATACAGGCATCTATTTATTTCGTATGAAGGAAAGCCTATTTTGCGCGCGAACTAACAACGAACGGAAAAGAAGTGAATCGATACATGGTTTCATTAACAATGTCTTGTATTGCCTGTGCCAAACCAGCAAACAAGGAGACTACCTCTTGTTGTAATAGATGTCGTCTGTCATAGCGGCTCGCTCCTTGCGATTAATAACACGCAGTTTAGAGAACACGCGCTCAACATTAGCGCTAGAAACAAGAATAGCCAGTATGCTTAATAAGGCGCACTGCGATAACAAAGGCCATGTGCTGCAACGGGCCGTCCAAAACTGAATAGGAGATACATCCACCTGAGGGGCAGGGCATACAGCATGTTCGAAAAACTCGCGCTTTATATCATTCATACGAGATTCATCTCGTAGAACAAATAAGAATAAGTCCTCATACAGTGAAGTGCCTTGAAGTGCCTCACGAACGGAAACAAGGGTCACTCCAAGTCGTAACTGGAAGGGAGTAGATAGAGGAATACAAAGAACACAAAAATGAACTAGAAGGCTAGGGCAGGGGATCAGCGATCAGCTTTTGAAACCGTTTGGGAACTCCGTACACTGGTGATCTCTTTTTAACCCGACAACAACAGACCACAAAGGTTCTGAATAGTAAATTCACTAAAGATAGGTGTGCCACTAAGTACGTGTGCTGCAAAAAGGCGGTCACCGACCGCACAACAGAGCTGAGGTCATCCTCCAATAACCGCTTAAGCACAACGAAACAAGGGCACAGCCTGAAGGTAATGCCATTCCCCATTTTTTTTCTTTCTTTCAATCAATCAATCATCAATCAGGTAATGCCACGCTCGAGAAATAGTCGACAACGGGAGATTCCAAGGGGATTTCCCTTTGCGGTTCCAGGAATGGCAGCTGTCAAGATACGAGAAATTCGGATTTTTTCGGAATATTCCGAATATGAAAAAAATCATTCGGGGGGTGTTTTCCGGCATTTTTCGGAAAATGCCGAAAACCACGAACCCTAAGTCCATAACCCTGTGCATGCGGTGTTATATTGGAAAAAGGGATAAGTTATGTTACTGGATTTTGCTCAGTATCTGCTAAATCACACACCCCAAAACGATGCTAACAGGACATGCACATAGAGTAGACACATACATCTATGTCACACATTTTGCATTTACGTTATTCGAGCAAAGCCAGCTGCAATTACTCTACTAAATATTCATTTGAAGTTTTCTCGGATTATGATTTCTCCACTTATCCCCTTATTGCGGGTTCAATTATCCGTGCGTGTTGTGCAGTGGGAACGAAGAAATCAAATCAGGCGAAGAGCTCTTCGGGAATGATGCGTCTGTCAAGAGCAAAGGCGTAGGTCTTGGCACGCATTAAAACAAAAATTGCCGCTGTGAAAATGCGGGCAGCAATCTTCTGGTAAGGTGAGCACAAGGAAATAGTGTAAAACGGTGTCCCCTTTGTACAGGAAATATAGGTACCCAGAGGACTGAAGCGGGGTAGCTGGCAACATTGCATAATGCATAATAACTGCAGCATGACACGGGACCAAGGTTAGAACACGGAAGACGGAAAACGACTGCAGACTCACAACTAACGTTTATTAAAAAATCGGAAGGTATAAGGAGACAAAGCTGCTCAGATGTACATCAACAGCCAATTCGCTCCGAGATCGAACGGTGTCGGCGCGCTGCGGAGAACAGAAAACTACCGCAGTGTGGACGCGTCGTGTGCTTTTACACGTTTATTCCGCGTTCAGTGCAGTTGGTGGAGCATTGGGGAACCGAACAGTATCGTACCATCGCGGCACAAGTGATCTTCAGGGGAATATACACAAAAATTACGGAAAAGAACCATCAACTCCGAACATCGGCCCGCGTGTTATCCACACTAGTATGGTGACAGTGCCGCCCCCTATAGGTCGATGTCGCAGCGAATAGCACAGCAGATGAACACGTGGCGAGCACCGCACGAGGCAAACGGGAGTGGAATCATTTATGTACTTCAGAGCCAAGGTACTCGTGCTCAAGCTGTGTCAATGATAAGGATGGGGGCCCTTATACATTGGTTGCCCTGTGACGCAACATGGAAGGCATAATAATTTCCCGCACTGTTTGATCAGCACTTTTTGCGATTACTGTGGCTTGCTTAAATAATGGGACACAGGAGCTTTCACTGCCATGCAGGGAAAGATGCCCTGAAGTGATGTGTTGGGTTGAGGAAGCATGTTCCAGCAATCTTATGTTAAGCCCCACAACGCGCCCGGTGGGCGCGTTGCTGGCATCGCCTGAAGAACGCAGCATCGTAACGCCGCTCATCGCACGATCTTCAGGCGATGCCCGCAATACATCTCGATACTTGTTCTTATAGAACAAGGTAACCGCACGCATCTTTTTTATTTCATTTATTCATTTACTCGTTCAGGGGAACAAAGTTTGGGTCAGTTTGTACAGAAAGAGGTCCCATCTAGGTCTGGGACCTCAAGTTATTATCTTATTTTGTGAGCATCCTCTATACGCTACATGTATATGTTAGGTAGGTCAATCTTGAAAAAGATAAAAAAAAACAAATATACAGTGTAATACATATTAACGTACAGTATATACAGTAGGAATAGTTAAATTATTACATTAGAAATATACTGTATACATAGTGATATATGTGAATCCTATACAGGGTGCTTCACGAAAATCCCCCGGCTGAATAATTCGTGAACAGGTGGCGCTATCGAAGAAATTTCTTTTTGGTAAAGATCCTTGGGAGGACATCGCCCATGAACGGAGTAGGGAGCGGCTCATTTGGATACGCCCACTAATTAGATAAACATCTTAACTTTTACTTCACACGGTTACGGAACCTCTGTTTTACGCATCGGGACCTTCAGTGAAAGATATTGCAAGAAAAAAACCGCATCGACACTTAGAGATTTTTTCGAGTGATTAATCGGTTTCGGTTTACATATTTCTTGCGCGGAGCAGTGCACCAATGCGCTCTTTGGATCAGCTATCCGGCTGTCAATTTTGTGTTCATTCGCCTGGTTGACACACGGGGTTGACGGAAGATAGCTCACATATATGTAATTTATGAACAGATAACAGACAGATACATAAATATATATACATATATACACAAACAGGTCAGGGGGAAAAAGTAAGATGTTAATGGCGCATCTTTGCTCGAATTCACTTGGGAAATCATCAAGTCTGCGACTGAACCGGTCCGTTTCCGGTGGCACTGAGGGCACCAATATTACAAGTCGGCCATGTAAGAAATTTTGGTAGGAATGTACTAGTAATACATATCAATCAAGTAAAAATCAGTCGCGTGGTCAGGTTTAGAGTGTCATCAGCGAAGACGTCGAAAGTAACACAAGGACAGACAGGGAGCGCCGAGCTTTCAACTTTCTATCATGATTAAAGATTGATTATGATGAAAGGTTGAAAGTCCGACGTTCCCTGTCTGTCTCTGTGTTACTTTCATCGTCTTCATTGTTGTCATGTATCAACCGGCCCCGCTGGTCTCTTATTTAGAGAGTCATCGGCTGTTACAGGTCAATGGCAACAGTTTTCTATTACTAACCAACGGAAGATAAACTGCACGAGTACAGAGCTCAATCATAACGCCACGACTGTTCATGAAGCTTGCGCCGAATATTCTTTTTTATGTTGTGTTCGGGGGCCACGCGAGCCGCCACTTACGCACCCCTGACCAGTGTTGTACGTAGCGCCGCTACTAGTAACGGCGCTACCGTATCCGTTACTTTTTTCGGTAGCGGAGTAGAGATCGCGCTACTTTTTTAAACTGGTAACGAAAGAAGTACTTCCGCTACAAATTTGCGGTAGCGCAATCTTTGAGCGCTACCGCTATTTTCCGAGCTGGGGTTCCCGACAACTCGACTTCGACCAATCATCAAACCTCCGCTCTGCCTGCCTTCGATCAAGCTGCCCGATATCACAACTCATTCTGGAAAGACCGGGCAAGTAGCCGAAAGGAGGGCACAGAGGCCGTTATCTTACAAAGAGGATGTGTCCTCCACGTGTTCCCTATTTTGGGATGAACCTTCTTGAAGATATGGTGCATTGTCTGCAAACTGACGTCACTCCATTCTGGAGCCGTCCTCGCTAGCTATGAGTCATGACATTCCACATGACATTGCACCACGTACGCTCAGGTGCTTGACAGTTGCCATTTCTTGTCCGCTGCAATGGAGGGGCCATTGCCTGCTACAGTACAAAACAGTAGCGTGGTGTTCAGATGTCTACTATGCGCCTCCGTGGGAAAGCTTTATCTGTGCGTCAAGGAAGTCAACGTCCAATTTGAAATAGCACACCATGGTATGTTTACTAACTTCTCGTTCCGGGCAATCCGAGTTCTTTTTGTGACAAAGCTGCTGAGCCTTTTATCGGTAAACTTGCTTTGTGCTTTATTTGCTTTAGAGGAAGAGAAAAAGATATGCAGGATACCGAGTAGGCTTTAGTAAATATTTTAAGATATTGTTTTATTTTATTATTTTAAGACGTTTGAAGTACATCATCAACGATACTATTTGTTTCTTTCCTAAAAAGTAGCGCATGAAGTATCGCGTTACTTTTTACGGGTAACGGTAGCGGTATTCCGCTACTTTTAGGTACGTGTAACGATATCGGAATTTCGTTACTTTTTGCTCAGGTAGCGCGTATCGGTATTGCGCTACCTTTTTCGGGTAGCGGGTACAACACTGCCCCTGACCTAGCTGTTCCGCTTCGTTCTCTTTTAGCAGGCAGTGTGTCAACTTACCCTTCTGACAACTCGGCCCGATCTGCCCTATTTCGACTATTTTATTTAAGAGGATTGCGGATCGTCAGGTCACTGAGAATGCACAGGAGAGACCACCAGCCAACCAACCAAGGAGATATCAGTGCTTCAGCTCTTTCCTACACTTCGCAAGGGTAAACGTGAAAGAGAAAAGAATGCTCGCTCTGTTTGATATGACTAGCACAAAATATGCCAATATGTTCATAACCGTTTTTCTTTTCTTTTGAGAAATGTTGAAAATTAGACATATAGGAATGTATGCACGTGGGGCAAAGTCTGTATATTCGGTTTTGTACAACGCTCGAAAAATCAGTGGGCCGCGAAACAAAGTAGACTGCCAAAGAGGGCGTCGTTTCTCTACACATAGAATCCCTCTATATGCAGTGATATATTCATCCAGCCAACGTGTTTACCGAGAAACTGCCGACCCATTCCAGGAACCGACGAACACAGACAAGGTCAGCGCCACAGGTTGGAAGCAGCTGTGCTTAACGGAGAAGGACAGCTGGCGTCTGGCACGTAATTCTGGAGCCCGGTGATTAGCTTGGCGAAAGGGACAGCGCCGGGCATTTGAGCTGACAGCGGCTGTCAGTAGACGCTAACTTCGTGCACAGTCGGCCGCCCCATGCATCATTCATCAATGATGAAGGTTTTTGTTGGTGAACCTGGTGGTGTTCTTTCACGTTAGTGAGGAGCGCGGCGATCATTGAAATACGCTCAGCATTTAGTGATGACGTAGTCTACAGGCTTCAACGGCGACAAACGTTGCATCTTGACAATGAGTTTGAATGATAAACGTCAATAATACATATCCTTTTCCATCAAAATTAAACTAAGCCTATTGACTGACGGATCTGATGCGATTTGAACTATACCAGCAGCGGCGCCATGTTGCAGCATTGTTCGTCGTTGCACTTTCCATACTAAAGCCGGAATACTGCTCTTGGGTGTGTCGGTTTAGAGCGAACAGGCGAACACAACCTGTCATCATGATATGCAAGTGTGCATTGGCAAATGGGGGGGGGGGATATATTTATTAGACGAAAAGGAAAAACAAAAACGGGGGATAGGTCAGCCAAACGGGACGTCGGCTTGCTATTCCGGAAATAAATAAATAAATAAAATTAAGAAATAAGAAATAAATAAAAAGAAAAGAATTAAAGAAAGAAGAAGGAATAAGAAATAAATAAAGAAAAATAAGAAATAAATAGGTATACATTGGCAACCAGGTGAGAGCAGAAATGACCCACTAGACTTACCACATCCACCAAAAACTTTACACTTTTTGTTACTAGATGCTGCGTAACGTTACGTGATATTATTCCAACAAATCTAGTAGAAACATTTGAAATTTTGATTTGTAATGAGACCAGCACCTAATGTACTTTCCTTGGTTTGTTTCGTTCGAAAACAGTACCGTTTACATGCAAGCAATAAAAGGCACCAAACATTTGCGAGAGATACACGTAATCGAGGAATATCGAGTTACCAAAAAGTGGACATGACCTGCACACTACTTTGATCAATAACGCTTTGCCGCAATTAAGCATCGCAATAGGCGGGCATCAACCCGACAGTCTCGCTTATTTAATCCACCGATAATTTGGACCACCACTGTCCCCAGCCTTCAGTGCACCCAGATATCCGCATTTCGCCAGAAATTCTTATCGCAGATTCGACGATATAGTTCTGAAGGCAGAGCAGTGGCGTAAGAAGGCTAAGGTTTCAACACAGTGCCGGCCGCGCAAATGGACTGTTGTCAGTCCCAAGATCCATTTCCTGACGCGATAGAATTCGTGCCCAAGCAGCACAATGTACTGAAAGTCGAGTGCAATAGGGATGGACGGGTAGGTGGAAGGCCTTGAACAGATTCGTGAGACTAAAGAACATTGATAAGACACATACCATCCACCCCTATTGCACTCGAGTTTCAGTACATTGTGCTGCTTGGGTGCTTTGTGTCGGTACTCTGTCAGACAGTCCACCCTTTGGCTTTTCATGATTAAATAGTAAGCGTCGTGCGCAGTTTTGACGTGTTATTCCTTCTTCCTCCGATATTCTGCAAAGTACGAGAACGAATATTCAAAAGACGCCGAGGATACGCACGGGATAACGCGCCCGGGCATCAACTATAGGAACCGTCAAGGATGGTACACTGCCGAACAGCGCTTCTACTACGAAAACAGCTTTGACAGAACTTGATGTTTTATGTGGAGCTTATCTGAGTAAATCTAGTAGAGACGGTTGACCTTCCAATCGAAGACACCTATCGATCCCAGGCTGCTTATTGGGATACCAAAAATCTCGTTTTTAACGATGATCAACCTTTCACGCTTATGGCACACACCCGCACACACACTGGTGCACACACATATGCATGTTTCTTAACCTCGTCCTCTTTGCCAAGTATTTCAAGAGAGGAAATCCCGGACGTCATTGCTGCAGGCATCATGGGAGCAACATGGTAGAAAGACTTTCAGCTAACACCATGAACGGAGGAACTATTGCCATCAAACTATTCTCGAAAGACGAATCACCCCTTCCCCGAAATGGTACAGTGCTGGACAAAAGTTTACGGAACGCGCGAGCGGCCTATTTTCTCTGGGCAGAGACACCCTAGCGACGAGCGGAAGCGGGCGAGTCCACTCGTTCAGAGGGATGGAAGAGTGCGCTTGTGGCGACCCGCCGTGGTAGCAGTGGTAACTTGGCTTTTCAGTGTAACGAACGCCAAATGGTTTCGTTTTCGGTCTCCTGCACCGAGCACGATTGGCTATCGCGAAAAGGAAGTCTCTCCGCTATCGGAGAGATAACAGGGCGCTAAGATGAATTGAGGTGACAACGGGCTGCAGTGCCTAGTTTTTCTTGTTTTTTATTAGACAAAAACAGAAGAAAAGAGCGTGTATCCTTGAACACACACACACACAAAAAAAAAAAAAAGAAGCGGGGGAGACGATACTGACTCAATACTTTGTCGGCCCCCCTTTCGCAGCAATAACTGAGGCCATGCGCACAGGAAGGGAAGCATATAGTCGATGGACAAGGTCCACGTCTTCACGTAGCAAGGATCACTCTGCTTTTATAAATTCCCAGAGTGCGTCCTTGCTCCTTGTAGGCGTCCGTCTCTTGCTCATCCTATTCTTCAGGATGCCCCAGACGTTTTCGATTATGTTTAAGTGCGAGCTCTGCGCAGGCCATGTCAGCTGCATTACGCTGAGGTCGTCGAGAGGACGCTGTTCCCCTATGCTCTGGACGGGACGTTCCCAAATGGGTGCTACCATTACCAGCATGATGGCAGCTCCTTCTATCGTAGTAAAACTGTCCGACGCCTTCTCGACGACCTCAGCGTAATGCAGCTGACATGGCCTGCGCAGAGCCCGGACTTAAACATCATCGAAAACGTCTGGGGCATCCTGAAGAATAGGATGAGCAAAAGACAGACGCCTACAAGGAGCGAGGACGCACTCCGCGAATTTATAGAAGCAGAGGGGTCCTTGGTACGTGAAGACGTGGACGTTGTTCGTCGACTATACGCTTCCTTTCCTGTGCGCGTGTCCTCAGTTATTGCTGCGAAAGGGGTCGACAAAGTATTCAGACACTATCGCCTCCCCCGCCTCTTTGTGTGTGTGTTCAAGGGTACACGCTCTTTTCTGTTTTTGCCTAATAAAAAAAGAAAAGAAAAATACTAGGCACTGCGGCCCGTTATCACCTCAATTCATCTTAGCGCCTTGTTATTTGAGGGTGTTGTTTCCAATGCAGCCCCCAATAGACGGATTATCTCCGATGAATAGAAGGATTAACCATTGTGTAGGGTACACCACTAGAGGGCGCTACGACCGACGCCTCACCACTGGGGGCCGCTGCTGTCGTATTCCGCGGATGACGTCATTGCTCCTTCCGGGAGCATGGTGAGAGATAGCGGGAGGCATTGGATGGCGATGGGAAATAGAGCGCCCCTTTGTGCAAGGCTGTGGTGGCGCTGCGGGCGACAGGACAGACGCTCTCGGTGGCGGCTCTCTACGGCGTTGTTATGGTTATGGTCTCGTGACCGCGATACGCGGCGTCGGCGGCGAAAGAGTTTTGGGTCCAGCGTTGTGTACGAGTCTGAGCGAGTTGATATTAATCTCACTCCGTTTATTGTTCAACTGGTGGTTGTTGTTTGAGAGCTCAATTGCTATGCTGTGAGATTGGGGTGTACGGCACGCATATACGGCATACGACAATATAAATAAATACATATAAACAAAAGGATGTGCACGATAAATTACGCCACATTATTATAGCTTCCCGTGTTGCTACACTTTGCATTATAAAGGCGCTTTCGCGAACCAGTCCGTTCACAAACAGCCGTGTGCATCCCGTCGTGTATATATTAGACTTGGATACTTTCCTTTTAATTGCCTAATAACGCTTTTGCGACTCGAGCGCGTATATTGACAGGCTCCAGACTTGCGCAATATTATTTTGGGGATGGCGCATATGCTCAGACAAGAGCGGAGGAAAGTTGTTCTCCTATTTGCTTTATGTATTTATTCACTTCAGTATAAACAATTATGCACACTACAGTGCTATATGATATATTGTAAGCACCTTATGGCTGCAGAATCCCTGGTTGGATATTTGTAAAATTTTAGTGCCTTCTTTTCTGTGGTGGTCACTGTCACTCATAGGGATTCCGTTAAGTGTTGTGGCAATTCCAATGTAAACAGTCATCTGTTATATTGGAAAGTGAGTGATTATAGTCAAAAGAGTCTCAATAAACATGATACCTTCTACAATACCATCTGTGATTCCTAAATGTCAGTATGACAAGGTATGAAGAAATGTTAATGTAGTACATGCTATCCAAAGCAAGTTCTTCCACATCCCCCCCCCATCTACACACACTCAGAAAACAAAAACAAAAAAAAGCCGATCTTGGATTTGCCTCTGATAACATAATTTAACTACACAAATGCAGATACGTGTACTCAAACACATTTGCAAGGAAAGCATGACGATTATTGCAGTTGCAACGGTCATGCCAGTAAGTCATGTACATCTTGGTATTTTTGAAATTTCTCAAACATTTCCATATCTTTTATATTCAACGTGCTGGACATCTTCGATTGATATCAGGTGTTGCACACTAGATGTCCAGCACGTTGAATATAAAAGATATGGAAATGTTTGAGAAATTTCAAAAATACCAAGATGTACATGACTTACTGGCATGACCGTTGCAACTGCAATAATCGTCATGCTTTCCTTGCAAATGTGTTTGAGTGCACGTATCTGCATTTGTGTAGTTAAATTATGTTATCAGAGGCAAATCCAAGATCGGCTTTTTTTTGTTTTTGTTTTCTGAGTGTGTGTAGATGGGGGGGGGGGGATGTGGAAGAACTTGCTTTGGATAGCATGTACTACATTAACATTTCTTCATACCTTGTCATACTGACATTTAGGAATCACAGATGGTATTGTAGAAGGTATCATGTTTATTGAGACTCTTTTGACTATAATCACTCACTTTCCAATATAACAGATGACTGTTTACATTGGAATTGCCACAACACTTAACGGAATCCCTATGAGTGACAGTGACCACCACAGAAAAGAAGGCACTAAAATTTTACAAATATCCAACCAGGGATTCTGCAGCCATAAGGTGCTTACAATATATCATATAGCACTGTAGTGTGCATAATTGTTTATACTGAAGTGAATAAATACATAAAGCAAATAGGAGAACAACTTTCCTCCGCTCTTGTCTGAGCATATGCGCCATCCCCAAAATAATATTGCGCAAGTCTGGAGCCTGTCAATATACGCGCTCGAGTCGCAAAAGCGTTATTAGGCAATTAAAAGGAAAGTATCCAAGTCTAATATATACACGACGGGATGCACACGGCTGTTTGTGAACGGACTGGTTCGCGAAAGCGCCTTTATAATGCAAAGTGTAGCAACACGGGAAGCTATAATAATGTGGCGTAATTTATCGTGCACATCCTTTTGTTTATATGTATTTATTTATATTGTCGTATGCCGTATATGCGTGCCGTACACCCCAATCTCACAGCATAGCAATTGAGCTCTCAAACAACAACCACCAGTTGAACAATAAACGGAGTGAGATTAATATCAACTCGCTCAGACTCGTACACAACGCTGGACCCAAAACTCTTTCGCCGCCGACGCCGCGTATCGCGGTCACGAGACCATAACCATAACAACGCCGTAGAGAGCCGCCACCGAGAGCGTCTGTCCTGTCGCCCGCAGCGCCACCACAGCCTTGCACAAAGGGGCGCTCTATTTCCCATCGCCATCCAATGCCTCCCGCTATCTCTCACCATGCTCCCGGAAGGAGCAATGACGTCATCCGCGGAATACGACAGCAGCGGCCCCCAGTGGTGAGGCGTCGGTCGTAGCGCCCTCTAGTGGTGTACCCTACACAATGGTTAATCCTTCTATTCATCGGAGATAATCCGTCTATTGGGGGCTGCATTGGAAACAACACCCTTCCATCCCTCTGAGCGAGTGGACTCGCATGCTTCCGCTCGCCGCTAGGGTGTCTCTGCCCAGAGAAAATACGCCGCTCGCGCGTTCCGTAAACTTTTGTCCAGCACTGTACCTGTGGTAGTGCATTTGGGAGAGGGAAACGAGGGGAATCCCAATCTTCCACGTAAAGTCCCCACAGAACCCCTCCCGAAATATTTTTCTGGCTACGCCGCTGGAAGAGTCGTTGTTGCTTCCCTATACCTTCAGCATTATGGCTGTCGTTCGACCAGGGGCGCCGCCTCTTTACCTACTTCACTTTACCACGCAAATATGAATGACTGCCACGATAGCGACTTTATCACCAGTAACAGTGCGCAACACAGGGTCAAATGATTTCGTTGCACCCGAACGCCCCAATTTACGACGCATTCTTGCGGACATGAGTGTTAAGGCGGAACACCTGCCTACCTCGAATTCCATCGTCATGTATTTCCACCTAAGTTTTATCGGTGGTATGCCGGCTACTGAAGTGTACTGAACCACCTTAAAGGCTTTCATCGGTCGCTTTGTTTTAGAGTGAACATGTCCGGTGGCACACTAACTCTTTAGGTTACATCTTTTTAGCATTTACAACATTCTCTCAAGATCGAATAATTCTGGGATTCGTGAGAAAAACAACCACAACGAGAGATGAGACCTACCCTGACAATCTCCGTCCGATGTCTAAAGTTCTGACGGGAGCTGCGGAGGCGACACATATCCTCTGCCCCCGATTCCAGGCTGACATTGAAACACTTCGCACTGATGCGTAGCAACTTCCTTGGCAAGGGTCACTTTTGTACACGTCTTCAAACTTGCAAGTTCTCTGGAGTTCGAGCACAAGCTGCTGAGTAACGCGAACTCGACATCCGGAGACAAAACGCTCGAAGGAACTCGTCGTCGAGAAAAGACCCAAAGTTTCAGGTTTTCACAAGCGAAGGCTGCAGCGGATACTTTTCCCTTCTTCGTGGTAATTTCGCGGTCGAGCTTCGTACAAGTCGCAACAAGAGAGCTCGGTGGTGAAAAATGGTTCCTTAGGGCTGCTGTTTGTTCGCCACGTCGTACTTGCGGGGAGATCGAGCATCAACAGGTTCCTTGAGTGCTTTTTATAGGCAGTCGTACCCAGGAATTTCGGTGAGGTTGCCGGTATACTCTGCGGATTCGTAGGATTCACGTTAGCGGAACCCCGGACGCGTTCCAGATAATCCTCGAACGATACATCCTCGGGCTAGAATTTGTGGAACATTGGCACTGCTGTATTCCACCATAGCCACGTTAAATCGGGATAATACATACGCCCAAGAAATTCCATGACTGCTCAACGTACCCTCGCGGTATCAAGGCAGGCAAATATAAGAAGGAAACGTGCCGAGGCGTGAGTTATCACTTATCAGCCCTAGACAATCTCGCTGGCGAGAGAATTAACTGTATCACTTTTAAAACACGACACAGTGCAGACCTCACCGTGCCTAACAACGGCTGTGTCTCCTATAGAGCATCGCCGCTGCAAGCGGGTTGGCAGCGAATGACCAATTTCCGTCTACAGAACAGAGCAGCGCATAGGACAGGTAGAGAGTTTGCTGGGACGGCGCCGCTGAGTATGGTGCCAAGCGGCCTCAGCAGCATGCTGTCTGCTGTCCGCCGCATGGCGCCGTGAGCAAGGCTGTGAAGTAATTAATTACTTTTAAAGTAACAAATTTCCTGTACCTAAATACTTTCCAAAATGAGTAACTTTAACTACAATTGAATGACATTTCGCCTGTAAGTTATACTCAGGGGATAGTTACTTTGTGCTGTGGTTATTTCCGTGTGCGGTATTGTTTCCTTCCAAAGACTGAGACTTCCCTACTCTCAGGTTTTCCATTTTTGTTACAAACATGTTGGCCTTGCCCAGGGTTTCGCATTCATTTAAAACATAATATATATACTGAAACAAGGTTTTAACTTTTCGTGTGGACACTTGTTACATCCAATCAACTATGGAGATTTTTAACCTCTCTTTTCATAAATTTGTTTTACGTACGTGTACGCACCACCTTAATGATGAGTACCACGGGTACCGGCGTCTATACTTTTCGCCTCCGGGGACAAGTGGTAAATTTGCGCCCCCCCCCCTCGTAGACGCCGGCCCTGAGTACCACCTCTATGCCACATAGTGATAGACTTAACATCGATGTTAGATGTGCTTTCTTTCTTCTGTTCAGGTTGTTCTCTTTCGTACATTCGGGAGTTCCGTTGTTCACATGCACTAGCTATAGTTCACTACGCAGATCATGAACTTCTGGCATGAACAACATTATTTTTAAATATGTTGTTGGAGACACAACCCACAACATCCATGTTCCAATCGGAACGCCGAGGCGGACTTACCATTTCTGGATGCGCTATCTGTTGTCGCAGTCCGGGACAGCGCCAGGATAGCACGTTTGGCGAAATTTTCAGTAAGCTATCCTCTGGCGACTGCGGTACTTCCCGTGGCAGAAACCTTTTCACGCTTAGGGATGCCATCCTCATACCATCCGATCGCGAAGGTGTAGTGCAAGGACGACGCTTTTCCCATCCAACCTCATCAACAGCTGCGGAGCTCTATGCCATCCTTTTCTTTCTGCAGCACATCGTTGACTTTACCCCGCGGGAATTAGCAGTGTTCACTGACTCAAAATCTACACTGCAATGCTTTTAAAAACTCTGGCATACGAGGCTCATCCGCAACCATAGTGACGGATGTGATAATGGCTTACCATCTCATGTACCAAGCAGGGCACAGGCTGGTTGTGGGTTCCAACCCATTGTGGTGTAGTGTGGAATAAACAGGCCGACAGCGCCGCAGAAGCAGTTCTCTCGTCTCAGAGACGGACGCGTATTGGGCTGCTGAGAGGGGACCGTCGTTCCATTCTTCGACGTCTCGTGACACCCCTGGCTTCCCACCAATGGACAACTGACATTGTCCCCCCACCTATGCTGAGAAAAGTTCATCCTTTTCAGCTGTTCCATGACGCTTAATGAAACACCTCTCGACAAGATGCTGCATTAATGCGACTCGATGTGGCTTTTGCAGCTCAGTGGCGTTACCGCTTGAGACAAGTTGACTCTCCCAGATACTGTCACTGCGGTGCTCTAGAAGATCTAGAGCACATTCGTCTTCATTGTCCACACTACCAACCTTCCCGAACCGCACTCTCCGGGTCCCTTCATCAGCTGGACTCTCGCCCCCCCCCCCCTCTATCAAAATTGCTTGGTCCTTTTCCAGATCCAGCCCACCAACGCACTACCCTCAAAGCTCTTTTGACCTTTTTGGACACCACAGGACTTCGATCCTTATTGTGAAGGGGCTCATTATTCCATTCCACACATTACCACCAGCAATGGGTAGAGTCTCCCCATTCATCATCTGAAGATAAAGTTGTTGTTGTCCAATCGGAGCACGCACAGCCAACAGAAACGAACCACTTAATTCCTTAAATTAACTTAGGATAGCCACATGATGCTACGTAACATGATCCACCCCTCGTTGTATTCCCACTCCATCTTCAAGACGTTGTATAGTATACACAGTGCTTTCGGCTCAAGGGGTCACTGGTGATGGTGGGTGGGTCGAGGACATGTGCCCTCAACACAATACAGGATACTGTAGAGCAGTGTTTCTCAACCGGGGTTCCGCGAACAGGATTCTGTTCAGCACCCGCGAATGTTAACTTGACCACCTACCAAGGCTCGCTCTCGGAAAGCCATGTTATTGGACAATGCTTAACACTTGATCGGTGGCATTGGAATTAACATCGAGATCGCAGCGCCAGGTTGCCGCGGTTGACGCTGATTGCAAAAAGTAGAGCCAGCAGCTGTCGTCTTCATCGGTTTACACAACTCGCAACTGAACTCAACAGTTTCTCCGACCACACTTTTGCTTGTTTTTTGTGTATCGAAGGCATTTCAAGTACTTGGAAACTCGGAGCTACTCTCCTGCCTACGGGGTCTTGGGATTTACAAGCTTCAGTTGCAACCCACAATACGTTATCTGCGGGCAAGTACTGTGAAACAGTACACTGAACCCGGCAAACTCAGAAGCGACATCTTGCAACGAAACAATAAACAGTTAAATAAATTATAGTTGAACAATTAAATACTCAGTTAGACAGAGCAGTAATTTGCAACTTGTACGTCATCTGGTTCGCCTCACCCACTTCTGCGGCTTCTGGCGGCTTCTGTCCTGAGGCAACTCCCTTCCCACTTCTGCACAGTTGCCCCAGTATAGCAGGTTCCTTCAGGTTGTGCTAGCACGATCACGGGTTTCCTCGAATTGCAAAAGAGTTGAGAACTACTGCTGTAGAGGGATACCACCTCCCGACTGCGTCGATCATACAAAATGACTCCTAATGGAGAAGCAACAAGCCTGCTATTACTTCGAGTTTCTAAAAAGCACAACTCTTGCATCGTCTGAAGTATCTTACAGGTTACTCAGTTACATTTGGTGAGCAAACTGCAACACATTTAGGTTTCGGTAACTTCTGTAAATCACTTTCTGAGTTACCTAAATGCACCTGCAACTTAATTACTTCTGAGTAACTTATAACAGCTCTGGTCATGAGAGTTGGCGATGCTTCGTGTCCAGCGGCAAAAAAATGTAATTCCCGTGCGACAATGTTCTGGAACACAGTGACTGTTCCTTGCGCTTTCATTTTTTTTTTTTTTCTTTTGAGGACGTAATATGTTACTCATGAAGGGGTCAGCATGCGTCTTCGCCGATATTCAAGTTGAGGACTAGAACCCGGTACCTTATTCGTCGTGTCCTAGCTGTAACGGTGCTTGCGAGACTCCGCAGGTATTAATTTTTCCAGGAGTTTGCTTCCAGTTTATTTTGCCCTCGTAGGCCGCAACTGCCTCTAATAACAGTGACTGATTCAGACTGCAGAACCGAGTCCAAAAACTGCCTTTCGCAACCCTTCCTTATGCTACATGGCACTTGGCAGTCATTGATATCATCTGTGCACAGTCTCCAACCTTATGTCTCATACCTTTGCGCAACCGTTTCATCAGGCTTGTGGCCCCGTTAGCAAGCGACCCTGATGTAAAATGCGGCAGTTCTTATGTTTCCTGGATAATAAGGTCCTGCAGAAAAAAGGGAATGAAAAATTGGAATGGACGAGACACGGAGTGTGTGTGCCTTTTGCGTGAAAATACCAGTGTTTGTTTCGTTCCGCTTTCTTTTTTTTCTTTTTTTTCGTTCGCGTCTCTCTCCACTATTGCACCTTATCCTTCAGAGCTCTTTCCACAGTATACCAAATGAGTAATAAAATTTAGGGAAGACTTTTCCAGTCACCGGGTTTTTTCCGTAGGTCTCGTGAAAATAATCTGCTTTATCTGTTTCTTTTTCATATATATTACGTGTAACTATTATGCCTTTTCATTTGAAAAATCAATTTTTCAATAATATCTTCCCCGAGGCAGTCGCTTTGTGTTTCACAGCATATTCGTCGTGGATACTGCGTGCAGCAGTTGCGACGCATAGCCTTCGCTACAAACACGTGTAACTCATGAACTTACCTTCACTTTCATTCCGCTTCCTATACTTGCCGAAATTCAGACTTCCACATTTACGCGTAGCAGCATCAAACCAACGTGCAATAGCAAAGTGTAGGTAAGTGGTCCGAGTCTCTCCCTAGTATTTTACCCTCTCACACGTCCCTGCTACATTCCATGCGGATTGGCCAACATACCTTCCTATACTCATGTCGATATGCTCTCGAACCATTCGCGTTCGCGTGTGAGGCATTTCCAGCCAGTTTCGGCGGTACGCACTTTTCCAAGTCACGACTGAACATACCATTCGGAAGATCGACTGCTCATATGACTGCCGCGTGCTACGTATTTTTCGCCTGGCCTCGCGCTTCAGTGAACGTTCGACAGCGAGCAGAAGAGCGAGATCCATTGTTGCGATCGCAATATTGGCTTCGGTAGAACGCACAGAATGGGAATGTCGGGCAAAAGAAGCGTAGAGGTTTAGGCATGATAAGCGCCGGTCCGAGCGTTTTATGGGGGGGGGGGGCAGTATAGGCACAGCAACTCGAGGGCACGCTAGAAAGGTTTGATGTGTATGATGAGTGTATGAAGGGGTGGCAGGGAGTGGGGAGCGAAGGACAGCTTTCAAAATTGAGAGGCATGCTGGGTAGGAGTAGTGGATGTGGAATTCCTGCGCTTTAAAGGGTAGTTGAAAAGAAAGTACGCGCTCTGCAGAACACCATCGAAAGCCTATCACCTATCTAACCACAGTCCTTCCCTTTCCTATAAAGAAAAACGCGAAACAACAGATGGGCGCCGCCATTAGTGTTGCCAACTCGTGGCAGTCATATTAACTGTGCGCGTGTGGGCTGCCGCTAGCCGAGTTACTTCATTTTCCCGTGTGTGTTTTACTGTTTTCGTTCATTTTCCAGTCCGCTCGTGTTCATTTCGTGCCGGTTCATTTTCTCCATCACGGGAACCGATGTAGAACAGATATCGCATCGGCCAGCACTCCTCATGTGAACAAGTGTGCATATCGCACGCGGAAGCAATCAATCTTGTTTTTCCTTGATCTTTCGGATGTTCATACGCTACACAGATGTTTACCGGATGACTAGTTATATGGAATCTTACGTTATCGTCAGTCATACTCGTTAAAGACGGCGGTCACCAACATTCATCCCAATGGGAAGAGCGATTTTGGCAGCCCATCCTTGTCGTGTCTTCGCTGGGAAAGAGTCTAAGGAGCGCACGGAGACTAGTGGTGTGTGAGTAACGCGACAAGGTCTATAATGCGCTAAGCCTAACTCTGGGCATAACTAGTGGTTCAGGACGAACATACGACTTGTGACACGAGTTGTGTGTTCGTCCCGTCCCTCCTGTTGTGCCCATGCTCAAGTTTCTCCCTAGAGCCCTGCACGGGCCGCGCTTCTTATTGACTGGTGTGCTCCGTGCCTTGCCTTCAAACATGTTTCCGAGAGTCTGGCTCGGCCGCGTCACGCAGCTAATTCCACACAATGCAAGACATTAGTTCATATCATGAGGTGCCTGCGTCATTCCTGTGCATATATTTGCAAAAACAAGCAACAGACACTGCATTATGCGTATGATTCGACCCTTTAGAACCTTCTCAAAGCCACTTCACATTGCTACCGACTCCTCACATTTTTCACAATCACGTTCGAAAAGCTTGGTGAGGGCGGTAGGGATTGGGAGGAGTTTGTCGACAACATCTACTACCTCCACAAAAACTTTTAGTGTAACGATAACGCGCTTGCTCACGTGCGTTCTGGATCTAATTTGGTTTGGTGCTGCTGCGGTGTTAAACCGCCAGTTCTTTTATGTTTGTGGCCTTGCCTCCTCTTCTTATACATTTACTTATAAATTTTTATGACAAACGCGTAAGTCACGACTATTGATCTCATGCGTAAGTCACGGCCGGAAATGCTAGGTCGGGCTCTATTCGCGGAGTCACGGGGCCGCGTAAAAACAGGGTAGACCGGGCCCGGGCCGGGTTGGGCCCGGAAAAGTCGTCCTGTTCAGAGGTCTATTTCGCACATTACGGAGTTTTGTCTACCAGATGGCCGGCACATGTCATACTCCCCATTTCACACTTACCCTTTATCATGGCAGGCAAACGAACACCCCCCCCCCCCCTTCTCGTACGGACGATTGGCCGTCTTGCGGCATATCGGAAAATGCAGATCACTGTCTTTTGCGTTGCCATCCGCGCTCGACTTATTGTAGTGGAATAGCAAAGCAGGTGGGAAAGCCTGCTGTGGAGCCCATGTGTTCATTCTGTCTATGCATGGGCCCTTAGTCGAAAATAAATCGATCATTGCTAATCGATTACTCAAAAGAAAAATAAAGGACAAATACTTGCTTGGAAGACAAATCGATTACTCGCAAAATTACTAAGAAGTAACTGATTGATAATAACGTAATTGCTTGTAACGCGCTACGTACAAGTCTGATACAGACTGGCACGATGTCATTCTATGGTGTGAGCACGTCCTATAAAAAGGAGTAACGTGGAATACCCTTTCGGATGGTGCCAATTTTACTCAGCTACGTCAAATTAAGGAAGACTTTTCATACCTCGAAAGAAATTTCTGCCATGCCTAGACATGAAACTTCAAACCAAAGTCGAGACATCGTTGACAATCATAACCGCGTGCGCAGCATTGCACAACATTGCACGAAGAATGAACGACTCAGGGGAGGTAGATGCCGCGCAGGGTACAAACGAAACAGCTTTTTGGAAGAGCTGAAGCGCGACGACATCACTCACATCAGGAGCGGCCGTACCAGGGGCGCTCATCTCTAGGAATTTTGCGAATTGGACAAATTGCAGCAGTTGTGGTTCATTACCGTGCCGTCATTTTCGTGCATCTACGCGACTAGCTGTAGTGTGCAGCGCATTAATGCACTTTTGCTATTTCATCTTATGGTTGATTTCTTGTCTGGATGGATGGACTCTTCTTCGGTTACATTAAAGGCAGCAGTATATTTCTGAGTATAGAACCAACAAGTAAACAGTACAAATGTGAAGAGATTCCCTTGCACCCAGGGATGTCGTACTACCCGCTCCTTACAATCGAACAGGGCAGCCACTAGGGATTTTCCCAGGACTATAATTTCGGGTGGGGGTTCTAGCGGAATGAAGGTGGGTGTACCACGTTGTCGTCGTTCAATCAGCACTCTACTCCATATAGACAGTCGACGACGGCAATAGGCACCCTTCTGAAGGCAGGTGAATAAAAATGGCCTCTGTGTAAGCTCGGTAACGTTGCACGGTTTGCACGGTTGCACGGTTTGTTGTATTTGGAGAATGAAGCTACCGACACATCTAGTAGTTCACTCGGTGAATTTCGAAAGTTCGACAAATATTTCCTAAGTAAACTTAAGATACAGTTGAAGAAACAAGACCTATAGCTTCAAATACAGATCAAAATTCGGGGAGTTGTTAGGGGGTGTGGGGTGGTGCTGGGAAAATCCCTGGCAGCCAAGTTCGCCATAACGGCTTCTAAACACAACTTTCAGAAAAGAAAAAAAAATGACGGATGCGAAACGGATGTGGTGTTTTGAATTCTGAACACAATTTTTATTTCTTCTGCAACTCCATGTCCAGCTGTTTCTTCTGCAGTTCAGTCACGGCGACTTGCAAGCGAAGGTACTCCATCTCTAATAGGTGCTTGCCTTGTCGCTGTTCCAGCATCTGGTGGTGCTCGTCGTCTTTCTGCCGCAACTCTAGTTTTAAAAGCTCAACTGGTAATTTGTGCATAATATACTCTTGACACTGGTCATTTCTTATGGAACCTGTCCTCTCAACCAGCTCTGCTGACAGTGTGGTTTCCAGCAAGGCGGTCTGCGACAATTCTCGCACCCCAATTCCACTTCTATGTAAATTTGTTGCAGGTTTCGATGTGCTGGGCGTGATCGCAGATGTGCCACTGTAATCATCATTGGTGCGCAATGTATCCGAACTACCAACTGGAAAGGCAGGAAGAGATCGAGCGGCGTGGCGTGGCAGAAGTCTGGGGCATGGGTACAGGTGAAGTAGCAGGAGAAGGTATAGGAGACGCCAGATGACAAGACTGAGGAGAAGGCATCAAAAGTAGAGAAACGAAACAAAGGAGGTGAACAAAGGTGGACAAAGGAGGAGACCAAAGGGTTAGGAGATGGTGGACAAAGCGGAGAAGAATGTGCAGACGATGCATGTGAATACGCTGCACGACTGGTAGCCTGTGAGTTATTCGGACCTGTATTATGGAAGTTAAAGCGTTGATAACAGCGAAGAGGGTAATGGCGAAGCAGGCAATGAAACAAGCAACTCAAGTGATCTACTACGCGACTAAGAAACAGTACTCATGTCACGAAGCATTGTAGTCGTCGATCCTGATAGCTAACAATACATCATTGATAACTATAGCTAAATAAACTATGGATTGACACAACTACCAAAACTTAATGGCACTATCCTGTAGAGGCTGATTCTGAAGTGGCTGCAGTAAAGCGCACTACTTCGGGGCTGCAAAGCGTGTGTAGCGGCCATCCCCATCGAATATGTTCGAAACCCGTGTGTTGACGTGCGTTGCAGCTGTTTCCACGAGCTGACTTATCGTGGACATGTATGTTCTTTGACTTCCTCCATCTGCAGAAAAGGGCGCGAGCTATAGCATGGTGGTGGGGGGCGGGGTGGGGGGGGGGGATATACGTTTATTTCGGATCAGGCAGACAACTCTTGTTATACTGAAACATAGAAGGCAACGAGGTATTTCCTCTCCGTACCTGTTTTGCGAAAGCCTTCCCGCGTTACCAGAGCCTTCATTCTTCATCAAGGACTTCATATTGTCCCAAAGTTTTCGTAGTTGTTTTACTGTTCGTGGTCGGACTCCTGGCTGTTGAATTCATTTGCCCATAATTGCCAGGTCTTAGTTTTTTTTGCCGTTTTCTTGCTCTCGATGACCTAACGGTCTTTGTAAACAAGTTGGGATATACGTAGGCTTTCTCGTCCTCGGTATATGCATGCCGCGACGTTGTTGCCTTTTGTTTTTCTATATATTCACTTATTTGAGAAGCTGCCAGGAAGGAACATCTGGAAAAAAGTATCGAGGAGATGCACCTACGTACGTAGATGCAGGGCGCGGGCACCGGCGCGACAACTTTACTTCTTCGTCTTCAGATGACCAGCCAAGAGAATGTTAAGAAAAAGAAGCGCCGTTCCTTCCTGGCGTTAGTGAAATAGAAACGTGCCTTGAAGTTCAAGCACTGCTTGATCGAGGAAACCTTGCACACGGATAGAGGTGTCGGTAATGGACAATACTCCCGACAGCGCGACGGCTGTTTTTTGATGACCCGGAATTTGTTCTGCAAAGTGATAATAATGAGGACAAATCCCTACTGCTGGGATTGCTCAGCGGCATTCATACAGCTTTTTTCATAAGTGTGACGGATATCATATCGTACTATGTGTATGCACTAGCCACATTCGTCATCTCAAAATGAAGTTGCTGTTGTTGTATACACTAGTACTGGCAACAGTAATGTAAAGGGATACTTTAGTCCTCCACCCAACCACAGCTATGCCGCGCGTGCTGCGCTCCTGGAGCGCCCAAAGAAGCTGAACAATTTCTCAAGTCAAGGAGTGTTCGTGAAACGTTATAAGGACTGATGAAGACGAAGTACGTTCAAGGAGTTCTTGAGGCAGTTATGAGCTGCCTGTGCTGGACTTTGTGCCTTGCACGTGGAAAGATTTTCCCGCGTGAGCTTTGGAGCAGCTCGAAAACAAATTGTGTGGTGCAGGTGCACTGGTACATATGAAACACTCATACAGAATATATAGTAGGAAGGTAACAGAAGAAAACGTAGAAGAAACGACATCTGACAACAGTTCGGAAATGTTGTATCATTGTAAGGTAACAGTTAGCAACGTCGAAATTTCTACACTTAACGACTGTTGCTTGAACACGCATTCGCGCAGTCACTTTCTATGCAGATTCTACGTCGCAGGTTAGCATAGGTTCTACAATGGTATACCTTGCAACGTTATTCCAACGTTGATTCTTCGTACCGTTGTTGACTGGGTGATGCGGGGCTCGGGTACCCAAAACCGCAGATAACCCAAGAGGGCGACTGTCTAGGGCCGTGAGCTAGCGCTGAAGTTTAGATCGGGCATCGGAGTATCGCGTGCACAACACCAGCATATATGCTCTGAATCTTCGAAGACACCACAGTCAGGGCAGTTGGGCGAGTCCGCCTTCCCTATCTTTTGAAGCAGCCGAGCAGCATAGGGAACATTCTGGCGGAGCCGGTAGATACGGCACTCCATGGAATGCAGAAGAGACTGAGGGGAGCGGAAAGTTAACTCAGGGTCGATGGTAAACAGCAGAGAGGACCGTGCACTGCCAGAGAAACAAGGTTCCTATTGAGCCGTTGTCGAAGGGAACGTAGCATGCATTTCGCGTCTCATCGCGAAAAGAACACCTTCCGCGTGGACGCAAGCTGGTATGCCCGACACGCTGCAGCGTCAGCCTGTCATTTCCTTGAATTCCACAGTGACCAGGTACCCACTGCAACATCACGTCGTGGCCAGCCGAAGCGCAGGTGCTGTAAGACGTGATGGCCTCGTATAGGGCGGCAGAAATGGCGTCAGACACAAGCAAATTCTGCAACGCTTGTAGGCCACTCTTTGAGTCGCTATAAATAATCCATGAACTGGCACTGGAGGAAAACTCCATGTAGTTGAGTGCCAGAGCCATTGCATAGAGCTCCGCAGCAGTCGAGGACGTACGGTACGATAACTTAAGAGACCCTTGAACGGGGAACTCCGGGATCACGTAAGCACAAGTAGACCCCGTTGCCGTGCTAGAAACGTGTGTGAACACAACTATTCGGTCGCTGTACTGGGTCATTAGGTCCAGGCTGCACTGACGGGCGACGCAGCTTGACACAGCTTTCTTGTCAGGGAGTCTGGGGACCACCGTGCTAACTACAGGGCCTTGAAAAGCCCATAGTGGACTACGCTGTTGGGACGGCGGCTTGTGCGCAGGGATGAGATCCTTATATGGCATTACTGCGTTATGAATGCTTGAAAAACGCCGTCTACGAATGGCCGAAATTAACGGATGGTTGAAAAGACGCGTAGAGAGACCAATGTAGTGCCGAAAAGACTCCACAGCAGTATTTGGGCGCAGTTGCTTTCTGAACGTCCTATGCTTTTCTCTGTGTCTTGCTTTTTCTCTACGATCTGCATACCACCTTTACGTTTCCAAGTTGTTGCGGTTTGCCCCATAGCGGCATGGCACCGGCATAGCTCGGCGTTTCGGGCCTTCGAAACTCACGATCACAATCATCTGATTAGACGTGATTTCGGACCCTGCTACGAACTCACGTGAACGTCGACATGGCCTATCGGTGAGCTCGATCATCCCGCATATTAGTGTGCTCACCGGATAACATCACACTTGTAAACAGAGTGTGATGTTATCTGGTGAGTGCGCTAATATACGGCATGATCGTGCTCACCAATACGCCATGTCGACCTCCACGTGAGTTCGTAGCAGAGTCCGAAATCACGCCTTATCAGATGATTGTGATCGCGAGTTTCGAATGCCCGAAACGCCGAGCTATGGGCACCGGTAAACGCCATTTTGCCGCCGAGGGAGACCATATAAGTTACTAGAGTTTGGGAAGTTAAGACTGCGAAGAATGACCTACAAGTGCGTTCTAACTTTCGAGCTTCTTGTGAAGCATTCTCAAGCACACAGACAACAAGTGTAGTCAGAGAAAATTAGCTTTTGAGGCAAGGAACCACTTTTTGTTGTCTCGGGGGGCGATCCGCTCTACGCATGACGCTGTTCTGAATGGAGCAGAAGTGTGGAACGATGATACCGTCGAAAGGTGGAGCCGCTTGCGCCAAAAGGGGACCAGAAAAGTTGACTGTTTCAGTGTGCCTTTATGTTACCTTTTGCCATGTACTCTAAACGAATGTGCTATCGACCTACTCTCTGTATCTCGGAAGCCTACTTTTAGTTCGTGTCGAATGTAATCTTAACCCAGTGTTAGCGTAGTTAACGTGCTTGAGTGCAGTTACGTGGATAGTTAGTGGGCTACCTTTGTACGGTCAACAATGTCTGTTGTGAGACAAGTCACTACGGGTGACAAGTCAAGTCAAGACAAGTCAAGGAGACAAGTCACTACAAGTAACTACGGTGACTTTTTCTCGCGGTTCCCGTATGGTGGGCTAGAAGAACTGGTGTGCTTACCGCCTTATTCAATACATGGAATGCGCGATGCCCCTGTTTAGAAGCCAAGCCCCTGAGCTCCGGCGCTATGCGCTCGCTGCGAACCAAGCGGGTTCTCGTTGAACTAGTCCAAGATGTCCCGTGTCGGTGTATGTATGCTTGGCAATTTTTATGGTGAGTATATTTGGACCAGCACTACGTTGGTTTGCGTACTGACTGTTTACTAGCATCCGCAGTTCTTTGTAAGGAAACCACGTGACACTTGCTACCGTCACGTCTGCCTAGCCGACGATCCCTGCAAGCTAAAGATATCGGAATGTTGCGGGCCACGTGGCCGCACGTCTTATCTTCGTTGGATGATGACAGACGGGTCGAAAAACAAAATACAGAGTGATTACTGCTTCCGAGAGCTCGCCTCCTTGATGGTTTCTTTCTCTTCGCTCTTTTCAACCTAGATTATCGACCGGTGATGGCGTAGCCAGTCTGACCCTGTCGCGGCTCACATCCCCATCTTTTTCTCTTACCTCATGACCACCATCATCAGGTTATATTAAATATAACGTAGCTACAAATGGAACTTATTGATGTTGAATACTGTTAAGGATATAATGACATGATTGTTGAGTATACGGTCCCACCTTGCGATAGTCGTGACGTTGTCCGCCTCAGTGTGGTCGACTGCGGCAACAGTTACATGCCTTCTTTCTTGAACGCAATATATGGTTACATGATTTCTAACAGTAACACATCATCAAAAAGTTATCTTTGCGGGTAATTGCGGGTGTAAATTAGGAAACCCTAACTGGAGTTGGTGACTTCATAAATGGAAATTCACTACTGGATATTGCCTTTTGCTATGATCTATCCCAGGCCGTCAAGAGCTACACTAGAATTGAAGCATCTTCTGCTTCAATACTTGATCCGTTTCTGGTGTCTAACACCTTTGACTGGAAATGGGATTGCCAGTACTTGGTGGACTTTCAGATCACAAGATGGTTCTTTTGAGATGCACCATATAAAATTCAAGTATGATAGACCTAAAATCTAAAATCCAGACTTTCTACGATTTTCCTAGGGCAGATCCTTGTACTATTTTAAACAGATCTGTAGCACCACGAAAAATGTTAAAAGGGCATGAAATTTTTCAAGGCCACTCTACACATATGCATAACAAAGTTCGTGCCCAAGAAGTCTCGCAAGGTTTACACTCGAAGACCATGCATAACAATCAATCAATTAAAATCAATCAAAATAGTTTATTACACATACCAAGCACACAAAGTTAAATGTGGGACTGCGAGGGCAGGTCTGTGATGTAGTCCCAAATATATACATGGTTGCAAAACACTAATAACATACAATAGCACGTCTTGTGGGAATAATTTAACAGCTTTATCAAAATATGTCAAAAAAGCAGAGGAGTAAAAGAGAAAGAGAAGAGATAAATACCAAACATATGTTCAATTATACCAAGGAACTAAAAAAAAAGAGAGAAAGAGATGAAAATGCTCAGCAACATTACAAGCGTGACATACAAAGGAATTTCAATTGCTTTTTGAATAAAAACGGGTTATTAAACTTCCTCAATTCTACCGGCAACGAATTCCATATCTTAGATCCAATAAAAGTTAGCTCCTGTTTATCATAGTTTGTGCGAGGCAACGATATCCTAAGATACATATCGTCTCTTCTAAGGGAATATATGGAACTAAAGCGTGTTATGTGGATAAAATGAGGAACATTAGAGTTATAAATAAGCCGTGGATAAAGAGGCTAACCTTGTACGTAGTCAGAGTAAATACGTCCATGATTGATAGTAGTGAAAATGCAAAAGTGATTGACGTATCTGGTTGAATATTTAGTACTGTGCGTAGAGCACGCTTTTGTAGGATTAAAAGCGGATGAACAGTAGTACGAAAAGTGAGCCCATACACTTCTTGACCATAGCTGATATGCGAGTGTATCAGTGCATAGTACAGTTTAAGAAGAGCATTGATCGGAAGAAGACGTTTTGTTTTAACCAGGGCATGCAGCCATGGTAGTAATTTGCGTCTAATATTCGATACGTGGTCGTGCCAACTGAGGTGTTCATCCAACGTGACACCTAAGACTTTAAACAGTCTTCACCCTCTTAAGTGCAATTGATGAAAAGCAAACAGGAAAGTGACTTATATTTAAAGACTTGACTAGGGTGAAACACAACATAGTTCGATTTAGTATAATTTGGAACTAACCTGTTCTGCGACAGCCAGAGCGATAGTTTGCTAAGGACAAGGTTAGCTTCATGAAACAAGCCCTGAGGTGTGCTGCCTTGTTCGAATATGTTGGTTTCATCAGCGTACAATGTGCAGTCTTTGGCTAAGAACTTTGGCAACTCATTGATAAAAACTAAATACAGGAATGGACCCAAGATTGACCCTTGCGACACACCTACTTTGCACTCAGCCAAATGTGATCGGAATTTCCCCAATGGAGACATACTGCTTTCTTCCAGTTAAGTAACTTCGGAGCTGGCGCAATGGTACTCCTCTTATCCCGTATCTTTCAAGTTTCAGCAGCAACAGTTTGTGGTCAATTAGATCGAAAGCTTTCATTAAATCTATAAAAAATGCCCATAGTAAGTATCTTAGAATCGATGCACCTTCTAATTTTCTCAAGAGCATTACTTAAAGGAGCAGTCTAGAGGCACACAGCTTTGTTTCTGTTTTTGGTCGGTACGGAATGTTAGGCGGCCGAAAACAGTTTTCCCACAGTTAGTGCAACCGTAGCGAAATTGGGACGCCTGCAATAGCCCACCGAATCCCCAGTGCGCGAAACACCCTCCTTCGCCTTCAGGATAGCCACGTGATGAGCGCCGCCACGCGCGTCACTATGCGACGCGAGTGGTAGGGACGCTCGTCATTGGATCTGGGATCACATGATCGAGGTGAGCAACACCGCGCAGGCCGGAGCGTCTGCTACCGCTTCGGAGACGCCAGGCGTCTCCGGCTACGTGATGTCCCAAACGGAGGATTTGAAGGCTATCAACGACACGGCCTCGATATTTTGGGACCGCTGACACCACGGGAAGAACGAGTGGTGCAGCCCGAAATTAACTGTGAGTTGTACAGCGATACCCCAGTGCTTCCCGACAGTATGCAGCCTTTCTGACAGTTTTCACCGCACAGTTGGTTCAGTGGCTAACAGGTGGAGCCACAACACCGACGTCATGGCTTGCTTTCTGCTACAGTGAGTTCCGATATTGCACAGAAGCCACGGATATATTGCTCTTATTATACATATATTACCTTATTTTGTCAGGGTGCATATATGCTTTGTTTTTTTTTTAGAAAACGTGATATAAATCATATAGAGAATAGAAGTCAACAAGAAACATCTCGGAATGTTCATAGCAGACAGTTTTTCCTACCAACGAATGAGGGGGCTCTCTACCACAAACGTCACACTAGAGTGGGTGATTTGAAAGAGTGGGTAGGCGATTTTGCAAATTAATTGCGCCGCGGTGAAACAACTTTGGACAAAAATATTTTGTGGGGATGCTTTTCACATACTGCTTTACAAGATGACAGCAGTTTTTTGCCATGTTAGATAGTACTTTAATGCTCCTTTAATGCTATTTCAGTAGATCTGCTCCTTCGAAAACCAAACTGAGATTCAGATAAAAGGTTGAGTTTGTCAAAATAATCTGTAAGCCTCCGTAAGAGGAGTGTCTCTATTACTTTACTCAACGGTGAAAGTATCGCTATCGGCCTGTAGTTAGATACCAAAAGCTTATCGCCCTTCTTATGCACTGGGACAACCTTGGCGACCTCCAGCTCTTGGGGAAAAATTCCTTCAGTAAAAATATCATTGATAACACCGGTTAGCACATGTGACTTAAACTGCTTTAAGAACGTTACAGGAATGTTGTCTGGAGCTCTTGAGTGTTTCAACTTAAGATTCTGAATTACGCTCCCAGCTTCTTGTGCACATGTCGGTTGAAGAAAAAATGGGGAGGAATGAGACTGAGGTAATAAAATCGGAACATCACCACAGGGCGGGATACAATCTACCTGATCGGATATGCTGCTAAAGTAATCATTAAATTCAGTATATATCTGTCTTTGGCCGTTAGTTACCTCACCAGAGCTGGTGTTAAAAAAAAAAGCAAGTCAAAGTTTGTTGGATGAGAGGGACATTTTTTGTACAGATTATTTTTGTGTTTTATTGATTTGAGGAGGCCAGAAGATGCCCAAGATTTCTTCGGAGTATTACGTTTTGTAACAGGTGTCTGACGAGTTGATTTTGTAATAATGGATTGCGAAATACTAAAAAATTGGCTAAATTTCTCTTGTGCACTAGAACAACCAGGAAACGAATACGTCTGTGAAGATAGATATCGCTCAGCCTGAGCAAAATCCAAGAACGATCGAAAGGAAGTCTCCAAATGGCTGGCCGGAGTCGTATTACACGTTACATAAATGAGCTCGTGGTCACTGATGTCGCAAGCAGCCACACCTTGTGTTCAGAATTCTTCGTTTAGATTATAGTATAAGTATAACATATATATATAAGTAAGTATAACTACGTTATACCTTTGAGACCAGCATGTGAACAGTACCCCATCCAGCTCATCTAAAAAGTGGGTAACAGAACTTCGCGGCGATCTATATACAACACCTATAAGTAAAGGACGAGAAGGAAACGCTCATATTTGTATTCCACCATGGGATAACATGCGTGTACTATCCAAGATTTCACTGAAAATGCACTCAAAAAGTGGAGTATTTTGAGAGATATCTGACCGAACTCTGTATGCTACATTATCCCTCACATATAAGCCAACTCCGCCATGGCGGTCGTTGTGCCGGTGTGAAAATCCAGGAACATACCCGTCTATTGTGTAGTGAGAGTCATTCATATCACATAACCACGTTTCAGATAAAGCAACAAACGATGTACCACACTTCAGAATTTGCGAAATCAGCACAGTAAGATCGTCAAAATGCCTCTTTATGCTTCTAATGTCCAAATGAACAGCAGAGAATATTGGATTTACAATTTCTGCCAAATCACATAACTTAATACAGTTCATGGTCAATAATAATAATTAAAAAAATCACCTACAAACGAAAAAAAAAAAGGAAAGGCACAGCTCTAACAGCCAGACCTACAGCAGATGCAGGTCACTAATATGGGTAATTCGATTAGCTTCAGCATCTTCATGACGCCTACCAAAGATCCGTCCATTCCGCACCCATACATAGGCAAACTGTTTCTCTTTTGCAAAAAGGCGCGTTTGTCTAAGCAGCAACTTGTTAACTGCAGTTACATTCTCGCAGATGAACGGATATTTACCATCGTCATCTCCAGCGCTTCTCTTTAGTTTATTTGAATTTTTTTGCCAAGCGTCCCTCCGCTGTGGCTCCTTAAAACGAATCAGGATAGGCGGTTTCGTAGTGTCAACCTTAGTAGGGACACCGTGAGCTGCCTCAATGTCAGAAGCAGTTAAATGAGGAACCCCAATTTCTGTTGCAATTGTGTTTAACACCTGCATGATATCTTCGTCAGGAGAAAACGAAATACCGGGAATTTCAAAGTTAGAGCGACGGTTGTATTGCTCAAGGTCATTCAAACTCAATGATTTTATTTCAGCCTCTTTGCTTTTTGGAAGCTCTGTTGTTTCGAGAAGTCGTTCATCCAAACTTTTGATCTCAGCTTCATTGTTCGCAACCTGAGCAACTAGTGTGTCATATTTAGTTGATAGATCTTGGAATCTTTTTTCTAAAGAGTCGATTTTTTAGAGAGCGAGATCCATTTTATCCACATTCTGTCGTATTTCGAACAGAAGGTTGGCAAGGGAAGGCTCGTTTTGTTGAGATTTTGACATACGTTTTCCGCAAGCCTGACACGTAGTACAAATCCATTCGCTGCGCTTCACATCAGTAAGCGCTTTCAATGCAGTTTTCGTCAAGTTCGAACACTTGCCACAATGATAGTAGTTTAAACAGCTAGTGCAGCGGACTACAAATGTATCCTTCCCAATGCTCTGCATGTACGAGTCACGTAATTCTTTGTCAACGGCAGACATATTTATGACAACGTGACTCGGACTCACAGCAACGTAGGAAGTATAATATGTTCACCTTTCCAAGGGAGTCTCGTGGGTACGCAAACGAAAAAAGAAAAATAAGGACACGGCTTAAATTGCTCACCTATAACAATGCAGAAAATTTAGATGAAATCATGTGCACAAGAAGAGCTCCACAAGACTGCGAACTCCAGCCGTTGTGCAAGTGCTTAAGTAGACTGTGAATCCATGACGTCATGACCTCGCAGTAGACGATAACAAGATTCTTGAAATCTCGGCGGTGCTTTTTATCAAAGATAGTGCTGCAGCGTCGCAACTGTATCTTCTTTCCAGGTACCGAGGCGATAGCTATAACAATGCAGAAAATTTGGGTGAGATCATGTGTACAAGAAGAGCCCAAAAGACTGCTCCACCAAGCCCCAAAACACGCGACGTTTAGCATCATAAACGTCGCATAACCGAAATTAGACGGAGATGTAATCTAACCCTGGTTTCAGGTTTGACGTAGGTTCTAAAGGAGGAAATTAAGTGAAGCTAAAAAGAAATATGATAGCCACGTCTTTGTTGCGGACCCCCAGAAAATTTGGCGTATGATTGCTCTAAGTATCCAGCGAAACAGGAACATAGTAGCGCACAGGAGAGAACAGGTAATATAGAAATGTGGCGATCCTCTTTAATCATAGATCTATCACCGTTGTCTCACGACTTAAAGCCGCGAATTATTAGTAGTATTACATTACTTTAAATCAGTACTTGTATATGTATTTGTTATTATGCCACTGACGAAGCTAAATATCAAGAAGTCTTCTGCGGGTTGGTTGGTAAAGGAAAAACAAGTGGATATGCTAGTCCCAAAAGACTCGGGACTGGCTACTCTAGGAGGCGTTATTGAGGCCTTCTGGGCAAGACAATATTAGAAGGTATCTTAGAAGGTACGCCGAGTGGGTTGGGCACTTTCTCATAATTATTTTCTAGACGTCGCTGGACGAAGGTGTAAAACCTATACGTAAGGCAGGATGCTCGTCTTTGGTTTAGAAATTTTCTTTGCTTTCCAGCTGTTGTGAATTGTAGGAGCACATCTTTTCCAAACAAGTAACATCATGATCAAGTAACATCATTCCTGGAAGAGAACGGATTACTAACTCCCTTGCAGCATCGATTTCGTGGGGATTACTCCGCTGTCAGGGCCCTGTCTGATTTCATTTTCGACTCGGCATTAGGTTTAGATAATAACCTACAAACTGACATTTTATTCTTGCATCTCTCCAAGACATTTGACCGTGTACGTACCCTATAGACAGTTGACACCTAATACCAAGATCATGCCTTGGCTCCGGGACTCCCTGTGTGATCGAACAAGTTACCCCTGTAACGTCATCGGTGATGTGGCATCATACCTTATCCCAGACATGTACAAAATACTGCGGAAAAGTATTTAAAATAAGATACTAAATAGTCCACATAAAAAGTATTTAAAATAGAGTATAAAATACTCAAAACTGGAAGTAATTTGTGTAAAGTACTAAATACTCTAAGAAGTATTTAAGATACTCGTTAAAGTACTTTATTATTGCAGTAAGTGAAACGCGTATTCTGAACGCGGCCACACAAATGAAAGAACTAAACGTTATCCGCCATACTTAAGCATATCTTTTATTTGCAAGGTCTAGGTGTCAAGTAATGTTTGGTGAACTTTGGTGAACTCAAGTAAACTTTGGTCAGACTTGTACAAAATACTGCGCAAAAGTATTTAAAATAAGATACTAAGTACTCCACCTAAAAGTATTTAAAATAGAGTACAAAATACTCAAAACTGAAAGTAATTTGAGTAGAGTATTAAATACTGTAAGAAGTATTTAAGATACTCTTTAAAGTGCTTTAGTATTTAGCAGTAAGTGAAACGTGCATTCTTAACGTAGCCCTACAAATGAAAGGAATAAACTTCATCTGTCATGCTTTTCCTTTTTACGGAGACTCACCTTTTCCTATTCGTCCTTTCCTTTCTATTTATTTCATTTTTTTTTTCCTTTTTCTTCTTTTTTTTCTTTTTTTAAATTTCTTTTGCTTTTTTTTAATGGAATAGCATGCCGACCTTGGTCTGGCAGACCTTTCCATTCAATAAATATATATCCCCCCCCCCCCTGTCATGCTTAAGCATGTCTTTCATTTGCAACGTCTAGGTGTCAAGTAATACTTGACAGAAGTTGATATTTTCTGACCCAAAACTTCGTAATCCCTCGTGCATGTCAGCTCGGGTCTTTCAACCTCTGGCACGTGTTTATTGCTTTGATGACCAAGGAAATAAATGCCGGGATTCCCTTGTACCTAATCTTCTGGGGATTCACCTGGCAGTATGAATAGGAAGCGTTGTCTGACAATGTTGGCTATGACAACAAGGCCAAGCGTGGGACCAGCCTATGGTATACAGGACGATAAATGACAGATTCCTGAATTCCCGAAAAATGGAAGAGAAAATAGTGCTAAGTTCCAGTGGCCTGGAAATCTGGACACAGCTGGAAGTGTGCTTAACGAAGAAGGAAAGTATTTTGAGCACTGAGTAGCAAATACGGGAAAAAGTACTTTAAATACTTTGAAAATACTTGTCACAAAAAGTATTGAGTAGAGTACCAAAATACCGGAAAAAGTATTTAAAATACTGTACTTTGAGTACGTACTCAAGATACGTACAAGTCTGACTTTGGTGGTATGTTCTGACACAAAACTTCGTAATCCCTCCTGTATATCAGCTCGGGTCTTTCAACCTGGCAATATGAATAGGAACCGTTTTCTGACGAAGGGTTCGGGCTATTGACAAGCAAGGCCAAGCGTGGGACCAGCCTATTGTACAGGAGGATAAATGATAAATGCGCGAATCCCCCCCCCCCTCGAAAAAGAAAGAAAGAAAGAAACAAGGGGGGTTAAGTTCCAGTGAGCTGAAAATCTGGACACGGCGGGGAAGTATGCTGAATACGGCTTGACGAGGAAGGAAAGTATTTTGAGTACTGAGTAGCAAATACTGGGGGAAAGTATTTTAAATACTTTAAAAATACTTGTCTGGAAAAGTACTGAGTAGAGTACCACAATACTGGAAAAAGTATTGAAAATAGTGTATTTTGAGTACGTACTCAAGATACGTACAAGTCTGCCTTCTCCTCGTTATACCCGAAGTGGCGAGTTGAGGGTGAACGCGCGGAGCCATGTTTATGTGAGCTCTTTTCTGGGAAACAAATTGCAAACATAAAAACATTTCGCGCTATTCGCTAAAATGACACACACACACTTTTATCAGACGTCTTAATCTGAATTTTTTTTAGATGGCCCTCTGTACCCCTTTAAGTCATCCTGCGAAGACTGGGCACCACATCTGGGGTATACCACAGGAATCAGTCTTGAGACTTTTGCTGTTCCTTGCTTGTATAAATCTCAGTTGTCTCGCGACGTAAACCCCCAATTATTATTATTGTTATTATTATTATTGTTTGTATAAATGATATGCTAAGTAACATTAATCGTAAAGCATGTTTATTCGCTGATGACTGCATAGTATGTCGCGCGATATATTCCGAAAAACACAGCGATGTCTAAACGTGCGTCCTCAATATGCCGATCTTTTTTTTTCTTTTTTCGGTGTGCTTTGCTTATAGCTCACGCTCGCCTGGCTCGTCTCATAGTGCGCACCTTTGCAAAGCAGTGGCAAGCATCAACGAGTGGCATTACAAATTACAAATGATGTTGAACATCCGTATATAGAACGCTCGTGCTACCGATCGTCACGTACGCAAAGGTAACTTGGGGCCCCTTTACCGCGACTCATTTGCGAGTTTCTTCCGAATTGTCGCCACTATATGAGTGTATTATGTGTACATAGTATAATTAGTGTACCTTCCCTACTCCTTCCAGGGTCCCTTCTGGGACCAGCAGTACTCTGAAACAAATAAATAAATCGTTATATCTTCGTGTAGTCCTTTTTGTCTTCCGGATTTCTTCCTTCGACAGACTGCTCATGTGCAGACTGTAATCAGTAATTCTGTCGCTTCCGTTGGTTAGCTGCAATTAACATATTAACATATTTTTACATATCTCACGCTCCTAGCCCAACACCTACTTAAACATTTCTATCACAATTCCCCGTTACCGGACCTCGCAACCTAGAAGGTAAAGGTCGCTCAAATGAAGGGAAGGATCAGCACATATCACCAATATCACTACCCAAAGGAAAAACCGGCTGCTCGAACACGTCTTTATCGTTATCGCAGTACAGATGTCCCAGATGCGAGGGCTGATCCAGACACGCCGACGAATATCAGGACTGATATCTATATATCATTCGTTTGCTGCTGCAGTTGACACTCAAGGGGCACTTTGCATGCAGAGCCAAGAAAAGGCACATGGGTTAACGGCAGGTGAGTAATCACATGATGAGTAGCACTGAAATCAGCCGCAAGAGGAGATTTGATCGCATAGCGACGAGATACGCTTGGCGCCATCTGTCGGCAGGAAGATCGGCACACCAATCTTTCTAGTCCACCATAGTTCCCGCTGCAGTCGTCTGCGTAAAGTGTTTTCATTCATATATATTTCATTTATAAAAGGAGTGCTCTCTCGGACAAGCTTTATGTTCCCCTGGAGGAGTTGTCCACGGTTGCATTTTTTTGTCGGAGTAAAAGATTATTTTACGATTATCTTGTTTGCAGAGTGATGTAGATGACGCAATTTAGCTCGGACTTATTTCACATACCCGAACAAAAATAAATAAATAACGGTACATAAGAGGCGGTAATTTGCTCCTCCGAACTTGCAATAAAATATTGTCCTACTCACAATGCCTTCAACCCATAATAGAACGGATGCAAGTAGAGAGACTGTATGAAAGAACAAAGCACTGGTGGCCTCTATACCGTTCGTTCGCGAGATTCCAATGTATCAGTAAATAAGACAACGGTCTGATTAAATATTTTTGGATGCCGGGCAATGCCCCCACACCATCACCGCAATCACCACCAGCACAAAAAGGTCCTAGTGGCTATACAGTGGCTAGGCATCCTACCCAAAACGTTAGCTTAGAATACCCGCTATATTGGCTAGGGAAAGAGAGAGGGGCAAAATTTAGGGGTGACCGGAATGCAGCCACGAAATCCTATTTGGCGGTTCGTCCAAGGCTGCGCTGCGATTTCTCCACTTACGCCGGGAAAAGAGAAGAAGCAATTTTCTTCCCCGACTGGTTATTTTGATACGCGAAATTCGTATCTTATGCTTTTTTTTTCTTTTGTGAATAACGCATGGCGCAGCGTATAGACTGTACTGAACTTTCTATTTTTATATTGGTGTCGTTCATATTCTTATTTCGACGTCGTTTCTCGATTCAACGCGGGAAATTCACATTTTCTGGCCGAGTCATTCCATGTACCGAAACAAGATGTCCGTGCGTGGTACAAATCAGAGAACCGAACAGCACCCGATCCCGCACCGGAAATCGGAATTATCAGTTACAAACCGAGTTCTGTCGTTTCGAAAATGAACCGAAACCAAACAGAAACAAAAATAACGACCGCTATTCACGTCCACAAGACAAAACAGAAAGAGAAGAAGAAGCAACTTGTGGTCCCTTTGAAACTACTACTACAGAAGCAACAAACTTATGCTGTATCTATTGTAGAAATCAACTAAATATGTCTGTGTCATATATGTTATGCACAATGAACACATGATAATACTATAGTATACCAGCGACATGGCCGAGCGGGTTAAGGCGTTCCGCTTGTTGGTGGTAGCCAAGTTCGTGCTGAAGACTGGGAGGTGGTGGGTTCGAATCCTACCACAGGATGTGCTGTCTGAAGTTTTCCCTGGGTTTTCCGAAGACTTTCCAGACGAATGTCGGCGCAGTTCCCTCAGAATGTCGGCCGAAGACGCATACTAATCCCTCTGTCCCCCACTCCTTCCTGCTGTCCTCTCTCCATATGTCCACATCTGTACGCCGCTCATAGCCACAGCTGCTTCGCGGCGCTAACACGCAATCAAAAAGGTACTATATTACTGATAAAAATAAAGCGCAGTCGCACGTAGAAACACAGACTTAGTTGACAACTGGCGCCACGGTGATGCTGGAAAACGCACTCCGCAATGAGGCAAACAAGCTGTTGCGCTTCCTTTTGTTCCATCCCCGCACTTTTTATATATGCAGTTTTGGGCCGCACTCTTGGTGTAGCTACGTGCGCTCGGCATCTAATGTACGTTACGAAACAGCGTCGGCGAGAGGAGGCGAGGATATCTATGAAGATACGTAATATGCTAGCTCTATTCGCGGCGTAGTCGCCAAAGTCGCTAGGTTACACCGCATGTTTGCAGAATTTGTGAACGCCCACTGCCGAATCCCCATCCAGGGATCTGTAACACCGATAAGCGCATCTACAAATACAGGTACGTGGTATTTCCTCGGCTCACGCCGTATGGGTGAGCGTCAAAACCACTCATACTATACATACGTCATGATGTTCTGAGCTATATTCTATGTCCAATATGTCGAAATTTTTTATAGGCGTTGTGTACCGCTGAGAAAAGTGTGGAACAAGCATGGGAGTGGGTAGAACGCTTCTGCATTATGAACCTGTGTCTCATGCAAATTGTTCCTCGCATCTCTGAATGGCCATCCAATGCAGCACAGCGGTGCTGCGAACACGACACTGGTACTTGCCTAGTTATAAGCTTATAAAATTAAAACTTATAAACGGTTTTCCTGGGTTGTTTGATTTCATTATATAAAAACTTATAATTATATATACAGAGTGTCCACCGTAACTATAGAAGTAATTTAAAAAAATCGAAAAATACCTTTTTCCCAGTTTTAACCAGTGGCGATGTACTTTTCAACTTTCATTAATGAACTTTTTAATTATCAAAGGTAGGAGATTGACCCAAGGAGAGCATCGGGTCCCTCGGAGTCACTGATAACAATACAGTTTTCACAACAAAAATCGAGACACTTATAGCGCGAGAAAAGAGCCTGGAAATAAGACGATGTGATGGTCATTTTTTGACGCTCAAGTAGAAGCGCTCCCGTTTTCCTATTTTCAAAAATTACTTCTATAGTTACGGTGGACAACCTGTATGTACCATAAACTTTATAAAGTTGAACTGATAAGTTAGAAGCTTCATTCATTCATTAATGCTTTGCCAATCATTAAATTTCGTGTCGCGCTACACGAAAGTGCCCTGCGAACCATAAGCGCTCTATAATGAAAGAATAATTCTGATCAGAATGTATTTAACAACATTCGGACACACCAAAGTACATTGTTCGCGTATGTTATATTACGATGCGATACAATACTATACAAGCAGCACTAATACTAATACTAATTCAATACGACGAAGAGAACACTAAGTTCAAGGCGGAGACAACCCTCACAGTAACCAATGGCACGAGAGAGACACCCGACCCTTGATGACGGAAACGTATCTGTACAGACCAACGCTGCAGACACTGTGTATCTCCGAGAAGCATCACTGAATTCAAAGGCGCCTACTTTGAGCAACGGCTCTACCAATATTACGCCACAAGGCGTACCGGGCCACGGCAACAACCAGCATCAGAAAGCTAACTCGCCCACCTGCACGATAACGAAAAGAAAAAAACGCGACAGACAAGACATCAGATCGTTTTTGCTACAAAACATTCATCATGAACATGAAGCACCGTTTCAACATTCGGACAGTTAGGACAAAGCGAGATACTCTTAGCACCCCAGCGGTTTAGGCGATCTCTCACAGTAAGAAGTCCCCAAGCAGCCTTCCATAAGAGATCACAAACATCACGGGGCAGGTGGTCCGACCGAATATCTCCCCACGACAAACCTAAACCATCTAATTTGTTGTCACGAGCGTCATCTGGGGAATATAACGGCTCACAAATACGGGAGGCGTACTAGAGAAAACCTCAGATCCACTCAAGGATCCATAATAAGTCTATAGTTGTGTTCAACTTAAGAAGGAAAAGAAATATAGTCCGTCAACTACATACGCCGTTGCAGATAAGGAGAAGCAGTAGCGCGCCAGGAGAAATACGCAGCACCACCATGCGCTATCAGTATAGGAGAGCGCACTTTCGGCCGCAGCGTAGTGCCATGCGCCAGTCTTCAAGGGACTGTCGCATCCGGAACCGTGGTTACGAATCCAATACCAACGTGTTCGGTACACTACCACGAGCTATTTGCCAAATTTTATCCTTCCAAAACGGACCGGGCGATGAGGAATCGAATTTAAAAGATCCGGTTTCGTTTTGATCTTCGAAAGCGCCAGCGCCAACAACATCGCGTGACGCAAGGTGGAATCTGGCTAATCCGCTTTGAAGGACGCTGTCGTCTGCCGCCACGTCTGGGGCTGCTTTGTTTTTTTCCGGCACGTCGCCCGTATTCGCATGTGACACTTTCTAGTGACGCGGATACTATCTCTACGCTTGCATCCTTCGCGTGAGATGTCGTTTGGAAACCGACGCAGCGTTCCTGACTCCAGGAAAACTTCCTTCGAAAACATCGATGTTTGATTTCGCACGCCAAGGATACAGCTACAGCCAGACCCCAGACGAAGCGAAAGTTGGAAGCAGCTACATCACTAGCGGGTATCCAGATGAAGCAAGGAGTGTTCATGCTGTCCGTGTATGCTCCTCGCAGTTCACCGATAATGTGTACCTGGATGAGAACATCGTGCAAGTGCAACTTGGATTGACACAAAAAAGGAACGAATTGAAACTTGACGCCGTTCCGACAGTGTTCCACGAACAAAGCGAGCCAGCAACTTCGACAGTAAGTCACAATGTCTATGTAGTTTCCCAATCGGATCTGTCACTCTTGCGCGTGAGTAACTTAGCAGCAAAAGACGAAATCGGTACAACGTAAGGTATCCCCTAACCTATGATTAATAACTAGATAAATAAAATACAATGAACAAGTAAAATAACATGATGTCATTCATATGAACGTGTTGGCTTTTCTCGTTGTCGGACGCGTTATCATGAAACTTTCCTTGTTACTGAACCTGTGACTTTTGTGGAATGTGGTAGACATGATTGGTTTTCATGTGTATTACAGCTGCAGGCAGCTCGACAGGGTCAAGCGCAAGTGGTACGTACATTACTTAAATACATATAATGTGTTTTTGGACACAGAACAATTCGCAAACTATGAACCCCGATCACTAAAAGGAAGAACTGACGCTGTTTGTGTGCTGGTGTTAGAAACAGGCACTATATACAAACAGTACCTCTGCCGTAACATAAGCGCCATAAACCACTTCCCAGTTTCCTTTTATCTCTCTGTTTGTGAACTGTTTGTGTGCTGTAGGGCGGTTGTCGTAGCCAACTTGAGATGCACTTTTGACATTCTGTGTTATAGAAGGACCAGGTGCTGCTGATCCAAGTCCCATCCATCCATGAAACGGCATCAAACAATGTACGTATGTGTGCACGGCAATTTTGCTGAGAGACCTGGTTTTTACAGTAATGCCTTTACGACGCCTCTGACAAATTAGGATCTTCCAGAACAGTGCTTTCTTCATCAAAGTTCAAGAAGTAGAGAAAATGACTTCATGGCTTCTACTGACATCTCACAGCTACATGCCAAGACAAAATAACTTGAAAACAGGAAATGAAAAGAAAAAAAAGGTCCGTTTCAGGTCCACCCAAATCTTTGTGCAGAGGCTGACAACAACAACATTATTGTGAGATGATGAATGATGCTGATGCAGCGTTGAGATTAAGCCCTTGTTTCCTTTTTTGCAATGCTATACATTACTGCTGGTTAAATGTAAAATGATGCACCTACCTCCAGACATTAAAGGGGCTACCAGAGATGTAGTGTCAATTCAACAGAAAAGCTGCATGTTCTACGAGGCACTGTCACATAAGCATTGGCCAAATTTGCTGTCCTGTGAGCTTCGATAGGATATGCCGTAGATAGTAAGAGGCCTCTTACTGTAAAAGGGAGGTGCATTATTCGAATAGTGGGGTCTCAGGCATGAGGGTCATTTCAGGATGTACTAACCCTTCCAAAATTTTACACTTGGTTGTGCCCAGAGATCAATCCAGATCCCCTCCAACACCCCGAGTTTTTTTCCTGTGTACCACTGTTATAATGAAACCGTCCAATTTACTGTCCAACCATCCCGTTTTCATTGCAATTGAAGTACTTACAAAACTGTGTATTTCATTTTTTATTTTTGTGAGTCCTCGCTTCAAATCCCAAGGGACATTGCCAGTGTGGTGCACGCTGATAACGGTCTGTGCATAGCAAATAATAAATATCTGTGCGTGAAGAGTTGGATGTGGACTTGTGCGATGGCTCTTGAATGGACAACACTCCGTCAACACAAGATTTATTCACATTTGCGTAACTTATTGCCTGTCATTATAATAATTATTATAATACATAGACAAGAGGTAATGCTCTGCCAAGGATCTCTGAAGTTACAGTCGTGAAAGCTGTTTTCAAAACAGTGGTGCTAAAAAAATTGGATCAATGGCAGGTATCAAAATTTGTTTTGCTGTATCAAGGCAGAACAATCTTCCGTGGGAATGACAAATTGTGGACAATTGTTCCCAGACAGATGTATCACTTACTATGATAATGAGGTGTAAGTGTACCATTGGTGAGTTATGAAATGTTACCTGAAATTATTTGACGTGTTATATCCCTCACATGCTATAATACTGCCAACGATAAGAAGCATTACACTACCATTAAAAGTATAACTGTCACTTATTGCTCCTGCCTATTCCCCTGCACTTCTCGGGATTACTGTGGTAACACAGATTCTGTTTCACACTTCTTAATTGGAAACTACGCAAGTCTATTATGGTGTAGGTATGAACAGGAAATGAGGCACACAAAAGATGATAGTCCTGATAGGACCAGGATGGAAAAACGTATGCGAATCATGCGGACGACACATCCAGGAACCTGTCGTCTGTCTCTCTGTCCAACTCAGCTTGTAAACACACAATAAGCAGTGAACCTGACGTAGCTGTAAAAAGAAAGGACACTTTCCTAAACACGTAGCACAGTTAATTTCCTTACAATCATTCTAATTCTAACCCGGCCCTTGAGTTGCACAGTTGGTTAGAGCCTTCGTAACTTTCATAGGGCATTCGTCGTGTGTGCAAACATCGACTACAACTACGAAAATAAGGATTGCTCGACGTGCCTATCTATCGTGGGCACAGTAGGCGAAGACTGTGATCGTCGCTGCAATACTACAGTGGATACACCACCAGAAGTTCTGGCCGATGACAGAGAGCTGGGAACAAATTGTGATGCGTGCGTGTGGTGCGTGCCGTCATTGCACAACTCTGCCACTTCACCAGCACTGCAGCATATAGGTACTTATCCGGTTCCTGGGGAGCACAGACGCCGCACAAACACTTGGATTGTTTCCTGCGTCGTAGTGTGAATGTCACGGGATTAAGTATTGAGCTCTCCGATCATGAAGCAGTGGTCCTGAGGCTCGTTCTGTTGCGCTAACGCAGCTGCGGCACGTACACCACCAGCGACTTGCAGAAGAAGCGGATCCGTCGAATATGGGCCGTCATCAAACATGTATATTCGTTACGGGAGCTATTACTAAAGGCATTTGAACAGCATGATTCGCCACTTCCGCGTTCCGAGTCCGCCATCTCCGTATGTGCCTTCGCCCTTCGCCTTCGTCTCCCTGACCTTGCTCATGCAAGCCGCGGGGACTCCTCTGGCTCGCCGCGTTCTTATTGGTCAGATTCCATGTGACGTTGCTAAAGATTCTCAGCAGGGAGTTCCGCTTGACGCCCGCATCCGTCGTCTGCTGTAGCGCCGCTTACACACGAATTATGCAAAAAGTATTCCGTCGATCGGGATGGGACTTTCGGAGTCATGGTCAGTGAAGGACGGGGAATCTCATTTCACTGTGCTTTCGGAATCGATCTGTGGTCGATGCGACTGTCCCTTTAACAGCCAATACGGATGCGGAGTTAGTATGGTGGATTACATTATCTGGCGCAAGGAGGGAGCGTGACCTCACTGTGTCCAGCCACCCTATCTGCGGCGCAGGAATATTTTGAGAGCTGACGGACTAGATTTCTTTTCCTTCTTAAAGGGACCATGAAATGATTCGCGAATTCCGAGTACTCTGCAGGAAACCGTTTTTACGGTCGTACACACATCGACTTTTAACCGTATTCGGTACAACGGGGGCGCAGTTACGAGGCAAAAATAGCCGGGCGTGACCGCCGGATACAGACCTTAGAAGCGGGCTTACGTCATCGCCATCCGATCCCTTCAGTCAACTGTGAACGACGAGGAGGACACACCCCGCGGGACCACGTGGGTGCATGGTTTCGGTTTGGCAACAACGTCGTCGTATATCTGCCGTCGAAATCAGTTGAAATATATGGCGAAAGGCAAATTGTCAGCGATGGAAGAATATATTATGCGACACACACAGCGTCTACGAATCATTCGGTACGCAGCAGCTTGTAAAAGGTCACCGACAGAGACATCTTCTGACGAAGAAGTGGTTCAGAGAGGAAAACGTGCCCCGGGTAACCGTGCTGACAGTCAACGGCTATATTACATTTCTCGTAGGATTCTGTGTCAACGGTTAGATACAATCTTGTCTCCAGATCAAATTAAAGCATATTTCATGGCGAAGTATGCAAGCTTGCTTGCAAATTTTGCAATTTGCTCGCAAACGCCCGTCCGCGAATTGGCAACATGCGCTTGCCTCGGCCAGTTCGCCTCGGAGGCGGGTCGTAGCAGCTGCCGTTCACGCTCGTGGTTAATACAGAATATTTTCGCTATTTGAACCATTTTCAACTTCATATTTCACAGAGTGAATGCTTTAGTACACAGGAACTAATTGAAAATGATAATAGGCTTGTTAAATATCCTTTCATGGTTCCTTTAAGTTCAACACGACTATAGCGTTCGAATAGAAGTATACTGCTACAGGGCTAGCAAGAATAAAATAATTACGGGTCCTGTACCTCTGCCTTTGGACAGTCTCTTAGACATGTTTTAAACACCGAGGAGGAGGAGGGACTATGTTTGAGGAGAACGCAGGCCAGATCGCATTGACTATATAGCGGTGATTCACAGAAGCCTTATTCACCAGCATGAGATACCTTCACCGAGACTGCACCACTATAGGCGTACCTGCCGCACGCATGCGTCGAATAACTTCTAGCATTGGTCTCACCGTATATTTAATCTTTAAAGTGCTTTTCAACGGCTCAGACACGTATTACCCGGACTTGCTCTATTTTGTGTTAGAAATACAGGGCGGTTTTTTATCATTTACAGAATTTACAAGAAGAGCTACCTACATGCGGTTTTAACAAGTGGGTTATGCGGCCAGGCGGACATCCTGTCGGGAAGCGTATTGAACTACTGGACGACTAGTTACTTAAACTTCATTAATTAACATTTTAATTACATGTTTTCGGGGAAATGCGAGATAGCCGAATTAGAGCCAATCATTATTTAAATCCCTCCTCTTTTTTAAATAGTCTAAAAACGAGCACGTACTTTGAGATACATAAACCGCAAAATTTTGCTATGCAAATGAGCCGAAACAAAAAATGCGCTCCCCTCGAGCGCGTAAGGATCGCGGGCGTTCGCGTCGGAGGGTCACGTGTTTTGTAGCCATAGAGCTGATTAGAGAACGCGCTGAACTGATGTCCTGATTTTACGTTTTCCGTTTGCCAGATCGCGTAGCTGAGCGGTTAGCGTGCTGGCCATGACACGTCGAAACTGGGAGGTACCCGGGTTCCAGTCCCGGTGCCGGCTGTGCTATCTTCACTCTTACAAAAAAGGGTGTACTTTAACTCCTTTCCTTCCCACATATATCACTCCCTTTTGGAGAGTACAATTACTCTCAAAAAAGGAGTCTCCTCACTCCCTTTAGGGAACCTAACTCCCTCTAACCCTCTCCCTCTCCTACCCTAACCCCCTACTGGAGAGTAATATTACTCTCCGGCAGGGAGGAACGTGTTATGCTACTCCCTTGAGGGTGTGAGGAGACTCCTTTTTTGAGAGTAATTGTACTCTCCAAAAGGGAGTTATATACAGGGTGTCCCAGAAAACGTGTCATTGAATTATAATAAAAAAACTACACCACCTAGAGTCATGCGGTCAACGGCATTTGTTCTTACTGGGTTTTTGCCACCTCCTCATGTGAATGTCGTGTAACGTAAGTTTAATTAAGTAAATTTTTGCGAACTGAACTCGGAAATTTGCCTAGTAAATGTCACTTTTTTACCCCACCAATGTGAAGAGCGTGTCTAATTTACTCCAATTAATGATAATTGACAGGGATATTCAGGAGCTATCGCATCGGAAAAAATAGCCGAACATCATGCTCTACGGAGGTAGAACAGAATAGCGCACGATGAATTTTTCAGCGCGATCTTTGTCAGTCCGACGAAAGGAGGTTGGAAACCCAGCCCACCCCGGCATCGCAGAAAGAGATAACGCAGGCATGGCTTATCACGTCCGACTTTCGCTGGGATAATGCTTTCCCTCTGCCAATTTTAGGAACTTTTACTTTTTCTACTATCACTCTGTGGGCTGGCTTCGAAACCTCCTTTCGTCGGACTGCGAGTGATTGCGCTCAAAAAGTCATCGCGCGTTATGGTCCGGTGCTCGAAAAGCATGATATTCGGCTATTTTTTCCGATGGGATAGCTCGTGAATATCTCTGTCAATTATCATGAATTGGAGTGAATTCGGCACGCTCTTCGTATTGGTGGGGTAAAAAAGTGACCTTCCCTTGGGAAATTTCTGAGTTCAGTTCGCAAGTATTTGCATAATTAAACTTGGGGTACATGACATTAACTTTACAAGGTGGCAAAAACCTAATAAGAACAAATGCCGTTGACCGCATGATTCTAGGTGGCGTAGTTTTTTTAATATAATTCAATGACACGTTTTCTGGGACACCCTGTATGTGGCAAGAAAAAGGAGTTAAAGTACACCCTTTTTTTAAGAGTGTAGGCTTTTTCCCGGGTTTTCCTCAGACGCTGTCAGACATATGTCGGTACAGTTCCCTTAGAAGTCGGCCCAGGACGCATATTCCCCCAGAGCGTTAGTCGTGACGTTGCCCATCTCTGTGAGGCTGGCAATGGCGAGTTCTTTCATTATCACCACCACCAGCAGCCATTTTCCGGCCCGGATAAGCCGGAGGTCACGTCGTTTCAGAGCTCGAGAAGTGCGAAGTTCTCGTTTCGGCTGATTTGCATATCGGAATTTGGTGATTTATGTCTCAAAGTACGTGCTTGTTTCAGGATTTTTTTAAAAAGAGGGCGAATTCAAAGAATGAGTGCCTATAATTCTGCTACCTCACATTTTCCCGAAAATATCTCAATAAAAAGTTAATTAACGAATTTTAGGTAATTAGGCATGCAGTAGTTACATGCTCTTTCCCACAGGATGCCCGCATGGCCGCATAAGCCGCATGCAAAAGTGGCATCAGTGCTGCTCCCATAGCTGTTTTTGAAAAATATGTAAAGCATAAAAACAACACCGTGTATATCATGCATTATAAATAAGTATGATGCTTCGTATTCACATTCCAGCACGCCGCTCTATACGACGACGCAGAGTGAACGAACCAAACCTTCACCTCAACACCTGGAACCTTAAGCCAGAGGGCATGTCTAGCGCGTCTTAGCATATATACGTAACGATCTGCAGTCATGCAGACACGGGATGGTACAAGGCAGCTCAAATTCGTCATGTCTTCTGGCGTACCAAACGTTAAACGCATAAAGAGCATAAAGAGGGGGAAGCAGCGTACACTAACCTTCTAATTAGTCACTTTACTCCATCACGCGCAAAATTTACCCGGTGAAGGAAAACGGAACCCTACATGAAGTCGAGCAGCAGCTTCAAAGTGACTATGACCAGACTGCGCGCTTTGGGAACGTTTTTCATGCATGCCTCAGCGCTAATGCATTACTCATGCTTCGTATGAGTCAGTTTTCCAAAACGACACGGATATTTTAAACGAAAAGTGACACTGAGCAGACAAACGCCTGCGCTCCAGACAGGGCACGTGACGGCCGGGTTTCACCAACGCCGATTAACTTTGAACCGAGATCAAGGGTTGCTAAAACTTGAAGTTAACGCTCCATTCTTTTGTACAAACGTTAGTTATAGTGACGTTACGAATGCTTCTGTGACAATAACTCCGTTTGGTGAAGCAGAGTTAAGCGTTAAATGAAAAAATAAGTCAAGGGACCGTTGATCTCGGTTCAAACGTGCAAACTTTGTGTTTGCAAACGTTTCTTTAGCTCCCGCTGAGACAATTTGTTTTCGACAAACCATGACCCCCGCAGTAAAGCCGACAACGTTAAAGATTCAGTTCGTATTTATATTCGTTCGCATATTCGTTCGCATTATATTCGAGGACTGATTTTAGTCTCTTATGACAATTTGAATTGTCACTCGCGGGACCTGCATATAGTACAGCTTTAGAGTTTGAGCATTTGCTATCGACGTCTGACAATGTGTCCGATGACTTTTGTTGTGCAGAGCTCGATTATCTGCAGCTTTGCCGTGATGCAATGCACAGGTGTTGTTCCAACGTGGACTGAGCGCATGCATGGATTCTCCTAGCACACCTTCTCTTCTTCCTTTTAAAGCAGAGCATGGAAGTGACCCCCAAAATTTTTTTGTTTTTCACTGCGACGTCTTCTGCAACGAATAAAATGAGCTCCAGCGAAAGATGAGCGCAGGTGCCCTACAGAGCACGCGCAATTATCTGTTCCGTACATCTTTAAAAAAACATCTCCACATGCAAAGAGCGCATCGGCGAACGAGAAGACATTGTGACGTATCACGGGCTCCGTCACGTGACCAGTGACGTCCAACGGCACAGCTCAAGCATGTATAAGCGGCGCGTGAGCCGAGAAAAAAAAAAAAACAAAGGAAAAAGGCACTCAACAGTTACTACGTCACGCGGCACTCGTGTCTCTCGTCCGCGACTGCTTTCTCCGACTGTCTTTTGTAAATTTGATTGCGCAGTGACAATACGCCGTAGAGCGAAAAATATTTTGCATGGTGACTCCTGGTGGACAGCTTCACAGATGAAGCAGGGTTTCGATCCATGTTAAATGTCACTTCCATGCTCCTTTAAGAGAGGTCTGCCAGTACTTGGCTAGCGCACCTTTTAATTCAGCTATCCTGGAGTGTTCGTCGAACGAACGTCAGCAGTCTATAAGAGTGTAACGAACGCCCTGAAATCGATTAAAGGAGCACTAAAGTGTAAACATTTCTCCTCGTAGAGTGAAAGATACGGGTTACCTTGACAACAATACAGAAGGAACGGGATTTATCCGTTGCGTCGTTCGTGATTTATGCGCCAACGAAAACCGCAGATTGAACCTTCTCTCCTTCTCGAGAAGCGCCACAATGTGGAGCGGCCTCTCATTGGTTTCCTGAAACAATTTGTCCTATCGGAAGATCGTTTTAGGAGACCAATGGGAAGCCGTTCCGCATTCGCGCATAAATCCCGTTCCTTTTATATTGCTGTCAACGTAACTGTATGTTTCATTCGGTTAGGAGAAATTTTTGCATTTTCGTCCGCTTCAATGTTACGATAGGGAAGTAATAGTTGTATAGAGGGCAGCTGCCGCTCTGGATTTTTCTTCATGCTCTTTCGGCTAGCGTATATGATCTACCAATGTAGCGTGTTCTTTAAAGGTGCTGTAAAGAAGTAGAGCTGCAATCTCAGAAAATGTATCTATTCGATAGCCTCTTGCAACTACAGCTTTTTCCGCGATTATTAATCCTCTTGTCGTACATTTTAATCTTTATACCATGACATTTAATCCATTTGCCATCGGAATTAATCCTCCCTTCATTATTTTTAATCCTCATTTCACATAATTTAATCCGTTTCTCACGCAATTTAATTCAAGTGACTTTGTGTGGGCTACATGCCTGTTTTTTTTGTTTTTTTTTGACAATTCCCATGTGTACGCAAATTGCACAGGCTTTTCACTAATATTGTGGGTTTCTGCACCATAACGGGATATTGTGGGACTGTCAATATGGATTATGGTGTTGTGGGACTATTCCCATGTCTATGGGTATTACCCATGGTTTTCATTAAAAACGTGGGTTTCTGCATTGTAATGGGATACTGTGGGACTCTGTATATAGATTACAATATTGTGGGACTATTCCCAGGTGTACAGATATTACCCATGCTTTTCATTAGATATGCGGGTTTCTGCACTGTAATGGGATAATGTGGGACTGTCGATCTTCATTACGATATGCTGGGACTCTAAGCAAGTCTACGGTTATTCCCAGTGCTTTCCATTAAAAACGCGCTTTTTGCACTGTAATGGAATAATGTGGGACCGCCAATCTTCATTACGATATTGTGGGACTATTCCCATGTCTATGGGTGTTACCCATGCTTTTAATTCAAAATGCAGGTTTCTGGAGTATAACGGCATACTACAGGACTGTCTATCTGGTTTAGGATATTGTGGGACTATTCCCATGTGTGCAGGTATTACCCATGCTTTTCATTAATAATGCGAATTTCTACACTGTAATGGGATATTGTGATCCAGATAGACAGTCCCATAGTATCCCATCACAGTGCAGAAACACTCATTTTGAATTAAAAGCATGGGTAATACCCGTAGACATGGAAATAGTCCCACACTATCATGATCCAAATTGACAGACCCACAGAATCCTATTACAGCGCAAAATACCGCGTTTTTAATTAAAAGCACGGGGAATACCCGTAGACGTGGGAATAGCACCACAATATCGTAATCAGAACTGACAGTCCCACAATATCCCATCAGTGCAAAAACCCGCGTTTTTAATGAAAAGCACGGGGAATACCCATAGACATGCTTATAGTCCCAGGATATCGTAATCAAGATTGCCAGTCCCACAGTATCCCATTGCAGTGCAGAAACGCACATATTTAATGAAAAGCACAGGTAATACCCGCGCACATGGAAATAGTCCCACAATATCCTAAACCAGATAGAAAATCCCACAGTATCCCGTTATACTGCAGAAACCTGCATTTTGAATGAAAAGCATGGGTAATACCCATTGACACGGAAATAGTGTCACAATATCGTAATCCAAATTGACAGACCTGCAGTATGCCATTACAGTGCAAATAACCACGTTCTTAACGGAAAGTAAGTGGAATACCCGTAGACATGCATATAGTCCCAGGATATCGTAATCAAGTCGGCAGTCCCACAGTATCCCATTAAGGTGCAGAAACCCGCATATTTAATGAAAAGCATAGGTAATACCCGCACACATGGGAATAGTCCCACAATATCGTAAGCAAGGTTGACAGTCTCACTGTATCCCATTACGGTACAGAAACCCGTATTTTTAATGAAAACCATGGGTAAAATCCGTAGACATGGGAATAGTCCCACAATACCACAATCCAGATTGGCAGTCCCACAATGTCCCATTACAGTTCAGAAACCTACGTTTTTAATGAAAACCATGGGTAATACCCGTAGACATGGGAATTGCCTCAAAATACCCTAATCAAGATTGACAGGCCCGCAGTATCCCATTAGTGCAAAAACCCGTGTTTTTAGTGAAACGCACGGGGAATACCCATAGACATGCTTATTGTCCCAGGATATCGTAATCAAGATTGCCAGTCCCACAGTGCCCCATTACAGTGCAGAAACACACATATTTAATGAACAGCATAGGTAATACCCATAGACATGGAAATAGTTCCACTACAATATCGTAATGAAGATCCACAGTTCCACAGTATCCCATTACAGTGCAGAAACCCGCATACCTAATGAAAATCATGGGCAATATGCGCACACATGGGAATAGTCCCACAATATCGTAATCCATATACACAGTCCCATAGTATCCCATTACAATGCAGAAACCCATGCTTTTAATAAAAGCATATGTAATATCTATAGACATGGAAATAGTCCCACAATATCACAATCCAGATTGGCAGTCCCACAATGTCCCATTACAGTTCAGAAACCCACGTTTTTAATGAAAACCATGGGTAATACTCGTAGACATGGGAATAGTCCCACTATACCGTAATCCAGATTGACAGTCCCACAGTATCCTAGTATGGTGCAGAAACCCACAATATTAGTGACAAGCATGTGCAATACGCGTACACATGGGAATTGTCCCAAAATACTCAAAAAAGTCACGTAGCCCACACATAGTCACTTGGATTAAATTGCATGAGAGACGGATTAAATTCTGTGCAATGAGGATTAAAAATAATGAAAGGAGGATTAATTCCGATGTCAAATGGATTAAATGTCATGGTATAAGGATTAAAATGTACCACAAGAGCATTAATAAAGCCGGAAAAAGCTGTAGTTTCAAAACCGGCGTCAACTTTCGCTCCGCCATCATTATTTAGGCAAAAATGATATGTTTCGCCGCTACCGTTAGGCCTAGTGAAGACCGCGATCTCAAGAAAATAGCACGAAAGACGCCATTGATGCGTAAGATTTTGTATTATATCATTGAATTTTATTTATCCATACATCTTTGGTCATTTTTGATTCCATCTACTTACGTTACGTGATTAAAAGTTCATACCGGCAGCCGTCTGTTAGGAAGAATCGGTTCTGCCGCTCTCCTGGCCAATCAGTTCTGCCAGCAATCATTTCTGCAGTTCTTAGTCTTCCCAACATGCCTCTCTCCGTGCAGATGGCGTTGATAAAAGTGGGTGCAAAATTCGTCGTTTTGGTCTGTCACCAGTGATATCCGTTTCAATCCAAGTCAATCTACAGGTTTTCCCGCTCATTTTAATCCATCGGTCACTCAATTTAATTCAAGCGCTACCCAATTTAATCCAGTGGTGAACCAAATGAATCCAGACACCAACCAATTTAATCCAAGCGCTACCCAATTTAATCAAAGCAACACTTGTAAACGTATTCCGTATGTATTCAGCCATGTCATGACTGAGACTTTCATGATTTCGTCAGTGTATCATGAGCTTAGGATTACTGATCCAACAACACTTGCATTTTGCAGTGTCATCAAAATTCGTGAAGGAACGCCATTTTTTCTTTATCTGGTTTATTGCGCATCTTCAAAGAAGCGGCTTTCCTTTACCCCCAGTGTGAGAGAGTGAAAGAGCACAGTGCCGCCTCATGCGTTGAAGATTAGCTTTAACTTGCGGAAACAAAACAAAAACACAAATTTTTCGGGTGACTCTATCGCGACTGCCCTTATCTTGGGCTGCATTTTCTGTTTTCTTTTAATCTTTTTCCAGGACGCAAGAGGCGATAGTGTGCTCTTTCATCCTCTCGTATTGGGGGCGAAGGAAAGACGCGTCTCTAGAGATGCGCAATGAATAAAATAAAGAAAAAAATGGCGTTCCTTCACGAATTTTTTGCGGACGATCTATCGAACGGATTTTTGTTCTGAAAACGGCTTTGGTATCTGGTGACCGAAGAGATCAGATGTTCTCATTGGAGCAACTTCGTAGCTTTTATAATTAAAAAGTTAATTATTGAAAGTTAATTAAGACATTGCTTTAGGAGTCTGTTAATGCCCCCCTAGGGAGTGCCCTTCAGCATATGCTATATTGCAATTGATTTCATCTCGGAAAAAGTGATTGATATATTTTTAAAAAATCTGTTCACACTTAGCGTGGACACCCTGTATATCGTGCGCATACCTCCTACAGGTACCTGCCGAAACAGGCAAATGTTAAGGTATATTTCGAAAAAACAAGGATTTTCAGCGTCCGTTTCTTGAAAATGCCCCTTTGTATTTCATTTATATTTTGCCAGGACATTGCACGATGTTAGACCTCTTATCTTACGTAAAAAAATTCTGCTTCAAAATGCGTACACTGCGATTAGCGCGTTAAAACGCGGCCCTAGTCTGCGTGGGTACGTGTCGGAGCCCGGCTGCCGGTACTGCGGGAGGGCGGACCTCGTGTCGATGTCGTACAAGAAAGGGACAGCTTTGTGTAATCAGAAGTGGTAGATTTCGTCCATACAAGACTGCGAAAAAGCAGTATTTTGCAATGACAGCGACAAATGATTTCACCCACTTTCTATGAAAACGTCACTCTTCTGCATTCACTGCCCACGGTACTAGCTATGAATGTTTCTCGGCCTCGACTTTCCGATGACTTGCTTTGCCACGCATCCGAACCTAGTATGCCACTTTGATGCCCGGTATACATTTACTCATTCATTCTTCTTTTGCATTCTAAAAGAAGCCACGTCCTCAGCCTGTACATGAAGTAAATGGAAGCGCGTTAGGTGCGACTCTAAGATGACATCTTGCTCGAGTGAATACAAGTTAGGTGTTGTGGCATGGTGCTTGATTATTCCACCGATCCTGTCACACGCACTTTTGTAGTGGTCTGTTCCTGAACAGCCACGTCGCGCTCGCAAAAGTAGATTTGGAGAGCTCATAGAGCCTATGCCGATTTTTAAAATGGCTCGCCGCTTCATCTGACACGTAAATCATTAGCTGCAAAAGGAACGTTCTCGTCAAGCCATTCTTCAATAGCTATGGAAGTTAACAGTGACTGTGCTGAATCGTGACACAAGTCTTCGCTCACCACACCAAAACTGTGCGTTTCCGTGCCAGCTGTTACTGCACATGTGAATATGGAAATCTGTTTTTCCTCAGTGGCACGCTTGTATTTCGCTAGGCATTGTTACTGTTCAGTTTTCAGCGAAATCGAAGTGCATTATGTGCGTCTCCCATGTGGCTCTGCTCTGAACCTTTCTAATGTAACTATGACAAATACGAGAACCCGCCCACTTCCCTAGCTCTGAGAAAAAATGTACTGCTGCAAGTTCAGCACAGAACACGCGTTTACTGTTAAAAGCCCTCTGCATAACTTAAAAATATCGTAAAATGAATTAAAGCAAGCTTCGCAGGAACTCGCGGGAACCCTGGAAAAAGCAAATTCTATCTTGATATTTATTTCGACAGTATCGCTATCACCGTGTACGCAGCTTGCAAGAGTGAGGTTTTACCTTCGCTGACCATTGAGTTTGACCTAGTCGTTGAAATACGGCTTTACGGCAACGTAGGATTTCATTCAGATGCTTTGTTGGAAATAACTAACCCCTAAGCATGAATTCTATCTTCAGCAGGACCTCAAAAGTTCGCCGACGAGTAGCTCAGGTAAGGCGCCAACCGCATGGAGCGCATTTTACAGCCGAAATGGGCCAGCGTTGTCTCTGCCGAACCGCGCGGAACGTGAGCAGAGCTCTTCCAACCGCATGCGACGGATTCTCGGCGAGCGTGGCTGGCATGGTGATGCGTCGGCTGCCTGCTGTGGACGCGGTAGCTACATACATACTAGTTGCATTGTAGCTATGCTGATGAAAACACACAATGTCATCTGTTTCCACTTTCGTAAAACTTCGAGCAGTCAAGATGTGCGTCCTCTTTAGTGCACCCGCGCGTCCCCAAGGCGCTTCTGGCTTCGCCTGGTCCCAGCTGGTCATGCTGCCGGTCGCTTGCTTTGCTTTGCTTTGCGATATAAAGTAATCACGGCAACATAATCAGACTAAGTATACATGACAGTGGCGATCATGTGCTGGAAGCAGCAGCGATGAAACATGACAACCAACTTCAGTCACATCCCAATTTCAGTCGCATACAAATACCAAAGACGTCGAACCTGGACTCAAGTAATCAGTCATTGTAGGCGCATGACACCATGGAGAAAGGCGAGACACGCACGAAGCGTACTGTCCAAAAAGTTTATTGACTCACATATACGTTGTTTAAAAACTCGCTAAAATGTTCGTTGTCGATTACGCCATCGACATTAACGGCCCCAATCCTCCCCGCTCTTCGATAAGTATAAATACATTTGCTTAAACGCGTAAATACACTTACGAGTTCGTCCGCGAGTTCTATCCAGAATAAATGATTCGTTACGTCTTTGTACTCGTCCGTCTTCATGTTCCAAGATTTCAACATCGTACACCACGAATCGGGCAGCCATGTTTTCTGTTTATGTGCCGCTCGCCGTGCTGGAGGGAAGGCGGTCACGTGCACTTTCCTCTCGCTGCTGATTGGCTGGCCCGATTCCGCTACGGGTCGTCACTGCCGAAATTTCTATCCCGCCAGATATGAGCGTTTCGGCTGTGCGCCTATTGTTCTGTCATTCGGTTACACGCTCGGCACACGCTCCGCTTCAATTCGGCTGGCAAATACGCGCCATGCGGTTGGCGCCTAAGGCTAAGGCCAGACAACCTTGCCCAAACAAAGTGAGCATCGACACGAGGTCCGCCATCCCGCGGTACCGGCAGCCGAGCTCTGACACGTACGCACGCAGACCAGGGCTGCGTTTTAACGCGCTAATCGCCAGTGTACGCCTGTTGAAGCAAAATTTTTTTACGTAAGATGAGAAGTCTAACATCGGGCCATGTCCTGGCAAAATATAAATGAAATAAAAAGGGGCCTTTTCAAGGAACGGACGCTCAAAATCCTTGTTTTTTCGAAATATACCTTAACATTCGCCTGTTTCGGCAGATACCTGTAGGAGGTATGCGCACGATATATATATATATATATATATATATATAGGGTGAGGTAAAAGGATTATCAAACGGCCACGAAGTTTTACAGAAGTTCAAAAAAAAGACGCGGAAACAGATTTTAGGGAAGTTAAAAACACTAGTTTATTACATGGGGAGACGTTAAAAAGTAAAATGGGCAAGGGGTCGACGTTTCGACAGTGGCACTGTCTTCGTCAGGACAAAAGATGCGTAGCTGATTACACATTTCTTAAATAGGTTTGCTACATGACGTCATAATCGGTACGGGCACGCCACAGGCGTTTGTCAGTGAGTCAGATTCGGGAATATTCCAGAAGGTCAAGTCCCGGTGGTGATGTCATTCGCCGTAGGTCACTGTCCGCTTTGGGGAAAATTCCGGGCAGGGTGAGCGCTGCTTCAAACTTTGCTGAAAAAGAAAAAAAAGAAAAAAAAAAGAAAAGAAAAACAGAAGGGAAACGAAAAGGAGGAAAGTGTAGCTCATCTAGGCGGCCAAATTTCTTACCGTTGAAAGTGCTCCCAGATCTTCGTTAATGGTTGATTGGAATTTGTAAATGAGATAAGATTCGCGTTGTTCCCTGCACCGATCTGAGCTAAAATTTGACTGGAGAATAAAAAGTGACACGTTATTTAGTGAATGACCTGGTTGTTTGAAATGGCGAGAGACCGGGAGGTTTGGCTTTTTGGTAACGTCAGATCGGTGGTTGTTGAACCTGATCCGAAATGATGTTTTAGTCTGACCTACGTATTGTGCTTGGCACATGCCGCACTGAATGACATAAATGACGTTAGATGAATTACAGTCGAAGTCACCATTAATTTTGACGGAAAAATTGGAATTTGTACTTTTAAGTACTTGGGTGCTTTGCATTAATTTGCATATTTGACACCTTCGACCATCGCACGGGTGACAGCCGTTTCCTGGATGCGCTGCTTTGCTAACTTTAGAGCTAACTAGATTATCGTGAAGGTTGCGCCCGCGCCTGTAGGTTACCCGCGGTGGCTGAGGGAAAATTTGTCCCATGCGCCCTGATTGGAGAAGGATACTATGATGACGGTTTAGTATATTGTTAACGCTTGGAATATTGCTGCTAAATGTTAAGATGAGGTTTACGGAACCATTATCTAACACGCGTTTGTGGTTTTCGAACAGGGATTTGCGATCTGCTTTGCGGGCTTTGTTTAGAGCGTCGTCAACTAAGCTAGGTGGAAATTGACGACCGATGAATGTTTCCCTAAGTTGAGCTAGATTTCTGTCCAAGTCATCGTCACTGGAACAGATTCGCCTGTATCGAAGTGCTTGGCTGTAAGGGATGGCAAGTTTAGTATGACGCGGGTGACAACTGTTAAATGCTAGATACTGTTGAGAGTCCGTAGGTTTACGGAACAGGTTTGTGGACAAGGCCCCGTTGGTTAACTTTACTTGGACATCGAGAAAGTTAACAGTTAAAGGGGAATAAGAATGGGTGAACTTGATGGCCGGATGTGCTTTGTTAAAGTCGCTGATAAATGTGATTAGGTCATCTTCTGAGTGTGGCCACACCATGAAGATGTCGTCGAGGAACCGCTTGTAAAGCGTGGGCTTCTTCAGGCGCTTAGACAGAAATTCTTCCTCTAGAGCTCCCATAAATATATTTGCATAGTTAGGTGCCATTTTTGTACCCATAGCCGTGCCATGAACTTGCAAGTAGTGCTTACCATCAAATTCGAAGTTGTTATTTTTCAGAATAAGATTGAGAAATGTGCATAGGACACAAGGATCGTATGAGGTATCAGAATATTTTGAAAATGCCCTTTCAGCTGCAGCAATGCCATCCTCGTGGGGGATGTTAGTATATAGAGAGGAAACGTCTAGCGTGACTAGCAAACTGGAAGAAGGAGGCTGACATTCACTTAGAACTTGAAGAAAGTGATTGGTGTCCTTAATGTAGGATGGTAGTTTAGGAGGTATATCTTTAAGAAGGTGGTCAACAAAGCTTGAAATGTTCTCGGTAGCTGTACCGTTGCATGAAACTATTGGGCGCCCTGGATTTCCAGGTTTATGGATTTTAGGGAGCATATAAAACCTGCCCGCTGCGGGGTCTTTTGGGAGTAGATAATCGTATAGGGTGGAATCTATCTTTTTACTTGCTTTTAGATCTTTTAGACTGCGGATAATATAAGCCGTAATTTCCTCTGTAGGGTCAGCCTCGAGGAGTTTGTAGAACGATGCGCACGATAATTGCCGGATACCTTCGTTAATGTAGTTTTCTTTGTCCATTACTACGATTGCACCACCTTTATCAGCTTTTTTAATGACTATGTCACTGCGGTCCCGAAGTTCAGAAAGGCTGCGCTGCTCAGCCGGCGTTAGATTTGGCTTCGATTTGCTGTTGTATGATTTATTGTAAGCGTTAATGATATCTTTTTGAACTGCACGGATGTACATGTCCAGAGCCTTTTCACGGTTAGCCTCTGGCGTAAGGTTGGATAGCGGTTTAAATGGGTTGGAATCTGACTTAGGTTTGTCATGAAAGTATTCCTTAACTTAGGAAACTTAGGGAAACATTAACTTAGGGAAACATTCATCGGTCGTCAATTTCCACCTAGCTTAGTTGACGACGCTCTAAACAAAGCCCGCAAAGCAGATCGCAAATCCCTGTTCGAAAACCACAAACGCGTGTTAGATAATGGTTCCGTAAACCTCATCTTAACATTTAGCAGCAATATTCCAAGCGTTAACAATATACTAAACCGTCATCATAGTATCCTTCTCCAATCAGGGCGCATGGGACAAATTTTCCCTCAGCCACCGCGGGTAACCTACAGGCGCGGGCGCAACCTTCACGATAATCTAGTTAGCTCTAAAGTTAGCAAAGCAGCGCATCCAGGAAACGGATGTCACCCGTGCGATGGTCGAAGGTGTCAAATATGCAAATTAATGCAAAGCACCCAAGTACTTAAAAGTACAAATTCCAATTTTTCCGTCAAAATTAATGGTGACTTCGACTGTAATTCATCTAACGTCATTTATGTCATTCAGTGCGGCATGTGCCAAGCACAATACGTAGGTCAGACTAAAACATCATTTCGGATCAGGTTCAACAACCACCGATCTGACGTTACCAAAAAGCCAAACCTCCCGGTCTCTCGCCATTTCAAACAACCAGGTCATTCACTAAATAACGTGTCACTTTTTATTCTCCAGTCAAATTTTAGCTCAGATCGGTGCAGGGAACAACGCGAATCTTATCTCATTTACAAATTCCAATCAACCATTAACGAAGATCTGGGAGCACTTTCAACGGTAAGAAATTTGGCCGCCTAGATGAGCTACACTTTCCTCCTTTTCGTTTCCCTTCTGTTTTTCTTTTCTTTTTTTTTTCTTTTTTTTCTTTTTCAGCAAAGTTTGAAGCAGCGCTCACCCTGCCCGGAATTTTCCCCAAAGCGGACAGTGACCTACGGCGAATGACATCACCACCCGGACTTGACCTTCTGGAATATTCCCGAATCTGACTCACTGACAAACGCCTGTGGCGTGCCCGTACCGATTATGACGTCATGTAGCAAACCTATTTAAGAAATGTGTAATCAGCTACGCATCTTTTGTCCTGACGAAGACAGTGCCACTGTCGAAACGTCGACCCCTTGCCCATTTTACTTTTTAACGTCTCCCCCTTCTATTATATAGAAGTTCAAAAAAAGACGCGGAAACAGATTTTAGGGAAGTTAAAAACACTAGTTTATTACATGGGGAGACGTTAAAAAGTAAAATGGGCAAGGGGTCGACGTTTCGACAGTGGCACTGTCTTCGTCAGGACAAAAGATGCGTAGCTGATTACACATTTCTTAAATAGGTTTGCTACATGACGTCATAATCGGTACGGGCACGCCACAGGCGTTTGTCAGTGAGTCAGATTCGGGAATATTCCAGAAGGTCAAGTCCGGGTGGTGATGTCATTCGCCGTAGGTCACTGTCCGCTTTGGGGAAAATTCCGGGCAGGGTGAGCGCTGCTTCAAACTTTGCTGAATTTGCTGATTAAAGAGCATTAAAGGCTGAGTGAACTGATACCAAATATGGTAATGAGGAACATCTACAGCCAGAGAAATCACGCGTCGAAGTTGGAACGAAACTGCGCGAGAGAGCATGTTCCCCATTTTTCGTATCACAGAGCGTTGCACCTGCGCGCCAAAATTTGCGCTCGGACTGCTGGCCTGTAGGCATACTAAAGCATAAAAAAAATTTCCCTACAATATCTTTTAAAACTCGGGAGCTATACGTGTGCAAACATGGCAAAACTGAAACACTCGACTGCGGGGCCTGTTTTCTTTCTTCTCTATTTTTTTTGCCCAAAAACTATTCCGTATAAATTATTAATTTTACCGCTGTTGGTCATCATGTACGATGAGCTTCTAAGTATAAAAAAAAATAATGAAAATCCAAGAGGTCGATGGGACCCCCCTGCCTGAACTGACGTGAAACCGGCCTATACAGCCACTCTGCCATACAATAATCAACAAAAGATACGTTCAAGCTCACTAACAAAACTTCCCGAATGAAAAAAAATTGAGATGGAAGCGAGTTCCATTCATCTATGGTTCTAGGAAAAAAACTTGTTTTGTAGGCACAGGTCCTCGCAAAAACTGGAGTAAGCAACAACTCGTGCTGGCTATGACGAGTACGCCTAGTTGAGAGGGGCTTCACGCAATCTGGCAACTTCAATTTTATTTTGCCTGATGAACAATTACCAAGAAACGATAACCCGGCTATTTTTCTGCGCGCCTGTAAAGTAGGCATATTATACTGCTTCATCAGACAAGATGGTGAATCAGATCTTCTGTATTTTCCATAAATAAAACGCGAAGATTCAAGGCACATGTCATGAAAATAGTCATGGAATGTCGTTATGACCATCAGTAGTTATAAAACGCTGCATGGCACTGTTTGAAGCAGCGGTAGTCCCATAAAATTGATTCATGGCACATAACATGAAATAGTCATGGAATGTCATAATGACCATCGGTAGTTATAAAATACTGTATGACACTCTTTGAAGCAGCAGTAGTCCGGTAAAATTGATTCATGGCACATGTCATGAAAATAGCCATGGAATGTCGTAATGAGCGTCGGTAGTCATCAAACACTGTATGACACTGTCTGAAGCAGCGGTAGTCCCATAAAATTGATTCATGGCACATATCATGAAAATAGTCATGGAATGTCATAAAACACTATATGGCACTGTTTGAAGTAGCGGTAGTCCCATAAAATTGATTCATGGCACATATCATGAATATAGTCATGGAACGCCATAATGACCGTCGGTGGTCATAAAACACTCTATGGCATTGTTTGAATTAGCGGTAGTCCCATAAAATTGATTCATGGCACATATCATGAAAATAGCCATGAAATGTCGTACTGACCGTCGGTAGTGATAAAACACTGCATGACACTGTTTGAAGCGGTGGTAGTCCCATCAAATTGGTTCATCGCACATGATATGAAAATATTCATCAAATGTCATAATGAACATCGGTAGCTATAAAACACTGTATGACACTGTTTGAAGCAGCGGCAGTCCATAAAATTGATTCATTGCACACAACATGATAATAGTCATGAAATGTCATAATGACAAAAATTAATAATAAAACACCGCATGACACTGCAAAATGGTTGTTGGATCAGTAGTCGTAAGGTCATGATACATTGGCGAAATCATGAAAGTCTCAGTCATGACATGGCTGAATAGATAGGGAATGCATTTACAAGTGCTTGGATTAAATTGGGTAGCGCTTGGATTAAATTGGTTGGTGTCTGGATTAATTTGGTTCACCACTGGATTAAATTGGGTATAGCGCTTGGATTAAATTGAGTGACCAATGGATTAAAGGATTAAAATGATCGGGAAAACCTGTAGTTTCTCCAAAATGGTGGCACCCAGTAAATAAGGGTGAGGTGTAAGTACTGGATGGCCTGCAATAATGGGAAACTGTATTTCGACCTGTGATTGGCTAGATACCTCAAAAAGTGGGTGGAGCCTCAGGTATATGCAGGTCCCATTAATGGCCAGACTCCCTTGTAATACACGGCTCTGGTTTTACCGCATTTTTACTAGCAAATTTATCGTTCCCTGTCACATGTATAACTTGCTGTGCTGGTTTTACGAGCAACAAGCTGTTAAACTCCACCGGCAACATAACCTGTCTGTCGGCTACTTTGCGGTTCCTTTTACGGTTCTTCGGTGAATATTTGTAGCCCGTCAATAATGTCAATATAGTCGCACAATAAATGGCATCCAAGATTGACGTTACTCGTCACTTAGCTTGTCCCTTAAAGGGCACATGGGCACCTCGAACATATTTTTACCGCGTGATATGAATATAGGTACTACCTTCAGGAACTGTCACGCAAAATATTTCCTGTAGGGACCGCGTATTTCCTCAGAAAATTCCAGTGCTGAGGGTAACTCGTTACAAGTAACTCGTTACTTCTGAGGTCCAGTAACTTGACGAGGAACTCGTTCCTTTTCTGGGTAACTTAACGGCCTGAAGTTACAAGGTACTTTCCTTTTCTTGGTTACAGCGCAAACTGTTATGATAATTGGCATTCTTCTCTTGACGTTTCCGGGCATCCGTCGAGCGCCGGCTGCACTTCGGCCACCGACCCTGAGCGGCGCCACTCTGTCTACCCCGATGCCGTTGAGACGCAAAAGAAGACACGCATCGCGTTGGAGGCGAATGGTAGTTTACGTGTTCCGTGTGTCGGGGTTGTGTTTATCGCGGCTGTGACGAACTTCTCTTCGTCGTGTACCCGATGGCAGAGAACACTGCGACTAAAATGCCATGGCCCCATTTGTCAAAGTTTTACGAGCTGTGTACCGAAGACTCAGACACGTGCAACTTGAAATTCGGGTGCCTCCTGTGCGCTCCTGCGGGAAAATTCATTCGGACGTCGAACTCTTCGAATGGCAATTTGAGGAAGCACATAAAGGTAGTGCATGTTCAACTTACAGCAACTTTGCTGCATTACTTTTAATGTCGTATAACGACACATGGTCATATTAGACTGATCTCATACTTGATATGTTTTTCTCCATTTTGCGGTTCACCATTAACTGTTTGAGGGTTCGGACTGATATTTTTGTGGCTTGCAGGCAAGACATCCGTCACATGTAAGTGGCCTGAAGGAATCGAAGACACAGACGGCAATGACCGCAGTGGATCCAGGTGTGAACGCTGGGCCGTCTAAGCAGCCCAAGATATCTGAAGTAACAAGGGGTAGATCCTGGATTTCACAGGCGCAGTGGGATTCGTTAATCCACGACTTTATTGTTGGGACATTACAACCATTCTCGGTGTTAGATCATCCGAACACGAGAGCTCTCCTCGTAGCGGCAAAGCCTAACTTGAAGCCGGTAACACGTGACATGTTCATGAAGCGACTGGATACGTCATACGACGGTATGCTCGGCAAGCTTCGCAGCGTTCTTGTGAGATGCACACATGTGGCCCTGACTGCGGATTGCTGGACCACATTTCACAGGTACGGTACTAGCCCTTGACGGCGGATGACCTTCAGAACATATTGTGGCACGCTAACGTCACCCTTTACCCTCTGTCTCCTTCATGCATGCGCAAAAAAATGGTTAAACTGGTATACGTGGGGGAGATGGGATAACCTCGCCACTATGCCCCCGTGCCCTAATCCCCGAACCCTGCTTCCAGGTCTAATCGGTTCAGATGAGAGAAAAAAAAAGTCTGCTTGGGTGATGTCAATCATACGAGCGTCCATTCGTCACTCGTTTTGTGAGTTGCGAACGGCTATGCGACTCACCATACTTTTACGACATCGCAATACTGCAGGGGGCACACGGTCACCAAGACATAATTTTGTGCTGTCATTCGATTACAGGACCTACATCGGGTTGACGGTTTCGTGGCTGTGCAACGATACTTAGGAGAGGCGAACCGCCGCATTGGCTTGCAGGCGCATTATGGGCAGAGTAACATTCGAAAACCTCATAACCGTGATATGCACTGTGTTAGATGACTTTGGAATAAGGAACAAGGTATCGCTCCTGACCACTGACAACGGGGCGAATTTCGTCAAAGCGTTCAGGTGTGTCCCGTTCATAGGACGCCTTTGGAGAGCGTTGCTAGTCTTCTCCTTCCGTGTTTCGCTATACGATATTGCTGAGTGTCGGAAGTTGACCACAGTATGATACGTTAAGTTAGCTGACGCGTTTACACGCAGTGTAATGGCAGACTACATCAATAATTAGGCATTGTACAGCTGCATTCAGGTTGAACTTAAAAAAGAAGGGTGACCCGCTTTACAGAACTCCACGGAGGTAAGAAAACGAGGAGGTGACAATGAGCCTAGCTGCCCGTGTAACCCCTCTTGCGGTCACTCCTGTCAAAACCGCCATTGCTTGTTGCCCATGACGTTACCTCCCCTTTAGTTTCGTTTTCATGATACTGGGAGTTGATGCTTTGAACCGCTTTGAATCGGAATTTTGCTCACCTGTTCTCATCCTGGGCGCAACAGACGACCGCCAAGGAGTGACACAGAGACCGCAATTGTTATTTACGTCGACATTTAGCATGAGAGCTACAAAAAAGCTTACACCACCTAACCAAAGCAAGACAACGAAAGGTCACAAGATCACAATGATAGCAAAATGAGAGGCACGTCGTTGCTACACCAGATTATATCTTCAGATTATATCTTCACACGAAGTTCTTCAATATGTATCGTAATCCGAGGACGTGAGTTGCTGAATGACGTTCACAGCCGACCGTTGCACTATGGTAGATTGCGATGTTGTGAGTCGGTGGCAGGCGGCAAGCTGGAGGAAACCTGCCCCGTGGATCACACCGCGGACTTCTCCCTACTTCTTCCACGGGCCATCGAAGCTTCACGGCAGTTTTTTTGGGCTCGCCACCTCACACGCAACAACTCAAAATACGCAGAAAAATGCGGGACGCCATGTTTATGATGATCAACTCGATCCAACAATGTCTTGCGCGGCGCCGCCGACCCGGCACGCTCACTCCAGGGCTGGGCAGTATTACAAATACATTGTATTATAATACCGTTGCTGTAATACTTTAGAGTATTTGTATTACGTATTATAATACCCATCTGATAAGTGTATTTGTATTACGTATTATAATACAAAAAATTCGAGTATTACTTGCATTGTATTACTGCAAAACTCGTAATACTTATGACATGTCCTGCCTGAGGTGATGGGTCTTACACGTGTATGCTTTCGGTACCATTCCAGTCCTACGAACACGACCTAGTTCTGCCAACAGAGGATCACACTTCAACGTGCAACAAAGGGACGATTACAGGAGCTGGCTGACTCAAATTTCTGAGAAACTTCTCCACTCTGGGTGAACAACCCGGAGCCCTTAGGGGGTCATATCATAGAATGGAGCCAGGGTCGGTGCGTCTGGAGTCACTCTAGGTGCGTCAGAAAGTAAGGCAGAAAAAAGGGGATTATAGACACACACACCTGCGTCCCGCGAGAGAATGCCCTGAGAGCTGTGCACTGTGCCGTGCGAAGTTGGAAGTCCCCAGGTACCTCGATGACAAGCGCGTAGACTTGTTCATGTTTGACGACTACCAATCAGTTGAGTGTTTTCTTAAAGTTCAACACTAATTTATGTTCGCCCGCGCCGGTTGAACGATTGTTTTCGTTTGCGAACCTGCTACTCAGACCAAACAGACGATGGTTAGAAGATGGCGTATCTGAAAAGATGTTTCTTCTTAAGTGCAATCAACTGAAATAAACATGCGTTGACCGGACCGGTGGCTTCACAAATATGTCTGGGATTCCTTTTCTAATAACTGTCTGCCACGGCACAAAAGTATTACTAGTATTACTTGAGTAATACAGGGAAGTAATAGTATTATGTATTATAATACTTGAAAATAAAATGTATTAAATGTATTAATATTATAATACAATTTTTTAGCAAGTATTATGTATCTGTATTATTCACTATTATAATACAAATTTTGAGTATTCCTGCCCAGCCCTGGCTCGCTCCAACAGGGAAACGCGATAGTGACACCTCCTTGCTTTCCTACCTCCATGCAGAACTCTGACAGGAGCTGTACATGTAGGCATGCACCATACTAGAAAGCGATGCAGTTTCTCCGAATACTGTATGCTGTTTCCAGAACTTTTGGAGCGCCCCGGAGGAGGATGACAGTTCTGAAGAATGTCACGTTGAACTTGCGCCCGTGCTTCAGCATAACGTGGATGATGACTCAGATGAGCGATCTCTCTTGCCTTCTCATCCACGTTGCTCTGCTCACACGATGAATCTTATTGCTACCAAAGATGCGGGCAAAGCTGAAAACACACCGTTGTTCCGCAAGACGTTCAAAAGGGCGGTCCAAAGATGCAAGGCCTTGTGGAGCAAGCAGAACCAGTCTAACGTTGCGGCAGAAGCCATTCACAAAGAATGCGAGTGTTACTTAGTTGTCCCATGCGTCACCCGGTGGAACTCCTTCTCTGATGCTCTAGATTGTTTGGTGAAGCTTTTACCCAGGAAAAGGACATCAACGGTATCTGCGACACGTTACAGTTGCAGCGCTTTCAGCAGGAAGACGTGGAGTTTCTCCAGGAATACGTCGAAGTGAGTGATTGTGCGGTAGGATTTAGGCCATCTACAGTCAGCTGATGATTACCCAGGACCAGTTTACTGCCCTGGCAGTGTGACATGAAGCATTACGTTTCGTTATTACCGTATTTAACACAGGTGATGAAACCAATCGCGAATGCGTGGACATACTCCAGGGGGACAAAAACATCCTTATGGGGACGTTGCTTCGGACCATTGCTGCATTGGAAAGGGAGCTGGAAATCATCCGTGACAGGGACCTGCATTTCTGCGCTCCACTGGCTGAAGCCCTTATTGAGGGCGTCAGAACCCGGTAAATCCCCATATCTAATGTTGTCCTAAGGAGGAGAGACACATTGCCTCATCTCACTTGTGTAGGAGTACTAATATCGCTTTACACCTCGCCAGGTTCGGCCATCTCATGAGTCGCAGTGATCTTCTGGTAGCTACCGCGCTGATGCCCAGATTCAAGACGAACTTGACGTGGCTGTCAGCTCCAGAGCAATCAGCCCTCTACGAGCAAATCAAGCACGAGCTGGGTCGGTCGTCAAGGAGTGAGAAGGCCAAACGCGAAGCAAGAAGGAGCGACGACTTCTATTCCGTATTAGATGAAACTGAAGTAGACGAGGCTAACGTACTCGAACTGGAAAGTTTCCTGTCACTACCCCGTGACGCAGCTCTGTCTACCGTGGTTAATTTTCCTGGCATCAAAGAGCTATTCGTAAAGTATAATACGGGACTACCATCAAGTGCCTCTGTAGAACGAATGTTTAGCGTGGCAGGCGACGTACTGGTTCGAAAACGCGGAAGGCTGAGTGATGCTAATATAGAAAAACAGCTGCTCCTCAATATCAACAGAAGCGTGCTTTAAACTGTGCGTTCCACTGTCAAGAAGCTTAGGCGTACGCAGTTTCACCCATCATCGGGCTGTATTTGTGCCTTCATCTAGTCATTGCTTTCTGTGCCTTATCCTATACAAAAAGAAACAAGTGTGTGTAATCAAATAAAAGTTGTTTTTTCTTTCTGCCACATTCATGTATCGTTCGCATCCTACGCAAGACGCCACATTGTCCGCATCCCTGTAGCGTCCTTGGATCATGTTCTGTTCGTGTTCTTTACGAACCTGTGACACTCCTGGGTCCATAGTGGCATGATGGGTTGAACGGGCTTTTATGCTTTTTGGGCCCCTGGGTATCTTCTTCTTTTCAACTTTTCCCTTCTATTCAATTATTCTCCGAGAAATTGCATGCAAGCCGATCCCATGTACTACCGACCCTTCCCTTTACTAATGAACGCAGCAGGGTGCGTTCCCAAATTTTTTCCCAATTTAATTGAGATAACTAAGCCAATTAGCGATGTACTGTGATAAACAGCAGCTGGCACTGAGCATCAGCGTTTTCCATTAATTAGCCTAACTATCCTAATTCAGCTTCAAAAAAATTAAAGAAAAAATTGGGCCACTCTTAAGTGAAACACCCGAATATCCCCTCTCTCATCACCCCATGGATTGGCCTACAAGTATGACGCATTAGGCAAGACATCTTGTCTCAGCTTTCTATGCACCGTTAATACCGACCCACCGCGGCCCGCTTCCTGTAGTGATCTTTGTGGTCCTAACCTAGACCGGCGGGGCTCAGGATTATAATACAAACACATTCTGCACAGTGTAACTTAAAAGTAACTCGTTACTTTTCAAAAGTAACGTGGTAACTTCCAGTTCTTTTTCATAACCAGTAACTTAGGTAGTAACTTACTTACATTTTTCGGCTGGTAACTTAACTTGTAACGAGTTCCTTTTGGACGGTAACTTCCTCAACTCTGGAAAATTCGTCTACAAGAATGCGCCCAGCGGCGATGAACCCTCACCGTCTCTCCGTGCTTGCAGCTCGCGTAACGTGGACTGGTGGGAGAACTTGCATTGGCTGGCGAAAAAGCGTTTGCTGCAATGAAAGAGCAACGCGACTTGTAGACGGCAAGCTATATACCTTGGCCGAATAACAACACGAGAAAATGAAACGCAAGCCTCACTATTGTGCGAATCAGATGACGTCACCGACTGACAGGCTGAGGGAGGATGTTTCCCGGCCCGCGAAATTGAGAGCTCTCTTGCGTACCAGGGCAGCGCGCTACCCTCGTACTTTTAGAATGCAGCTCTTAGGCCCATCTCTCACTTGGCGACGCCCGACGCGACGCCGTGAGCGGGCGGCGGACATAGACGCGCATTTCTGGCGTTGGGACAGGAGAGACGTCGAGCCAAAAAAATTGCCATGCCGAACTTCTTCCACGACGTCGGCGAGAGCTGCCGAGAACGATATACTCGCGACCAATAAGGTGACACAGGCTTTGGACGACGGAATGCCACTGTAGTGGAAACATGAAAATCGTGCACTCTGACGGGGCGGCGGAAATGCGCCTCTACTTCCGACGTCGCGTCGGTCGTCTCCAAGTGAGAGCTGGTCCTTAGGCGCCCGTTCCTACGTTGAGCGGCGTCGGCGTTGTAACCGGCAGAGCGAGCGAGGAGCGAAGCGAAGGATGAAAGTCAGGAAGGGCGTGAGGAGGAAAGGAGCGGGGGGACTACGGCGAAAGTGAAGAGGGCGTGAGGAGGAAAGCGAAGAAGGGGGACACGGCGAAGGCGAAGATGGGGCGAGGAGGGAAGTGAAGGAGGAGGGCGCTACGAGAGCAGCCGAATGAGCCATGCTCGGTTTGCGACTTCTGCCTGCCTATACAGGGTGTCCCAGAAAACGTGTCATTGAATTATAATAACAAACTACGCCACTTAGAATCGTGCGGTCAACGGCATTTCTTCTTACTAGGTTTTTGCCACCTCCTGATGTGAATGTCATGTAACGTAAGTTTAGTTATGTAAATATTTGCGAACTGAACTCCGAAATTTGCCAAGTAAAGGTCACTTTTATAGCCCAACAATATGAGCAGCGTGCCGAATTTACTCAAATTCATGATAATTGACAGTGATATCCAGGAGCTATCCCATGGGAAAAAATAGCCGAACATCATAGTTTTCGGAACACCCCACCATAAGGCGCGACGACTTTTTGAGCGCAATCGCTGTCAGTCCGACGAAAGGAGGTTGCAAACCCAGCCCACAGAGTGATAGTAGAAAAAGTGACAGTTCTTCAACTTGGGGGAAGGAAAGCATGATCCCAGCGGAAGCCGGACGCAGTAAGCCATGTCTGTGTTATCTCTTTCTACGATGTCGGTGTGGACTGGGTTTCGAACCTCCTTTCGTCGGACTGACAATGGTTACGCTGAAAAATTCGTCGCGCGCTATCCTCTGGGAGCTCCGTAGAGCATGATGTTCGGCTATTTTTTCCGATGGGATAGACCCTCAATATCCCTGTCAATTATCATTAATTTGAATACCTTCCGCACGCTCTTCACATTGGTGGGGTAAAAAAGTGACTTTACTTGAGAACTTTCCGAGTTCAGTTCGCAAAAATTTACATAATAATTAAACTTACCTTACATGACATGCACAAAACCAGCGTGGCAAAAACCTAGTAAGAACAAATGCCGTTGACCGCATGATTCTAGGTGGCGTAGTTCTTTTTTTTTTTTGTATTATAATTCAATTACACGTTTTCTGGGACACCCTGTATAAGCGCAATGAAACACGCCCATGACCATCAAGAACTGGGATATGTGTGCTACCTGAAGAAAGTGCTATGTGTGGAAAATCAGAACAGTGGTGTATAGCTCAACCTCAACTCAACCTCAACTCGCATTACGGACTATCGTAATCGTCCAGTGATATTTTGTGCGAGCATCTACGTGCCCAGGGCTTGCAAGCCTAATTTCTACTTCTTCCGAGATATTTTTAACGAGCGCCGCATCGCTCCTTTAATTTTATATTTCGCAACGCCACCATTCCACATTAACTTGCTAATCGCTAGTAATTAAATAACGAGAAACTTACGACTGCGCACGCTACCAACATTAAAGCAACAATTGGGAAAACGCTCGCGATATATAGTCGTCGTATACGAGCTAAAGAAATCTTCCCACAGACTTAGATCATGTAAAACTCAGAAATTGAGGCAACCCTGTGCAACCGCGAATATTGCATCCATTTGAAGGAAATGCGCGCGATCGTGGTGACCACACGATGAGCTGGAGTAAATTACTCTACCCGTGAATTGGAGGTTGTGTTCTAGCCGCACGGCATGATTGGTTTCCCACGGTTGCCTCATTCAATCTCTAAGCACCATCCCAGCATGCACGCGTTCATTTTCCGCGAATATCTCTTTACTTTAATGAGCGCGCTGTGAAATTACTTCCCGAAGCACGACGGTATAGCGCTTGTGCCTAGTTGAAGAGCGATAATTTAAGCGTGGTCTTCTGCGTATTATGCTTTGCTTTAGCGTTGATGAGCGTGAGCTCCTCTGCTGGTTTTTGCTTCCCCATATTCTTGTCGTCCGTCGAGTTTACGGTCAATCAAGGGAAGCTGAAGAGCGTTAGTTACTAAAACAGAATAGCGTCATACGAGCATTGTTTTGTTTTGTTTTGTTTTATTTTATAAAGAGTGCACTCAGAGCAAGGCTGCCAACGATCAACGTGGGCAATTAATGTTACACTTGTGCAAAGCCCTGCACAACGCCTAACAGCTGTACTCAACGCATCCAACGGTCTCCTTTTCTTAAAGCCACGTCTGGCTGACTTTCATTCGTAATACGCTATCGAGCTGTGCATCTACTTGTAAGTAGGCGTAATACCCGGAAGCCACCCGATAGACATATATAGATGAGATAACACACACATACATAAATGGAATGGATGGATAAATGGAATGGAATGATGGAATGGAATGGAATGATCGTCATCGTCATCGAGTGAAGACGACTTGTTTTGTTCACTGCTCTGATTTAGGCTTATCTCGCCCATTCTTAAGGATTCGTAAGAGCCCTGTGAGCTCTGAACCTGGGTTCTGACTCGCCGTCGGGACCCTGGAGGTGGAGTTCTCAGAATGGCATCGTCGAACTTCTGTCCGACAAAAGCCCTGGCGTTTAACGTGAGGGCTCCCGTCGAAGCATCTCTGGTTGACGTCGCCGACGGCGCGGCGGAAGTAGTCGGCCTGGACCAGGTCTACATGGTCCAGCATCAAGGCGGTGCCTTGTTTCAAGTTACCGTCTTCTCGTCAGCTGCCCTGAGCAAGCTTTTCGCTCGGGGTGGCATAGTCATCTGCGGCAAGGAGTCAGCTCTAGAGTCGCTTGGTCCACGTCTTGTCCGGGTAACCTGCATGCACCTACCTGGATTTGTCCCCGATGAGTACTTGTTACGAGCACTAGCCCCGCATGGGGAGATCGTCAAATTGGAGAGGTCATTCACAGTCGACAGGCCTTCAGTAAGGAACGGGCACCGTGTTGTACAAATACAAATGAGACACGACAATCCTGTTCCCAACTTTATTAGAGTTATGGGATACCGTGTGACATGTGACTACCATGGTGTCCAACGAGTCTGTAGCAGGTGCAAGCAAGCTGGACATTTCCCGTCAGACTGCAAAGAACCTTTCTGTGGGAGATGCTCCAACTTTGGCCATGAAGTCTCGGAGTGTGAAAGTCGCTGCCGGAAATGCAAGAAGGATCATGCCACGGCAGACCGCACCAGGCGTAAAACTTTTGCTGAAGCTGTGTCCGCAAAGCAGACCAACAACGATGGCAGTGAGGTTCTGCAGCAGCAAACACCTGGTCAAGAGCTTCAGGAAGGAAACATAGTGGCGTCGGTTACGGCTGGTGCTCCTGAACTTTCGATCGATAACTTTGTGGATGACGACCTTAAATCAGGGAACTGTGGGGAGGAAACCGACAGCACAACTATTTACGGCGAAGCCATAGACAGCCATGGTGAGTCTTCGTCAATGTTGGATGAAGACAATGAGGTTGAAATCAGCCCTAGCAACTTCGAAGCAGAGGAGAAGGTTGAGGATCCGGTACAGCTTGGCGGAAACGACATAGGACATCCCTTGGAGTTGCCGCCCCCTCAAGTTTCAACCACCAGTGGTCATCCAGTAGCCCAACGACTAGAGCGGCCTGCGTCATTAGCTGTCAAAAGGTTAAACGTAGCACGAGGTGTTGCTAACGACCGGAAAAGTGGTACTTTAGACAACGCTAATCCTGAAGAGAATGGCGTAACTAAACTTACACTGCAACAGCAAAGTGATCGCGATTCATCGTCGTCAGCCTCAGGTCCAGTAAGCAGCAAGAGAATGAAAGTAGGCAGCTCTTCAGAAACTAGTGATTATTCTACAGACTAAAAGCGTCATGTTTCTTTTCCTTTTTATGTCAGTAAGAATACTAACGTTAAACGCACAAGGGTTCAGAAGCGACACCAAACAGCACACCGTCCTACAACTAGCCCGTGCTCAAGGATGCGACATTGTGCTTGTTCAAGAAACGAACTTCATGAAATGGAGTGACGTTGTAGAATTCGAGAATCACCATAATGTGAAAGTTTTCTTCTCTCTTGCGACTCGAAAATCACAAGGGGTTGCACTCGTTGTTCTTCGGCATCAATTGGTGTCGAGATGCACTTTCACAAGTGACACGGAAGGCCGCGTTATTTCCGTTGAGTTTATAATTGGTTCGGATAAAGTGCGCATAATCAATGTGTACGCTCCAGCTCGTCAAGGACATGCCAACAGTTTCTTCAAAGATCTCGATGTGTTTCTGCTCGACCCCCACCCCGTGATTTTGGGCGGCGACTTCAACTGTGTCCTGGACGGAAACAAAGACACACGAGGCCAAGGGGCGTTACGGCCAGCTTGGCACGCGCGTGAACTCCGCCAGCTGGTTGCGCAATTCAAATTGAAGGACTGCTGGGATTTGGTGCACCCGAATACGTGCTGTCACACATGGTCCCGCGGGACATCACTCTCACGACTGGATCGTTTTTACGTCTCCGACTGCTTATCACAGAATGTTTCAGGCTGTGAAGTCTTGATGTTTCCAGCTGCCGCAGGCCACGTCTCAGATCATTTTCCTGTGCTAGTTGAACTTACAGGATTTCAAATTCAGCCTTTTCAAGAACACTTCTGGCGTTTTGATACGTCGGTATTACGGGAGCAGGATGCCGTACAATCCCTAACAGGTGTTACAACCACCACGTTAGCGGCAAGTGAAAACTTATCCAGACGTTGGGATGACTGTGAGGACCAATGGCGACAAGCGTGCGTACAAGCCGGCAAAGACAAGAAAGCAAAGTACATTGCCAAACTCAAAACCATAAGAACATATGTTAAGATAATAAAAAGAGGTGGCGCAGCTACTCTACTGGCACAAGACAATCTGCACCAACTGCTAATGGAGCAGAGACGCACCTTGCAATGGCTTATCAAGGCATCTTGTATCCTGCGAAGTCGTAATTGCCCGATCCAAAACAAAGACATGCTGCGCTATGTTCACAATGCTGAAATTGGTCACAATGTACGGCGCCGAATTGAGTGCGTTCGCCGTGATGATGACTCCCTTACATATGACCAGGAAGAGATACTAGCTCGGTTCACTGGTTTTTTTGAAGATCTGTTCAAGACTGAACGGCAAGGAGAATGGCCCCCGCCTAGTGCAGAGGGTTTTTGTTCAAATCTTCCTCAAGTGCCGGCAGAGTACCATACCCCGCTTACTGTACCAACCACGGCCTATGAAGTATACGAAACCATACAAGCCATGAAGACAGGATCGGCTCCAGGGCCAGATGGGTTTCCCATAGAGTTCTATAAGTCTTTCTGGCCGGTTATAGGAAAGGGTCTGGTAACCCTGTTGAATGGAATTCTAACATCTGGTGTCATGCCAGATTCCTTCAAACGTGGTCGGGTGATTTTGTTACCAAAGGAAGGAAACAGTGATCCATCAGACCCTGGCGCGTGGAGGCCAATAACGCTCCTGAACGTCGACAGCAAAATTCTGAGCACAGTGCTCGCCAGGAGGTTGGCGTCAGTTCTTCCGTTTATCATAAGCCCTTACCAGACATGTGGAGTGCAAGGTAGAAACATCTTCGAAAGCCTTACACTTATGAGAGACATGTTAGCCTATATGAACTCGAGTGGTCAAGCAGGTGTTTTGCTGTCCCTGGACCAAAAGAAGGCTTTTGACAGAGTGGAGCATGACTACCTTCTGTGGGTGCTGCAGTGTTTTGGTTTTCCTCCCAGGTTCACTGAGTGGGTGAAAAACCTATACAGCGATATATCTTCAGAAATCGTCGTCAATGCAGAAGTATCAGCCCCTTTTAGAGTCACAAGAGGGGTCAGACAAGGATGCCCGCTGTCCCCCATGCTTTTTATAATCAGTCTCGAGCCATTTGTTCGTAATGTTGCGCTATCTGCACGCATCAATGGGTTTCCTCTCCCTGGGACTGGAGAAGTTAAAATATCTGCCTATGCGGATGACATCGTTTTATTTCTAAGGGACAGCGACAGTGTAACACACATGTTCGAGATTTTCGGCAGTATGGAAAACTATCGGGAGCCCAGCTGAATTTACGAAAGTCAAAGGCGCTTACGGTGGCGGGTTTCAGAGAGCCACTTCCTCCAGACATATCATACACCCCAGAAATAAACATCCTCGGCGTGCTTTTCACACAAGCCGGAGCCAGCGAGCGAAACTGGATCGTGATATTGGAGAAACTTGCTGGACAAATTGAAGTGGCCCAGCAGTTCAACTTCTCTTTCCAAGAACGGGTGTTCTTGATCAAGTCTGTGTTCTGTAGCAAGTTGTGGTATGCTGCCCGCATCATGTATCCCCCAGCCAGAATCACAGCTAAAATCAACTCTCTCGTATTTCGTTTCTTCTGGAACGGAAGAAAACACTGGTTACCACGGGACATCTTGCGATGGCCTAAGTCAGAAGGTGGCTGGAGCTTTCCGTGTATCGAGATGTATTCCTCTATCTTTGCCATGAAAGGAGTACTGCACATTCTGGAACGAGTTGACTCCCCTGCTCGGCCGCTGGTACTGTTCTGGCTAGAACCATCAAGGAGAGTACTAGTGCCGCGTGGACTCGGAAACAGATGTCCGGCGGTTGAAGAACCACCATTGATTTACAAAAAGGTAGTCCAGATATTCAATCGTTTACAGGAAGCTGTGCCTGATCCGGACCCTCGACTCGCCTCAGTTTCTCGCTTATGCGAAGAACTCTTCCACAAAAAGAGCATCGAAGAAGGTGACGCGCACTTGGGCAGGTTCAAGAAGGGAAGGCAGCCCACTGGTCTGAACAGTGAAGTGAGCGATTTTTTCTGGAAAGCAAGTTGGCACATATTGCCAACGAAAGACAAACTGGCCAGGTGGGGTCTTCTCAGCAGTCCCTCATGTTCCAACTGCGGCGCGGAGGAGAATAGTGACCATGTGCTACGAGAGTGTGTCACAGCAAAGACTCTGTGGACACTCGTGTGTCGCCGCTTTTCCATTCGGTATCGGCCTATGCAACAGATGAGGACAAGGTTCGAACAGCTAATCATGATAATGACAGCTTTTACGCTTTGGAAATTTCGCTGCACAGCCGTAGCTCAGAATAGAAGAAACCGCCTGATGCACCCTAGACTCTCCATGGTGACTCAACTGGTGACAGACTACTTAGAACACAGACTGTTTTTGTTGGGTGAGCAGGAGTTTTTGCGACAGTGGTCCTGCCGCCACGTTGCTCTTCACAACGGACGTGTACGACTGACGGGGCTCATCTATACATAGTGTACTTCTCTTAGTTAGGCAACCATAGGTTAATGCACTTATAGTACGTACCTTGCATTTTTTGTATACTGGAACTGGAGAAGGTAAATGACATCGTTTTGTTTCGGGGGGATGGCGGCCGTGTGGCACACTTGTCTGAGATTTTTCGGCAGTCAGGCTTTGTAATATTTTGAACATTTCGTAGACGGGTGAAATAAATATTCTATTCAAATGGAATGATGACGTGGTGGGTGTGTGGTGTGGTGGTAGGTTCGATGAAAAGTAAAGTTTCGCACGTTCGGCAGCCATTAAAGGCGCTACCTGCTCCATTGCCAGGTGCGCATAAGCGCAACGCACACCAGGAATAGAACGAAATAGAAGAAAAATACACTGTCAGATGCAGTTTGAGCGCAGAATTAGCACAGAGGCAGTTCACTTTCATTGTCATAATGCTCTAGTTAGTCCGGACTGGTCCAGGAAGGCAGGTAGAAGAGATATGGCTTGTCTTTGATTATGAAGATTCACGACCTACTCTATACTAGAGACCTGGACAAATGGCAACCGCCTATGGGAGAGCCGGGTCATGGGCTAGTTACGCTAGTGGCCGCTGCATGCGCCACATCATTACTGGGGAGAGAAAATGACATGTGCACTACTATCATCACTGCCACCGTCGTTCATCTGCTGCACAGGGCTACTAGGCTGTTGCTAAGCACGCGCTACCCTCTTCCGTACCTCTTCGTCGTTGTCAACACAGCCCATCGTACATTACCGCGGTTTCGGCAAATCACGTGGTAACGAATAGTGCTAACTAGCGCCAAATCCCATAGCGTAGCGGCGATTGTCAGAACTACTACCCCGGTGCTGGAAGTTTTGCGGATGGCCAGGTCTCTAGTATAGTAGTAGGTCGTGTGAAGATTATCCCATTGGAACCCAAAGGCTGAGCGAAAGGAGCGGGGTGGCCTGTCATGCGCCGGACACCAGCCAGGAGCTATTCTCTTTGCGACGTAAGTAGTATAGAGCTGTTACGCACAACGACATCCTTTTTCTAATCCAGTTCTAGGAATTTCAAATCCACCACCCATTTCTAATCCAGGTGAAGCCAGGTCTAATCCAGGCTCCACCACTTCAGGTGATCCATCCAATTTCTATGAGATTGGCTACCCTTCATTGCCGCATTTGTTCATTCGCTTATAGACACCAAAATTATCTATTCTATTCAATTCTAATTTGGCTCATAGGCTTCCAAATCGCTCTTTTTTCTAATCCATTTCTAGGAATTTCTAATCCGCCACCCAATTCTAATCCAGGTCAAGCCACTTCTAAGTCCTCTGGTTGGTTGGTCACAGCTCCACCCCTTCATCCATCTAATGTCTATGTGATTGGCTACCATTAATTGCCACAACATCTGGTCACTCGCTCGTAGACACCAAAATGATCTTTCTATTCAATTCTAAGTCGGCTCATAAACTTCCAAATCGCTCACCTGTCTATTGACCCGGGGGGTGGTCACTTCCAGTCATTTCTAAAATCTAGTGATTGGCCTATTGGCTGCCTCTCATACATGCTCGATAGACTCATTTGTCATTTCCACTCTCTAGTTACTCGGTCACACTCTTTCAACTGCATATTGCTTCATAATTTCAACCGCAGCATAGACAACCGCTCATTGATCAATTCCATTCATTTCTGGGCCAGCTCACAGGCCCACCAAATTGCAGATTGGCTTGGGATGCTTTCTAGTTAAGCCAGGACAACGCTTCGGAACAGTAGGGACGTAGAAAAACACGGGAAATAGTTTTCAATGTTTATTGAGTACATCATGGCAGTCTCAGAGAGATTGTAGTTCTCTCTGGGGCACTTCCAGGCACACTGGACATTTCCATTAACATCCATGGCGTTTTTCGCATAAGTACCATGTGGATCACCCAGGCGTTCGTCCTTCTCCATCCACGGCTGAGTCCCAGACAGCACGCGAGAACAGCATGTCACAGAAGTATCAGTTCTCTTCCTGCACATCTTCTGGAGTGAAAAAAGAATGTTATGAGCTTCACTATTTGCATCATCCATTTAAACTTACCATATTCACAGCTTCCGTAAGGGTAGGATTCGATGTCATTGCAGAGGTATCGCTTGTCGTCATATGCCATCAGACTTCTTTTGACATTTCTGATGGTGTACATGCACTGTTTCTTTCCAACTATTGACACTTGCTCATTCGATACGCTCGTGTGATTGAACAAGGTATCGTGGTATGTCTCATGGAGGAGGTGCTTGCGTACAATATTTTTCTTTACCCCTTTAGCTCTTGCAATTTGCTTTTCTCCAGCTAGTTTGATAGAGTACATTTTAGCTTTCAAGCATATTACTTCTTCGATAGGTACACTACCAGTTTCGCTTTTGAATGCCCCAAGTCTTCCACGATTCTTTTCACTGTACAGTGGATGATCCCGATCAAAGGAAGACAAATCTAAGTGGTCGTCGGCGATCGCTCGTAACTGATCTTCGTAGTCCTTGCAGAATAGGCCGAGGATCAAAGAATCCGTGTCAAAGTAGCAGGTAATCACCGGACAAGTGAGCTTGCTCAGCAGAGTTTCGTAGTAGAATGAGTACATGGTTAATTTACTGAGTTCTAAAATCGTAAACCCAATCTGGAGCGGGAAATCGCATCGCACTTTTCTTTTGCGCATTTCGTACATGACACAATCTGGGGACAAAATTTCCATCCGCACGCATTCTGCCCGACTCCCGAGGCGACTCGCCGTCTCCTCATCGAAGGCTACTCGAATATCACGCATGTTAAATTTATTTAAAAGCGTTCTCCCGAATACCGCATTATTTGAGAGTTTATAGAAATTTTTTTCGAACGTTGTGCTCGAGGCAACGCGCCTGGCAACATTGTCCTCGATGTAGGGACGCAGGAATGGTGCCTGGCGAAATTTTAGGATTCGGTGAATTTTTGTCACCCTCATGCCCAATCTACAATAGAGTGCGAGCAACGCGTAATGAACGACGTACTCGACCTTGTCGTTGCACGTGAGCAACAGCTTTTTGCTGTTAGCAGGCTGATACATTAATTCTTCGAGAAGCCCTCGCTGGAATGGCGAGAGCCATTCCTTCGGGACGACTGCCTTCTCGGGAACCAGGGGGAAGTATCGCGTTAGAGCGTGGATAGATTTTGGATACTCCAAGTCACATACGTACACATACCCCACCTCCGAATCCGTGGGGTGATGCATAAAATCCACGGAGCTAAAATCCTCGACCCATTCGAAATCACCGGCAGGGAGGTGCTTTATCATACTAAATCCGTAAAGATTGTTGCAATCTATGTATGATATGTACACCTCCTCTTGATCAGGATCATAGCCGCTACACAGAGGGTTATTGGCACGCAAATGACGCCTGCTCGCCTGACAGAGCCCACCTCTAACGCCCGATTCGATGGTTCTGTACATTTCCTCATCGGTAATCAATTCCAATTTTGCATTCGTATAATTTAACGCGCATTGCCACGAATAGGATGCCAGAGAAACGCTATGAAGCAATTCCAATCCGCGTGCGCTGTAGCACAGGCGTCGGAAGTGCTGCATTATGTCTGCATGTAAGAGGGCATCCGTTTTCAGGTACAATGTGTTATAATCCCGTAAACTCGAGCACCCAAAATGTTCAAATACATGCACAGCGTACTGGTAGTCCTCATCGCTTACATCTTCCCCAGTTAGATCATTTCGAAAAGCGGATTTTTCTGGGAGACTCAACTCGTCGTACACTGCAAAAGAACTAAGGTAACTGTAAGGGAACACACCTTTACGAAGCAAAATTTTGTAGTCGTCTCCAAATACCTGCTTCAAGCATTGGAACGCCTCGGCTCCCCCCATGGATTTGACGGTTTCCACGAGGTCCCCCAACGACGAATTTAGGTACTGCATGGTATCTCTGAAGAGGAAGGTACCAATTTCGAACGAACGAATTTTTTCCATGGAGCTGGCCACAATGAAGGGAGGTCGCTTCCACCCGAGAACGTGAAATTCCCGTAACAGTCCAGCCAGATCATAAGACAAATTGTGGACCATGATCGGCAATTTTTCTCTGGTAGTGCACGCGACGTTACAGGGGTTGCACAGTGTAGCGATATAATTTGTCTCACCCGCAGTACAATGCTTCGAATGATCATGATGCCGGACACGAGGTAGGTCTTTCGCGAATTCCAGTTTACAGTATGCGCAGTGGGTAGCAGCTCTGTGCTTGGCCTGTTGTTCATCGCTCAACACCATTGCAGCGGGGCAGGCGTTCAAGGCAATCATTTCATCACGCATTTCCATGAGTGCCTTCACACACTGCTTTGCCGCATCTTCCCCATGGTGTGTTCTAATGCGCATCACCTTTGAGTCATGGGTACGCACGAGCACAGCACAGAAGCTAGAGGTAATGTGACGTTGCATGCCAACACCACTGGGTGCGAGTACGCTCTCAGTGTCCAACGCAACGACATAGTTGTACTGTTGCATGTACTGTATTTTAGTAAACTCTACAAAATTTTTTCCCGGCTCGCAAAATTCCAACAGGATTTCGTTTATGTCCGTGCAAAGGCGTCGATGTTTCGCCATGCTCTCTTCCTTCACGAAAGAGCGTGTGCAGCGTTCGCATACAAAATGGTTACTTCTTGTTGTCAACAAGCGTTCGAGGGACTTTATTCCAAAAAAATGCTCATCAACCTCCAAAAGATGAATTTTCTTTTCGAATTCCAGTTTTGCGGGTCGCGACACGTGCACTCCCTGATCAACATAGGCGTAGACATACACGGATATCTCGTTTTGGACTTCAAATTCATCCAGATCAGAGAATGAAACAGGGAAGCGGCTTGGCCACCAGTAATCTGCTGCATAATTTTCACATTTTTTCCACGAATTCCTTTCCTGTGGATGCAGGAGAGCGAGTGTATTGTATTTAAAACATTCACCCTCCTTGCGTGCTGGTAAATGGATATTCGTTAACACATTCCTGCGTTTAGCCAAATTTGTGGGAAGTACCCCCTCGCATCCAAACTTTTTAGTTTTCACAGCGGAAATACACATTTGAACTTTTTGGACGTCTGTGGATACAAACCCACTACCCTCACGCTGGTAATTTTCAATGCGCCCGGTGGACTCCTGAATCACGTCCATCAAAGTATTTGCAATAGCTCCGTCGCTGTGGACTTCGCGAGCAAGCGCCATAAAATGAGCTATGTGTGCGGTTATATCCCCTCGATTTTCTTTCATCATTAGAACATCAGAACAAATGCAAAATCTAAAGGGTATTCTTTGTGCTCGCAAAATAGCAATTATATTGTGGAGGTGGTTCATTAAATATTGTCGCAAGTCCTCTACTCCCTGATCGTGAACAGATGCCAATAGCACAAACGCTTTGACGGTACCTCGAAATGCACTATCAGTTTGAAAGAAAGGCAGGAAGGAAATGTCCACATAGGGATGTGATCGCTCGACGTGAGCATGCAATGTGCCAGATGAAATGTCTGGAGAAGATGGTGAATTCTCTTCCAATGGCTCATCATCACCGATATCATGAGGATCAAAAAAGCAGAACACGCATCTAGGCACTGAAAAAAAAAGAAGCAACACTAAGAAAACGTGCACCACAGAGCGTGGATGAAAAATACTTACTTTTGAAGCGAGCTCCGCACACTCCCGAAGCGATGCGAAGACTGCTGCCTCTTTACACATCCTCCCCACTTATATAGCGGCGACCTCGCTGCATGCCCCAACATGCATGGGTGCGAGGAGTTGTCATAGCCTAAAAATAAACTTGCTCTGCATGTTCAAGGTCGCAGCTTGCCCTTGGCTTCACGTAATGCTCAGTCCGCCTACACCATTGCCGCACCTGAGTGCAAAGTTCGCTATCATCACGTGTCATTCCGATATGCAAGTTGCTTCCATGATCAGGCGCACAACCATCCCTTTTTGTTCACAGTGGCTGTGGAATTTCAATAATATTACTTAAATGAAACAAGTTGCAGTGAAATGCAGATTCATCTCAGACAGGAATTTCTACCCTCAGCGTTAAACCCTCAGATACCAGCATTTCTGCTCGAATAGCAAAATAGCTATGACTTCAAAAATTAAACACATGCTAACAAACTACCATCAACTGACAAAACACCCATTTCTGCTGTCAGATAATTATTGCATAATGCTACATGCACAGCCGCATCGTCGTAAAGAAACCACAGGACAAGGGTACACAAATTCACTTAAGCGATGAGGGAAAAGGCTTAAGACCTCAGGAATAATCGCAGAGTCACCACACATCGCTACGCGGCTAGCACAAGATAACAACAAGATACTAATGGCGGGTAAAATCGTAACACTGCTAAACAAGCCCCAACATGCCATGATGACGTCACAAACCGGGAAAAAAGCACACACGCGCGCGCACACAGCAGCTCAGGAATGCACAAGGAGAGGTGCTTTATTGGAATTTCTACTCCTGGCTCAGACTGCTCAAATACCCATAACTGCACGATTAAGCACTGCTTACTTCATCGAGCACCCAACAAAATCTAACAAACAAACAAAAACAAACAAACCCACTTTCCATGATAGAACACTATTCAGCTTTACCAAGTGATTTTCTTCTGCTTTAGCAGTGAAACAATAAAAGAGCCATGAAAAATTACACGTACTTTTGCTTGAATAGCTATAACTGCCAAAAAAAAAGAAAGAAAAGAAGAAAAAGCGAAGCCCATGCTAATAAATGGAGAAAAAGGCACTAATTTCTGCTATCAGATAATTATTGCATAATGCTACATACACAGTGGCGTTGTCCCTGTGTAAAGAAAGCACAGGACAAGGGTACACAAATCGAATTGGGAAAATCACTTCTACTCGCGCAGCATAATACGATATACGCTGATATTTTTTTTTTTTTTTACGGGCGAAAATTGCAATAAGAAGCCACTGCTACGCAAGTGCAACAACCCTTATTTTTAAACCAACATTTCATGCAATACCACATAAATTTATCACTCGAGTCACACGAAAAGGCGTACACAATGTACTTACTGGTTAAGTGGGGTCACAGTTGCACACACACACAAACACAACACAGACACAACGAGCGACAGTGAAAAATAAGAAATTACACGCACTTCTGCGCGAATAGCAAAGTGTCAAGCATGACAAAACACATTTTCTACCACCAGAAAATTATTAAACAGAATAATACAATCTTCGCAAAAACTAAGCTTGTGTGGCAAACACACAACCTGAGGGACACACCCATTCACATCTGCTTTCTGAATTTGTTATACATGCGTGAGCGATTCGATAAGAATATAAAGCACGATGCTTGGAGAAAGCATATTTCATGTGTAGCTCAATCTACTCTATTGAAAATGCGATAAACCTTATTTTTCAAACAAAAAAAAAATCACAGTCGGCATAATATACGACAATATCGGCAATATCACTGAAGTCAAACATATTGAACTTACTTGTCAAGTGGGGTCCCAGTTGCACAAACGTGCACGCGCACTCACACATTTTTAGTGCCTCACAACGAGCAAAAACCCGAGGTCTATTCACAGCCACAAAAATTCGTATTATTCCTCACGTCAATAATTATCCAACCATCGTCAAAACGGGGAACACGCATATGCCAATGCGAAACAATAGGCCTTCCCGCCGGATGTAATACGATATCGCCAGTCGACCGTCCCAAAGCAGAAAAGAAACACAGCATCTCAGGAATGCATGTCGCCTATACATCCAAGAACAGCGTGCAGCAATTATAATACAGAATAGGATTCATTTCTTTGTACTTTTGTTTGCTTGCATATAAATATTTCACAAGAAATATTACAGAGTGTAAAAGGAGCACTGCATTCGCTACACCCTGCTCTTATCATTTTTAAACAAACCAGTTTTCATAACCACACTACCATTCACTAAATAGGGGAGTCACTAATGATTCAAATAAGATAAAATATCATTCCATCATCATTGATTGCAAACTTCACGCAAGAATAAGCAACTGCTGCGCGTCGTATTTTTCTTATAAGAAACACCAAATCTCACCGTGTTAAACACCAACAGCAACGATTTTTTTTATTTTGTATTTATTTTTGTCGTTTCCAGCAGCTTAATACTTTGTGCGAGTCATCAAAAATTTAAAATTTCTGATCTGCTGCTGTTAAAGTGATAAAACAGTGTGCCCGCACGGGGGAAACCATAACGGAGCGCGCGTCATTGCGTCAAGCGTGTCCTAACTGCGTGAACGGGCCGGGATGCGGCTCGCGTGGGGACGCGGTTCAGGCGCACTGTTTTATCACTTTAACAGCAGCAGATCAGAAATTTTAAATTTTTGATGACTCGCACAAAGTATTAAGCTGCTGGAAACGACAAAAATAAATACAAAATAAAAAAAAATCGTTGCTGTTGGTGTTTAACACGGTGAGATTTGGTGTTTCTTATAAGAAAAATACGACGCGCAGCAGTTGCTTATTCTTGCGTGAAGTTTGCAATCAATGATGATGGAATGATATTTTATCTTATTTGAATCATTAGTGACTCCCCTATTTAGTGAATGGTAGTGTGGTTATGAAAACTGGTTTGTTTAAAAATGATAAGAGCAGGGTGTAGCGAATGCAGTGCTCCTTTTACACTCTGTAATATTTCTTGTGAAATATTTATATGCAAGCAAACAAAAGTACAAAGAAATGAATCCTATTCTGTATTATAATTGCTGCACGCTGTTCTTGGATGTATAGGCGACATGCATTCCTGAGATGCTGTGTTTCTTTTCTGCTTTGGGACGGTCGACTGGCGATATCGTATTACATCCGGCGGGAAGGCCTATTGTTTCGCATTGGCATATGCGTGTTCCCCGTTTTGACGATGGTTGGATAATTATTGACGTGAGGAATAATACGAATTTTTGTGGCTGTGAATAGACCTCGGGTTTTTGCTCGTTGTGAGGCACTAAAAATGTGTGAGTGCGCGTGCACGTTTGTGCAACTGGGACCCCACTTGACAAGTAAGTTCAATATGTTTGACTTCAGTGATATTGCCGATATTGCCGTATATTATGCCGACTGTGATTTTTTTTTTGTTTGAAAAATAAGGTTTATCGCATTTTCAATAGAGTAGATTGAGCTACACATGAAATATGCTTTCTCCAAGCATCGTGCTTTATATTCTTATCGAATCGCTCACGCATGTATAACAAATTCAGAAAGCAGATGTGAATGGGTGTGTCCCTCAGGTTGTGTGTTTGCCACACAAGCTTAGTTTTTGCGAAGATTGTATTATTCTGTTTAATAATTTTCTGGTGGTAGAAAATGTGTTTTGTCATGCTTGACACTTTGCTATTCGCGCAGAAGTGCGTGTAATTTCTTATTTTTCACTGTCGCTCGTTGTGTCTGTGTTGTGTTTGTGTGTGTGTGCAACTGTGACCCCACTTAACCAGTAAGTACATTGTGTACGCCTTTTCGTGTGACTCGAGTGATAAATTTATGTGGTATTGCATGAAATGTTGGTTTAAAAATAAGGGTTGTTGCACTTGCGTAGCAGTGGCTTCTTATTGCAATTTTCGCCCGTAAAAAAAAAAAAATATCAGCGTATATCGTATTATGCTGCGCGAGTAGAAGTGATTTTCCCAATTCGATTTGTGTACCCTTGTCCTGTGCTTTCTTTACACAGGGACAACGCCACTGTGTATGTAGCATTATGCAATAATTATCTGATAGCAGAAATGAGTGCCTTTTTCTCCATTTATTAGCATGGGCTTCGCTTTTTCTTCTTTTCTTTCTTTCTTTTTTTTTGGCAGTTATAGCTATTCAAGCAAAAGTACGTGTAATTTTTCATGGCTCTTTTATTGTTTCACTGCTAAAGCAGAAGAAAATCACTTGGTAAAGCTGAATAGTGTTCTATCATGGAAAGTGGGTTTGTTTGTTTTTGTTTGTTTGTTTGTTAGATTTTGTTGGGTGCTCGATGAAGTAAGCAGTGCTTAATCGTGCAGTTATGGGTATTTGAGCAGTCTGAGCCAGGAGTAGAAATTCCAATAAAGCACCTCTCCTTGTGCATTCCTGAGCTGCTGTGTGCGCGCGCGTGTGTGCTTTTTTCCCGGTTTGTGACGTCATCATGGCATGTTGGGGCTTGTTTAGCAGTGTTACGATTTTACCCGCCATTAGTATCTTGTTGTTATCTTGTGCTAGCCGCGTAGCGATGTGTGGTGACTCTGCGATTATTCCTGAGGTCTTAAGCCTTTTCCCTCATCGCTTAAGTGAATTTGTGTACCCTTGTCCTGTGGTTTCTTTACGACGATGCGGCTGTGCATGTAGCATTATGCAATAATTATCTGACAGCTCAGAAATGGGTGTTTTGTCAGTTGATGGTAGTTTGTTAGCATGTGTTTAATTTTTGAAGTCATAGCTATTTTGCTATTCGAGCAGAAATGCTGGTATCTGAGGGTTTAACGCTGAGGGTAGAAATTCCTGTCTGAGATGAATCTGCATTTCACTGCAACTTGTTTCATTTAAGTAATATTATTGAAATTCCACAGCCACTGTGAACAAAAAGGGATGGTTGTGCGCCTGATCATGGAAGCAACTTGCATATCGGAATGACACGTGATGATAGCGAACTTTGCACTCAGGTGCGGCAATGGTGTAGGCGGACTGAGCATTACGTGAAGCCAAGGGCAAGCTGCGACCTTGAACATGCAGAGCAAGTTTATTTTTAGGCTATGACAACTCCTCGCACCCATGCATGTTGGGGCATGCAGCGAGGTCGCCGCTATATAAGTGGGGAGGATGTGTAAAGAGGCAGCAGTCTTCGCATCGCTTCGGGAGTGTGCGGAGCTCGCTTCAAAAGTAAGTATTTTTCATCCACGCTCTGTGGTGCACGTTTTCTTAGTGTTGCTTCTTTTTTTTTCAGTGCCTAGATGCGTGTTCTGCTTTTTTGATCCTCATGATATCGGTGATGATGAGCCATTGGAAGAGAATTCACCATCTTCTCCAGACATTTCACCTGGCACATTGCATGCTCACGTCGAGCGATCACATCCCTATGTGGACATTTCCTTCCTGCCTTTCTTTCAAACTGATAGTGCATTTCGAGGTACCGTCAAAGCGTTTGTGCTATTGGCATCTGTTCACGATCAGGGAGTAGAGGACTTGCGACAATATTTAATGAACCACCTCCACAATATAATTGCTATTTTGCGAGCGCAAAGAATACCCTTTAGATTTTGCATTTGTTCTGATGTTCTAATGATGAAAGAAAATCGAGGGGATATAACCGCACACATAGCTCATTTTATGGCGCTTGCTCGCGAAGTCCACAGCGACGGAGCTATTGCAAATACTTTGATGGACGTGATTCAGGAGTCCACCGGGCGCATTGAAAATTACCAGCGTGAGGGTAGTGGGTTTGTATCCACCGACGTCCAAAAAGTTCAAATGTGTATTTCCGCTGTGAAAACTAAAAAGTTTGGATGCGAGGGGGTACTTCCCACAAATTTGGCTAAACGCAGGAATGTGTTAACGAATATCCATTTACCAGCACGCAAGGAGGGTGAATGTTTTAAATACAATACACTCGCTCTCCTGCATCCACAGGAAAGGAATTCGTGGAAAAAATGTGAAAATTATGCAGCAGATTACTGGTGGCCAAGCCGCTTCCCTGTTTCATTCTCTGATCTGGATGAATTTGAAGTCCAAAACGAGATATCCGTGTATGTCTACGCCTATGTTGATCAGGGAGTGCACGTGTCGCGACCCGCAAAACTGGAATTCGAAAAGAAAATTCATCTTTTGGAGGTTGATGAGCATTTTTTTGGAATAAAGTCCCTCGAACGCTTGTTGACAACAAGAAGTAACCATTTTGTATGCGAACGCTGCACACGCTCTTTCGTGAAGGAAGAGAGCATGGCGAAACATCGACGCCTTTGCACGGACATAAACGAAATCCTGTTGGAATTTTGCGAGCCGGGAAAAAATTTTGTAGAGTTTACTAAAATACAGTACATGCAACAGTACAACTATGTCGTTGCGTTGGACACTGAGAGCGTACTCGCACCCAGTGGTGTTGGCATGCAACGTCACATTACCTCTAGCTTCTGTGCTGTGCTCGTGCGTACCCATGACTCAAAGGTGATGCGCATTAGAACACACCATGGGGAAGATGCGGCAAAGCAGTGTGTGAAGGCACTCATGGAAATGCGTGATGAAATGATTGCCTTGAACGCCTGCCCCGCTGCAATGGTGTTGAGCGATGAACAACAGGCCAAGCACAGAGCTGCTACCCACTGCGCATACTGTAAACGGGAATTCGCGAAAGACCTACCTCGTGTCCGGCATCATGATCATTCGAAGCATTGTACTGCGGGTGAGACAAATTATATCGCTACACTGTGCAACCCCTGTAACGTCGCGTGCACTACCAGAGAAAAATTGCCGATCATGGTCCACAATTTGTCTTATGATCTGGCTGGACTGTTACGGGAATTTCACGTTCTCGGGTGGAAGCGACCTCCCTTCATTGTGGCCAGCTCCATGGAAAAAATTCGTTCGTTCGAAATTGGTACCTTCCTCTTCAGAGATACCATGCAGTACCTAAATTCGTCGTTGGGGGACCTCGTGGAAACCGTCAAATCCATGGGGGGAGCCGAGGCATTCCAATGCTTGAAGCAGGTATTTGGAAAGGACTACGAAATTTTACTTCGTAAAGGTGTATTCCCGTACAGCTATGTCAGTTCTTTCGCAGTTTACGATGAATTGACCTTGCCAGAAAAATCCTTCTTTCGAAACGATCTCACGGGGGAGGATATAAGTGAGGAGGACTACCAGTATGCATTGCTCGTATTTGAACATTTTGGGTGCTCAAATTTGAGGGATTATAATGCATTGTACCTGAAAACGGATGCCATATTACATGCGGACGTGATGCAGCACTTCCGACGTCTGTGCTACAGCGCACGCGGATTGGAATTGCTTCATTGTGTTTCTCTGGCATCCTATTCGTGGCAATGCGCCCTAAATTACACGCAGGCAAAATTGGAATTGATCACCGAAGAGGACATGTACAGAACTATCGAATCGGGCGTTAGAGGTGGGCTCTGTCAGGCGAGCAGGCGTCATTTGCAGGCTAACAGCCCTCTGTGTAGTGGCTATGATCCCGATAAAGAGGAGGTGTACATATCATACATAGATTGCAACAATCTTTATGGATTTAGTATGATAAAGCACCTCCCCGTCGGTGATTTCGAATGGGTCGAGGATTTTAGCTCCGTGGATTTTATGCGTCACCCCACGGATTCAGATGTGGGGTACGTGTACGTATGTGACTTGGAGTATCCAAAATCTATCCACACTCTAACGAGGTACTTCCCCCTGGCTCCCGAGAAGGCAGTAGTCCCAAAGGAATGGCTCTCGCCATTCCAGCGAGGGCTTCTCGAAGAATTAATGTATCAGCCTGCTAACAGCAAAAAGCTGTTGCTTACGTGCAAAGACAAAGTCGAGTACGTTGTTCATTACGCGCTGCTCGCACTCTATTGTAGATTAGGCATGAGGGTGACAAAAATTCACAGAATTCTAAAATTTCACCAGGCGCCATTCCTGCGTCCCTACATCGAGGACAATGTTGCCAGACGTGTTGCCTCGGGCACGGCATTCGAAAAAAACTTCTACAAACTCTCAAATAATGCAGTCTTTGGGAGAACACTTTTAAATAAATTTAACATGCGTGATATTCGAGTAGCCTTCGATGAGGAGACGGCGAGTCGCCTCGGGAGTCGGGCAGAATGCGTGAGGATGGAAATTTTGTCCCCGGATTGTGTCATGTACGAAATGCGCAAAAGAAAGGTGCGATGCGATTTCCCGCTCCAGATTGGGTTTACGATTTTAGAACTCAGTAAATTAACCATGTACTCATTCTACTATGAAACCTTGCTGAGCAAGCTCACTTGTCCGGTGATTACCTGTTACTTTGACACGGATTCTCTGATCCTTGGCCTATTCTGCAAGGACTACGAAGATCAGTTACGAGCGATCGCCGACGACCACTTAGATTTGTCTTCCTTTGATCGGGATCATCCACTGTACAGTGAAAAGAATCGTGGAAGACTTGGCGCATTCAAAAGCGAAACTGGTAGTGTACCTATCGAAGAAGTAATATGCTTGAAAGCTAAAATGTACTCTATCAAACTAGCTGGAGAAAAGCAAATTGCAAGAGCTAAAGGGGTAAAGAAAAATATTGTACGCAAGCACCTCCTCCATGAGACATACTACGATACCTTGTTCAATCACACGAGCATATCGAATGAGCAAGTGTCAATAGTTGGAAAGAAACAGTGCATGTACACCATCAGAAATGTCAAAAGAAGTCTGATGGCATATGACGACAAGCGATACCTCTGCAATGACATCGAATCCTACCCTTACGGAAGCTGTGAATATGGTAAGTTTAAATGGATGATGTAAATAGTGAAGCTCATAACATTCTTTTTTCGCTCCAGAAGATGTGCGGGAAGAGAACTGATACTTCTGTGACATGCTGTTCTCGCGTGTGGTCTGGGACTGAGCCGTGGATGGAGAAGGACGAACGCCTGGGTGATCCACATGGTACTTATGCGAAAAACGCCATGGATGTTAATGGAAATGTCCAGTGTGCTGGAAGTGCCCCAGAGAGAACTACAATCTCTCTGAGAATGCCATGATGTGTCTAATAAATGTTGAAAACTATTTCCCGTGTTTTTCTATGTCCTTACTGTTCCGAAGTGTTGTCCTGGATTAACTAGAAAGCGTCCCAAGCCAATATGCAATTTGGGGGGGGGGCTTGTGAGCTGGCCCAGAAATGAATGGAATTGATCAATGAGTGGTTGTCTATGCTGCGGTTGAAATTATGAAGCAATATGCGGTTGAAAGACTGTGGCCGAGTAACTAGAGAGTGGAAATGACAAATGAGTCTATCGAGCATGTATGAGAGGCAGCCAATAGGACAATCACTAGGTTTTAGAAATGAATGGAAGTGACCACCCCCGGACCAATAGACAGGTGAGCGATTTGGAAGCCTATGACTTAGAATTGAATAGAATAGATCATTTTGGTGTCTACGAGCGAGTGAGCAGATGTTGTGGCAATTAATGGTAGCCAATCACATAGAAATTAGATGGATGAAGGGGTGGAGCTGTGACCAACCAACCAGAGGACTTAGAAGTGGCTTGACCTGGATTAGAATTGGCTGGTGGATTAGAAATTCCTTGAAATGGATTAGAAAAAAGAGCGATTTGAAAGCCTATGAACCAACTTAGAATTGAATAGAATAGATAATTTTGGTGTCTATGAGCGAGTGAGCAAATGTGGCAATGAAGGGTAGCCAATCACATAGAAATTGGATGGATCACCATGAAGTGGTGGAGCCTGGATTAGACCTGGCTTGACCTGGATTAGAAATGGGTGGTGGATTAGAAATTCCTAGAACTGGATTAGAAAAAGGATGTCGTTGTGCGTAACGGCTCTATTCTACTGACGTAAACCGTCGGCACTCCAGCAATATGTGCTTACCATCGCCCGCTACTCCCCACGCGAGGCACACTGGAAACTCTATACCAGGCCCATTCTGAATAGCAAACGCCGGTAAACTGGGACACAAGTACGAACGATGAATGAGCGTCTCGGTTGAACGTTTGGAAATGGAAAAAAAAAAAAAGGGGGATGCAAATCCGGACGGTTAAAAGGACGGTCGCATCCGCTCCAGTCGATTTCGAAGCTATAGTGTCATTTAATTCCTCGCGGACCACTGACCACCGCATCTAAAATCCCACGCGAAATACTCGTGTAGTTTCACTGTTATTCGACGGAATACACGAGAAGAGCAGATGGCGGATGTTGAGAGTATGCCGGAATTCCCTCTCTGGAAAAACGAGAAAACGTCATTCTGTAACCGGCCAATGATGGCACGCCTTTGAAAAAAGGAATGCAGCGGCCGTCTCATAGAGTTACTCGGCGTCTGGACGGCGCTTTTCCTTTTCTGCGTGCCACCCCCTGACTCCTCCGGTTACGGAGTGACGTCACGCCGCTGGAGCTTCTGCTAGAGCACTGCACGGGCCGACTTTTGCGGGCCCGACCCGGCCCGGGCGCATCGAAAAATGGCCCGGCCCGACCCGGGCCCGGACCTTCATATTTTTATGCGGCCCGGCCCGGCCCGGTGACCCAGTGACTAGAGCCCGGGCCGGCCCGGCGTCTAAGCAAATAGAGCCCGGCCCGGTGACCCGGCGAGTAGATCCCGGCCTAGTATTTCCAGCCGCGACGTACGCGTTTCTGGCGATTATCAAACAAATTTATAAGTAAATTTATAAGGAGAGAAGACAAACATACAAGTGATGGCGGTTTAACAGCGTAACCGCACGAGACCAAATTAAATCCAGAACGCACGGGGCGTTATCGTTACACTGTCAAGATTTTGCGGAGATAGAGCATGCTGTCGACAAACTGCTTCTCCCAGTCCCTATCCCTCTCACCAAGCTTTGCCAAAGTGATTGTGAAATATGTGAGGAGTGAGGAGCAATGTAAAGTGGCTTGGAGAATGTTCTAGAGGGTCGAATCATATGCATAATGCAGTACCCTTTGCTTGTCTTTGCAAAATATGCACAGGAATGACGCAAGCGCATGATGATATGAACTAATGCATCTCCAATGTGTGGAATTAGCTGCGTGTCCCGGCCGGGCCTGACTCTCGGGAACATATTTGTCGGCCCGGGCCCGGCCCGGCCCGGCCCGTGGTGCTGGCGTATTTTGTCGGCCCGGGCTCGGCCCGGCCCGGAGCACACAGCCAATAACAAGCCCAGCCCGGCCCGCGGGCCGGGTCGGGCCCGGGCCGGGTCGGGGGCCCGGGCCGGGTCGGGGGCCCGGGCCCGTGCAGTGCTCTAGCTTCTGCAGCCCCGGAGACAGCGCTGATCTTTAAAATTCGTTTACATCTAAGCACTTTTCGGACGAAAAAAAAAATAGCCATGTAGGCTGTTGGTCAATGCCGAACACAGTGGTACCGGTTTTGTATATGGGTTTCTGGATACGACAGTAAAAAGGTTTTGATTAGACCAGCTGTTGTAACTTACCATGCCAAATCAGAAAAAAAAAAACGCGTCCGCGACAGGACTCGAACCTGCAATCTTCTGATCCGAAGTCAGACGCCTTATCCATTAGGCCACGCGGACCACGGGTACAAATACCATAGGTAATCTGGAAAACTGGAATATCTGTGGAGGCCCCCATTTACCTGCTGCCTTCGGTGCCCTCATCTCATCTGCTGCAGTAGAGTCACGTAAGGCCCATTGTCGGCAACACATATCGACTGAAAACGTCACTTTATTTTTTTTTATCTGTCTTATTTTTATTTTTGGGGTGCCCATGAACAGCACACAGCAGAAAGGCCTGACTAATGGTGCTCCTATAGTAAACAGGGGAAACAAGCTACAATCACAAATAAAAGCAATTAAAAGAAGGACACCACAAATTGTTCTGTCACCAGCGTCAGGAGCATGCTCCTCGTATGACGCACAATATTTAGGAACTATGAAGAAGGGAGCGTCGAAGTACGCGCACAAAACTGTGTATGTCATTCCTGAAGAAATCAACAGCTCCACAATGAGAGTTTGAAACCTCAAGATGGGCGACTTTTCCGAAAATTTCTAGATGCATAGGGCGTTCTATGTGTCCTATAATAAGTGGACCCCCCCCCCCCCCCCGCTTAGATCCGCGCCTGAGGTACACGATGGTTAAGAATGTTCTATATTTTTGTGCGCTGTATCACTCTCTAAACGTAAATGCGAACTTCCGCAATGTTGTAGCAATCTGATAATCCTTTTTCCGTAAACTGTACACCAGAGAGGAATGGAGGCATAACTAATACTGCATTATTTTCTACAACTACTGTGCTACTCCTGGTTGCAGGAAACCGTTTCGCGGACACTATCTGATCACCTGGATTAATGTACTGTAGAAAACCAAAGTCAGCAGTTGCGTAAGGATCTGACGTACACCCAGTCACCCACCCGTTTGTTTTCCCCACGACCGACGATCTCACTCCAGAAATTCCACCTTCCACCGCGCGCGGCGCGGAAATGCGCTCTGAGGCTTTAGCGCTCGGAGCTTCATACATAACTAATAGATCGCGGTAAATTCCTTCAGAGAGCATGGCTAGGAATAAGATCATTTATGTCTGGAAAGCGATCACTTGACAGTTCTCAAAAACCTTCGTTCCGCCCTCGATCTGCTCCGCACCGGTCTTGGATATACCGGTCTGATGCAGTGTATAAGTAGAGTGGAATAACTATTGAAACTTCTCACCAAACTTGCTATCCCTCCAAACACAAGGTAAGCCCTTTTAACAGTACCTGTGACATGATCGCTCAAAATGAGTCTACTGCCCAAAGTAACACCAAGATCGCGTACCATGAACACAAAGGTAAAACTGTGGTATCGCTGTGGTATGCAAACATAATTTTTGTAGTACAAGTCAGTACCTTGGTTTTCTGGAAGTTTAGCACGAGGCCATTTGACAAGAGCATTTATGTCTTCATGAATGAAGATTAGAGTTTTTATGGCGCATAAGCGACTAGGGCTATAGTTCCTGAATGAAGAGACATCCTCCAGGTGCAGCTAATGACCTGAGTAACTTAACGTCATAAGCAAACAGAAGTGGTTGATAATGCTTCATTGAGCTTACAAGGTCATTGACAATAACAGTGAACAAGTGAGGGACGACAGAAGTTCCAGTAAGCTTTTTTTCTAGCTCTTTTTTTTCACCCACAAACGCGTTTTGGAGTAGCCAGTTCTGACTGGGTCGGGACTAACTCTCCATATTTTTCTTTCTTTTTCCAATCCAACCCAATAAGCGTGTTTCAACGAGCACCGATAACTTTCACCTGGTTTGAGCGATAAGTCAAGTAGCCCGTCAACCTGTCGCAAACTGAGTCTGAAAGGCCATCATGCCCCAACTTGGAAATCAACCGTGCCATCAAAATATACCGTATCTACTTGATCCCTGTGTCTAACATGTGAAGCAAAAATAATATTAAAAAAGCAACTATAGGTTGGTTTAGACTGAGCGACCTTGGCACCTGATAAGGAGGGGGGAAATGACGCGACAAGTTGCTATAATACGTAGAACCATTTCGAAAACTTTTAAAAAAAATTACACAAAAGGGAGACAGGCCTGTAATTTTTCACTTCATCACATTTCCCACCTTTGTGAATAGGAACAACCTCCGAGTGCTTCCACAGTTCGACAAAATGGAAAACGTACCCTGTGACAGTGACGGGTTAAATATTCGCGGGAGTACCGGTAAGAACATCGCTGCAACCCTTCACTATAAATGCAGGCACTATGTCGGACATAGTGCCTGCATTTGCCTGCCTTTTTGGAATGGGGTAGGGTCCTGCACTCAACGCAGGGAAATATCCCTGCACATCATCATCATCATCCATTAACCTATGTTATTGTTGTTGTTGTTGCCTGCCTGCCTCCATTTGTAGCAAAGAAAACTGTTAGTGTGAACATAGTAAGTCCACACCAACAGTTTTCTTTGAAGTCTCTCGACCGCATGACAGGCATCTGTTTCTGTAATTTGTGGCAGTGAGAGGCAAGCAGATGTACTAGAATATGGAAGGGTGTGCAGGGTCTTGTTCGCATCATTGATGAAAAGTAGCCGGCAAAACTTCACTCACTTTAGAAGTGTCTGATTTAGAAGAGTCACATACTTGTAGGGATGCAGCCTCCTGGAAACAATTGTTTGTACTTATTAAATTTATGTTGCTAGTTCAGCGTGCCTCTGCGTCTCTCTCTTCTGGCCATGTCGCTTCTGTCTTTTTACCGCTGATGTTTTATTTTGTCAAGTGCCCTGAAGAGAAATCCTATGTTGCAAGGGATTACGTCGAGTCCTGGTAAACTTCGAGAAAGTTTTAGGACAACTATATATGTATAGAGGCCCACTTGCAGCAACATAATCGTCGTTGCTCTTTTTGTCACGATTATACAGTTTCTTCCGCTTTGCGCGATATTCACAAAATTTCTGACACCATAGTTTATCACCACTGCGTTTAAACTTCCTATGGTATATTTCAGCTTTTTCCCTTAACACGTCCTTAAGTTCGTGAGAAAACCAGTAAGGATACCGTGATTTCCTTCCAGTCGCTTTCGATATAAGAGTGTCAATACTGGCTCTCACGACCTCTGTCAACTTCGACACAGCTATATATACATCAGCTCCAGTAACCCAGATAAGAATCGTCATAATTACCGGAGGGGAATGTCTTTAATGGTAAAAAAAGAAAAAATACCGGTTGCATACATAAAACGATCTGAGAGCGGTGTAGCTTTTGAAGAGAGACAACAAACAACAGATAAATGTATGCTGATGAATGGGGAAATTTGCCACATGAGGTGCGGCCCACTATACCCCAAGGCACAGTGGACGAAATGAGATGTGACATGATGATGAGACGATGAACGACGCTGAAGTGAGCGGTCGACAGTCAGTGGCGTCGGTGAGTCAACATAGGGGCGAGAGCATCAACAAAACGCTATAGGCAAAAATACAGCACACAGGGGTACGCAGGCACATATAGAATAGAGAGGAGACCGGTGTCACGGAGAAAGATAAGGAAATACTGTAGAGCACGACGATATTCGATCATGTTAGACCAAGGGCCGAGGATGTTTGCTAATGTGACTGGTGCGATAGCGATCGATTGCAGGCGACACTGAAGTCTTGCTCTTTGGGAGTTACTATAAAGATGGCAGTCGACTAGCACATGCTTGCATATCTGCCAAAACGGCACAGCAAGAGCAGAGCATGGAGTCGGAGCATCCGAGGAGATGCTTGAAATGAGGGGTGAAAGCAAACCCGGGGACGGAGCCTATGCATCAGCGATGCAAAATAGCGAGGCACACGGGAAGGCATAGTGAAACATAGGTCAGGTCATAGAGAGGCAGGTGACAGACACATTTACTGTAGAGTGGATGGGGGGGGGGGTTACCAAGAGTCAACCTTTACAGTGGGAAAACTGACAGGTGTAACGTGCGCTACATAATTATCACGTAACAACAGATCAAGTGTACTACCAGCAGGGTTTTTAATGTTTTCAATCAAGTCATTCTGCCTTAAAGGATTACGGAGGGCCATCCAAAATATTTTCAATTTAAGACACCTGATGAAAGTATATGCGTCAATTTGGCGAACAGCACAAAAGGTTTTTTTTCTCAGAAGAAAACGTACACAAACACAGCCGCGCTCGTTCACTCTCGACTCACCCCCCCCCCCCCCCCCCGGGGTGTAACAAGCAGGAGAGGGACGACCTATGACTTCATAACGTCCGCGCGGTGAGTCGAGGTCAGCGCCTGTCTTTTGTGCGTGAGGGCCACGGGCGCCACAGTGACTGGAATGCAACCTCGTGGCCACCCTGGACAACAGCGTCATGGATAAAAAGGGCGTCACACACTCGGAGTTCTGATCACGTGTACGGAGCGCAGACACAGCTACTTTGCGGTCACAGCAGAGAACCCAGCGATAATGCTTTTGAAGTCTGTATATGTACCGAAGAGCCTGTATATTTTTGATTACATGGTAGCGCCGAGAAGCAACTGTCGGTACGAGCGGCGTACAGACGTGAATATATGGCGCGAGAATAGCAGGAAGGCGTAAAGAGAAGGGTGGTTAGTACACTCTCAGAAAGAAGGATAGAGTTGTTACACCAGCTCCCGTGGCTGGCTTCGTGACAGGGGCTTCTGGGTTCCCTGGAACAATTTCAACTGCCGGCTCTGCCCTCAGGAGGAAACAATAGAACATGCTTTTCTCGGCTGTAGGGATGCCATCTTCTTCTGGGATGTCTTCCAGCGCACATTCAAGGAAGATATTTTCTTGTCTCCCCGTTCAATTCGCTATCTTCCTGTGCGGAGTGGTAGCGCACTGCCGTGGGATATTTTAATCCTATTGGGATTATATGCGTTGTGGGTCGCACGTAGGATATATGACGCCAATGAACCGCCTGTAGGATCGTGGCCAATATTTCGGGCGAATGCTGTTTTCACTGGGAGATTTTCTAATGTGCACGTCTTGTGAGGAGACATCCCAGAAGTGGCTGCACGTGATTGACCTCCTTCGGGCGGGACCCGTTGACTACTGAGACATTGTTGTGTTCTTTTTCCCTTTGTATTGCTCCATCCCTCCCACCCTTTTGGGTTGTGCTGTAAGTTAGATGCCTGTTCGCAGAGTGTCACTGGAAACTATAGTGCTGTAATGTAGATAGTGTACATATCTATTGTTCTACACCGTATCTTGTATATACCATTGACACATTAAAATCAGTTTGAAAAAACAAAACAAAAAAAAAAACAGCTCCCGTGGCATAGTGGTTAGGATGATCGCTTTCCACGCCGAGACTGGGAAGTGACACGGGTTCGAATCCTGTCACCGGCTGTGCTGTCTGAGGTTTTCCCTGGGTTTTCCGAAGACTTTCCAGACGAATGTCCTTTCCAGAAGTTCTCCCTGAAGTCGGGCTAGGACGCATGCTAACCCACCCACCCACCCACCCGCCCTGTCCCCCATTCCTTCCTGCTGCCCTCTCTCCGTCTGTACGCCGCTCATAGCCACAGTTGCTTCGCGGCGCTAACACGTAATTAAAAAAACTTTTGAGGGTAACTGCACTGCAACATATGTTCGGTTCAAAAGGTTGTAAAGTTACTCCCCTGGTTATGGGTGCAAAGTTACACCTCATGCAAGGGTGTAACGTTACCACATGTAGCAGGTGACTATGCCACCTACAGAAGGGCGTAATAACAATAATTCAGGGCTTGATGACGCGAGACAGCTGCGATCATGAGCGACGCCACAGTGGTCGGGTCTCTTTTTGACCCCTGAGGGTTCCCTTCTTAACGTGCGCCGAAATCTCGGCACACGATAAACCATATTTAACGCCGCTCGCGGAAGACGGCGTGTCTGAGCTACTTGCACCCTTCCACCAAGTTGTCGCCGTCCTCGGCCGGGTTTGAATCTGCGATATTTGGATAAGCAGGGGGAAACGCTGCCGACTGAGCCACCGAGGGCGGCCAAAGAGATGCAACACTTGCGTTAAATGCACACAGTCACAAGATTTGCAAGATTTTATCACCCTACCATGAAGGTGGTAACGAGGACAGTTACCACCCTTGTGGTCTTGGAGCAAGGAGGTAACGTACGCACAAAGTGGTAACTCGTGGAGTTACCACCTTTACACTTTTCTTCTTCTTCTTCTTCTGAGAGTGTATATACGCCATGTTCCGACTTAGGGGACAACTGTGCCGACAGAAAAGCTTGGATAATTGCATAGAGTTCGGCTGCCGCGCATGATGACACGTGATACAATCGAAACTAGTTTTCAATGATGGTGTCAGGAATCGCAAAAGTAGAAAAGGAATTGTCAAATGAGCAGGATCCATCCGTGTAGGCATGCCTGTGACCGCTATAAAACCCAGGCATCATACCCAAGACGCACTGTTTGATGACAGAACCTTACTGGGAACACCAGGCACGTGAACGAATACCACAGGGGAACGTAATACATATGGCGCAACAGTGGAGGGATGTATAGTGAGATGAAATCTACTGAGCTGACTTTCGTATTGAGTGACGAGCTTATAAAACCCCAACCAGAGGATGTTTCCTATGACGGGTCATGAGGCGAGTGCCTCTTGCACCCGCACAGCTTGTACTAGCGGTTCTTTTCCTTCCGCAAGCACACAACTGCCGGAAGCTGCTCGAGGCAAACCCAGACCAAGGCGTAAATTTTGGGCAAGTACAGCTTTTGCAACATGAGCTCCGATGTGTTCAAGACCCCGTGAAGGACTGGCAAAGACTGTAGTGCCTTCTGATGTACAAATCTGTGCATCAGTAAATGTACTGACTACTAAATATACATCAGTGAATGTACTGACTAAATTCAGCATGCCTTCGTGCACCGTTGTTTTTACTCGCACATAAAAGAAACCTGCAGGAAGTACTGTTCGATCAATGTTCCCCTCGTACTATACCCTGCACTCTAAAAACATAACTTCACCGCAGGGTACGTTCTATACGCCAACCACTAATACAATCAACCAAACATCGCTTCCGATTCGAAGAGACAGGGGGAGCGTACGCCTTTTTGTGGCAATTATCATATATCAAAATTGCCACAAAAGGCGTGCGCCCCCTCTCTCTTTCAATCAGAATCGATAACCCTATCATTCGTGGCAATGGTTGGCGCACATCGTGGTATGCGCTGAAGTTCTGTTTTTAGAGTGTGGGAAAGCCAAATCTGACACAAGCAGGACAGTCCGCTATAGGAGCACAATCAGAATGTCTCATGGATGTACTTCCAAGGACGAGGACGCGATGCCCTTGTGAGGACGCTTCACGGACGCCTTGTGTTCTCTGAAAGGACCTGAGTAGTCTAAGATCTACAGAAGCTTCCCCATCTCATGTGCCATCGAAGGGAACGCAGGATGTTGCGATAAGCGTCTGCTTTCAAGGCGTTTTTCTTAGTATATGCGGTGTCCAAGTCAAGCCGGCGTCCAGAATTACGCCCAGAAAGAGGTGTTGCGTTACTATGTCCATGGTACAGGTTCCCTAGGGTTGGGGGAACCCCTTTAGACTTTTACGTGTAAAGGGCAGGACTCCTGTCTTCTGCAGCGAGACGTTAACTCTAACTGTTGGACGAAGAGGGAAGACAATTTAGAACGTCCAGTGCGGTAACAGATGATGACTAAATAAATAACAGGGAACGAAGCACTCACAAAAAAGATGTAAACCCTAAACTGTATACGACTAAAACATTCCGCGATCTTTCAACTCCCGTGAGGGAGGCACCAGCTTCCTCCAGTTACGCACTCCTCACGTGCAATACATTCCAGGTTACCAGTTTTGAATCACCAAAAACAAGAGGTAGGTTAACAAAGACAACGGACACTCGGGAGACTTTCCCGAGATCGCATCAGCGTCGTCGGCATTCGCATGTCCGCACAAAACTCATACTAGACGAATATCGACAGAACTTTGGCGGACGAATTTCATCAAAAGCACCGCCTACGCACCATCACTACGCAGTGCGTGGAACAATTAGACAAGCCCCACTGGTTGACACTCGCAGCCCGAAATGTACGCTCCGTACAGCTCCACGCATAAGACGTTGCACACGTCTATGTCCTCCGTAAGACATCACTTGTGTGTCTTTCCGAGACGTGGATGAAGACGGAGTGACCGATACAAGTCGACAGCTACAAGTGCTGCTGCGCGGCGCGGCGCAGTGGCAAGGACAACCGAGCGGCCGGGGTTGCCATTTACCTGCGTGCCGGACTACTGGCTGCACCACTGGAAGTCACCCTTCCTGGAGACGACGTCGGAGAAATTTGTGCCGTGCAGTATCCCACAGGGCTCGTGGTGGCTGTGTGTATACTTCTCGCCTCGCGCCGCGCCCGAACTTCAACGTGGACGTTTCACTGGCCAAGACCACTACTTTCCTAAGTGATATGTCCGAACAACTGGACCTTCACCTGTGCACCGACATCCGCTAACCCACAACTAGACATAGCTCATGCATAGACTTGGTGTTCCAGAACAGCCCCCTCGTTCAGGACACCATTCACCTCGCCAACCATTTCAGCGACCACAGATCAATACTCATCACGCTTAAATAAATTTGTCTACACACTTTCATCCGGCCTCATTTCACCACACGCGCAGCTGACGCTGAATTTAGCGTTACACGATTCGTAACCGTCCTGTAATCTTTATCCGAAGAAGCCTTCAGAAGAACAGTAGAGGAATGCTCTAGGTTCTCTACAGCATCCACAATGCCGCAAAATGAGGACAAGTGCCCGGAGTTTTAGTCGTGACAAATCAAAAGTGAGTGCATGCCCAAAAGGCTCAGAGTTCCGACGAGCGCGATATAGCCGATAGTATGAAAAGTGCTAACACCAGTCTTTCTGTACCGCGCGAAATTTCCGACAGTTGGCCTTCCGTTGTCGCATGATTTTCCGGAAACGCTTTGAAAGCCGCTGGTTGACGTGGCAGTATCGAAAACACATTGGGAAACAACAAAGTAAGCAATCGCTGCCTCCTAATAACCTGTCCAGACGCGCCATTCCTTCGGCACGATGCTTTGACATTTAGAGTCGCCTTTATTTATTGCCCTTAGACGGGTTCCGCTTTATTTATCCAGACTGCATTCCGGACTGAGATGGGTGTGTGGCAGGACGTATCGCCTTCTAGGGCGCCTCTTTCTGGTGGTCGTGCCAATAGCGAGTTGGATCATTACTGCGTGCGGTCATAAATTTAAATTGTGCGAGGGTGTGTGTCAATCTTTGATAGCGACGGCAACGACTTATTGCCTCGTTGTATTGCGTACGAGTGTCCGGAATGTGGGGAAAACCTAAGTCGCTACAAACAGTAAGAGTACAAAGAGTAGTAAGAGTAAGGTACAAAGAAAGGTGTTGAAAATAATAGGCCAGAATCCAAACTGAATGAAGAGCGGAACACCAGAATTAACCTTCATAAACCGGAAGCGAACTTGACGATGAACAACCCCCGTTGGAGAAGGCGCTCTTTTTCGTTTCTACGCTCAACCCACACCGGCAAACTACACTGCGTTGCACGAAAGCGACCAGCGGAATTCGCCTTTAGTTTAAGAAAAAAAAATCAAACTTTCAGTTGGTATGTCTTCTCTCCCGTCAAGCAAAAAACTACGCCTAAAGGCCCAACCGCATGAGGCGTTTTGCGAGCGGTAGAGTGCCGAGCTTTCCCAGCGGCAAGCGACGTACGCTGTCGAGAAACACCCAAAGCTAACCGTAAGAAGCGTTTCCGCAACGCGGGGGGGATGGCGTCTCATGCCAACGTCTCCGTACTCTCTCAAGGAAGGAAACTGCACATGACTTGATAAACACTTTCATTGCAAGTGAAAAACTCTCAAACGCAGGTGCTATTGAGTGATAACATATTGTAACGAACACGATACCGCAGCAATGCGCACGCACGGGGTCATTTGTTGTGAATACCGGTCCCACTATTCTCAAGGCACCGAAATACACGAAGCGGACGTAGCATTCCAGTTGACATATGATCAATCTGTTACAGACCTCTCTTCGTGTTATGCATTTTTGGATGCTCACACAAGAATTACGTTTTTAACATGCGCAACAATCTTCTGATCTTCTGTCGAATGAGATCCTCCTGAGCCATCCGAGCAATCCCGCGTTCCGCCATCTATGGTATATCCCGAGAAATGGCGCGACTGGATGGACCTAGCCTGAGCATAATTGAGCGCACTTCTCGCACATCGCATCTTGCCTATCATCCGCCACGAGCGCTATTCATTCGGAAAAGAAACATCGTCGTAACCAGTCACATCTCTTCTCTACTTGGTATCAACATATTTTCTCTCTGCGCTGTATACGCTATGCAAGTAGGTCAGCCTTTCGCACAGCCCCTCAGCTTTTCCCTTTCCCCTCGTGCACGTAGAACGGTCTCATTGGATCCCTCTCAAATAAGGTACCACAACAACTGCGCATGAGGACCACGTTGCTTCATCTACCATAGTGTTGTTGCGAATACCCCCTTATTGCTGCTTTCTGAGTGGACAGACGCTTGTCACGTGCTTTCTCCAACCCTTTCTTTCTCTCGTGCGCAGAAACGTACTATAACTGCGCAATCAAATTTACAAAAAAGAAATAATAATTGATAGTAAGCAGACGCGGGCGGCCGACACGATCCTCGCGAGACGTAAGGAAGCGCCCCGTGCTTTTTATTTCTTTGTTTTGTTTTTTTTTATTATCAGCTCAAGCGCTCCTTATGCCTGCACTCTTAAAAATGAACTTCACCTCATAGCACGCTCCTAGCCAACCATAATCTCGAATGATATCGTTATCCTCCCTGATTTGTTGAAAGCGGGGGGGGGGGCGTACGCCTTTTTTGTGACACTTACGCTGTTCATAATTGTCACAAAAAAGGCGTACGCCTTCTGTTTTCAACAAATCAGGGAAGATAACGATATCATTCGAGATCATGGTTGGCTAGGAGCGTGCTATGCGGTGAAGTTCATTTATAAGAGTGTGCTTGAGCTGTGGCGCTCTACGTCACGAGTCACGTGCCCGGGTACCACGTTACATCACAACGTTCCCTCGTTCTTCGATACGCTCTTTTCACGAGTGGAGGGTTCTTTAAAGGTGCGCGGAAGAGATGACACGCGCTCGTATGTCACCTGCACTCGTCATTCTTTCGCGGGAGCTCATTTTATTCGTTGCAGAACACGCTGAGGCGAAAAAGGAGAAGAAAAAAGAATTGGTGTTTGTGTGTGTGGGGGGGGGACACTTCAGTGCTCCTTTAAAGCAGAACTCCACCGCCGCGCGGAACCTCATAGCTCGGAATTTCGGGCCTCGAAACTCACGATCGCAATCATCTGATAAGGTGTGAGTTCAGCCGCCGCTACGAACTCACGTGAAGGTCGATATGGCGTATCGTAAAGTTCGATCATGTAGCATATTAGTGCACTCACCGGATAATATCACACTTGTAAACAGAGCAGGTGTGATGTTATCTGGTGAGTGCACTAATATGCGGTATATCGATAGTATTTCTCAAAACTATCGATAGTGTCGAAAGTTTTACGATAATTGACTATCGGTAGCACTTTTCTTTTCTTCATTACTATCAAGAGGTAGGATTTGGTTCTCATTATCGATGCTTTCGTTCCTATCTTCGTTTTCGCAGTGGAACAGTGACAACGAAAACAAACTCACACAGAGTATCACGTGGCCTCGCGGTTGGTTTGAGCGGCACGAGAAGCTCAAGGTCAGCGTCGGAGGGAAAGCTGCTCTGTACTGAGGCATTTTCTTTTTCGATTTTTATCAGCTTCCCGATAGTTTCCTTACTATCGACAGTCGACTATAGTCTATCGATAGTTCTATCGACAGTCTTCTTACTAGCGATAGTGCTATCGATAGTTTCCTTGCTCTCGATAGTGTGATTCTCATACGACTATCGATAGTGTGATTCTCATACGACTATCGATAGTATTGATAGTACTATCGATAGTTTTGCACCACTATTCCCCTCACCTTCTTGTTGCAACGGAAGCATTTCTTTTCGTCATTTCCAACCAAAGAAACAATAGAAAAGAATAGAATAGAAATAGAAAGAAAAAATTACGGCAGAAATCGCTGTACAGATTGTCAATGAGATGCGAAAGCATTTAAGAGCTCATCGCCGGCATTCTCCGACGATGGACAGTAGAGGCCTGTGAAAACTGAAGTAGCTGACGTACTTGGCCACCAGCCCACCACTAGCTTGTCTATGCTCCTGAGGAAGACACAATCTATAGCACTTTCCGTACGGGTTGTGGTAAAGTTCCGCGAACCAGTTGTCCTTGCGCTTCTTAATGTCCGCATGGAAGTAGCACATCACAGTCATGGACATGTTGTGCTCCTTCAAGTTTTCTACGAAGGTGTTGCTTGCAGAGTAATTGAAGAGTTTGACTAGAAGGAACTTCTTGACCTTGCCTTTAGGTGAGCCCGGCGCAGTGTATACCAGCACGATGAGGGGGGCATCCAGGTATAGTCCACTTCTAGACGCATTCGTGGGGTAACTTCGCCAATCATGCTGGCGGTTACCGTGGCACAGAGAGCGTCCCAATGAAGGCTACTGAGGGATGCTCGTGTGTTTTCTGCGTTGGGTAGTTCGCCACTACCTTATTCGCAGATCAGGAGTAACGTGACACCACGCAGCCTGCGCGGGAAACGAGAAGGCATGCAGGGAAAGTTAGCGTTAAGGGAGCAGTGTCCCTTATGTTAAGTTACTTAGTACCATTGTCCACACATGTGTGGGAGGCTCAAGAATGTGGGCACAAGTGCTTTTCACAGGAAAGGTCTGAAAACCCCGTCCCGCGTACGGGGAGAATACAGCGTGAGGAAAGATCTTTCTGAGAAATATACATGAGAGTTACCACACGCGTGTTTTCGCACGAGCTGGTATCGGACACGGGAAACAGAGATGTTTCAGTCACGCAAATATAACGAAAATACGCCCGTTACCATTCCCTGCTCAATACTGCTCAGTGTAAACAATGGATATCTCCGTCGCTTGTGAATGTTGCAACGTACGTTATTTACAGGCGCCGTGTGCACCTCTAAGGCTGAATGCACATTGAGGAGTAGTCTTATGTTTCCATTCATTATTACATATGCAGATGCAGAGTCGTAGCGACGTGGGGGCGAGAGGGGCAGCCGCCCCGGGCGCCCCGGACCGCAGGTCCTGGCAGGTTGGGTGGTCAGGATAAAGTGGGAACGAAGAAAATTTGAATTTACGATCTCAGCAAAGCAAATAAGCGTTCTCATTTCTTCCTTTACACGGCTTCTGGCGGCAGTGGGAGACGGGGGGGCGCTTCAGATTTACACTGCCCTGGGCGCAAACCTGCCTCGCTACGGCTCTGTGCAGATGCACAAGTACCTGTGCCTGTTAGGATCTCCCACACAATGTGCTAATGTGTGTTTCTTTTATAAATCAATCAATCAATCAACATATACCGACTCATAAAAATGCAAACCATACCACAAAGAGAGCACATACCAAACTCAACAAACGACAATCATCGCCTTTCACCCACGTCACGTTGTAATTGGAGTACTTAAATCAGAAGCACGCTGCATTGGGCTACAACACGAAATTCAATCACTCAGAACACATGCAACGCTACGAAACGAGAACATAATTCATTTTACTTCCAAATGAGATCTCTAAACGCATCGGTAATCCATTCACTGGCCTTGCTCCCTAGCCCCCTCCACGCACATACAACAAAGGAAAAAAGACTAAAGCGCCAGTTATTCATTGCCGAGTTCATTCGAGATAACGCCGGCGAGATATTTCACTGAGCCACTTCCGAAAAGGGATACTGCGCCTCTTCTTAAGACAACTCGTTGTGAATAGAGAAATAGAGGGGAACCAGAGCGACTTCATGGCGAACAAGGGATAATGAATAGCCACAGGGCGACCGTTCTCAAAGGCAACGGAACAGAAGCGGCCCGATGAAATTGGGAATACCACCATTTCAAAGCGTAGCTGACACAAGCTGTTTGCTAGAAAATGCTCGACCAGAGCCATGTCGTAGCGGTCTTTCCTTTCTGGCAGTGATTTATGCGATGTTGTTGTTTTTTTTCTTTATTTGCGTTGCGAAGGGCAGCGTAGTTAGGCAGCGTAGTTAGGCAGCCCGTTGAGGGCGTTCACCAAAAATTGGACTATTGTACTTGCGATGTGAAAGAAGAGAAACAGCAAGAATACAAACGTCGTGCTCGTAGCTGCACTCTGTTGGGTTCTTCTTCCTAGGGGGTTCTTCTTCCCTGTTGGGTTCTTCTATTTCCAAAAACACGGTACGCCAATAGCCTTATTCCTTCGAAGTGGCTGACATCGCAGTTCTGATCTTTGATTTGAGAGCTTGCTTTATGGAAGTCGTTTTCGTAGGGCGCTTCCGACCTGCTAAAACTCGCTATTTATATATAGAAAACATGTAGTTCAGGTTCTTCGTTGCCACACCTTGAATTATACCCTTTGCGGTCCTCACAGTGCAGGACCTGAGTGCGCTATCTCATCTTCTATTGATGGCTTCTATTTGCCCCACCTTCCATAGAAGTCATGCTTTCTTGCTACCTACTAGAACTACTTCGCCCACCTTGAATTCATCGCCATGCTGGAATGATGTTAGATGTGCCGACCGAAGCTCTCTCATGAACCCTCTCCTCCAAGCAATCCATAACTCCCTTAACATCTGTTGTCTGGTTTTCCATACGTCACTCAGAGATCCCGCCTGCGCATTTTCTCCTGGCGACAATGCCGTTACACGTCTGCCTGTCAGAAACAACGCAGGTGACAAAGGCGTTGATTCGCCGAATTCGTTGTATGTGTTCGTTAGGGGTGCTGAAATTATAACTGCCTCCACTTCCGTAAGTATAGTTGCAACATCGTCGAACTCCAGAAATATTCCTCAAATTGTTTTCCTAATGACTTGTTTGATGGAGAGTATCGTATGCGTTCGTAGTACCACACCAGAGAACAACCACTGGGATGAACTTCCAGCTAATACCTCTGCAGGCGAGATAGTAATCGATTTCTTGGCCTTTGTTTACGTGCCAGAGTTCTGTAGTTATCTGTTGCTGCGTTTGAATGTGGGGCCGTTGTCACTGTATATCGTGCGACACAGACCTCTTCGCGAGGTAAACCGCCCAAAGCAACGCAGGAAGCTATAGGTCCTCAGGTCGGTTTCCAGCTCTAAATGAACGTCTCTTGTAGTGGGCCATGAGACCACCATTATGTAGACCTCCATTGTGTCCTCCGATGTTGTAACTAGTGGTGGCCCTGCGAAGTCGGTCCCAATGGTAGAGAAGGGGCCTGCTTCTGTGATTCGGTCCTCGCAAGAGAGCCGCAACCGTGCCTTCCCTTGAAACGCTTGCATAGTGCACAGTTTCGGAGTATCCGCTTTACAAAACATCTTCCTCTAATATCCAGTAGGCATTGCGGATTTCCATGAGAGTATCCCGCGTCCCAGCGTGTAGGACCGTCCTGTGTGTCTGCTCAGTTCCGTGTAGGACGACTCATTTGGCAGGGTAATTAGATGTCTCTCTTCGTATGACGACCTTTATTTCTGGAGTCTTCCGGTCAGCCTCATGATCCCGTCTTCATCTAGATATGGCGGGTATTGGTACAAAACACTCGATCGTTTCAGAGGCGTCCTTTCACGCATCTGTTCGCGATCCTGTACAAAGCTCATCGTTTTAACCGTTCTGAACCAATAATTTGCTGCCGCACACATTTCTTCCACTGTTAGCCGACCTGTCTGTGCTTGTCTGCAGTTGTAGACGAAGCGCATCGCCCATATCCCAGTAGAGAACTTCAAGATGGGGAAGGTAAACTTGCCGAACTGCCTCACGTGTGATCAAGTGGAGAACAGTGAACATATTAATTAACTGCTCCAGATGCAGTGTCCAACGTAATGACCTCAGAGACGCCTTGGAAAGACTGGACCACCGTCCTCTCGACTTAGGGAAGCTCCTCGGAGAATGGCCGGGGGATCTTAGACAGGGTGCGACAGCTGCTTTAATGACATTTCTTGTGGACGTTGCAGCGCCTCTAACTTTTTAGACTTACTAGATTTTTTATCTTCAAGTGTTTTGGAGTAGCCGGCCCCTGTGTTTTGTAGGAGGCACCATCTCCATATTTTTATTTTCTAATTCCCACTCCAAGAGAACTTCCGCTTCTTTTTCTGTTTTACGTAAATAGAACGTTTCATTTTTTCACATATTTGCGGAAATTCCCGTTCAATTGTCTTGAAGTGGTGCTGTATAGCGTTGCAGCGAGTAAGAGGGTACTTGGCTTGGTTGCGAAGGTCACTCTTGTCATCCTCCAGGCTTCCGGGTCTGTTTTGAATTCGTCACTTGTTGGCGCATTTTTGAACCAAAGAAATCTGAGGGCGTCACGATCGTCAGGTGCTATTCGATTTTCTAGGAAGGCCTTTTCAATATTTGCTGTTAAAGCGACAACGAAACTGAAGGAGCAAGGTCAGGATGTTAGGGTGCTGTAACTCATTTTTTGGGGGGAGTACACGCTGCGGTCCTTGCCACATATATCACTCCCTTTGGGGTGTACAATTACTCTCCATTACCCTCGTTAAGGAATCTCCTCACGCCCTTCATAGCTATGAAGGGAGTGCGGAGACTCCTTTAAGGGAGTGATATATGTGGCAAGGGTGTACTCCCCAAAAAGGAGTTACAACACATCCTTTTTTTAAGAGTGTGGTTTGGTCCTGCATGCATCGAACAACACGGCACTTTGTTGTGATACTGTCCTGTCGAATTACAGCGTGATGTGGCAAGTAGAATACCGGCCTTCTATTACCGGCTCTCTATTGTACTCTCCCAATTGCTCTTCGGGAGTCTTTTCTACTTCTCGATATTTTTTACATCTCAGTCAATCAATCAACCTTTTCTACTGACTTTTCAAATACTGACGAACTGCATTGTCCTATATCTCTAGCTTGGGTTGAGCTTGTTGCAGATGCTGCACAAGCCGTCTACCTTGGCGTTTCTCCCGTTATCATCCAAGTCAGTGTCTTGTTCCCACAGGAGTCGAACTTCGTAGTGACCATCTATGAACATGATATTGTTGTTAAGATCTTCCAAAATTGATGTTTATTATGCTGGCTTTGACTTTCTACCTTCCAAAACCGAAATTTTCAGCCTCCCAAAAGTTCCGCATGAGCAGCTCAGCTGTGCAATCCTGGACAGACGTGCGTAAGACGCAGGGCCGGTACTAGGGGTGTGTGGGGCCTGAGGCAAAGGCACATCGCGGGGCCTGTTTCACACCAGCAGTAATGAAAAGATAAGAAATGATAAGATTTTCGCAGTGGGAGATTTTAGCAGTACGGGAAATGGCAGTAGGAGAGAAGGGTGCGAAACCCTCAGTATAGCTTGCAGGGTTGGCAAAGTGGGACTTTTTCTCATCACATGACGGAATGGCACATAACACATTCTTCTCTCATTTCTGCTTTAGTCGAAGATCGCGCGTGCGATGAAGTGCATACTTGATATTTAAAAAAAACGTAATCCCTGGTTGAGGGCTTCGTGCGCGGGGCCTAAGGCGGTCGCCATACCCCCCCCCCCCCCCCCCTATCGCCGGTCCTGGTAAGACGGACACGTATGACGAGACAGATTCCTGTATATTTGATCCTCCGTGTCCGCTAAGCACCCACCCCAGCTTTGTACAGTGCTGGTCAAAAGTTTACGGAACACGCTCCCGCATATTCCTTCCCCAGAGTGACACGAATGGGACCGCACGGACTTACAGACATGTGCCTAGGTATTTCAGTCACCCGTTTGCAAGTCCGTACGGTATAATTCGCTGCCAGCGTGTCACTCTGGGGAACGAATGCGCCGGAGCGTGTTCCATAAACTTATGTCTAGCACTGTACTCATTGCGGCAAAGCGAGAGCTTATCCGCTGTATAGTGCCGTCGATGAGCTCCCAGTAGTTATTAGCTCCTACAAGCAGAGGCAGATCTAGGATTATTCCGTGTGTGTGTGTCGGGGGGGGGGGGCATTCTGCCTTGGACAGCATCCTATTAAACTACATAAGGTCAAATCTCTATGCAATGATACAAAATGGGGGGGGGGGGAGGGCTCAGGACATCCGGACTCCCCTGATTACAAGTATCTCCACTCTTTTAGTGTTGCTGTCAACACCATATTCGCTAGCCATACGGAGCTTACGGATCAGTTTTCGTGTCCCACTCTGGGGCATAGCTGGGTTCTGCGGCTGATAAATTTGTTCGGTCTCCGGCGCGTCGATAGCGTGGTAATGGCCGTTGAGGAGGCGTATAGTAAAACTCGAACCTTCTTGAACGCCTTTGACGTTGGATGATCACCGGAACCTGTGGCTGTGAGCCCTCCGTATCCGAGGTGTTCGCGTTCCAAGAGCTGAGTGAGACAACTTAGCTGCGATAAAACTACGCTGGCTACCGATGTCGAACAAAATTCTAGCTTTTCTGCTCTTTCGTTTTCCTTCAAGGGTTGCCATAATGGTTTGCAGCAACACCAGCTTGCTGTTAGTCTCGTTTGGCTCCCATTTGGCTCTCGTTTTGCGTCCATTGGCTCCCATTGTCATCGTGACTTCTGAATCAAACTGAGCGCTGTCCGAAACTGCACTATTCGTAGTTAATCCTGCAGCCCCTTGTTATGCTTGTACATGTCGTCTGCTTGTTGGAAGTCGATCAGGATCGCATAGTGTCGCTGCGTGTCTTTTTAAGCATGTCTTGCAAACCAATCACGATCTGCACTGTCTTGCAATGTGGTTCCGTTTGATACATTGGAGACATCAATGTCTGGACAACAGCGACTTTTAGTATACCATTGGTAACGTCACCGTCAAGTTATGGTACCTAACCGGAACCAATGACAGAGTGCGTGAATCAGAATCTCATCTGTTGATTGAGTGCGATAAACGCGGTAGTGTACCGGGCTCCCGTTGGCGGTACACTAAAACAGTTTCTCTCGTAAGGGCATAGTTGCATCACAGTCAATCGCTCCATGCTGCTCTGATCTGGACAATACGCATGCATGTGACAAAGGCCTGTTTCACACGAACGTTTTTCTTGTCCGTGTTTTTAACGGATGCAAAACGGACCCATTAGAACCTACGGGGTTCGATTACCCGTAGGTTCTATTTTTCAAGCAAACGGACAAAAAAAAAGAAAAACGGACTGTGAAAGAACCCTTAGTCGGTGGTCCTACCGGTCTCATAACTCATAAGAGAGCGTGTCATGTTGGTGTTTGGAATATTTTAATAACATAATTGTCTAATTATGTCATGTTGGTTGTTAGTGCCGCTGCTGTTAATCCAGAAGTCGAGTTTGCCTTTCGTCCAGACACATACGCTTCATCACCTGATTTGAGCGTTCCTTGGGCGTGTTCTTCCGCCTCCGCTGTGAGGCGAATTAAGTCCTGCAAATCCTTGAGCGCCTGCTTGCAGTCAGTCACGCCAAGTGAAGAATCAGTGGCTGTTCCGATACGAGCCGCTGGCAGCAGCGAAGTGGTATAGTGTTCGTACTGACAGTTGCCTTGGGCTTTAGCATCTTCTTGTGATGGTTGGCAACCAGTTTCGTGGGAAGCTTCCGTAAAATTCTAGGACACAGAAAGGCACAGTACGAGTATCCAATTGCATTGAGGCTGCTGATGCTCGTCTGAATTTCGTTATGCATGCGCCTCAGACCTCCGGAATCATAAGGTGTCTTTACTAAAGGAAAGCAGGAGGATATGTAATTTTCTCTGTCCTTATTCTCTGAGTCGTGAGCCAAATACTTTTCGGTACCCTATCTGCCGGACAAACTTTGCTTTTTTCTTTTGAAATCCGCCTACGGGAGTACAGTTCATTTACATTTATTATTCAAGCTAAAAATAGCATCAGAGTGCATTTTGAGGCACCTTTGTAATGTTGTACATTTTGCACTCCATGCTTTGAAGTATTTTTGTAATTTCTATCACATGATCTTTATCCAATCACAATATAGTTTCTGGTATGTGTGTGTTTGTAATTTCTGTTTGGACTGCCACACGTCTTGGCCTCACATTCTTGTTTTCAGTGTAACGTTGAGAGGTGTGTGTCATAAGACATTTTGAATACACAATGTGGAAGAATAAGGAGGGACAGCTATCTTAGCGAACAATGTGCCTCATGATTCCCTTACTTTAATTCTTTAATGTATCCGGCGCATTAACTCACGTACGTGTTGTTCAACCTACCGTAGTCGCGTGGGTTCGAAACCTCTATCATCCATTACTCTAGTTGTTAAAACGTGCTGTTGTTGTTGCTGCTGCTATTAAAAAAAAGGCAAAGACATTGCTAACATGACTTAAAATGTATTGATGGACTCTGCTGCATCATACTCTATATATATACTTGTGTGGCGAATATCACAACGTGTAACAACGTAATCGAGAATGTTGTTGACGATGCCAGTCGAACTGTGTTTTTTCGACTGTTCATGTGAGCCACGGTGGCTCGTCAACCAGTTCATGTTATTTATAGGGCGCTGCACCTGCACCCCTCGTTGGAACGTCCCCGAATGGGTCAGTGTAACCTGATACCCAAAAGCAACGTCTTCCGAGAGGCGCATCTGGTCACTGTTTCTGGTTTTCTGGTGCCTCTGTCTCTCCCTTCTTTTTGTAAATAAAATAGTCGTCTCTTTTTAAAGCTACGAAGTGGTCGTGTGTTTTCTGGTCTCTGCGAAGTTCGGGTGTCCTCGACGTTTTAGTTCGACAGACTTACACTTGTAACTGTTGCTCCTGAGGGTGAAATCCACCAGTTAATTGAGAATGCAATAAGTATGTTTTCGTGAGCTGCGTGATTCGCTTCCTTTTTTGCTGAAAATTACTATGTAGACCTTGTGTCTTGGCATCGCGAATGACGCCGCCGAATCATCGCCAATAACGAAATTAGTACATGTACCACATTCGTTGCACAGTTTGTGCAAGGAAGTGTTACCCGGTTTTGGAGAACCCTGGTTTATTGCTGTACATAACAATTTTGCGCTAAACAAATGGAGAAATATTTCTCATAATATATTTTTCTATGGACGTGTACCCACCGTATCTCGTATTTTGTGATGGACCCCCCCCCCCCTCTAAATATCTGCAGTCCGCATCCTTGTATCGGCACTGTCTCACCTGGAACGTTGGTACAAACACCCTCCTTTACTTGCCAGTGTTCTGTCTGGCGTTCCTGTACGAAACCGCAATCTACACCACTGATCAACTCAATCCTGATCGCTGTATCATGCGGCGAAACGAATTAATGCCGCCTGGACTGCATGAGATAATTGCTTTCCAACAGAGAGACTCTGTCCTGTTTCGGGCAGGTGCTCCTGTATATGATTATCGTCAGTATACGATGAGTAATCGGAGATGGATCGTACATGCCATGGGCCCGCCTGCAGAGGCCATTCAATATAGACTCCCTCTTGAATACATGGGGGGTGGAAGTCAATATAGCGCTCTAGTGTCTGCAATGACGGGTGTAAGGGAAAATGTATAGGTTTCGCATATTACACCGAAATTACGTGATAAATACGACAGCGAGAATATTTTGATTCTTCGAATGTTGAAGCGAAGAACTGCGTATTCCATTCGATTTCCGAATATGGAATTCCATATGCAAATTTCTAATCGAAGCGGTGTCTCTTCCATGCCAGATATATGCCAAAGTTCGCATAATCCTGCACGCATAATCTCGATAACTCCACAAGAGGCAGGATACAGTTGAGTTCTGCTTCATGCAAAGACCCTTACGAATATTATGTGCTGTGTGTACGCTATGCGTTCGTATACGGGTGTTTCACGAAGGTTCCTCGGATGAATCATTCGTAAACATGTGGCGCTATCGGAACGCTTTGCTTTCAGTGATCACTCTTGAAACTCCTGGGATTTATTGGCAGACAGAAAGAAGAAAACCGAAAGAAAAAGGGGAAAGGTCAGCCAGGCAGCACGCCGACTTGGTATTCCAAGAGCAAACAAAACTCCTGGGCATTTTGTGGTGTCTCCCTGCAGTGACTGCCCGAACAGAGTCTTCCCTTTTTTAGGGAATAACATGCCTCGTGTATGGCTAACATTTCTTTTTTCTGTCTTTTTTTTTCTTATCATGAAACATATCCCCCCCCCCCCCCCCCTCCGCTCCCCGAGACATCGGCCAAGAACCGAGCAGTGAGCGGATCACTTGCACACGTCCGTTAATCAAATAAAACTCCCACCTTTTAAATTTTACTTCGGACGCGTTCGGAACCTCTGTTTTACCGATCGGGACCTTCACCGAAAAATATTCCGGAACAAGACCGGCATCGACACTTAGCGATTCTTTCGAGTAATTAGTTCGATGGTTTCGCTTTACATATTTCTTGCGCGGAGCAGCGTACCAATGCGCTCTTTTGCTCAGCTGTCCGGCTGCCAATTACGTGTTCATCCACCTGGTTCACATGTGAACCAGGCGGATGAACACGTAATTGGCAGTCGGACAGCTGATACCTTTCTCTACACAGCGCTCGCGGTGCATTCGTCATCACGATAAAGGCACGGGTTCTCCAACCGAAGGACAGCACATTGGCCGCTGGGTTTGTCTTAAACCCAGCATCAACGCTCCGCGGCGCTGGCGTCTGTGTAGGCCACACACTCCCGCGCGTTACGCTAAAGTTCGACGGCGTTTGTACATTACCGTGGCCGGATGTGTGTAAACGTAGAAGCCACCAGAACGAAGTGAAGTGGCATAGAATGTGCCGTCGAAGAGGGAGCCGAGAATTCGTCAGTCAAGTGCTCATAGCGTGCGCCCACACTTTTAAAATCAGTTTCACCACATAGCGCGCTCCTAGCCAACCATCATCCCAAATGAGAACGTTCTCGTCCCTGATGTGTTGAAAACGGGAGGCGCACCCTATTTTGTAGCATTATGTACGTGCATAATGGCGACAAAATAGGCTCCGCCTACCGTTTTCAACAATGCACTTTTTTCACATACGTGTCGTATCCTAGCGGCTCTCCAGCGAACTACGCTCGGATCGCGTAGACCTGTGCGCCGCCGCCATTTCTCCGGGCAATGACGCCGCCGCTGGCGCCACCCCGTCGCACCGATATCCCGCGCGCGTTCCGTGTTCCGATCGGTTCCGCTGCGGAGCGGGAAGCTCAAAGTAGTTTCGCGCACTTCTGCCGGTCTTGGCCTCACGAGTATTGAACTGTCATGGCATCAGAAACAGAATCTCCGTTTTGGGAGCGCGTGTCGTTGTTCTCTATTGACAAGAGCTAAAGTGCATTTAAAACGAGCGCGGTGTGGCGTTACTTTGCCACTTTAGTTTTGCAAGATGGTGACAAGAAGCGGAAGATTGGCTCTGATTTCTTCTGCGATGAGTGCCTCACAAACGCAAACGAGAAGGATGGAAATAAGCCCTTCGATAAGTGAGTATGTTGGTACATGAAAATGTACCTTCTCACCGTTGCTGAACGAATGCAAAACAATTGGTAAAAGGAGACATGTAGAAAACGCTCGAGCTTTGTGGCTGTTATAGTGTCACTATTATTATTGTTGTTTTCATATATTGTTCATTCATTGTATATATATATCATTCATTGTTTCATATTCATTGTTGTTTGGCTGTTGTGTCTGTTATTATTGTTGTTTTATTGTGTTATTATTGTTATTGTTGTTGTATTATTATTGTTTCATTCGTGATAGTATTAGGTTGACCCCCATGGGCACCGCGAAGGGGGGCAAGGGGGCCGTTGCCCCTCAACCCCCCGCTGGCCGGGCTGTTTTTTGTGCATGACAACTATGCCCTCTGTAAAAATTCCCTCTGAGGGTACAACGAGTGTGCAACCATTTTACTGTGCACAGAGTACGGGCTTTCACGGCTTGTTCTAGTCAAAATGTGATCGAAGTAGATCTATTGCTTGTGATAAATTTGTTACGGTTAGACCTTTTTTTTTAAATAAAAAGTGGAACGTTTTTAGGATGTGCCTTCGACTGTAGTCTAGACAGTATACATCTCGCGGGCCACCAGCGCTTGCATACGCTTGTGGACGGCTTACGCGATTACACCCTCGCGCCGCTGACGCTGCCGCCGGTCAATGTGGCATCGGCGCCCAGGTCTAGGAGCGCGTCAAAACAAACACGTGGGCAATCCCAAAATTCGCGGTCACCCCCCCGCCACGCCGGCGCACTCCGCCACTATGCCCAGATGCTATGCGGGAAGCGGCCTTACAGGATGTGAATTCAATGGGAGACACCGTTTATGCCAATTAACAGCAAAACAGAATAAAATTTTTAAGATCTCATCGCCTAATAGAGAAGAACACCATGTAAAGAACACCTGGAGACATGAAAGGCGCTAGCAGAATATAAACCTAGTGCACCCTGGCCAAATGGATTTTAATGCATTGCGCCTATGGGGATTCCGTCGATTTTTGCACAGCGCCCATGTTTAGACTACGATTTTTCGACAAAGACAGTCGAATTCTGGGAATGTCATCGCCTATTTTTGTTCAGTGTATCCTCCAGGCCACATACCAACCACGGCACGGTGTGTGAGTGTTAATCCTAATGCACCCAGGGCCTTCAAAGTTGCGACTCAGACAGGGTTCCCCTCCTAGGCGCTCGACGGACTAAGTCCCAGTATTATCGTAGTACGCATGCGCTGAGACTGTATGGCCGGTCTGAGGGAGTTCGAAAGGCGAACGGTCATTTTTTCCAGAACTCAAAAGGGCTGACAGAATAGACAACTTTATTATGAGTGAGTAATATACAAATGGTACCGTTTTGTATTTTATATCGCTTTTATATTAAACTATACAACTTGATAAAACTGTCCATTCCGAGTGCCGTTTTGGAAGTGATTTTGTCAACGCGACATTTCAGGGTGCAACATAAGAAGAGGATACGGGGTTCAAACCCCGTGATCTTACTTTCACATATACATATTACATAATCAGTTTAGAACATCTTTATTATCATCGTTATATCAAATGATAGTAAGCCCCGAACTTGATGAAATTGGCCTTTTGGCCATTTCGAGTGCCTGTTTGGAAGCGATTTTGTCAAACGCGACCTCTCAGGGTGCAACAGGGAAACAAGGTACGGGGTTCAAACCCCGTGATCTTACTTTCACATATACATATTACAAAATTAGCTTAGGACATCTGTAATATTATTTTAATATCAAATGATATTAAGCCCCGAAATTGACGAAATTTGCCATTTGGCCATTTCGAGTGCCGGCTAGGAAGCGATTTTGTCAAACGCGACCTCTCATGGTGCAACAGGGGAACAAGGTACGGGGTTCAAACCCCGTGATCTTACTTTCAGATATACAAATTACAGAATCAGCATAAGAAATCTTCAATATTATTGTTATATCAAATTATATTAAGCCTCCTTATTATATTAGGAGCTTATATTAAGCAACCTTTCTTCCCTCCGGGCTGTTGACCCACAATTCGCATGAACCTTTAAACACGTCACACCTAACCCTTTAAATACCATGCCAATGATGAGGACGGTGCCCAGAAGAAGAACAGTCTCTGTTTGAAATATCGGCGGCTTCTGTCCTGAGGCAACTCCCTTCCTACATTCTACCGGTTCGCTGGATTTCTACCCATCTATATTAAGCCCAGAATTTTATGAAATTGGCCATTTGGCCATTTCGAGTGCCGTTTTGGAAGCGATTTTGTCAAACTCGACCTCTCAGGGTGCAACAGGGAAACAAGGTTCAGGGTTCAAACCCCGTGATCTTACTTTCAGATAATCACATTAGAAAATCAGATTCGGACATCTTTAATATTATTATTATATCAAATGATATTAAGCCCCGAAGTTGACGCAATTGGCCATTTGGCCATTTCGAGTGCCATTTTGGAAGCGACTTTGTAAAACGCGACCTCTCAGGGTGCAAAAGGGGAAAATGGTACGGGGCTCAAACTCCGAAATCTGGATTTCATGTATACATCCTGTAAAACGAACTTCAGACATTTCTTATATTATTTTTATATGAGCTCATATTAAGCCCCAAATTTGATAGCTTTTCTCTTTTTTTGCCTTCGCGAGTGTCGTTTTGGAAGCAGTTTCTTCAAACGCGACCTCTCCATGTACAAGGGAAACAGGTACAGCTTGGGACAAAAGTTTACGGAACACGCGAGCCACGTACTTTTTCTTCGGTGCGACACCCTAGCGGCTGCCGGAATCGGGTGAGTCCACTGTTTCGAAGGGGTGGACGGATGCGCTGTTAGCGACACACAGTGTGGTTCCAGGTTCCAGTGTCGCTTATGCGTGCCTGGGATGTACAAGTTACCGCTCTGTGTCGCTAACAGCGCACCCTTCCACCCCTCCGAAACAGTGAACTCACTCGCTTCCGGCAGCCGCTAGGGTGTCGCACCGGAGAAACAGTACGTCGCTCGCGTGTTCCGTAAACTTTTGTCCCAACCTGTACGCCCTGGCAGCAGGATTAAAGGGGCTTCGCACGTTTTAAAGGGCTCGATCCGCTGCCGAACGTTGCGGTAGCCTCTGTTACAATCCCAGTACACTGTTAGAAAAATTTATACCCTCCGGAAAGGTATATATAGTTTATACCCTAGTGGAGGTATATAATTTATTCCTTTTCTTCACGTAAACTGTACATCTGCAGAGGTATATTCTAATCCAGTTTGCGACAAATTTTTAGGAGAGGGAGTTGAAATCACATTTGATGAGAAGAAAACTTTTTTTTTCTTTTTCACACACACTCACACATTCAAACTATTTGAGAGCAACGCTCGAGTACGCCATACGAGTTCCCCATATAAAAAGAAATACAAAATAAAATAATATAAAAAATATGTGTATTGTTGCCTCTATGAGAGAGAGAGAGAGAAATACATGATGACGATGATATGGGGATGGAGATGGGCCACAGAGAATTGTGTTCCGCGAGTTCGGCAGTTTGGATCGACCAAATCCAGACATCGACATCTGAAGGAAAACAAATACTGATATACGGCTGGCGACTTGACAAACTGTAGAGCATCATTCGCCTGGCGGGCAACCATACGGGTGAGAACGGCAAGATTTAGTTAGTTTAGTTTACATATAACGCAGTCATAAACTCAACCTGTATATTGTGGATGCAACTCTAACGAAGTCTGTGTTTCTTAAACACTCTTCAACAAAAGAAAAGTATGTGGTTCAACACGTGGTGCAAGTAAAGGTATAAAAACGGTGAAGGTATAAACAGCCTGCACTTATACCTTAGGAGCTATAGCCTCGGTTGTATGCTATACACAAGATATAAACACGTGATGATGAGGTCTAAATATGTTACGTTATCTCTCCTTCATACCTCTTTTATACCCTTGTGCATGGTTGGAGGTATAAATCGGCACTTTGTACCTTTTCTATACCCTCCAAAGGTATATATTTGCAACAGAAGGTATAAAAAGGTACAATAGCCCATTATTATACCCTCTCTATGTCTTTTTTTCTAACAGTGAGGAGGGCATAGCACAAGCCATTGATGACATGTCATTGGCAGCATGATACAAGGGGTGTCGCCCGTTTTGAAGGGCTATGCTGCATCCTTTTCCGATATTTGCGGTCGCCTGTGTTATGATCTCGGTAGAATGGCATAGTATAAGTTGTTGATAATAAGTCTTTGGCAGCATGACACATGGGGCTTTGCTCGTCTAAGAGGGCTCTGCTGCCACGTTTTCTGAATTTGGCAATCGCCTCTGTTATAACTCCAGCAGAATAGCATTGCACAAGCCACTAATAACTTCCTTTCTTTCGCTCTATGATACAGGGAGTGTCGCCCGTTTTAAAAGGCCTTGCTGGCGCCGTATCCGAATTTTGCGGTCCCCTCTTGCGCAATCCCGGTAGAAAGGCATAGCATAAGCCATCATGAATATGCTTTTGGTACCATGATACAAGGGGTTTCGTACGTTTTAAAGGACTCTGCTGCTGCCTTTTCCGAATTTTGTGGTCGCTTGTTGCAATCCCAGTAGAAGAGCATCACAAGCCGTTGATAAAGTCTGTTTGGAACCATGATTAAAGAGGTTTCGCTCGTTCTAAAGGGCTCTGCTGCGGTCTTTTACGGATTTTGCGGTCGCCTCCGTTACAATCCCAGTGGGAAGGTCATTAGCATAAGCCGTCTCGAATATGCCTTTGACACCATGATACAAAGGGTTTTGCCCGTTTTAAAGGGCCCTGCCGGCGCCTTTTCCAAATTTTGCGGTCACCACTGTTAAAATCCCAGTACAAGGGCCTAGTATAAGTCGTTGATAATGACTTCGCTATGCAGAATACACCAGTGACTCTTTGTGGTGTATTCCTTGGATGCCCCTGCCATCATCGGGGTTGCAGAAAGGTTACTTTTTACTTGTCTCAAAGAAGTTGGCAAGTGATGCAATGTTTGAGAAGGAGACTGTGGGCCTTTTCTTGCAGGTAGACGTGTAAGCGAATCATGTACTTCTCTATGCGTGCTGCACTTCGAGAAAAATTGGTTGATTACCATAAACAGTGAAATTCAAACGGCTTCGTAACGGAGATGTATTTTCATCTATGATGTCTTTTCCTCAGACTTTAGCACCAGTGCTCGTAGGTGTCTGCTGCCGCGTAAATGTTCGGACTGCTGGCAATTTGCCGTGCAAGTTCACTTTTGTGCCCCGTATCTTGGCAAGTTGTTTTTTCCTTTCCATATCGTCGCGGCTTTCTCATGCTGAATTCAAACGGCAGGTATCAGCTTTTAGTCCGTTGCGCAACTTGTATCAGCACCGAAGAGCAACGACAATTTCTTCTTTATCATTGTTGTTGCGGCTGGCACTATCATCAATGTGCATAGAAGCCAAGATGCGGTACCCGGCGTGATAACATGTCTGCGTGATTTCGAGTGTAGCGAACCATAGGGGAGTATATCTTTATGGATACATATCTATGGGTATATGCATTGGTGGCCAAGCTGTATCAGGAAATCTCATGAACTACAGAGGGGTGATTGGAAGAATTCAGGGGGAATGTACACCTCCCTGGGGGGGTGGGGGTAATGAAACCCCTGGAAATGACTGCAATTATAGCAAAGTACCTTAGCGTAAACAGCTGAGCGGTATAGTTATTAGGCATTCGCATGTACAATTCGTCAATGAAAAACTTCACTTGACACACCAACAGAAACAAATGAGCTTCTTTTCCAAATGAGACACTGAAAATTTGAAAGGCGTTTTGAAGTTCTTCGTATATTATCCCAACGTTCAGGAGCACTGAAATTGTCGGTTTACACACTGTATTGTTGATTTTGCTTGCATTTTCAACGCGAAAAGGAAAAAAATAAGGGAAAGAGAAATAATTAAAAATTTTCACACAATGACCTTGTACATAACTACTCCATCTCTATTTTTTTTCCTTTTTTCCTCTGCGCCTCTCTGTGCTCCGTATAGTTTTTCGCGCATGATATCCGGAGAGGTTGCTGCTATGCTGCAAGCCCATGAACTTAGTGTAATAATTAAGATGATGCCATTCTCTGCAGTTGTCTCCACTATTACTTCTCAATTATCATATTACTTACAGTGTAGTTTATCGAAATGCACGTTCAGACCAGATCGCTATAACTACTTGTTGAGGTTCATGAGTCACAAGAACTGCTCGAATGTGAATGTACTTCCTAACGTCGACAGGAGCAGCACTACATCTAGCAAAGGTAAAAACAATGCCTGATAACCTGGTTTCATTCCGAATTCTTCATTATCGGGTGGGGGGGGGGGGGGGGCAGCTTTATTTTATGTAGTGGTCAAGAGCCCTCAGGGCACAGAATAGCTGACTGCAAGCCATGCACATGTGGCCGGCGTGTGTGAGAGCCCTGATTACCATGGTCTAAGCATTGCTTCATCTTAAGCGATAAGGTACTCTAGGGCGTGTAGCACTTGTTTAGCGTTATCTCCAAATCTGCTAAAAACAACTTTATTTTTGATGTTTGGGGTGTCTAATCGCCACCGGCGATATTCTACCCTGTTCCAGTTTCTACTTTATATACATATACAGGCTATACTCAATCCCATGTCAGTCTTCATACCATGGATTCCTACAACTGGTTATTGGAAATCTACAATAAACATTGGAGATCAAGTTGAAAGGTATAGGTGGGATTGAAGGATCGGGTCGCACCATCAAACCCGGTTATTGTTGTTTCGTTTCAAGCTAACCTAAACTCGCTGATTGCTATGCAATTTATTTTTGGAGCACCTCGCATTTTCCACGCATAACTATACTACTGAATACAACAGACATCTGTCGACTTCTGTACGCCGCTCATTGCTGTAGTTACTCCGCGGCGCTAACACGCAATAAAAAACAAAAAACTGAATACAACAAGATCCGTACGGTGCATCCGATGCACCCTACATTTGTTGTTGCAAAGGTCGAATGTCCGCCTCGGTAGAAATACTTTCACCCGCTGGATCACGTCACGGAAATGTTTCCTTTCGGGGCGGGGGGCGGCAGACGTGCATTGCCATTCAGAGATGCGATAACACAGCACCGAACGTGTTTCAATATGAACCCCCAGAAAAAAGCCCATTTTCATGTTATTTTGGTTTCGTCACTGATTTTCCTTTCCCACACTTCAACCAATCAAATTTGCTTACCTGCGGAAGGCAATATCTGACATGGGACCTTAAGTTAGAAACTGCAACATCTGTTGTAATTGTCTGTTCTTGTGTTGTTGTAAATTGCCGTGTGACCTATCCACCTGCGACGATACCTGCAAGTATGGGTAAACAGTATTGTAAATACACTAAAATAAAATTCACTCAGTGTTCTCTATTTCTTCACCGCCTCGTGTATCGGTGACGTTCTGTATTCCTACCCACTGCTGGGATTTCGGAATATACACACCTTCGGTTCTGAATGTATTTAGTTCTGCACCAAAATCTCTGGTCCAACGAAGTCGCGTTTGATCAAATCATTGCCACTCGCAGACGCCACCACTCGCATCGCCACAGCACTCTCAGACGCCAAATTGTCCATATCTTCCATTTCATTTAGTAATAACTCTGGATATAAACGTGATATCGAAGATGTCATCATATAATTACGTAGTCTCTATATCCACGCTTAATAGCTATGAGTCCGCGGCCCATACCTGTTTCCCTTGCTACAGTCTGCGAAGTAGCGTTTGGTCAAATCGTTCATTTTCAAGCGACCGAAGAACAAACAGGAGACAAGATCACACGCAAGTCGTTCTGTTGTTGTTTCGTGTTTGTTCTTTGGTCGCTTGTGGATTTACACCAACCAGCCCAATCTATATATTTCAGACATTTTGCCAAATCGTCGCCCAAGTGGCACTCACTGGCGCCAAATTGTCACGTTCCTCTATTTTAGCTCGTAATAAGTCTTGATACCAACTTGATACTGACGGTATCATCATAAAATTACGTAGTGTGTGTATCGTCTGCGGACCGTAGCTGTTGTCCTTGCTGCACCCTTAGAACTCGCATTTAGTCAATTTGTCGTCCAGAAGGCTATCACAGGCGCCAACCTGCCAATTTCATCCAGCAATCTCCCGATATCTGTAAAGTCTCATGCTGGTTCCCACAGTTATACATCGCGTCTTATTCTTTATCTTACGCGAAAGCTCCCGGGCGTGTTATCGGTGTTGTTATCAGGTCGGGGCGCGAAAAGGGAATTGTTCGCCTCAGATATGTCCTCCTCTCCCTGTCCAAATCTGTTCCTCTTCACGTACTCACACACCACCCTGTAAACTTAGCTTCCTTGCGTAGTCCTCTGCTATCAGGTCAAGCCGAGTTTCAGAGGGGGTGTCCCTGCATGCTGCTCTTGTAGCACAAAGGATCAAATCCGGCCCGGAATGGGACCGACGATTTCGCACCGTTCGTGCGGTCTCCCCACTGGTCCCCACTTCTGTCGTCCTCATACTACGCCATCTAGTGAAGACAGAGATAACCCTCTCCGGCGCCTCAAGGTCATGCGCATAAGCCGTTGTGAAAAAGGTCAATTCAGGGGCGAGAACGTTGTCAAACGGGATGATGGTTGTCTAGGAGCGTGCTATGTGGTGAAACTCATTTTTAAGAGTGCAGGCGTCGCTCAACGTGTCGGATTTGGCTTGTTCAGACACCCCTGAAAGTACTTGGTTATTTTTCTCCTTCTTCATGACTGCGTGGCGTCTAGAGCAATTTGATTCCTCTAACTGACACCACCACCATCTTGAAAGTGGTGGCCCATCCCGATGTTGCTAGAACGTGTGACACACTCTGTCATGTGTGTGACTCTGGCACGAGTGTCACAAGTAGCTTTCAAGTCTGGGGCCTTTGTTGTGCGGTCCAAGGTTACAAGCGGTTCGCGATGCCGACTTCTTTGAGGAAAGCGAAGAGAGCTTTCTCTGCTCTCCGTTGTTGCTGCGGGCAGGGCAAGGGTCCCAGCAGTTTACAAAGGCTGAAGGAGCGAGAGTCGAGCTTTTGCAGTGCTGCCTCGAATTTTTCTCGGTGCGATTTGTTTGTTTCTTTGTAAGGATTTGTAGGCTCGACACTGAACGATTAAATGGAGTGTGTCCTCCGGAGTCTTGCATGTTGAACATAGCGGTGATTGTGCGAGTCTCATTATTGGGAAATACAGTAACCGAGCTCTTTCTCCAAGGCGCAAGTACTGGAGCGGAGTGCCCCTATCTGGCGAGAGTAAAAGGTGCGTTGTTTCTTTTCATTTCCAATGTATTCCGTACAACTAAATACTTTCACCGCAACTTGTTGCCCAAAGACATAAACATTTCAATACTACAAATGCGTGGACTGCGTGAGTGGAGTGCGGAGAATCAGTTCCACTCCGCGCGTGCGAACCGAACATCGTGCGTCCGCGAAATTTGGGATTTGAACACACGACATCTATCTGCATAAAGCTTGAAGCAACTTTGATGTCGGACTGACTTTTATGTGCACAATACGTGTGAGACAGCAGTCTGACCCACATTCGGGGAACGACTCTCGCAGACAAAGATGAATGGTCTGCGACAGTGTCAGGCCACTAATGGATTCTGTCAGTCTTTCGCGAGGTTTCATGGATAATTCACTCGCTTAATTAGCATCCTATTACTGTGCACGACCCAACACGCTCGTTTTAGTTGCATCCGATGCTGTCACCAACGGCACCGTCAGGGAATGCTGTGGAGAAAGAGAGTGCTTAGATTGCTGAAATGGGGACCGCCCCTGGAGATGAAGAAAACAAGCTCACCGAGCATTTTTCTTTTTCTTTTTAAATTGTCTAACTATTTATGGACGTGTGTTTATTGAACGTGCTGAGTACATAATAAACGTTGGGCTTATCTTTGGTTTCTATTGTGGGATGTTTCTTATGTTACATAGCGTACTATGTGTTGCATTGGACACGTATCAACAGGCCTTAGATCAACAGGTACGTATTACGCTGAAATATTTTCAAACCTGAGTGTTCCCTATGAATTCAACAGGAAGAGCAGACAAAAACGAACACTCAACACGGGATGAATGTCTCGTCCCAAGGTGATACAGGGCGTTTTTTCTTTCTCTCCTTTTTTTTTTTTTTTTTGTCCTATACACATTTTTTATAAAAAGAAACTATGAGAGCAGCATAGATGTCGTTTTTGCAGTTGACTCGGCCTGGCGAACTTACCTAATTAATCCTTACTAACTACCACTGTCCTCACTTCCATCTACTACTACTCTCGAACCTTACTAATTACCACATATTAATTAACTGGTTATAATTGGAGAACCTCGGGCAAAAGCAAGAAGCAGAATGGGAGATAATCCTTGTTGAAAGTCATTCTATCTTTTTAAAATCCTGAAACGAGCGTGTGCCGTGAAATATCCATCGCCGAATTTCTGCAAATGAGCCGAAACATCTCTGCGCGATCTGCGCAAATGAGCCGAAACCGAAACACAGCGCCTCAGGGGTCCATCAGCTTTGCCGACGGAGGCTTATCTGGTGGTGGTGGTGATGGAACCTTTACCGTAATTTGACCACGGCCTCAGTCGGCTTATCTGGGCCGGAAAGGGGTTGATCTGACCAGCTGATCAGCACTTATCCAATCATCTCCATCACTCCAAAGCGCGTGGCCCTCTGACGTGGAATGAGCGCTGTGCTCCCTGCGCTCCCGGTCGCCGCGGTTTCGGTTTTGCCACATTTGCATATATCAAAATTGGGCGATGGATATTTCAATGCACGTGCGCGTCTCAGGATTTTTTTAAAAAAGGGTAAGGTTTTCGACGACGATTTTCTCCCACTCTGCTATCTTGCTTTTGTCTGACATTCGCTAATTAGAGGTCAAATAATGAATTTCAGGTAATTAGTCAACTTATAGTTAACAAACTATCTTCCAGAGGATGTCCGCCCGGTCGTATAACCCAACTGCAAAAATAACATGCATATACTGCCTCTCATACCTTTTTTTATTTAAAAAGATCTGTAAAGGATATAAAGAAAGACGCCCTGTATATTTTTCATTTATTTTTCCCTTATCCTACCCACGGCCAATGAACTCCTTCAAGACGACATTAAAGGAGCAGTCTAGAGGCACACAACTTTATTTCTGTTTTTTGTCGGTATGGAATGTTAGGCGGCAGGAAACAGTTTTCCCATATTTAGTGCATCCGTACCGAAATTGGGACGCCTGCAATAGCCCACCGAATCGCCAGTGCGCGAAACACCCTCCTTCGCCTTCACGACAGACACGTGATGAGCGCCGCCACGCGCGTCAATATGACGCGAGTGGTAGGGACGTTCCTCATTGGACCTGGGATCACATGATCGAGACAGCACGGGAAGAACGAGTGGAATTAACTGTGTGTTGTACAGCGATACCCCAGTGCTTCCCGACAGTGTGCAGCCTCTATGACCGTTTTCACCGCAGAGTTGGTTCAGTGGCTAAGAGGTGGCGCCACAATACCGCCGTCATCGCTTGCCTTCTGCTACTGTGAGTTCTAGATTGCACAGAAACCACGGATATATTACTCTTGTGATTGCGACCTTATTTTGTCCGACTGAATATATGCTTTGTTTTACTAGAAAACGTGATATAAATCATATAAAGAATAGAAGTCAACGAGAAACAGCTCGCAATGTTCGTAGCAGACGGTTTTTCCTTCCAACGAATGAGGGGGCTCTCTACCACAAACGTCACACTAGAGTGGGGGATTTGAGAGAGTTGGTGGGCGATGTTGCAAATTAATTGCGCCGCGGGGAAACAACTTTGGACAAAAATATTTTGTGGGAATTCTTTTCACATACTGCTTTACAAGATGACAGCAGTTTTTGGCCATGTTAGATACCACTTTAATGCTCCTTTAAATTTTTGTATGAGCGATGCTCCAAACTGTAAAAGAACCATGTAGACTGCAAGAACAATGTTCGAATCGCCCCCCCCCCCCCATTCATCCGCACAACCGACCTGATTGCGATCCTGGTCCCATCAGCCGTATGGTGGTGGTGGTGGGGGGGGGGGGGGGTGTTTATAGGACAGGAAAAAGCATAATATGCAAAGTCCACATACCAACCAGACAGCCGTGCCCATTGTGCTATCGAGGGGTGACAGAAGGACCCTACTAACTGCGTGGTTTCAATCCTTGGCTTTACAGCAATGGCGCCAGGACATCACGGCTCAATTTCTCATGTATTTGGTAGACCCAAATTTGTCGTTTTCTTTCCCTGTCCGTTTATTACGCAATTTTACCTCCCTCCTGCGTAGACTTCGCCTCAATGTGGCTTTCACCCCACAATTCAAGTGCATGATCAGATGCTGTGACACAATAACCAATTCAAGTGCATGATCAGATGCTGTGACACAAGCCTCTGTTCCACCGGTTACATCCCACTTCGCCTATTCCCATTTTGCCTAATCCGGATTATCGGATTAAAGAGGCGGGAGGGGTGACTGGCTTTAGGCGAAATGGGACTGCTGCGCAATCTCATTAGGCGAAACGGGACTGTCGACAAGTGGGCGTTACTTGCATGCGCCGCCCCGATAGTGATGTCTGCAAGAAATGAATGCGCTCGTCCGACGACAGCTTTACGTCGTCCGAAACAAGGACCCTTTACATTTGCAAACGAAGGTGTGTGCGATACCACAAATAATAAAGTGACTAGATTATTATCGAGTAAAACGTTTTCGTTGATTCATGAGTGGATGGATGGATGAATGTGTAACGTAAAAAAGAGATAAGTTTCCATACAGACTGGACACGGAAATGGACCCGTTGCACTGTAAAAACTGATGGTGGTGGTGGTGGTGATAGGGCTTGCTGTAGGGCTGTAAAATCTGAACTTCACCGCATAGCAAGCTCTGCGCCAACCATTGCCACGTATGATAATCGTTTCATCGTCGTTACTGTCGTTACAAGCTAACGACTCGCGGGAAATTTAAAAAGGTGGGCACGTGACACAATGCGCGTGACGTGTACCACGGCCTTCACGTATCGCGCGAAGAGCGCCGTGCACGTGTTTTACCACAACCTTTTTAAATTTCGCGCCCGCCTTTTTGAATTTCCCGCCACACGTTAGCTTGTAACGACCGTAACGACGAGGAAGCGATTAAGCCCCCCGATTCGAAGACAGAGGTGATGATGATGATGATGATGATGATTGGGAGTTTAATGGCGCATTGACAACAAAGATCATAATGCGCCATACACTGAGGTATGATTGAGACATTGGTGATGTTATGATTATTTAAGAGTAAACACGATGACTAATAAAAGATGAGTGTATACGTGTAAGACTACAGAAGGCTAATAACGCCAACGTCTCTCAGGAAATCAAAGACGCTTGTAAAAGGGACGAGAGCCTCGTCACCAAGCAATAGGGCTGGGTGAAGAGGTAAGAAGTATTTATAAAATACATTGAAGTGATGTTTGCGATGGATTTCATGATGTGTGCATGCGATGAGTATGTGTACAACAGACAGGAGCTGACCACAGTGCGCACACTGAGGTGGCTCCTCTCCCCGAAGTAAGAACCCGTGTGTAAGGTACGTATGGCCTATACGTAACCTTGCTCGTAAAGTACACAACAGGCGGTTTTCCAGCCGGTCTCCTGTATCCTGAATTTGAGGTTTAATTAAGTGGAGCTTGTTATTTGTTTGTGTGTTCCAAAATGATTGCCACATTCTGTGCAGTGATTTCTTGAGTGTCAATCTCATGTCTTGTACGGACATATCAAAAGGTGTGATGTTATTTTGGAGAGCAGCTGCAGCTGCTTGATCTGCCAACTCATTTCCTTTGATGCCTACATGGCTGGGCACCCAGCATAGGATGAGAGAGTAGCCCTTTGTTTTTATCGAACTGGCTAAGGATCTTGCTCGCTGCACAAGAAAGTTTTTTGTTATGTGCTGATTACAGATTGCATTAATGGAGCTCAAGGAGTCTGTATATACAACCGAAGACTTTATGGAATTTTGAAGGATGTAGTTGAGCGCCAAGATGATGGCGTAAACCTCGGCAGTGAAAATCGATGCAGAGGTTTTTATACGATGAGACCTTGTGTGCGTGCCACAAATCATGGCACAACTCACACCTGCACTAGACTTCGACCCGTCTGTGTAAATCTCAGTATGGTTATCAAAACTGTCTTTCAAGTGTGCAAACTCTTCTTGGAGTACTGATGAAGCAGTGTCTTGTTTCTTGTATTTTGCCAAGGAAGTGTCATATCTTGGAGGTGGTTCCCAGGGTGGGATCTTCCTGCTACACTCTACAACTTGTAGGTCACAGGATGAGAAACCATGACAATCAAAGAAGACAGAGGGGGGCGTACGCCTTTTTGTGTCAATTTCGATATATGATAACTGACACAAAAAAGCGTACGCCTCCCTCTCTCCTCGAATCACAGGTGATAATCCTATGATTCGTCGCAACGGTTGGCGCAGGAGTGCTACGCAGTGAAGTTCAGTTTTTAGAGTGTACCACTTTGCAAAATCACTAGCAGGGACACAGGTTTTTCGTGCGGCTCAGGGAATTCGACTTGGAATAAACAAAAATAAGAGGCAGATTTTTGAATTTTTGCTCACTTCAAAAAAAAAAAAAAAAAGAAAGAAAGAAAACTCAACCCGTGAATAGAGCGGAGGGAACACGAAGGCATGCCGAAGGGTACGCCGTGACCAACCAGATGGTCGTGACGTGGTCCCTGTGCACGTGACCTGTGACAGACCTGATTAGCTTAGCACACAGATACGAAATGTAACAGGTAAAGTGACTTTTTGCAGCACGCTTGAATGGAACTAGCAAAGGGATAAAGTTGTTATGTGGAGATGCGTAACTAACTTTGACTTCCCGACAAAGAATAACAAATTTCTCGCATTTACTTTTCAGGAAGTACTAAAAAATGCATTTAACTCAATGCTTTGCTTGAATAAAACCATCGAGGTTGTAAAGTTATGTGAAGAAAGTGACTTTTGGCAGCACGCTAGTGGACCGCCTTCGTGACACGGATCAGTAGGCGAAGTGGAACTGTCTACAGCATACATTAGGCTAAATGGGACCCCCCTGAGTTGGAAGTTGGTGAACCCCCTAAGGGATTGCTAGATAATCCGCTAAAAAGCATTAGGCGAAATGGGAATAGGCGAAGTGGGAAGACACGGTTCCACCTGCGGTGTCGTGGCGAACACCCAGCACATTCTTATGGAATGTGCACTCTACTGCCCGCAAAGGCGGCTACTGTGTAGTGAGCTTGCCCGTGTCTGCAAGAGACCGCTCAATTAAGCTGCACTCATTGGCCCCTATATGAAGACCCTGTGCTCCATCGTCGGGTTCTTCACATGTTCATGGGCTTCCTGTCGTCCACTGGATTGCTCTAGACGCTTTAATAATTTCTCGTATTTTCATCCTTCCTTCATCATCTTCATATAATGTTCCACGTGCTATGGGGTATAGGGTACCGCACCACCGCGGTGAAGCACCCCATCTCACCTTTCCTTTCTTTTTTCTTAGTAAACATATCCCCCCCCCCCATCTCATCGTTCTCATCGATTGTTGTTGTTGTTGTACCAACTGTCACGGTGCGCCAGGTACGCTTGATCATTATTTGTATTTCGTATATTTGAATTCATTTTGAATTTCATATCTGTTTTCAATGCCGAGACATTTATTTGCGAAGACACACCTGCGGGTTTTGTGAGCAGACGAGTAGTCTGGACTAAACAAAACGGCAAGAACGCCTGGCTTTCGCCTTGGGCTAGTCGCGGAGACCGCTTTCAAGATTAGCAGTAGTGAATCTCACGGGTAAAAGGATGAAAGCTTTCGGGAGAAGTGTCGGCGCCTGAAGTCAACAGGCGTAACGTATTAAGATCCATGTAGTAAGGGAGGGTCCGAACATCAAAGGCATACCAAAGTACGGAGAGCCATGTGCCTTCGATTAAGATGCTTTTGCACTCTCGGCCTCGTTTGAGGTAAAGAGGTGCCGCCGTTTTTTAGCGGCAGTGTTGGTCGGACTCGGAACGAGGAAGGAAACTCGTAGCACAGGGGGTGTGACGGCACACGGCCGCAGGGGAACGTCGTACGGATGACGGACGACGAGGGGACACCAGGACAGCTCTATTTGTGTGTTCGACGGTGTGGTTACATATAGTGAGGTGAAGTGACGCAAATCTAACCACCGAGGACAACGAAGAAAAGGAACCCCGGACACCAGCCCCAACTCGGAAGACTTCTCGCCCCAACAAATAAGACTCTCGATTAGTTTCTTAATCTTGATTCTTGTTATGATAGGCATGTGTGGCAAGTGGTGTGTTAGTAGTTGTTCAAGCCTGTATGTAGTAACTGAGTTCACGTTTGTAGCCGTATAAGTTATTGGGACACTGTAATGATATCAGTTGAGCATCGTGTGTTCCTTGTTTTACTCTAAAGTAAAGCTTGTTTTGTTGAGTAAACATGACTCCTGTTTCGTGTCACTTGCACGTCTAACTGCTATTACCCAACGCTTCGGCTGTGTGAAAAATAACCTGGCCGCAGAGGCACCCGATCTCCGGGATTCTGTGACACCAACCAGGGGCATTGTTCGCTACCATCTATTCCCTTACTGCCTTCTTCAGCACCACCCTTTACAATATTCGAGTTCGATATAGTCTACGCACATTGAGACTTTAACTTCTTTGGTTACACATCACTAACTCTCATTTACACTGATACTATCTGCACTTTGTCTAATAATTATGCATCTTGACGTCCACATATGTATACACATTTCGTGTACACAGTACTCTTACACAACAAAACATTAATTTGAAACAAGGTGGTGGGCATCGTCTCTCTTAGAAGGAGTCACCACAACATGTATCTTTCTAAGTTTATTGCGTTTGTTTATCCTGATATACTAAATATCTAGGAACTTTGAGTGTCTCCCAATTGCTACACTGAAACTAGAGGTAAAGAAACACACGACAAAGGATGCAGAGGACGTTTTGTCTGATTTTTTACCGAAACTGAAGTGAGCATGCAGTATTTGTATTCCTGTCCATGGAAAACGCGAGGTCGAATGGGCTGTAAAACTGCGCACTGCAAACGACTCGTCGTAAACCGTAGGGTCATGTTACGCGTTTTAGTGCTTGTTCCGCAAGAAAGAAACCTTGCATTGGACAAACCCAGGCAAAGCGAAAAACAGGGTGTTGGAGCTCTTGTGTGGCGAGCGATTTTTACTTTCACAGTAGAGCATCAATATTCTTCTTCGGTAAAGGAATATCGTATTTTTCAGCAGACGTCATTGTTGCACCGCACTCTGCAACGATGTATGTGTATCCCACAGTGTAAAACCTGTAGAGTTTCGAATGTATTCGGCCGTGTGCGACACAACATTTTACGGCCGCTTGTGCCGAGAATAGCATGGTAGCCGATGGGAACAAAATTTAAGACTGTAATGGAAGTCCAGTGACGAGAAGTGGTTGAAGTACCAAATACGTAAGTACTCCTTTAAGTGCATTTCTGAGTACTTGTGCTTCACTTTAAATATATCTGAAAATACTTTGTAATGCACTTTCTCCGGTACTTTCCGATCAAGTACTCAAGTGCCCAAAATTGTCCATGCAAAACGGAAACATAGAGAACATAGAACACGAAACACAGGGAACTACTTTTAGATACGAGACTTTTTTTATGTTCAGCTGTTAACTGCTTTTCCACGAGACTGTCATTCTCGAAAAGCTGAGTGACCCTCTTGCCCGGCTTTTTTGTTGAATTTAGGGATGTCGACAGTAAAGGGAATTGTGTCGGTATTCCCTCAGTTTCCCCTTGCCACCTATCAGGGAACTGTTGGGAACGTAGGTTGTTTCTCCATTAAAAGGTTTGCTGGGTTTGAGGTCGTGGATGTTTCGTCCCTAGTTCTCCCAGTGCCGGATTTTTATCTTCTTCGTCTTCTTCGACGAAAATAAGCAACTCACGTCCAGACTTTTTTGTAATCGACATCGTCGTCATCACCATCACATAGACGCTACGCACAGCAACAGACAGCACAGTGACAAAAAAACTAAACAGAAAAGAAACATAATTCTAAAAATAACAATCAAAACATAGTTATACATCCTCAGCTTTTGATATTTTACTTTAAGCACAATTTTAGTGTACTTTGCCCACTGCAGAGTGGAAGAACGGAGAAAGAAAAGAAAACAGACAGGAGGGTCCTCTAGCACATGGGAAAAAGTTACCTGATCCTCCTTGGCCCACAACGCACACGAGAGAAACATGGACGAGAGGAAAACACAAACACTGGGAAGTGAGACGCGTCCCACAAAAGGGCAACAACGGTGGAGCAAGAAGAAGAAGAAGAAGAAGAAGAAGAAGATGATGATGATGATTCGGGGTTTTCCGGCGCACGGGGCAATAAGAGGGAAATAATGTTGCCCGCTGTTAGTTTCAGAACCCGATGTCGACGTCAAAGCATTTACCGTACAGACGGTGTCACATTCGACCACAGATGGCTGTCGAGGTGACGACCATTTCCATTGCTACAAAATGTTGAGAGCCGGAGCTTACGTTACTGTATATGAGACCGTTGATAGTTAGTTCCTTACGGTTTTTAGGAGGCTCTCGGCTCCACGTTTCTTGAATAGTGGGATCAGGATATGCGTCTCTCCCTCTCTCCCCCCCCCCCCCTCGAAAGTGACCATCTCACTACGCAGCGAGCGCTCTGTTTTCGTCATATCACGTGGTCATATTGAAGCGAGATAGTCTCCCTGTATCGTTATTTCAAACAGAAAAATACCAAAGTAGCCTCCATCGTTTACTCCGAGAGGGTATCGGCTATTTCTGTAACGATTGGGCTCTTGCAATTTGGAAATACAAGTATAAAGGCAAACACGACGTGCGTAGTATGCCTACACGCGCCACGAAGGCAGAACTTTCACGTTGACTCACGCTAACAATAATTTAACATGATAATAATGAAGTTTTAGTCACAACGTGACTATAACATACCACCTATAGGCAGCAGAAACGTAAAAAAAAAAAAAAAATCAGTGGCGATTTAGCGGTAAATGCGAGAGAAATGCGTTAGCATTAAGTGCCTTTTCCGGTTCATACTTGACTTCCGAGTATCCACATCCGGTCTAAACCCAACTTCCGGTTGTCCACTGCCGGTCTAAACCTGACTTCCGGTTGTCCGCTTCTCGTCTAAACCTGACTTCCGGTATCCACTTCTGGTCCAACTCGACTTCCGGTTCTCCACTTCCAGTCTAACCTGACTTCCGGTTGTCCACCTCCTGTCTATACCTCACTTCCTGCTCGACATTGTCAATCACTATATGTAACTCCATTTAATTAACCTTTAATTAGCCTCAATAACTTTCAATTACCCTTTAATTACCGAAGGTAACCACCGGTTACCTGAGGTAATCCTGAACTTCATTTAATTCCCCATGTGTTTACTTGCTTTAATTACTTTCAATTCCCCTTTTATTGGCATTAATTATCTTTAACTACATTTAATCTTCCTCTTAATTACATATATCTTACATTCATTACCTTTAAACTCAACTTTCTCGCTTTAATTACCTTTAATTATATCTAATTACCTTCAATTACCCGTTCCTCTTACTCTTAATAAGCTTCAACTACTTCGATTTCAAATCATTTACCTTCATTTACATTTACCCTCTTATATTTATCCCCTTTACATGTCCACTTATACGTCTGTCTCGATGAGGCTTGATCATCTCATACACGGAAACACGCACACGCACACACACACATACATATACATACAGCTTTTTGCATTTTGACACTCCTGATGCTAACGCATTAAAAATGAGGTAAATACAAGATAGGAAACACAACGTGGCACAGAAAGGAATTCTCGTCCTTGCACGGCCCCACCAACGCTCTATATTCTTCTGCTGCCCAGTAAAACGCGTCAGTTTACAGCTACGGCAACGCCTTTACAAAGAGCAACGGCTCAATTTTTTGTGTTCATCGTCCCATGATGTCTCGGAAGTCTTCCACAAATTACTGACTTTATTATAAAGTTTCCAGACGCTTCGTATCACAACTTCTCAAAGCATTACGCTTTCCTGGCTGAACACGATAGGGCCCAATGAAAACAGCGACGACGGACAGAATTTGAAATGAAACGTACGCTACACGAGGGGTCGTATATTGAATTTAGAGAAGCCGGATGTGCTTCTAATAGACAAGTTGTAGATGTTTGCTGTGAGCGAGTGTTTATCGATACGCCTGCAGCAGATGGCTTCGAAGCTTGTTTACACGGACACGGTCACTAAAGACTATGCGATATGCAAATAGCGGTGTCAACGCGGAAAAGGCGTGCATTCAGAAAGCGAAAGCACAAGGAGGGTCACGGATGGTCACCGCTTTTTTGCCCTGCCTAAGAAAATCCATTGGTTGGTATCGTCCTTGTTTTGTGTTTGAGACCTGCAGCTATCGATGTGTCTATCCAAGTAGCACAACCTACCGAAAGGTCAAATGCACAGGAACAGTGATCCAGATCCCCCTAACATCCCCCAAATGTTCAGTGACACCCCCCTAACTTTTTCACCTGTGAAACCCCTATAGGGGGTGCTCGTGCGACTTCAGTTTTAGACACATGTCGGTAATGACCAGTTTTGCCAGATCTCCCAGAGAATTGGGGATAGAACGAGCGGGCGGATCATTACCGAGCCAGGAGGAATGCTTCTTCAGAACCACGAACAGCCGAGTAGCAGACAACATTTCTCTGGACCAATCGGCAAGCGTAGCGCCTGTAGCGTCAGCGCGAGATCCCAGGCAGATCCCAGGCTGGTACTGCTTTCCACCGCTGTTGCGCACGGTCATTTTTTGCGGTATACTTTAAATTCAATTTCTGCGATAATTACAACTCTGTGGTGTGAATTACTTCTCATTGTGCATCTTACTGACCTACTTAACAGTTTTACAGGAAGAAAACACGATGTTAAAAATGACTTGTGTGCTACTTTAAACCCATTTAACCCGTGTCGGGAAGCCTCCAACCTTTTGCATTCGTTGTGCTCCTCATATCCTTGTCCCCTTCTGTGTATTTAGGTCTACATGTCTGTCTGGTGGTTTTCGAGCCTGTCCGTGTGTCAATCTTTCCTCAAGCGCAAGGATGTTGCCCTATTCGAAGCCAAGACAAGAAGGGGGGGGGGGGGGGGATTTGGTGAGTTGGGGGCGAACTTCGATCCTTTTATCGGGCGCCATTAAAGTCATTAAAGAAACAAATAGATGATACTAGACGTGTTTGAAATTCAAGCTTACAGATTAACAGGTTACAATTACAGGTTTCTTTAATGGCTTTTTTTTCTGCATTATAATTCAGTGGCTTGCACTGTGGCATTGAGGAGTGCTCAGTCACCCTCCCAGGTGTATATCGCTCGCTGAGTGACCCCTAGTTTGCCAATTCGGAACGATGCGCAGCTACCCAGGACTGACGAGCCGCAAACACGGCGAAACACGTGTCCTCTGGTCCTGCCGCATTGTTCCACGAGTATCTGTTTCTCTGCGTGCAGCCATAGAAGCCATGTTAATCTGTAAGTTTGAATTTCAAACACGTCTAGTATCATCTATTTGTTTCTTTAATGGCTTTTTTCCCTGCATTATAATTCACTGGCTTGCACTGTGGCATTGAGGAGTGCTCAGTCACCCTCCCAGGTGTATATCGCTCGCTGAGTGACCCCTGGTTTGCCAATTCGGAACGATGCGCAGCTACCCAGGGCTGACGAGCCGCAAACACGGCGAAACACGTGTCCTCTGGTCCTGCCGCATCGTTCCATGAGTATCTGTTTCTCTGCGTGCAGCCATAAAAGCCATGTTAATCTGTAAGTTTGAATTTCAAACACGTCTAGTATCATCTATTTGTTTCTTTAATGGCTTTTTCCCTGCATTCACTGGCTTGCACTGTGGCATTGAGGAGTGCTCAGTCACCCTCCCAGGTGTATATCGCTCGCTGAGTGACCCCTGGTTTGCCAATTCGGAACGATGCGCAGCTACCCAGGGCTGACGAGCCGCAAACACGGCGAAACACGTGTCCTCTGGTCCTGCCGCATCGTTCCACGAGTATCTGTTTCTCTGCGTGCAGCCATAGAAGCCATGTTAATCTGTAAGTTTGAATTTCAAACACGTCTAGTATCATCTATTTGTTTCTTTAATGGCTTTTTTCCCTGCATTATAATTCACTGGCTTGCACTGTGGCATTGAGGAGTGCTCAGTCACCCTCCCAGGGGTATATCGCTCGCTGAGTGACCCCTGGTTTGCCAATTCGGAACGATGCGCAGCTACCCAGGGCTGACGAGCCGCAAACACGGCGAAACACGTGTCCTCTGGTCCTGCCGCATCGTTCCATGAGTATCTGTTTCTCTGCGTGCAGCCATAGAAGCCATGTTAATCTGTAAGTTTGAATTTCAAACACGTCTAGTATCATCTATTTGTTTCTGTAATGGCTTTTTTCCCTGCATTATAATTCACTGGCTTGCACTGTGGCATTGAGGAGTGCTCAGTCACCCTCCCAGGTGTATATCGCTCGCTGAGTGACCCCTGGTTTGCCAATTCGGAACGATGCGCAGCTACCCAGGGCTGACGAGCCGCAAACACGGCGAAACACGTGTCCTCTGGTCCCGCCGCATCGTTCCATGAGTATCTGTTTCTCTGCGTACAGCCATAGAGGCCATGTTAATCTGTAAGTTTGAATTTCAAACACGTCTAGTATCATCTATTTGTTTCTTTAATGGCTTTTTCCCTGCATTCACTGGCTTGCACTGTGGCATTGAGGAGTGCTCAGTCACCCTCCCAGGTGTATATCGCTCGCTGAGTGACCCCTGGCTTGCCAATTCGGAACGATGCGCAGCTACCCAGGGCTGACGAGCCGCAAACACGGCGAAACACGTGTCCTCTGGTGCTGTCGCATCGTTCCATGAGTATCTGTTTCTCTGCGTGCAGCCATAGAGGCCATGTTAATCTGTAAGTTTGAATTTCAAACACGTCTAGTATCATCTATTTGTTTCTTTAATGGCTTTTTTCCCTGCATTCACTGGCTTGCACTGTGGCATTGAGGAGTGCTCAGTCACCCTCCCAGGTGTATATCGCTCGCTGAGTGGCCCCTGGTTTGCCAATTCGGAACGATGCGCAGCTACCCAGGGCTGACGAGCCGCAAACACGGCGAAACACGTGTCCTCTGGTCCTGCCGCATCGTTCCATGAGTATCTGTTTCTGTGCGTGCAGCCATAGAAGCCATGTTAATCTGTAAGTTTGAATTTCAAACACGTCTAGTATCATCTATTTGTTTCTTTAATGGCTTTTTCCCCTGCATTATAATTCACTGGCTTGCACTGTGGCATTGAGGAGTGCTCAGTCACCCTCCCAGGTGTATATCGCTCGCTGAGTGACCCCTGGTTTGCCAATTCGGAACGATGCGCAGCTAACCAGGGCTGACGAGCCGCAAACACGGCGAAACACGTGTCCTCTGGTCCTGCCGCATCGTTCCATGAGTATCTGTTTCTCTGCGTGCAGCCATAGAAGCCATGTTAATCTGAATTTCAAACACGTCTAGTATCATGTATTTGTTTCTTTAATGGCTTTTTTCCCTGCATTATAATTCACTGGCTTGCACTGTGGCATTGAGGAGTGCTCAGTCACTCTCCCAGGTGTATATCGCTCGCTGAGTGACCCCTGGTGTGCCAATTCGGAACGATGCGCAGCTACCCAGGGCTGACGAGCCGCAAACACGGCGAAACACGTGTCCTCTGGTCCTGCCGCATCGTTCCATGAGTATCTGTATATATATATTGTCGTGAAGATAATGAAGACGATGCCCTGATCGTGCTCGCATCTGAATGATCGCGCGTGCCTGCTTCTTCTTGCTGGTCAGAATAAACCTCTCGGTTGTCCCGCTGAGTTGCTCCCTCTTAATCCCCGACATAACTGGTGGAGGTGCGGACCTTTTCCCATCTCCGACGCTTTACGTTCGTTCCTGGAGCTTCGGAGCGGACGAAAGACCACCCCGATGCTGTCGTCCTCCGGGGACGAAGGTGCCCCTCCCGACCGCTCGGCTTCCCTTCCTACGGCTCGTACCTGCCAAATGCGGCAGCGAGACCCCCCGCCTTTCGGCGGCACGGCCGACGAAGACATCAGCGACTGGCTCGCTCAGTACCATCGGGTGAGCTCGCATAACGGCTGGGACGAGACAGCAAAGCTTGCCAATGTGGTTTTCTTTTTGAAAGGCACCGCTTTACAGTGGTTCGAAAATCATGAGGCCACACTTACGTCCTGGTCAGCATTTTCCGATGGCATAACAAAGGTGTTTGGACGACCGTCTCAACGTAAGCATTATGCTCTCCAGCACCTCTCCACACGAGCGCAACTACCTGGCGAGACTTGTACGGGCTATGTAGAGGACGTGCTCTTCCTTTGTCGCCGCGTTGACGCTGCTATGCCTGAGGTGGACAAAGTCAACCATATTATGAAGGGTATTGCTGACGACCTGTTTAACTTTTTGGCACCAAAATCTCCCAAAACCGTTGCGGAAGTCGTTGAGGAGTGCGGGAAGTTTGAAGAATTGCGAAATCGACGCGTATCATCCAGTTTTCAGCGGTTACCACAAACGCTCGCTACGTCTTCACCCTGCGACACTCAGTCGCTACTTGAACTCATACGCCGTGTGGTCGCCGAAGAACTTCAATCCATCATGTACGCTTCTCCTGCACCTCCTGTTCGTCCTCACGTCTGTAGTCAACCCAACGACACGATCGCCCCCATTGCCGTTCCCTCCGCCTGCACAGAAGACGTGTTTGGTCCCCCAGATACAACGGCAATCTCTAGACCAACGTACGCGCAAGTTTGCGCCTCACGGCCGTGGCAACCTCGCACGCAGTATGTCCCGAGGTTTAGCCCTCCTCCACAAGTTTTGGATGGTCCACCGGCGTATGCACGTTCGTCGCGCACGAATATTTGGCGGACCAGGTCTCCCACTTTTTCCTCCACCGCATAGTCCTTCGACACGGTGCGCCTCGTACCCTTCTCAGTGACCGCGGTACCCCTTTCTTGTCCGCTGTCGTTCGTTCCCTCCTTGACGCCTGCAGCACGGTCCATGCCCTCACGACGTCCTACCACCCACAAACGAATGGCTTAACTGAGCGCTTCAACCACACACTCGCCGATATGATCTCGATGTACGTCTCCTGCGACCACGCTAACTGGGACATGGTGTTGCCATACGTCATTTATGCCTACAACACCGCACGACAGCGCACTACCGGCTATAGCCCCTACTATCTTCTCTACTCCAGGCAACCTACAACTCTTTTAGATACCCTGCTGCCTTGTCCTCCCGAGGCCGTTCCGCCTCTACTGGTGGCCGACGCCGTCACTAACGCTGAAGAAGCTCGTCAGTTGGCTCGCCTACGCACATTCGCTTCGCAAGACGAAGACCGCTCCCGGTATGACGCCCGCCACCGCGCTGTGGAATACAGCGTCGGAGATGAAGTTCTCCTGTGGACACCAACACGTCTGCCTGGCCGTTCCACGAAGCTCTTGAAGCGCTACGTTGGCCCGTATCGCGTGACTAGGCAGCTCTCCCCTCTCAACTACGAGGTCACACCCCTTCTACCGCCGCCTGACCGCCGCTCACGTGGAACAGAAGTTGTTCACGTGTTGCGTATGAAGCCTTTCGTCCGGCCGGCCGAACCCCCAGCCCAGCCTTCCGAAGGAGGGGGGGTAATGTCGTGAAGATAATGAAGACGATGCCCTGATCGTGCTCGCATCTGAATGATCGCGCGTGCCTGCTTCTTCTTGCTGGTCAGAATAAACCTCTCGGTTGTCCCGCTGAGTTGCTCCCTCTTAATCCCCGACAATATATATATATATATATATATGAAAGTTGAAATAAATGAATGCGGTTGACCACGAAAAATAAACGTATTCAATAAAGATCAGAAGTGGAGACGGTGCTTCTACAGGACAAGGAATAAAAGGGGAACTTTATTAAAAACTAAGAGGGAGTATTCGACGTTTCAACAGCAGCGCTGTCTTCAACAGGAATGGGATATTATTGTGACGCAAGACAATTGCAAAGAATGAGAGGGGAATATGTACAAGGGGAGAGGGCAGCACACATGCTTTGTCAAACAAAGGTAAAAGGGTACAATGAATCACAGGCAGTCATATTCTTCGCCGGAGGGCAATGATTTCATGGGGTGACCAACCGGGGAGTCTGAAAGAGATACAAAAGAGTGTATGTATTTTGAGAGAATTAGGAATTTAGGTTGCGAACTGTTGAGAGGACGCCGGGGTCCTCGTTAATCTGGCTTTTAAATTTGTAGATCAGGAACGATTCTCTTTGTTCTCTAAGGCGTTGGGATGGAAAACCCGATTGCAGAACGAAAATGGCTATGTCGTTAATTGAGTGGCCGGGTTTACTAAAATGTCGAGACACTGGCAGATTAGGTTTCTTTGATACGTCGGACCTGTGGTTGTTGAAAGGACGTTAGAAGAGTTACAGTTAAATGGACCATTAATTTTTGTGCGATAGCTGGAATTTGTGCTTTCTACTCTGGTAGCAGTTTGCATTAATTTACAGATCTGGCATCTGGCATCTGGCCAGATCTGTAAATTAATGCAAACTGCTACCAGAGTAGAAAGCACAAATTCCAGCTATCGCACAAAAATTAATGGTCCATTTAACTGTAACTCTTCTAACGTCCTTTCAACAACCACAGGTCCGACGTATCAAAGAAACCTAATCTGCCAGTGTCTCGACATTTTAGTAAACCCGGCCACTCAATTAACGACATAGCCATTTTCGTTCTGCAATCGGGTTTTCCATCCCAACGCCTTAGAGAACAAAGAGAATCGTTCCTGATCTACAAATTTAAAAGCCAGATTAACGAGGACCCCGGCGTCCTCTCAACAGTTCGCAACCTAAATTACTAATTCTCTCAAAATACATACACTCTTTTGTATCTCTTTCAGACTCCCCGGTTGGTCACCCCATGAAATCATTGCCCTCCGGCGAAGAATATGACTGCCTGTGATTCATTGTACCCTTTTACCTTTGTTTGACAAAGCATGTGTGCTGCCCTCTCCCCTTGTACATATTCCCCTCTCATTCTTTGCAATTGTCTTGCGTCACAATAATATCCCATTCCTGTTGAAGACAGCGCTGCTGTTGAAACGTCGAATACTCCCTCTTAGTTTTTAATAAAGTTCCCCTTTTATTCCTTGTCCTGTAGAAGCACCGTCTCCACTTCTGATCTTTATTGAATACCTATATATATATATATATATATACTCATGGAACGATGCGACAGCACCAGAGGACACGTGTTTCGCCGTGTTTGCGGCTCGTCAGCTCTAGGTAGCTGCACATCGTTCGGAATTGGCAAACCAGGGGTCGCTCGAGCAGCGCAGCTACCCAGAGCTGACGAGCCGCAAAAAAGGCGAAACACGTGTCCTCTGGTGCTGTCGCATCGTTCCATGAGTATCTGTTTCTCTGCGTGCAGCCATAGAAGCCATCTTAATCTGTAATTTTGAATTTCAAACACGTCTAGTGTCATTTACTTGTCTCTTTAATGGCTTTTTCCGCTGATTACATATATATACATGTAGATAATTTATCGATATAAATAGCGATATTTTAATTGATTATTTTTTTACGATGTTGATATTCATCAATATCGAAAGTTTCTATATTTTTGCATCACTAGTGCTTGCCCTTTTTCTCTTTGTAGTTAAAAGTAATGCACAGCTTTCGTCACACCAGTGACTATACGGCTCAAAATTTCCTCTCCGTCCTCCTGACAGAGTCTTAATAGAACTGTACATGCGTCGACGCGACGTTCCTTCATTTCATGTGTAAGACTCCTGGGAAACGGCCGTCTCCCTGTCTCCCTTTGGATCGCCGTGGAGGAAGACAAAGTAGTGAACGCCTTCTCTTCGTTTTCAGGACGAGAGCAGTACTATTTTAGAGATGTGATGTGGGCAGGCATTGTGCTTGTACCACCCTGTAGCTGGGAATCCAAGCGAGCAATACAACCTGGCAATCGGCCAGCTCTTTGGCAGTGGTGCGTCTGTCTTGACGAATAAGATCATCCGCGGCACCGACAGCAGCACAGACATTACAGCAGCGTGCGAACGGCCATGCAGGTCGTCGCGAGTCGAACACGTTTGTCTCGCCTGTTGCAAGCTTACACGCCCATTCACACACTTGTTGTAGTGATATGCAGGCACTACCATCTTGTGCATTCCTCCGATGCACTACCATATTGTACAATGTCGATGGGTTTCACCCCTTCATTCACAAGGCAGCGGATGACCCATCATTGCACATCCCTGGTGCAAACCTGATGTGAGGCTGCCATTTTTAATCAGTTGCCTCGTGCTTGCACGCGCCACGCGGAGGTCGCAAAATATAAAATGGAGAGTAGAAAACTTCCACAACCCCCGCTGCAAAAATATTAAGTATGAGATAGAGTTCGCAATCCTAACTAAAGTTTTATGGTTATTTATTAAACCCCGCCCCCTTGTAAATTCGACTAAATTTGGTTATCTTTTTGGAATTCTACAGGGTGGTTACCTTGTTTGTATACATGCCGTTTTCGCGGCTTCCGGTTTGGTGCCAAAACGACATCCGGTTTCACAGCGAACGCGCTCTGTGCCAACCTCCGCGCCGCTTGATACAGTTCTCGCTTCTGGTTTGAGGGGAGAGAGAGTCGTATACGCCTTTTTGTGGCAATTCAAATTGCAACAAAATGGCGTATGCCTCCCGTTGTCAACAAATCAGGAAAGCGGAAGATATAATTCTGCATGGCGGCTGGTTCCGAGCGTCCTTAGTCGCGGAAGGAGCGGAAGTCTTCGTGGCACCGGAAGTTGTGGCGGGGGCTTGTTTATGCTTACCCGAGAACGTCATGTATTCCTTTACATTGTAACTAAAGCGGCGCAACACTTTCTCAACACCAGTCTCTTCTACTTGTATGCCGTGGTATATTACAGCTATGCTAAGTAGTGTAGTGAGGTGGAAAGAGTGCCAAATTTTCTTACGTACCCTCGATACACGACTGGCGCATACTAGTGAAAACGCTGTCACATGTTTCCTCAAATCATTGCACTTGCAAGTTAAATGAAGGACAAATTAATTTCTAAGTATCTTGCATATGCTGACTGTCGGACGCATATATTACTGCAACATTCGTGATGGTCTCCGGAAACCTCCGAAGTGTAACTGTTAAACTATAAGTGTTGAGGTGCAGTGTTGAACCCGCTAGCGAAAACTGAGTGACAGAACACCGCTATCCCACACAAAGTAGCGCCATACTAGCGTCGCCACAAGTTCGATAAAGTAATGCGGTACCGCTACTAAATAAAAAGTAAAAAAATAAAGTAAAAAAAATAAAGTAACATGCCTTTCGCCATTTTTCCCCCCACAAAACTGTACCCTAACCGTTCAGGCATCTCGTTGCCCGTGTGTCTAACGATGGCTTACTAATTAATTTTTTTCAATTAACCCACATGCAGTCAATGTATTTGATGTCGTCTTCACATTATGTGCATATACGTCATATTGTGGAACGCGATAATGTTAGAAGACTATCGTTGTGCAATAGAAGCCTCATGTTCGAAATCTTCGCTGTTCCCAACGTCGAGGTGTTCCCCCTTGCTTGACTGCCACCGAACTGATTTTCGTGTTCTGCCTCTATTTCATTTCACTGGCTTGATGTATTTTCACTGCGTCTGCCTTCACTAAATATATGGTATATTACCAAATTGTTTAACACATTGATTTGATGACAGGCTAGTATCTTTTACGAGGGCTTTCGCCGACTATGGGTACGTAAGACATTACCACTGCTACCAGGTAGAATGCAAATAACGCCGAGGCTAGCCACACAATCGGACAAGCATGGTCCTTAGAGTGCCATGCCGTAGACAAATAAGGTGTTTGTCAAAGAAGGCGAAGTTCAACACCCGCGGGCTCATATGAAAAAATAAATAAATAAAACTTAAAAAAAGAAAAAAAAAAGAATCTGAATCACATTCGACGATCTATATCAGCTTAAATTATTTAATCTCGACAGAAATGCTTCACACGTGTCTGACGTTGCACTACAAGAAAAAAAAAAAAAGAAAGAAAACGTAAAGAACTTAAAGGAAAAAGCTTTTTCCGTGAAATCACCATGGAGACATTTTGTTGTGTTTCTCATATTTTTCTGCTTCCTGTTCTGCACGACGCAATATACGTTCACCTTCTGTCAACAGTGAAGTTAAAATAAACTCAGAGCCCTTTCACCATCACCACCACCACCACCAAAATAAACTCAAGAAGTAATTCACGAAAAAGCCAAACAGTGGCAAGGAGGTTCTATGTGTTGCGCTTGTCCCTAGATGGAGCTCCCTTCGGCTTGTTTGCCTCACTTAAGATAAACTGATAAGATAAGATAACTCTGAAATATATCAACGTGCATGCATGCAAGAATATAAATGCAATGTTTTTCATTATGTTCAGTAGGTCATAAGTTCATAACTTATGCTAGTAGTTGAAATCGAATAGGACTGCCAGACATGTCCTTCTGAATGTAAATAAAATAAAATAAAATAAAATAAATATGAGAACGAAAAATACTTTCACCGGTGTCTCGCTTTGTCCCCCGCTGTGTTCAACGGTCTAAAAGTAGCGGAGAAGCAGTCCACCGCTAGCCGAATTTGTAGCGGAAATACTTTAGTATGAATACCTCAGTAGCAGTAAAGACATTAAACGTTTTGCGCTTCTATACCCAGTCTACATTGCCCGCACGAGAGGCCGGACTTGGAGAGGGAGTCGGACTTCAAGGGGGCACGTAGTGGACGAGAAAGCACACCCTGTGTGTGGAAACGGCAGCCAAAGTTTAGTTTAGATTCAGGTAAGAATGGAAAAAGCTAAAGGTCATGTTTGTCTTTTCGGAGATGTCTGTGTGATGAGCTTGCCCGTATCAGCAAAAGACGGCTCAATTTAGCTGCACTCATTGGCCCCTATGAAGCTCCTCTGCTCCATATTCGGGTTCTTCACCTGTTCATGAACTTCCTGTCGTCCACTGGATTGCTCCAGACGCTTTAATTCCTTCTCGTATTTTCATTCTTCCTTCATCATCTTCATATAATGTTCCACGTGCAATGGGTGAAACACCCCATCTCATCGTCATAATCTATTTTTGTTGTTGTTGTTTCGGATATCGTCAGTCAAGATGAACTGCATATTCTTTGGTTCACCATATCGGTACACAAGTTGGAACGAAGTTGCAGTTTTTAGGATTCGACGTAAAATTCAATCGCAACAAAAGTGAGTGAACTCAAAGCGTTTCCCAAACCTCCTGCGATACGCAAGCCCACAATTTGTTCATATAACTGTTTTGCAGTAGATTTGTTCACGTGTTCCATTCGTCATTCCCAGAAATGTGCGATTGCGCGTCGGATGAACAACGTAGCTCACATATTTTATAAGAAAACCGCCCTTCCGATCAGGCTGTCCAACGTAATTGACACTTTTGTCCGGACGACAGATACAAGGGCTCATTTTTTCATGTCCACTTGGAAGAAGCAGGCTATTATTAATTAGTATAATTAGTAATAGAAACCTCAGGGCCCTGAATGTTTACACTGAATGGATAACAGAACTGAAAATCAGTGTAAGTTTAGTATGACTTCACCGTGACAGGTACTCGTGCTGTTCCAAAAAGTAATGTGATCTCGATGCTTGCCGTAACTGCACCAAAAGAGATTGATCAATATTCCAGGTGCTGCTCTTACGCACAATTTAGGAAGCTTTTCGAAGAGGAATGAATGTGCTCGGGCCTTGAGTTATAAAATGCCGAAAAATGCGACGATTGACGAAATCTGTCGTCCAACTATAGGTCTGAACACCTTGGTATGTCTGCGCCTATTCCTCGGTTTCTGGGGACGGCACGTTTGCCCAACGGGGTTTGCTTATGGTGAAAATGCCATACCACCTGTGCCCCACTCCTTCCTGCTGTCCTCTCTCCATCTGCCAACGTCTGTACGCCGCTCATAACCACAGTTGCTTCGCGGCGCTAACACGGCATTAAGAAGAATGTCATAGGAAATGATAAAACAAGGAGAAAAGAGAGGAGCTCGCGCCACAATATATGTTTAGTAGCGTTTCAGACACATTAGGCAGTTCCAGTAGATTGAAAGGTGTTCACGATAACAGTTCTCAAAAATTAAGCCAATCACCGTCTTTCTTTGGAGAGAGTGACATCACATTGCTAAGCTTGGATTTGATAACTTCTTTTATCGTATCGCTTTCGTAGAATTCTTCCGATGCACTAAAACTCACTATTACCAACGGTAGCTCACGCAACCTCCATTGCTTTAATATTCCGTCCACAATAAGCGCGCATGGCTTTTATTCTGCGAACCCCTTAACTGATTTCACTGATTATTATATCAATATATATTCTCAGACTACTCATCTAACGTATCGCAAGGTACTGCGATCCAGCGTTGAAGCACCCCATATCATTGACGTCATCTATTTATAATTGTTGCGCATGACTTAGAAAATATTTAACGAGGCACTCGTTTAGCCTGAAATATGGTACACAAACTGCAGGAGGAAAGAGAGTTTTCCACGAATAGTTAGTTATTCGATGAAAGGCTATCAATAAATAAGATGAAAATCTTTTGACTCTGACCGCGAGACCTTACGGGTTAACCTGGGCAAGTGCGTCGCAAGCAGCCCTTCCAAACACCACAAGATCAGGATCAGCGTTTACGCGTTTACTCGCACCCATCTAGCTGTCCATAATCTTAAAACCAGGGTGTTGAACCGAACCGAAAACCGTACCAGAACCGTTATTTTCATGACACCGTTGACCCGAACCGGAGCAGAACCGGAAAAAATAATAGCGGTAACCGGTTCGCAACGAAACGGTTCGGACATAAAAGAAGTTAGCATAAGAGTCCAAGTGCCTCTCAGTCCCCGAACGAGAACACATTGGTCTCCATATCATGGATTTCGCAAATTTTCACACAGCAGTCAAACGAGGACGTATAGTAAGTATGCTTTCAGCGTCTTTTTTAGCACGCTGAAATGCAGTTGTCCTTGTGAGCGCCGCGGCCAGTGCCCCACGCACGCGCTGCAGCGTCTACTCTTCGGGGTAACTATGACTCTCTTTCGTTCTTGTGCGAACCATATATTGGCCCTGCTGTAGCTTCGGCTTCGGCTTGGGACCGTTGGTGAGCGTTAGAGCAAGGAATGGATCAAATAGTTACACTGGGTGGCCGCTTCCGCGAGATTCCCGCCGGAAACAGCGGACGTAAAATCCAGAGTTCTAAAACAAGTTCTAAAAATTCTAAAAACAAGTGAAAACTAACATATACAGTGAAAGAGAGAGGGAAAGTCTTCAACTTCCAGAAAGACAGGGAGCTCATCTCTCGCCTTCGGGGTTCCCCACACGCGGGTGTCCCGCTGTGCCTGCCCTCAGGGTACGTATACCAAACCCCCCGGGCTGAAACACTTCCTGGAACAGTTCCACGACATTCGCCCTTGTCCACTCCGCCAAAGTGCACAGTGATGGCGAACACTCTGAATGCTGCAACATCCCCCCCCCCCCAAAAAAAAGAGTCAAAAAGCACTACGCTCATTTTTCGAAAGGCATGTTGCCCCTAATTCATTTCTTTGACTTCCAAGGGAAACAGGAGCTGAACTGGTCGGCGAGTTACATTGCCACTCGATAGCTTCACTCCACACGACCGCACCTTACCATCTCATCCCTTATAGAGCTGGGTAATTCCGCCAGTCTCCATAAATGTCGAGGAATATTGTCTTCCTGTAGTAACACGGCGTCACCCTTTGTAAGATTGGTTGGACAACAAACACCGAACTGATGAGCTGATCTCAACTCTAGAAGGTATTCCTTCTTCCAACGTTTCCAGAATTGATCTGCTAGCTTTTTGTCGATGAATCCACTTCCTATTGACACTAGTTCCATGGGACGTTGGTACTGATGGACGCCACGCTGTTCGGGCAGTGCAGTCAGTGTTTTTCCGAGTAGCAAATGCACAGGTGTCAAGGCGCTGGGCTCTTCTGGGGAAGAATGTAGGAACGTGAGGGGACTGGAATTCACCATGGCCTCCACTTCGTGCAGTATGGTTGTCATCACCTCGAACGTTAAGCATTGCCGTCCCAGGATCTTTCGCAAGCAATTTTTCACTGTCCACACCATTCTTTCCCACATGCCACCCCACCAAGCGGCTCTCTCCACGATGAATTTCCAAGTGATACGGTTTGTGGTGACGAAGTCTTGTGAATCGACACTCCGGGGGGGGATAATATTCCACAGCTCCGCAATGTCTCGCGCCGCTTTCTTAAAAGTAAGAGCGTTGTCGCTGTAAATGGTTGAAGGTGCTCCTCTTCTGAAAATAAATCGCCGGAAAGCCAAGAGAAAGGACTTCGTTGTCAGGTCCGTGACTAATTCAAGGTGTACGGCCCATGTCGTAGAACAAGTAAAAAATGAAATATAATACTTCGTAGATGACCCCTTGCACGTCTTGATATACACAGGCCCTGCAAAGTCAATTCCAGTGGTGTCGAGAGGGTGACTTGGGTTCGTACGATCAGCTGGTAGAGGTGCAGTGGGGGCTGTTGCCCGAGTAGCTCGGAACCTTGCCCAAACTTTGCAGCGGCGCGTGATGAATTTCACCAACTGTCTGGCTTGGGATATCCACCATTTCTCACGTAGAGGAGTCAGCGTGGTCTGTACGCCACTGTGTAATGCGCGGCGGTGCGCATTTCGTGCAACAAGTTCGAAGAGGGAATGCTCTTTCGCTAGCAATATAGGGTGTTTCACTTCCTCAGGATTATTAGAGCATTGTAATCGTCCCGAAAGGCGCATCACTCCCTTAGGGCCCAGGAAAGGCTGCAGCTGTGTGATTTTAGATGCGGCGGGTATCCTCTGTTGGTGCTCAAGTACACGCATCTCTTCAGGGTAGCAGTCGCTCTGTGCACGTGCCACCCAAAACCTCTCTGCCTGGTTGAGCTCTGTAGTGGTGAGTGGTCCGATAACCCGTGACCTAGAACGGCAATTCTGCGAAAATCTGATTATCCAGGCCGTAACACGAAGTAGACGACGATAGCTGCTGTACTTCTTCAGGTCAAGCAGCGGAGGAATTGTTACAGCTGGATCGACTTGAGCAGCTAACGCTGTCACTTTTACTTTCTCGTTCTCGACTTTGTTGATGCTCTCTTCATCCTCTGCGAATGACCGTGGCCAGCTTTCTTTTGTCTCTCCCAGCCAGGTTGGACCCTCGAACCACTTCTTATCCTCGATAAGCGCCTTCACGGTTAGTCCTCTCGTAAGGGCATCCGTAGGGTTGTCTGTACCCGGGCAGTGATTCCACTGTGACCCTTCAGTGGTTTCCTGAATTTCCGTGACTCGGTTGCGAACAAATGGCTTCCACCGGTTCGCTTCCCCTTTAATCCAGCTCAACGCAATAGTCGAGTCGGTCCAGAATATAAGCTCACTCGCTTCCATCTTCAGAGCGGTGGTCAACAGTTTGGCTACGCGAGCGGCAATTAACGCGCCCATCAATTCCAGCCGGGGTAATGTAAGCTTCTTGAGTGGGGCGACACGAGACTTGGCGAATATGAGCCGCACCTTTGTTTCTCCTGCATCACTTTTGGTTCGAAGAAAGGCGCACACCCCATATGCTTGTGGGGATGCGTCTGAGAAGATGTGGAGCTGATGGGAATACACCGTGCCAATGCCAGGTAGTAGGCACCTCTCCATTGAGACCTCGTGCAGGCTGAGCAGCTCAGAGCACCAGGAGCGCCACTCCGTTGATATGTCATTCGGAAGCGTGGCATCCCAGTCGAGCCCTGCTTTCCAGAGTTCCTGAAAAATTATCTTTATCCGGATGGTGTAGGGTGCAAGGAAGCCCAATGGATCGAAAATCCTGCTGGAGGCCTGCAGCACCGATCGTTTGGTGTCACTCATGCGGGTAATGACACTCAGGAGATGCTCGCCGGAAAACTTGAAATAGTCGGTACTCCTGTCCCACGCCACCCCGGGTACTTTGGCCTGGGTTGGTTCCGAGAATGACTTTTCTCCGACATCAGTGCTGTTCTTTTCGTGCTCAAATGCACTCTGCAGCTCAGAAGAGTTAGAGGCCCACTTGGTTAAGTTCATGCCAGCTTGCTGTAAAATTTCTCTGGGTCTCCGGACAATTTCTAGCGCTTCGTCTGTTGTGGCGGCTCCTGTGAGCAGGTCGTCGACATAGAAGGATTCCATCAAGGTGGCAGCCAGTTCTCTGTCCGACTCTTCAAACGCTCGGAGGTGATGGCGTAGCGTAGCGCCCAACAGGAAAGGGCTCGCTGTGGTTCCAAAAGGCACGCTCGTCATCCTCCAGCATTCAATCTCCTGTTCGTGTTCGTCTGGGGTCGGGACTTGAGAGAACCACAGAAATCTCAAAGCATCTCTGTCAAAGTTTTGAATGCCAATCTGCAAAAAGGCCTTTTGAATATCCGCCGTTGGGGCAACCTTGTGCATTCTGAAGCGCAGCAACACTGAAACCAGATCGGTGTTTAATTTCGGGCCTTTCTCAAGATGGTCGTTCAATGAAGTTGCTCCACCAGCATGTGAGGACGCGTCAAACACCACCCGGACCCAGGTCGACGAAGATTCGTTTCTTGTGACGGCCCTGTGAGGCATGTACACTCTTAAAAATGAACTTCACCACATAGCATGCTCCTAGTCAACCATCATCTCGAATGATATCGTTATCTGCCCTTATTTGTTGAAAACGGGGGGCGTACGCCTTTTTTGTGACACTTATGCTATTCATAATTGTCACAAAAAGGCGTACGCCCCCAGTTTTCAACAAATCAGGGCTGATAACGATATCATTCGAGATGATGGTTTGCTCGGAGCGTGCTATGCGGTGAAGTTCATTTTGAAGAGTGTAGTACACAGTGGTCGAATTGCCGTCGTCCTCAGTCACTTTCTCGGCGTGTCCGCTTTCGATATAGGTAATAGTCCTCAGCGTTGCCATCCCGGTTCAGCCGTCTCTCGAGGCCCTGCAGTCTGTTTCTGGCTACTGTGTAGTTGTCCTGTAGATCATCTTTGCGGGCTTTCCATGGCAATGCCATCTCATGCATACCGGCCTCCTCGCAGTTGTACGTTGCGCTCGAATTCCTCTAAAACGAAAGAGTTCTGGTCGGCCTTGGTGCTCGCATCGTCTACATTTCCGATACTTTCTAATTCCCAGAATTTCTTCAGCGCGTCGTTTTCTTCTTGCATCATCACCCCAGCCTTCAAGACGCACTGTGCTACCGTAGACTGCTCGGTGCAATGGCTGGTGGTCGTCGTCGGTCCCTGGAAGGTCCACCCGAAAACTGTCCCCACTGCAACCAAGCTCTCGTTTCCGTTCCATCGATTTACCTCGTCGGTGAGTACCCTCCACATTTCATCACTGCCAATCAGAAGCCCAATGAGAGGTTCACTCGTCACATTAGGAGGCAACAGATCGTCTGCGATGAACTCTCCCCGACGGCGTATGCATTCCACAAAGTCCTGACTCACCGGAGTGCTTGTGAGATCCTTACAGATGAATGGTATTCTAGTAGCCCGAATGCATTCGGGCTACTACAGGAGTACATCATGATGTACTCCTTTGGGTGATATTGGCTTCTAAGACGAAGCTCTACCATTCCCCTTGTGTATTCGGTTTGAAGGCGCGCCGTTAGCGAAGGTATTGATTTGCATGTTGCTCTCACCGATTACTTTTAGCTTCAGTTTTTTGGCAATCTCTTCGCGGACGAAAGTGCGCTGACTTCCCCCGTCAACGACGCCTCGGAGAAGGGCACACTCGGCGTCGGACGACGCCCACGTACGGAAAATCTGAAGCAGTACCTCACTATTTTGCTTGTGCGGTGCGCCGTTTGTGGCCATCATGTTGGTAGTGGTCGAAACATCTCCAACCACTTCTTTCAGCAGAGTACTCTTGGATGGGTCGCATACTGATGACGCATGTTTTCGTCCACAATGCTTGCAGGTGATCCTGGAACGGCAGTCCTTTGAGCGGTGACCCCTTTTTGTAAAGCGGAAGCACCGCATCTCTCGCGAAAGCTTCTCCATTTTGTGAGCCGTTGGCATATCAATTCTGCTCATTGGGGTATCGTGATCAGTAGACCCACAGAAAACACAGTTAGGGGCTCCCACGCGCGTATGTAGCACAGCACCTGTTGCAATGTTTCTATTGGGCTTCACTCTGAGCTGTTGATGAACCGGCTGCGTAACACTGCGGCTTTTCGCGCCACATTGTTCACGACTTTCAAGTTCTACACGCATAAAATGTAGCACTTTGGACAGCTCGTCACTCGCCTTCGCGTCTGTCCGAGTAGTTGATTCGGAGCAGCGTTGCCAAATTTGGGGAAAAGTCGCTAAACTTTTTTTTGTGACTTTCTGACATGTTCAGCGACTTTTTAGCGACGCAAATATTCCTTCACGAAGTCGGGAAGAATCGCGATTTTCCTGTCACATTTCAGTGGCCCACAAGCTCTAGCGAAGAATAATATGCAATCGCGTTAATTTTCGCTGGCCCTAACTCCTCAGGGCCAATCACTTGTAACGGAGATCTCTCAGCGTGCTCCCTGCAGCGCGCAGTGTCACATATATTGTTGTTCTTCGCAGCGCTAGTTTCTTTCAGCTGTTTCCAGTTTGCCCCATTTCTGACGCGCTACGTAGCCTAGACGCAAGCGCTTTCCCAAATACCTCTTAACATCAGAAATACCGCAAGAGCTGGGAAATGCTGCCAGTATTCTAGGGTTCTGTGCATCTATATTGCGCGTGAGATTTATGCAAGATTGTAAGACAAGCAGTTCGCAAAAACACGAGAAGGCATGGGAACCAGCAATAAACAAACCATGTTCAGTGCCTCCGGTGACAAAACGAGAAAAAGTTCTGCAGAAGATGTTCAAAGTGCCGAATTTCAGTTACTTTCTCTCCTTCTTATCCACTCATGCCCATTTCTTCATGTTCTCTCTTGGCCATCCACTGCGCTCATTCTCTGGATCATCTTGGTAGGGCCGTCACCATATTGTTTCCTAACATGCAACGAACAAAAAGGGCACAATAGAGGCAGCGACTTTTTTAGCGACTTTCAGTTTCAATTTTAGCCACTTTTTGCGCCTTTTCGGGGCTTCGAAACGACTAACGACTTCCTGCGAATGAGATTTGGCAACACTGATTCGGAGGCACGTGACGACGTGTCATTCTCTGTTCCGTTGGTGTCGGACAAAGGAGTCCGATACCGCACCATGCGTTGATACTCAACGACCATGTCAGAGGGTAGAGACGACAGGAGAATATCAACCATCATTGACGCATAGGTGGTAGTCGGTATTCCCAACGCTCGCAGACCTCTTATATAGGACTGGACGAGGTCGTACAATATTCGAAGTCCCGCCACATCTGTCGAAAACCTTACTGGTGGCAGTAGATGGGTAGAAATCCAGCGAACTGGTAGAATGTATGAAGGGAGTTGCCTCAGGACAGAAGCCGCCGATATTTCGAACAGAGACTCTTCTTCTTCTGCGCCTAGAAGAAGAACAGTCTCTGTTCGAAATATCGGCGGCTTCTGTCCTGAGGCAACTCCCTTCTTACTGGTGGCAGGTTTCTTAGCCTCGCTAGGTATCCACGTTCAATCCGACCAGTGTTCCCGAAGCGCTGCGTCAGTATCTCTATTGCAACGTTATGGCACGATTCCGTCGCCTGGAGTCCCCTAATGGCGGATGCTGCTTGACCCTTCAACAAGGAGCTTAAGTATTGAAACTTCTCCGTCTTCGTTAATCTTACATTTTCATGGACCGCCGTACGATATTGCTCCCAAAATGGCAGCCACTGTGTCAGTTCACCTGCGAAGGTCTGAAGTTGAAGTTTGGGCAGTTTGACACCGGAAGATTGCACGTGATGATTTTCTGGAGGGCCAGTTGCTTGTGGTTGTCGCGTTGCGTCCGGCGAAGTTCTCTCTCCTAGCTGCAGTTCGGCCAAACATGTTTGAACATCCGCGATAGCGTTCGCTGCTTGCTCCTCGTATACCCGATTATTACTTCGTATTCGGCTGCGAGGTCATCATCCTTTATGAGTGGTTCAATTTCTTCATTGGCCTTTCGAAGATCGCCGTCACTGGAAACGAGTCTTGCCAATAATCCATTGAGTGTGGTCTTGCTGACGGTGTGGTCGCTCCGAAGCTCTGTTACCTCATGGATCAACTTTGTTACTTATGCATGTCGTGCGGCTCGCTGGTGCTTCAGGCGCTCCACGATTCCCTGATGAAACTCTCGTTGGCTAATGCAGCGCAGTCAGTCCCGGGTTTCGGCACCAAAGAATATTGCGGAAACTCATAAAATATCCGCTCTGTAGAGAAAATATCTGACTGAAGCTACGCTGCTCTGTAATCGCCACCGTGTTTCTCATGCGGAGGAAACAGATACACACCCTCTCTCCACAGTGGACACATACACACTACGTTATTCTAAAAACAAGTGAAAACTAACATATACAGTGAAAGAGAGAGCGAAAATCTTCAACTTCCAGAAAGACAGGGAGCTCATCTCTCGCCTTCGGGGTCCCCCACACGCGGGTGTCCCGCTGTGCCTGCCCTCAGGGCACGTATACCAAACCCCCCGGGCTGAAACACTTCCTGGAACAGTTCCACGACATGCCCCCTTGTCCGCTCCGCCAAAGTACACAGTGATGGCGAACACTCTGAATGCTGCAACAAGGCATCTCCAGGCCGGTTGCTTCTGATTGTGACAAAACTCCGGATGTGACAGAGGCAAACCCACAAGAACAGCAGAATGTGGGTAACACTGATTATGGCTTATTCGATACTGACAGAGTGAAGAAGGAGCATACGCAGAACGGTGTCTGTATGACTGTTGGCGGTTTCAAAAATAAATGTAGTCCTGCTTACTGGTAGCTCAATTGTGTTGTGGCACATTTCCTTTGTGTTGTGGATTAACTGGTACACTGCTGTGACCTCGGATAGCTGTCCGAGGTCACAAAAAAGCACATTGACTCCGTATTGACTCTTTATTTTAAGTCTATATATTATATTGACATCCTATTGCCTTTATCAGTTTATTGACTTCTGTAAATAGAATGTTTATATCCTTCATATTGATTTTCTATGTATGTACTACTGTATATACATGGGCCATACAAATTCTATTGACACACTATTCCAAATTGGTCACACATGTATGAATTGAGAAGTGTCAATAGACATTATGCAATAGAGACTCCATACAAAAATACCAAGAAGCGGGTTTGGCAGCTGCCATTCGCTACACCCTGGCATGATTTATCTTGTGTGTGTCTGTGTGATGCAAAACACAAAAGCTACAGCTATATAGTTATTCTTACTTTGTTTGCACGTTCCACAATGCAGCGTAGCCGCAGATCACTTTGAGGACGTACCCTCTACGGTGAACGGGGGTCCGTGGGAGTAAGACATTTCGTCATTGTTTTGAACCTCGTCCACCACACATTTGCTTTTGTGCTTTTCTTTGTTCGTTTCCTGCACTTCCCATAACGCACAATGAGCGCACATTGTTTACGGAAGCTTAAAAACCAAACAGATAAAGATATAGTGAGAGACATATAGAGAGAACCAACATGTCCGAAAAAGTCACTTCGAAAGATTATGAAAATTCTTCCCAGTACTGCCCTTCCTAAGAGAAAACGGGTGCTACGTATTATTTGCCACGCGAGGGGGAGTGATGTAGGGGGGAAGGTGCTGTCAGCCTGCTCTGGAGTGGCGGCTCGGTGCACCCATAGATATTATTTGCCACGCGAGAGGGGAGGGTGATGTAGGGGGTAGGTGCGGTCAGCCTGCTCTGGAGTGGCGGCTCGGTGCACCCAGGGGAGGGGTGAAAGAGAGAGGGATTGTGTGAGCCCTCTTGTTCTGGGATTTGGGTAGTTCAAAGTAACTACCCACCACCGATACATGCGAGCATCCCTCAGTAGTCTTCATTGGGATGCTTCCTGTACCACGGTAACCAGAAGCATACCTGCCAACCTGACTCAAAATTAATCTCTACATTAATCTCTACACATTAATCTCTACACTCGAAACAGTGTTGCCACCGACTGTATTGCGATTCCTCTATGTCGTACGTAGCCACTATCGGCTGGAGCTACGACGCACTATCGTTGCTTACATCAACCGCAATTGCGAAGTCGCGTCGTCTCAAGCTCTCCAACGTTGCATTTTGCGCGGCCGCAGCCATTTCACCGATGATACCAGTGGTCTTCGTCGGTCCGCACATGCGGCTCTTCGCTTAGTCACATTTTGGGAACATCTTTCGAAGCAGCAGTCACACGTGATCGCTAACGCTCCGCGGCTTGTTATGCCCAACCGGAACACCCGTGAAAAGGCACTTGGCACGTATGAGGAATACGTGCAGGTATTTCTTCTGTTTGGTGAGCGCCATCACAGGAGACGAAGCTACTGTACGAGACTAGACTGATGATAGGACAATATCGAGTCTTTTCTGTAGAAACACGGACACAATGAGACACGCGATCTGCCGCGACCTCCAGCCATGGATGGTCATGCCACGAAACACGTATTACGGGCTGTCTAATTCTTCAGGAATATGTTTATGCAGCTTTTAAAGGAAAATGGGAGAAAAAAGCCCAATAACCCATTTTTCCAAGAGATTGGAGGACGCGTCCGTACAATCGGGAGACTGAACGAAATTCGGGAGTCTCCCGGATAATTCGGGAGAGTTGGCAGGTATGCAGAATGATCATCGGCGAAGCTACCCCATCTGTCATGCGAGTTTCCGCTAATTTCAGAGTCTTGCTCGCCTCTGACTCGAAAAGAAGGGTGAGCTGTGTAAGTCGAATTCGATTGCACACATGAACAACATTCAAGCGAGAAATTGTTGGGAGTATTAACTCTCAATCAACCTAACGCCCGTGTTTCTTACTGCCTTATTTCCTTTGAGACATTGAGTAGGTCAATCGAAAGCCAAACTTAAGCAGTGCTACAATGTTGCATTTCTGTGGCATGTAACATAGGCAGTCATCATTTTGGGAGAGGGAAATCTTACACAGGATCGCCCTTTCCTTCTGACAAATGTCATTCAGTCTTCCTGTGGCACGTACCGGTACGTGCCACAGACTAAGAAACACAGAGGTTACGTTGATTGAGAGTTAATACTCCAAACAATTCCTCGCTTGACTGCTGTTTTCGTGCGTAATCGAATTAGACATAGACAGCTCACCCTTCTTTATGAGTCATAGGCGAGCAGGACTCTCGAATTTGCAGAAGCTGTCGCGAAAAACATTGTATAGCACCTGTTTTCTAATAGGAAGGGAACGGCAGTACCTTTCGAAGCCGCGAAGCAGTACCGCTTGTACTAGTGGTCCTGGGAAAGAATTTTCTTAACCTTTCGCAGTGAGCACTTTGGGATTCTTGGTTGTCTCTATATCTGAAAGTGATCTGCAGCTACGCTGCATCGTGGAACATGCCATAAAGCAAACTAAGAGTCGCTATATACCTGTAGCTTACGTGTCTTGCATGATCACCCTAGTGAAAAGACCCCTCAGGTCTAATGTGTTATAGGACTGAGAGGTCCTCTCAGCCTGAGAGGGCCTCTCAGGCTGGTGGACATCTCAGGCTGACCTTTCAGGCTGAGAGGACCTCTCAGATTGACAGGACCTCTCAGGACCTCTCAGAAGCTAATGCCCAGATCTGACATCGGAGCATCAATGTTCAAATTCGCCGTTTACGCTACACCTGTCGTCGGAGCGGTACAATCATACAGTGCTATGATACACCAGAGATAGATACAGACAAGTACATGTCACAAAACTCCACATATATTGAGTTCCTTCGAATGTACAGATACACTCAAGGCATGCACACTGCTATCAGATTATCTAACAGTTATTTCAAATGTCTTGCAGAATTGTGAATACGTATCTAATTGAAGGTTCGCTCGCAAGAAACTACACGAAACGGTAAATAGCAGCAACAGAAACTAGATTTAGCACTTACATGTCTATACGAAAGCATACAAGTCATCATCAACATATACTGTCGTATTCCACAAAGCGTGAGCTCATGGGACACATATTCGCAATGTCCGTACAGCGGCGATGAAAAATATTCTTGAGGAACTCTGCTTCTCGGTGATCAAGTTCGTCTGTTGTACGTATACTTAGGGACTCGCGATGTACCGTCTAGTTTCCCTTGCTTGCGTAAGACGCCAACTAACTGGCGATATTGGGTTCTCACCACCTGTCACTTCGTACGAGATTCATCTTTCAGTACGAGAATTCTTGTTGTGTCGTCTCTCTCCTTCCCCGTCTCGGGTTCCGCCTCTCTCATCATGCACCAGCTTGTCAGCGCCCTGTCACTTCTTTCGAGATTCATCTGTAAGAAATACAATTTCAAAATGTCAGTGTAAGTCAGTGTGTAGGCATCGAAATATATATCATATACCGTTTGGCAGAAAGCGCCGATTGTAACGTAACGTGGTTGGTAATCTTCCTATCGGCGCTCATAATGCGTGTCTGCGAACAGTGGTAAAAGCGTAAAGTGAACAGGAATGCCTGTCACTCACAAAAGCATATTTGAGACATCGTCTACATACCCCAAAAACAGTTAGAATACCGAAGACAAAACGCAAATTACTTGAGATCCGCGGCCGACGTCCTCACACTTCAACGTTTCACAACAGACTGATTGAACCGCTGGCGACTGGCCGAAACGCTTCCACTTACGTGCAGTGCAATAATGCACATATTGCAAGAACAATAGCTTCAAGGGGGAACGGCAATACAAGGTTATCACGGCACGTGTTCCTTGGAGGAATAATGCACAAACATGTGAAATCTTGCGAACTATTTTCCAAAGCAAGCGGACGAGGTAGCATGTCCCGTGTCGCATGTAGCAACTTGCTCTGGGAGGTGTTGCACGACGCACCGTCGCCAAAGCTGTCTGAGAGGTCCCCCCAAACCCCTCAGGGCTACATGACTTATTCTGCAACGTCTTCCAGATTTTCTCTAAAAGGCCATCTCAGACCCTTCTGTGCTGCCTGAAAGGTCCTACCAGACCTTTCTAGATTTCTTGAAAGGTCCTCTCAGACCCTTCAGAAGTGCTAAAGGGTCCTACCAGACCTTTCAAGATTTCTTGAAAGGTCTCTCTCAGACCTCTCAGGAAATTTTGAAAGGTCTCTTAGACACATTTTCGATAACTAAACCATGCCAGGGTGTAGCGAATGGCAGCTGCGTAAGCCGCTATTTCGCATCTTTGTATGGAGTCTGTATTGCATAATGTCTATTGACACTTCTCAATACATACACGGTGGCCAATTTGGAATAGGAAGCCAATAGAATTTCTATAGACAACCTACCGTGTTTCTTTATACTCTTATTGACATTTGTCAACAGAACTTTTCTAGACCGTCAATAGTTTTTTTCATAAGGGAGAGCAAAGCTGCCAGACTTATTTTCGACATTCTTCAGAACGATCTGCCTTCTGCAGAAAGAGAATAAGGTTTCTTGCTTTAGCGGAACGTTCGGCAGAAGAAGCACCGGGGTAGAGGATGTCCGCTAGCGTGCCCGAGGTGGAGCGAGGAAGATGGGCTTCGCGCGCAGGATGGTACGCTCGGCAGTCTCGCAGGATGTGTTCGATTGTTTCAGGTTGTTGACAGTGGCCACAGCAGGCGTCACCCCTAGAGCCGATCTTGAATAGTTGAGAGTTGGTGAACGCAGACCCAGTGCGGAGCCTATGGGGCATGGTCTGTATGCTTCGAGGAAGGTTCTTCATGGGAAGAAGGGGGCGATGATGGTGCATGATGTCTCGTATCCCAGGGTGGCGCCGTTCAACAAGCTGCTGAACGGCCCTTTGCCTGTCGTTGTCGTCCGGAGTTGGCAAAATGTTGCTGCAGCCCAGGTGTGCCGAGGACGGCAGCTGGTCCGCCGTTTCGTTACCGCCGACACCGACGTGGGACGGGATCCATTGGAAGACGATATCGCCTCCGGTTTGTTTATGCTGAGCGCACGATCTTCTGATGCTTGGCCCTAAGATGTTGTCACACATGGGGTTCATCACGTCCCATAGAGCGCTTCTCGAGTCTGTGAGTAGGACTGCCTTGGCGAACCCTCGCACCTGGACCGCAGCAGCTGCGTGCAGGAGAGCCAGGAGTCCAGCAGTCGTGGAGGATATCGGGTAACGCGATAATCTCCCCTACCAGGCCACGTTCACTGATGGGATGTGGAAGGCACAAGTAGCACTTTTGGTACGGTCGTCAATAGCCATCAGTGAATACTAGAGATGTGAGTGGTAGACGTCGCTTAAAACGGAACTTCGCTGCATAACACGCTCTTAGCCAACCATCGTCTCCGATGGCATCATTCTCTCCTGTGATTGGCCGAAAACGAGAGGCGTAGGCCCTTTGTGACACTTACGCAGTTGCAGTCGACCCCCGTGTTCCCGACACTTGCGGTTCCCAGCGAAAATGTCAGGATAGCGGAGCATCCAGAAAAATGAAACTCGAGAGGCGATGGGCCATCAGTTGTCAACAAAGCCTGTGCTTTATTTTGGAAGACATAAGAAGCTGTCCATCGACATTTTTGCAATGTCACTGTACACATTCAGCTCCTGTAAACTCCTACCTATGACGCTAACTTCAGAAACATGCTGAAAAAAAAAAAAGTTAATGCCGTTCTCAGTGGACGACGTGCATCTTCAAGTCTCACAGCATTGAGTTCCTCACCCCTGGTTATCCGGAATCTGCATATTGCAGCTTTGCACGCCATGCTAATCGCTATTCTCCGACGTCTTCGCTGACAAGGCGCGTGTAAGGTCGGAGACATACTCGAAAGAATCACTTTTGCTAATGGCGTCGAATGATTGAACTGGTCAACATGCGTGGCACATGGGAACAATGGGAAAGGGGAAAATTCTTCAACATTGTCGTCCCCGCGCTTAACAAAATGTAGGTCGCACGCTGTCTCTGACTCAACATCCGGATACAACAGCAGGACACTTTGTGCTGGACCCTCGTCACAGAAACTCCCCCAGGGGTCCCCAAATCTAACCACTCATCAATCCGGGTAAGTAAAATCAATTGTTGGGCGTTTCCCTCAGAAGTTCCTGGAAATCCTGTTTTCCGGATCCCGATAAGTGAAACCCAGGCAAAATTGCATGAACCGAAATCTGTCCCCATCTTTTTTATCCAGATAGCGCGGAATTCGGATAAGTGAAGCCCGGATAAACGGGGGGTGAACTGTACGTATTTTAGTTGTCACGAAAAGGTGTGCGCCCTGCGCTTTTCCCAAACAAGAACAACAACAACAAGATATAAATTAATGACGATGAATGGGGAAATTCGCCACATCAGGTGCGATAACGCTACGATTCTGTGCAAAGGTCGACCTCCAGCGTGGTATGTGGTAAAGATTGCTCATGAGCTGACCACACCCAAAAGCATGCACCCAGACCTACAGCGTGTGTGCAGATAAACCTAACCGGCATTGGCTCGGGTTGGCTCGGCTCGGGGTTTTACATTATGCACTAACCGGCATTTTCACACGTAACTCGTTGTCTACTTACCTCAGGAACTTCCGGTGGCGCACGATGGAGTATTGATGCGTGGGAAAGCTACGGAAAGCTACGAAAGACGTGTCATGACCCGTCTCAACAACAAACCGCTCAGCCTTGCAGCAATCTTGGGTCCTTGGTCTAACCCTGTACAGCACCGTCCTTGCCTTCACTCAGTCTATGTGTTCCTGACGTCTTCTAACCTGCTTGAACTCCTGTGACCTCAGAGCTGTTGCCATGAATGCGGAGATGTGTTCTTCACAGCATTTCATCTCCGGTAGCCAACCGGATGAACTACTATCCCATCAGTTACGAGTTAGACGCACCCACGTGTGTGATATCTCATTTGTGTCTGTCATGTGTGTGATGTGTGCGAGTGTGTATCCTCATCTTTTTCATCATCATCCCATGTACTAACCCACAGGCACTGAGGTATGGTACGCAATTGTTGCGGTGAATCACCTCATCCCATAATCATTCATGTAGTTGTTGTAAAAAAATAAAAAATAAACAGAGCGCGAAAACGTCGGCTTCCATGCATTGGAATAGGGCAACATGGCGGTCTAAGGTGAGTTGTGTGCAGGTACCGCTAGGGGCACTACCGATGAGCATCCATGTGGGAGATCGTTTGCGGTTTCTGCACTGATAGCTCCCCTAGCGGTACCTCCACACAACTCACCTGAGACCGCCATGTTGCCCTATTCTAATGCATGAAAGCCGACGCTTTCGCGCGCTGTTTCTTTTTTCTTTATTTTTTTTTATACTGAGTATGGCTTCCCGGATTTTTTGTGGCTTTCGCACGCATAAATACCCCATCGTGCGCCACCGGAAGTTCCTCAGGTAACTAGACAACGAGTTACGCGTGAAAATGCCGGTTAGGTTTATCTGCACCACACCCTTTATTCTTCGCACTCCGACCACCAGTCATGAAATGCTTGGGAATGCGACACCACGCGATTCACACCTGCGACGCTCAACTCCCGTGCTCTTCAAATAGTGAAACACATTGCCTTTCACACCGTGGACGGTGATTCCGCCGAATAAAGCTATCAGCTTGAAATGGTCCTCGACTACCGCCCGCCTGAGTCAGACGCAGCCGTATCGAAACACTCTTCCATAACGACACACTGCGACCTGCTGATGTGGTCCGCCGTGTTTGTGCACTCTCCCATAATGGCACTTTCCGTACTGTCGGGACTCTGCGGCGTATTGGCTCGTTACGACAGAGCAACCGTAATGAGCCGGCCATTTTGGCTGTGCTCCGCCAAATTAAATAACGGCACGACAGTTTCTGGACTATGGTTTTCCTCAGTGTTAAAAACAGAAGAATCTCATGATTCGGTATTCGCAATATACATATCTTTCACTGGCGCGCTAAATATACTGGTATCCGTTAAAAGGTGGACAAATTCCCAATCGTTCATGTATAGACCTAAGTGCTGCATTCCGTGAACGTCCCATAATGGTCATGTGACCAATCACATCCAATTTCCAATCTGATCGAGCTGCTTATTCTAAGACAGTGTCTGTTACTCGGTCAGTCAGTAATGACCATGTGCAGACCTGTAAAAATTACTTTTCAGTAATTTTTCAGCACACTCCAAAAACAGAACTTCATCGCGTACCACGCTCCTAGCCGACCGTTGCCACGAATGATAGGGTTATCGCTTCTGGTTGGAAGAAAGGGGGCCGTAGGTCTTTTTGTGTCAATTATCATATATGCAAATCGACACAAGAAGGCTTATGCCCACCCCCTACTCTCTCTTCGTATCGGAAGCGATAACCCTGCCCTTTTTCTTGTCAAGGAGTAGCAAGCCGGCACTTGCCTGGCTGACATCTCCTTTTGTGTGAATAAACATACAGGGTGTTTAAAAAAACGTGTCATTCGGACTTTATAAGAAAACGGGGCGACGGAAAAATACGGAGTAAACGGCATTTGTGTGGCAACTGAATTTGCCATCTTGCAAAAATATTTTCATTTGATTTTAATAAAAATAAATTGAATTTCTTTAATTGAACTCCAAAATTTCCCAAGTCAGCCTAACGTTTTTTTTTTACAGAATTAGAGAGCCCGTAGCGAACTTAGTCAGATCCACTAAGAAATCCGCTCGATATTGTAAATGGAACTGCCCCAAAAAAGTCCCGAAATTGAGGCTTCAAAGTTTCAGGTATTTAACGGCGCACCAAATCAGACGCAAAGATTCGTGGAGAGGAGGACATGCCCCTGCCCCCATGAAAGATAGAAGGTCGAAAAAAAAAACAGGGCGGGAAAAAAAAGGCGGAATCATTTTTGTTTGCCGCTTATCAACGTATGGTGGAATGTCACCCGCCTTGTTATCGGCGCGTCTTGTGGTGCACGCCGGTCCGGCGATAAACTGTTCTAGCTTCGTGGGGGCAGGAGCATGTCCTGCCCTCTGCGCATCTTCGCGACTGATTTGGTGCACCGTTGAATACCCGAAACACTGAAGCCTCAACTTCGCGACTTTTTTGGGGCAGTTTCATTTGCAATATCGAGCGGATTTCTTGATGGATCCGACTAAGTTCGCTACGGGCTCTCTAAATCTGTAAAAAAAAACGTGAGGTTGACTTGAGAAATTTTGGAGTAGTTCAATTAAAGATTATTCAATTTCTTTTAATTAAAATCAAATGAAAATATTTTTGCAAGGTGGCAAATTCAGTTGCCACACAAGTGCCGTTTACCCCGTATTTTTCTGTCACCCCGTTTTTTTATAAAGACCGAATGACACGTTTTTTGAAACACCCTGTAGATACCTAGTAGATAGCTCCTTCTCATCGCTATAAACTCCCCCGTGAATTGCACAACAGAAGGAAACTGCATCCCTTTCCTTAGCCATTGTGACAGTGTCCTTGGTTGACTCGCTTAGTGACGTACAGGATCTACTGCACGCAGCAACTCCTGCTTCGTGGGCGTTTGCTCGTGGTTGTCAGGCACCTAAATTTGCATCGGCGGCGCTTTGCTCCTCGTTTTGGACCGACACTATAACTTCGTCTTCCGGTACATCTGGTATACATTGGTAGTCTTCGATTGGCACAATGAGTTCTGCATGCGCTACTTTCATTGGATGGAATCCTTCCTTCTCGGGTGCACAATGTGGCGCTGACGTCTCCGTTACCGTAGGAGTGTGCATCTCGTCGTAGTGGACCACATTCCGCGGCTCCTCAACATCGTCTGGATGACAGACGTCATGCTCTGGATCGCTGGATCTTAGATCAAAGTCCTTGAATGGACCACTCTTCGTGCAGTCAAAAAGTCTCACTTGATCTTTCGCTTTTATGAACACAACCTCGTGCCGATCAATGAGATTTCGTCCAATCAACATCTCATACTGGAGCACTTTGTCCACGACAACGTAACCTTGAACAGATGCGATAACGTCGTCAACTGAAATTATAAGTGTACTTTTCCCAATGGCATTATTTTGGCTTGACCCAGTCCGTAGAAGGCATCATCTTCGTTACCACTCTGTACCACAGCTCCGCAACGAAGCGCTGTAGATGCCGTGATAATCGTTCTTTCGCTACCTTTGTCGATGAAAGCTTTTACCGTTAGTGTATTGTTAATTGTAGCTTCCTTTATGTACTTTCCTACGTTGAAGCTTCTTATGCAAAGCGTTTCGTTTCGTTTCGTCTCAGACAGTTTACAGTCACGCCTCCCATGCCCTTCTTGGTGGCAATTCGTACAGAACAACCTGCGCTTTTCCTTTGGACAGTGCTTAGATATATGACCTGCATACTCATGGCAGTTGAAACTAGAGTCACTAAATAAGCTAATAAGCGTAGCTTATTTAGTGACTCTAGTTGAAACACTTCAATCTTCCGCCTCTTGCGGGCGCGTGTCTTCCAACTTTCTGCTCTGTCGTACTCGCGTGCTCTTCTTCTCTTTCGTGCAGCGTTTTTGAAGCTGCGCTTGCAAATAGCTCCCTGCGCTCAAGCTCTTACTGACCACATCGTTTCATGTCATGCGCAAATCTTCTACGCATGCATGCATTTTAGGCATCAGCATCTGATACAATCTTGTGTCTAGAGCGCCTAATAAAATCTGATATTTGGTCTCATTATCGCTTACATGACATCGCTTTCACAAGTGCAATTTGTCCACGAAATACAGCATTATGGACTCACCCTTCTGCTGCACTCGCTTCCTCATATCGTCAAACTTTGACACCAAACTCACACTTGGTGCAAACATTTAAAGTTCGCTTCAAATAAGTCCCACGTCGTACAGTCCTGTACCTTGCTTCTGTACCACTGTGCTGCTGGTCCGGTTAGCTTCGCCTGGATCAGCATCAGCTTGGAATGGTCGCTCCACCTGCATTGCGCTGCGAGCTGGTTGCACGTGTTGAGCCATTCCTCCGCTCGTCGCCGTCGCCGTTGAAGGCTTGTACCTCTTTCGACACATCTGGAAGAATTGGCCTAGCGAGAGGCCCGTCATCTCTGGAGGTCCTGGATTGCAGTAATTCCCGTAGCATCGCGTCTCGGGTGGCCCCTTGAATTCGCAGGTGCGCGAGTAAGAGATCTAAATGGCTTCGCTGTCTCGGTTGGTGGGCATCGTGCATCGTGTCGGACGTTCCGTCGGAGTAAACTTCGTTGTCGTTGCGTCCCATCGTTGGGGAATCTGTCGTTGAAACTGACCCGTTACTTCGTAGTGTGGGCGGCATCATTGTCAGTTTACAGAAACTTCGTAGCCGTACGTCGTCAGTCGCTCGTGTAGCGACGGAGGGGCTAAAGGGAACTGATCCCACTTCTGAAACACTGTAAGGAAATAAACTTCGACGCGGCTTGCCCCCGAGCGTCGCAGTAAACGGACACAGCAGCCAGCGTACACTTCGTAGGACGTCACCGTCCACGATCTGTTTATTTTACACTATATACACTCGTCCAAAGGACGCAGCATTTGGGAGACCTCAGTTCCCCGAAACGGGAAAAGCGCCTGTCAGCTATTGGTCTGGGAAGGGCGTCCGGCCAACAGGGCTGCTTTCGCAGGCCATCTCGGCCGACTTGAACCAATTCCTCACAGATGTAACTGTGCAAGCTGCAATTATGAGTTTGTAATTGTATCCGCAATTTAATTACTTTATGAGCAATTCAGTTTCAACTCGCACTCTAAAAACAGAACTTCATCGGATAGCACTGTGCGCGCCAACCTTTGCCACCATTGGCAGGGGGTGAAGGGGGTATACAGGGTGTTTCAAAAAACGTGTCATTAACGTGTCCGTTAAATGTGTCCGTTAAATACCTGAAACTTTGAAGCCTCAATTTCGGGACTTTTTTGGGGCAGTTCCATTTACAATATCGAGCGGATTTCTTAGTGGATCTGACTAAGTTCGCTACGGGCTCTCTAATTCTGTACAAAAAGAACGTTAGGTTGACTTGGGAAATTTTGGAGTTCAATTAAAGAAATTCAATTTATTTTAATTAAAATCAAATGAAGATATTTTTGCAAGATGGCAAATTCAGTTGCCACACAAGTGCCGTTTACCCCGTATTTTTCCGTCGCCCCGTTTTGTTATCAAGTCCGAATGACACGTTTTTTGAAACACCCTGTATAGTACGTGAGCCACCCTTCCCCTGTTCCGCCATCTCACAAAGCAACACGGAGGAATACTGCGGTATGACACAGGTGACTTCAGCATATTGCAGGCGACCGCAGAAGAGCACAGGCGATCAAACAGTAGACGCGAGGAACATTAGCTACATGAGGTGGCGTGATTTACGAAGGTACTCGCCATGGCCTGATTAAGTTGTTTCAATGACCATATGCTGGCGCTGTAAATGGATTTAAATGCGAGGTGTATAGTTATTTTTAATTCCGTGTTCGCGTCTCGAAGCAACTGTGGCTATGAGCACCGTACAGACGTGAACAGATGGAGAAAGGACAGCAGGAAGGAGTGGGCGACAGAGGGGTTAGTATGCGTCCTGGGCCGACTTCAGGGGGAACTGTGCCGACATTCGTCTGGAAAGTCTTCGGAAAACCTCAGACAGCACAGCCGGTGACAGGATTCGAAGCCGTGTCACCTCCCTGTCTCTGCGTGGAAAGCGGCCACCCTAACCACTATGCCACAGGAGCTGGTATAGGTGTATAGTTCAAGATAGTACTATAGTAACAATCCCTGTAATGTATCTTGATCAAGTAATTGCGCAATTGAGGTGATGCTCGGTTAATTTTAAGATATGTAAAATGCTGTTAAACGGTTTTGCTACAAATGTGTTCACATACCTGTACTGAAGTAATGTTTACAAAATTATTGTGTATGAGACAAGTTTTGTGTAATACGATACCAGTAGTGCATTTGTATACGACTAAGCTTAATATTTTTGCTACTCTATGTTACTGCCGGAGTATTGTTCATATATGTTGTGATGCTATGTCAATCTCATTTCGTGGGCGAAATCATAGCAGGATGGCCGAATGTGAGGGATTGTTTCAAGTCGGCCGAGATGGCCTGCGAAAGCAGCCCTGTCGGCCGGGTGTGTGGGTGCGACGCCCCTCCCAGACCAATAGCTGACAGGCGCCCTTCCCGTTTCGGAGAACTGAGGTCTCCCAAATGCTGCGTCCTTAGGACGAGTGTATACAGGGTGTCCCAGAAAACGTGTCATTGAATTATAATAAAAAAACTACGCCACCTAGAATCACGCGGTCAACAGCATTTGTTCTTATTAGGTTTTTGCCACCTCCTAATGTGAATGTCATGTACTCCAAGTTTAATTATGTAAATATTTGCGAACTGAACTCAGAAATTTGCGAAGTAAAGGTCACTGTTTTACCCCACCAATATGAAGAGCTTGCCGAGTTCACTCAAATTCATGATAATTCGCAGTGATATTCGCGAGCTATCCCATCGGAAAAAATAGCCGAGTATCATGCTTTTCGGAGCACCGAACCATAGCGCGCGATGACTTTTTGAGCGCAATCGCTCTCAGTGCGACGAAAGGAGGTTCCGAAGCCAGCCCACAGAGTGATAGTAGAAAAAGTAACAGTTCCTAAAATTGGGAGAGGGAAAGCATTATCCCAGCGAAAGTCGAACGCCTAAGCCGTTCCTGTTTTATCTCTTTCTGCGATGTCGGGGAGGGCTGGGTTTCCAACCTCCTTTCGTCGGACTGACAAAGGTTGCGCTGAAAAATTCATCGTGCGCTATTCTGTGCGACCTCCGTAGAGCATGATGTTCGGTAAAGGGGCTCGTTATTTTATTCCCCCCATTCCACCAAGCACTGGGGTAGAGTGTCGCCTGTTGCGATGAAACTCCCCTCTCTCCAAGACCGAAAATAAAGTTAATGTTAATAAACATAAAGTTGTTAATAATAAACATAATGTTAATAAACATAAAGTTGTTAATAATAAACATAATGTTAATAAACATAAAGTTGTTGTTGTTGATGTTCGGCTATTTTTTTCGATGGGATAGCTCCTGAATATCCCTGTCAATTATCATTAATTTGCCTAAATTAGCTCTTCACATTGGTGGGGTAAAAAAGTGACCTTCACTAGGCAAATTTCCGACTTAAGCTCGCAAAAATTTACTTAATTAAACTTACGTTACACGACAGTCACATGAGGAGGTGGCAAAAACTCAGTAAGAACAAATGCCATTGACCGCATGACTCTAGGTGGCGTAGTTTTTTTTATTATAATTCAATGGCACGTTTTCTGGGACACCCTGTATACTCTAAAACTGTCCGAGGTACAGTGCACACCGTTGTACCCTTGTGTCATCGCTCGCCCGCCTGGATAATCGCCCATACTCCACCGGAAAGGTTCTTGGGTGCTGGCCCGGAAATCAGCTCATACATGCCATACGCGCCCTTGTGCAATTCCTCGTCTCGACGGACCTCTATGACACTCTGTGGCGCTCTTTGTCTTTTGTTCATTGAGATTTTCACGCATGAACTCTCCTACACTGTTGCCTTTGGTGCAAAGTTTTGTGGTGATGTTTTTATCGATTCCATTTCAAAGTGTATAGATTTGTGTACTTTCCCTTTCTTCTTTTCTGAATAACACGTCCTGGAGTAGCCAGTCCAGAGTGGCTCGGGACTAACATCTCCATTTTTTTTTCTTTTAGAAATCAGAGTTCGTCTTTATTTTTCTTGGCGTACATTTACGTTTTGTTGATAAATAAACATACAAAAAATCGGGAGACAAGAGAAAACTCAGATGTCTAGACAAGGTTCAGCGTGTCAGAATTATTTTTCGCACAAATCTGAACAACAACAACAAATACGTCCATAACTTAAAAACTCGAAACTGGGGGACAAAAAAAAAAAAAACGACAATACAGTCTGTGTTGTCGTTTTTGTCCCCCAGTCTCGGGTTTTTAAGTTATGGATCTATACCACGTACCAGCTCGCTTGCTATACCTCTCGATCCTCTCGTTAACAAATAAGTGATGATGATGATGTAGTGGGATGTTAACTCTGAACACGACGGTTAGATTACCAGCCACTATTTAAGCAACTGCATAATGCAAACCTTATATCACGCAAATCTTATATCGCAAATTTTATATTTCATAATTAGGTTCACTGTCCCCCCCACCCTATCCCCCAGTCAGTACACCCAACACATAAAGTAAGTACGACAGTGTTTATTCCTTATAGAACGAAATCATAGCACGATGACGCAAAAAAAAAAAAAAATCGAATGACACATATGGGGAGTTGACATTCTTCGGCAGTCGATGGATCATTCTGCAGGAAGACAGACCTGATGTCTCGACGTATGGACACTACAAGGTGGAATTACCGTACGCTGAGATGTCAGGCCATACTTCCTACAGTTTTCCATTTTCTGGTATTGAAGAGCAGCAGGACCTGGAGAAGCGTCCATCGTTCAGGCAAGCTGCAATGAGCAAATAATAACAAAATAAGGAGTAGTCGTGTTTTCGCAATAGTTTGACAATCCCCAATTTGAGTGAGTCAGGGCTAGTCTTTTGCACACCAACAAGATAAGAATCCCCACTAAGAAAAAGCGTGGAAGTTGTAAGCAACAATGGTCGTTGCAGAGGGCTAGTCGAGGGGAATGCACATCGTTAAAAAATACGCCAGTATACATGCATATGTACCGGGGCAACGCTGTTTGATTGAGACTGTAATGCATGATATTTACTGCTTATATTGAGTATTTGTCAGAATTACATGTGCGTGATAATACTATCACCACCATTTACCATCGGCGAAGCAAGCTGGCATTTAATGACTGTCCAGACGAAAACGCAGTGCGTAAAACATTTCGAGAATGTTACCAACGCTAACCTGAAAGTTACAGCTACGGTCTCTGCCTTCCGCTTAAGCAATCACAAACAAAATTGTTAAAAAGTGTGGATGCGTCTCAGAATTTCTGGGAACAAATAAATAACGTTACGTGAAAGCAAGGCAACTGCACATGTCTTGCAATACTTACTGACCCATGGTCACTTCCAAGTATTCTGTTTCAATAAAGACGCATTTCTAAGAAACCGAAACCAAGCTGTAAAAGGTATAACGAGCGAATTAGAGCTCAGAGATGTTTTGCATTCGTCATCGATATGTGGTTAAAAAGAGAAATCCACAGAACTTACTCACCCAGAACGGATGACGATGCTGCTGCACACCAGACCATCCCAGCTAGCCGACTATTCAATGCGAACAACACGAGCCGATCTGATCGAACTTGCATTTGTTGCGCAATTTGCGCCGTTCCTGACTCTGAAGCGGGTGCCCTTTGGAGCCCCATGCGCTTCGTGTTACTGGGCTGGACGAAATGAAAAAGCAAAACCAACACTTGACAGACGATCTGCTCCTCCCAACACATTCCGAGAAATACAAGCAAGAGACGCCAAGTTGGACCGGCGTTTTCAGTCTCCAGCGGTGTCATTTGGCGTCTCCGCTTTGTTTAGACTACGTGGTTTCGCCCTGGCTACCCGATACATCCCAGCAAAACACCGGCGACGTCTCCTGGTAACCTGGGAGCTACTACTGTTCTTCTGTTTTTTGTGAGGGCCTCTTACAAAATGTTCGTTTCAACAAGTGTATATGAACGCTGGGATTCCAGCAACAAATCGGGAAATGGATGTTTTGAAGAATAATTCTGTGGTAGATATAATCCTGTGGATCCACAATTCCATCGGCGTGTTTGAAGATGTCAGCCGAAGAAAGCAGATAAACTATAACAGCAAGAAAGGAGTTGTAGAAAGGAGTGATGGGTCGTCGAGGGGGCAGTACCATATTCAACAAGTGGACGGCTGCAATCTTTGCAGGTTGCCGGTATAGCGCAGTGAATTTGCACTAGTCATGGCACAAATTTCTGAGGACTTCACGGCCGGTCGCGACGCTTTCGACGGAAAACTACAGCACGAGAGGAGAGCAATATCCAAACTAATGCAGAGACGACATTACAAAGTGCATAATCTGCCACCAACTAAAAACAAAGGTGGTGGTGGTGGTGGCTCTGCGCCGTGAAAGCCAGCTGTTGCGGCTGTTCCTAACCTTCCGTCGCCCCAGTCCGTGAACCAGGCAGATGAACACGAAATTGACACGAAATGAAAGTCTCAATGCGTTTTTTTTTCCTTTGAATATTTTTCGCTGAAGGTCCCGATACGTAAAACAGTGGTTCCGAAAGCGTGCGAAGTAAAATTTAAAAGTTAGGATGTTTATTTAATTAGCGAGCGTATGCAAATGAGCCGTTCACTGCTCAGTTCATGACCGATGACCCAATGATCTTTACCAAACAGAAAGCCCTTCGACGGCGCCACCTGTTTACGAATTATTCGGCCAGGGGGATCTTCGTGAAACACCCGGTATACCGGGTGTTTCATGAAGGTTCTTCCCGCTTCCGCTTCTACAGTACTGCTTGTTAAAGAAACGTGTGCAAAGACACGGTCCAGAACTGCTGTAGAAAAACGAGTGCAGGTATAGTGTTTCGGCAAAAAGTACAGGGAGATAGCAAAGACGGCGCAATAGGTGACCGGTACTTTGTAGGAATCATGGGAAAAGTGTCGGCTTCCGTGTCTGGTGTGTCGGTAACGGGGCTGATTCCTAAGTAGGGAGGGAAGTGTGCAACGATAGAAAATTGACTTAGCCTCACGTACGCACTTTTTGAATTTTCTCTCGGCAGTCTGATATTTTTCCCACCCAGAAAATCTGGCTTGCCGAAATAAGCGTTTCTTTTTTGAGCGAAGACGCTTGAGATTGGTAAACCAAGTAAACCAAGGGACCGTAGGACAAGAAGTGACATAGAACGTAGGTATATGTACATCCTCCAGTTCCTTAAGTTTCGCCTCAAAAAGACACCAGTTTTGCTCCACGGTCCTCAAGTGGAAATCGGCAACAAACACATCAAAGAAGGATGACATTGTAGTATTAATCGCTGAAAAGTTGGCAGTTCTATAGTTTTTAAGAGGCTTTCTACGACTGCGCATCCGGGGTAGAGTAACGTGAATAGAAAAAGACAGAAATTTATGATCACTAGGGCCATCGAACACAGAAAGTGGGGAAATAAGGCTGGGCGCCGAACACAGGACAAGGTCAAGGATACTAGATGAAGCAAGAGATACCGTTGTTGGGACCTTAACCAATTGCTCAATGTTAAAAGTGAGACATGTAATGTAAAAGTAAGACACAGGAATAGACTGTGTTTTTCTGTGTGTGTACATAAACTAATTTACCGACTGCAAGCACGCACGTGTAACATATGAGTATAACGGCTGCAATAAGCGAACTTCAAGCGTGCGTCACATGTGCAAGGAGCGATTTCCAGCTGGAGCTGAAAACAAAAAAAATGTGTTAAAATCAAAATGTCAAAAATTCGTTTTTGATATTGTGGGTTTCATATTCTTCCATATATTCATATGTAGGCGAAGTACGCAGCATTACCGTCGCTGTGC